>NC_136065.1:525625781-526243281 GCF_964261635.1 Lissotriton helveticus | reverse complement strand
TATGGAATCACTTCCTGTTAAAATGCATTATGGGACTTGTGGTCGAGCTCTAATTCCAGACCCCTTGATACTCAGTCCGAGTTCTTTAAAGGATGTTTTATTTTGTTCCGTGTCTCCCTCAGTATTGTTATTCCCAATTAATTGTTTTCTGACACTAGAGGTCGGACAGTGATTCAAAGAGCCTGCTAATTATTTAAAAACCCTCCAGTGGGTCGAGCGCTACGCTGCTGTTCTTGCGGTGCTTGCTTCAAAGTACCTCAGTTGGGTGACGGGCTTCCGCGGGTCAGCCTGCATGGAGACTGGCAGCCAAACCAATGCCGAGATCCAGTCCTCGGTGGCACCCATCTCCCTTTCTTCGGTTTTCCCGATCACAACAAGACGGTTCAGGGCGGGAGATAGCTGGCGCTCTTGTGGCGGTGTGAGACCTTCGGCTGAACCACGCCGATACGTATTAAAACAAGGTTTGATCCCAGAGGAAAAAACGGTTGGTCACACCTGGAAGCCTCGTTTCAGTAGCTTTTAATGAATTTAAATTTAAAACAAGCAGCTTGTGGCTTTTGTCCGACATGTTTCGTTCCGCCTGGAACTTTTTCAAGGTAAGCCTCGCTCATGCGTCACCCCACAGTCCGATGTTCAATGTCATTTTGTTTGCCTCCAATGGCATTCATTTATGGAATCACTTCCTGTTAAAATGCATTATGGGACTTGTGGTCGAGCTCTAATTCCAGACCCCTTGATACTCAGTCCGAGTTCTTTAAAGGATGTTTTATTTTGTTCCGTGTCTCCCTCAGTATTGTTATTCCCAATTAATTGTTTTCTGACACTAGAGGTCGGACAGTGATTCAAAGAGCCTGCTAATTATTTAAAAACCCTCCAGTGGGTCGAGCGCTACGCTGCTGTTCTTGCGGTGCATGCTTCAAAGTACCTCAGTTGGGTGACGGGCTTCCGCGGGTCAGCCTGCATGGAGACTGGCAGCCAAACCAATGCCGAGATCCAGTCCTCGGTGGCACCCATCTCCCTTTCTTCGGTTTTCCCGATCACAACAAGACGGTTCAGGGCGGGAGATAGCTGGCGCTCTTGTGGCGGTGTGAGACCTTCGGCTGAACCACGCCGATATGTATTAAAACAAGGTTTGGTCCCAGAGGAAAAAATGGTTGGTCACACCTGGAAGCCTCGTTTCAGTAGCTTTTAATGAATTTAAATTTAAAACAAGCAGCTTGTGGCTTTTGTCCGACATGTTTCGTTCCGCCTGGAACTTTTTCAAGGTAAGCCTCGCTCATGCGTCACCCCACAGTCCGATGTTCAATGTCATTTTGTTTGCCTCCAATGGCATTCATTTATGGAATCACTTCCTGTTAAAATGCATTATGGGACTTGTGGTCGAGCTCTAATTCCAGACCCCTTGATACTCAGTCCGAGTTCTTTAAAGGATGTTTTATTTTGTTCCGTGTCTCCCTCAGTATTTTTATTCCCAATTAATTGTTTTCTGACACTAGAGGTCGGACAGTGATTCAAAGAGCCTGCTAATTATTTAAAAACCCTCCAGTGGGTCGAGCGCTACGCTGCTGTTCTTGCGGTGCTTGCTTCAAAGTACCTCAGTTGGGTGACGGGCTTCCGCGGGTCAGCCTGCATGGAGACTGGCAGCCAAACCAATGCCGAGATCCAGTCCTCGGTGGCACCCATCTCCCTTTCTTCGGTTTTCCCGATCACAACAAGACGGTTCAGGGCGGGAGATAGCTGGCGCTCTTGTGGCGGTGTGAGACCTTCGGCTGAACCACGCCGATACGTATTAAAACAAGGTTTGATCCCAGAGGAAAAAACGGTTGGTCACACCTGGAAGCCTCGTTTCAGTAGCTTTTAATGAATTTAAATTTAAAACAAGCAGCTTGTGGCTTTTGTCCGACATGTTTCGTTCCGCCTGGAACTTTTTCAAGGTAAGCCTCGCTCATGCGTCACCCCACAGTCCGATGTTCAATGTCATTTTGTTTGCCTCCAATGGCATTCATTTATGGAATCACTTCCTGTTAAAATGCATTATGGGACTTGTGGTCGAGCTCTAATTCCAGACCCCTTGATACTCAGTCCGAGTTCTTTAAAGGATGTTTTATTTTGTTCCGTGTCTCCCTCAGTATTGTTATTCCCAATTAATTGTTTTCTGACACTAGAGGTCGGACAGTGATTCAAAGAGCCTGCTAATTATTTAAAAACCCTCCAGTGGGTCGAGCGCTACGCTGCTGTTCTTGCGGTGCTTGCTTCAAAGTACCTCAGTTGGGTGACGGACTTCCGCGGGTCAGCCGGCATGGAGAGTGGCAGCCAAACCAATGCCGAGATCCAGTCCTCGGTGGCACCCATCTCCCTTTCTTCGGTTTTCCCGATCACAACAAGACGGTTCAGGGCGGGAGATAGCTGGCGCTCTTGTGGCGGTGTGAGACCTTCGGCTGAACCACGCCGATACGTATTAAAACAAGGTTTGATCCCAGAGGAAAAAACGGTTGGTCACACCTGGAAGCCTCGTTTCAGTAGCTTTTAATGAATTTAAATTTAAAACAAGCAGCTTGTGGCTTTTGTCCGACATGTTTCGTTCCGCCTGGAACTTTTTCAAGGTAAGCCTCGCTCATGCGTCACCCCACAGTCCGATGTTCAATGTCATTTTGTTTGCCTCCAATGGCATTCATTTATGGAATCACTTCCTGTTAAAATGCATTATGGGACTTGTGGTCGAGCTCTAATTCCAGAACCCTTAATACTCAGTCCGAGTTCTTTAAAGGATGTTTTATTTTGTTCCGTGTCTCCCTCAGTATTGTTATTCCCAATTAATTGTTTTCTGACACTAGAGGTCGGACAGTGATTCAAAGAGCCTGCTAATTATTTAAAAACCCTCCAGTGGGTCGAGCGCTACGCTGCTGTTCTTGCGGTGCTTGCTTCAAAGTACCTCAGTTGGGTGACGGGCTTCCGCGGGTCAGCCTGCATGGAGACTGGCAGCCAAACCAATGCCGAGATCCAGTCCTCGGTGGCACCCATCTCCCTTTCTTCGGTTTTCCCGATCACAACAAGACGGTTCAGGGCGGGAGATAGCTGGCGCTCTTGTGGCGGTGTGAGACCTTCGGCTGAACCACGCCGATACGTATTAAAACAAGGTTTGATCCAAGAGGAAAAAACGGTTGGTCACACCTGGAAGCCTCGTTTCAGTAGCTTTTAATGAATTTAAATTTAAAACAAGCAGCTTGTGGCTTTTGTCCGACATGTTTCGTTCCGCCTGGAACTTTTTCAAGGTAAGCCTCGCTCATGCGTCACCTCACAGTCCGATGTTCAATGTCATTTTGTTTGCCTCCAATGGCATTCATTTATGGAATCACTTCCTGTTAAAATGCATTATGGGACTTGTGGTCGAGCTCTAATTCCAGACCCCTTGATACTCAGTCCGAGTTCTTTAAAGGATGTTTTATTTTGTTCCGTGTCTCCCTCAGTATTGTTATTCCCAATTAATTGTTTTCTGACACTAGAGGTCGGACAGTGATTCAAAGAGCCTGCTAATTATTTAAAAACCCTCCAGTGGGTCGAGCGCTACGCTGCTGTTCTTGCGGGGCTTGCTTCAAAGTACCTCAGTTGGGTGACGGGCTTCCGCGGGTCAGCCTGCATGGAGACTGGCAGCCAAACCAATGCCGAGATCCAGTCCTCGGTGGCACCCATCTCCCTTTCTTCGGTTTTCCCGATCACAACAAGACGGTTCAGGGCGGGAGATAGCTGGCGCTCTTGTGGCGGTGTGAGACCTTCGGCTGAACCACGCCGATACGTATTAAAACAAGGTTTGATCCCAGAGGAAAAAACGGTTGGTCACACCTGGAAGCCTCGTTTCAGTAGCTTTTAATGAATTTAAATTTAAAACAAGCAGCTTGTGGCTTTTGTCCGACATGTTTCGTTCCGCCTGGAACTTTTTCAAGGTAAGCCTCGCTCATGCGTCACCTCACAGTCCGATGTTCAATGTCATTTTGTTTGCCTCCAATGGCATTCATTTATGGAATCACTTCCTGTTAAAATGCATTATGGGACTTGTGGTCGAGCTCTAATTCCAGACCCCTTGAACAGGTCGCCAACTCGAGCACGTCACAGCACGTCACAGCATCTGGAAGAGCAGTACATCAGGTCCGATCTCCATCACAACATGATCTACGCGTACGAGACGAACCAATGACCAACGCCTACGAGACACACCAACCATGTATCCGATTGCGCATGTCATACCTGTACTGTACGTCTATGACGGAATCAACAACCGGACCTGACGCGTATGTAGCAGACGGTAAGTAAAACACATATCACACACATAAACCTCACAAACCAGTGAAAAGTAACACACATATAGGGGGTGGATATCTATCTCCGATAGCATTGCCTACCCCATAAGGGGTGGTTAGCCATAACAACCAGCAATCTCTACCCATAGAGCTGAGGATGGATATCACTATCAGCAATGTCCAGCCCATGGGGGATGAATGGCTATCACTCCCATCAGCCTCTACCCATAGGGGAGTGGATGGCAATCACTCCCAGCATTGTCCAGCCCATTGGGGGATGGATGGCTCTCACTACCAGCAGTCTCTACCCATAGGGGGTAGATGGCTATCACTCCCAGCATTGTCCAGTCCATAAGGGGATGGATGGCTATCACTACCAGCAATCACTACCCATAGGGGGGAGGATGGCTATCACTCCCAGCATTGTCCAGCTCATAGGGGATGAATGGCTATCACGACCTACAGTGTCCAGCCCATAGGGGGGTGGATGGCTATCAGTCCCAGCATTGTCTACCCCATAGGGGGATGGATGGCAATCACTACCAGTATTCTCTACCCATAGGGGGTGGGTGGCTATCACTCCCAGCATTGTCCAGTCGATGAGGGGATGGATGGCAATCACTACCAGCAGTATCTACCCATAGGGGGAGGATGGCTATCATTCCCAGCATTGTCCAGCCCATAGGGGGATGAATGGCTATCACTACCAGCATTGTCCAGCCCATAGTGGGGTGGATGGCTATCACTGCCAGCAATGTCTACCCCATAGGGGGATGGATGGCAAAGACTACCAGCATTCTCTACCCAAAGGGGGTGGGTGGCTATCACTCCCTGCATTAGCCAGCCCAAAGGGGGAGGGGTGGCTATCACTACCAGCAGTCTCCACCCATAGGGGGTAGATAGCTATCACTCCCAGCATTGCCCAGCCCATAGAGGGGCGGATGACTATCACTCCCAGCCCTGTCTACCCTATACAGGGTGGAGACTGAACACTTCCCCCCACTATCATACCCACATTGTGTCATGTGGCCACACTGCTTGCAATAGTGACACATAAAGGGAACATTCACTGAATGGCCCATCACAATTGTGACCAAAAGGTGGGTGTTTGGTTCAAACCTCCAGCATTTGGAGGCAAAATGGAGAAATGGGGTCTAACCCGACACTGCAGTGACCAAAAGGTGAGTGTGGGGTTCAAACCCCCAGCATTGTGAGGCAAAATGGGGAAATGGGGTCTAATCCCCCCTCTCTGCAATGACCCAAAGGTGAATCTGTGGTTCAAAATACAGGCTTGTGTAAACTATCATGTATGATTCCTGGCCCTAAAACCTAAAAGTGTAGTGACAAAGTAGTGGTTGTGTGCCAAACAAACACAGATCTGTTGAGGGAAACATTGTTGTGCCTTTAAACATACCCTCAGCCATGTGCAGACAATCATTGCCCATGAGGGTGAACAATGCCTACACTGTTCAATTGGACAATGTAAGAAGTAACCATCATGATGCATAAACACACATTTGTTTACAAACAGACACACATACAAAGGAACCCACGAAGACCACAGCATTTAGGAGATCATGTACCATACTGTGGCAGCAATGGGAAATAATAAACATGATGAATGTGCAGACTGACGATGTAGGAGTCCCAGGTCCAGTAGATAAAAAACCTCTAAACAACATCCACGCCATGACCGTCAAAGCCAATATAAATACATGGTTGCAGATGCACTAACACAACCAGCCAGCCACACACTGCAGAACAAACACAACATGTGTCTGTGTAAGTGTCTCCAGGCTACTACAACACACATGATTGAGGATGAACTCCACTGAGACATATGCGTTTTAAGTACAGTCTGAGTTTGAGTTTGAGTTTAAAAGTATTTGTTAAGCGCCCTTTCACCAGCGGTTTCATGGCGCTGTGACATGCAGTTCTCCAGAGTGGGAATGGCAGGGGAGGAACAACGTAACAAAAAATCTAACTAAATGATTTGGTGAATAGGTGAGCTTTGAGTTTCTTTCGGAACTGGGGGTAAGGCGTTAGGGATCTGAGCTCAAAGGGCAGAGAGTTCCATAAGACTGGGGCAAGGGTCGCAAACTTCGACCCCCCCCCATTTTTTCCTGCGGAACCGGGGGACTGATAACAGGGATTGAGATGAGGATCGTAGCTCCCTAGTTGGAAGATATGGAACAATCTCTGAAGCGATGAAGGCAGGGGCCGTGCCCAGTCGAGCCTGGAAGGTGATGGAAGCAAGCTTGAACTGGACACGTTCACGGACAGGAAGCCAGTGTAGGGATTTAAGGAGGGGTGTAACGTGACAAGATTTAGGGAGTTTGAACACCAACCGTGCCGCCTGGTTTTGGATCAACTGCAGCCGCCTAAGACTATATGCAGGTATACCAGCATATAGGGCGTTGCCGTAATCCAGGCGGGAGATGACCATAGCAAGGATGATCAGCTTCAAGGCCTCGAAGGAAAAGAAACGAGATACCTTGCGGATGGTGCGTAGTGAAAGGAAAGAAGAAGAAACCACGGAGCTAACCTGGGAGTGAAGGGTGAGGTGAGAATTAAGTTTGATGCCTAAGGTTTTCACTGAGGTAGAAAGGACCGGGGGAGAACCTAGGGAAGGGGGCCAAAAAAGTGAAGACCAGGGACTGGAGGCACCACCTGTCAACACCAACTCGGTCTTATCTGGGTTGAGTTTCAGGTGGTTAAAGTCCATCCAGTCCCGGATGAAAATCATAATGGACTGAAAATTAAGAATAGAAGCAGAAGAAGAAGAGAGGTTGAAAACAAGTTGGAGGTCATCCGCATAGTTATATACGGCGACCTCCATTTGTTGTAGAGCAAAGATAAGGGGAGCAATGTAAAGGTTGAACAAAAGAGGTGAAAGGGAAGAACCTTGGGGGACCCCGCACTGAACCTTCCGGAAGTCCGCAGAAAAGTCACCCAGGCGAACCGCCTGTGTGCGGTCCCTCAGGAAGGAGGACAACCACACCAGGGCCGTGCCCCCAATCCCTGCCGCCCTGACACGGGAAAGCAAGATGGTGTGATCAACCGTGTCAAAGCCGGCTGAGAGATCAAGGAGGATCAAAGCCTGGGATCGACTGGTGTCCATTCCCTCCCTGAGGTTGTCAAGGACCGAAAGCACTACGGACTCCGTTGAGTGTGCAGGGCAAAAGCCAGCCTGACGAGAAGCCAGAACCCCATGCTCCTCCACAAAGGCGCTCAGAGACTTGGTGACATGACGCTCGAGCACCTTAGCCAAAAATGGTAGGAGAGAGATGGGGCGATAATTGGCGGGGACCGAGGGGTCCGCGCCAGGCTTCTTTAAGATGGGTAGAATGATAGCTGTTTTCATTGGGTTGGCCACAACCCCCTGGGAGAGGGAACTATTGAGAAAGTGAAGAGGGGGATCAGAACAAGTTGAGTAAATGTGACGGAGGATGTGAGCGGGACAAGAGTCCAGAGGGGAACCAGACTTGATGAGGGGAATTAATGAAGAGAGGGATTCCTTGGTCAGAAGTGGAAGGGCATTAAGTTGTCCTTGGGGTGGAGGACACTGAGGGTCCACAAAAGTAGGGGAGGGTAAGGGAATATTGGCTTTGATGGCGGCAATCTTATTGATGAAGAAACTGTTCAAGGAATCACAGATTCCTTGAACGGACCGGACATCCCTTAAGAAGGGGAGGGCTTAAGGGATGTCCGGTCCGAAAATGCCAAGTTGTGAACAATCGAGAAAATTTCCCTCGATTGGTTCTCGGCTGTGAGGATCTTAGAGGAGAAAAAGGCCGTTTTAGCGGCAAGAATAGCTTTCTTATATTGAGCCAAGAGAGCGATGAAATCAGCTCTAAGAATGGGACAATAATTTCTCCTCCAGGCCCGCTCAGCACGGCGTACCTCTAGTTTGATGGTTTTAAGGTCGTCGGTAAACCACAGATTGGCATCCTTCTCCCGCTTAGAGGTCAACCGCTTTAGCGGAGCAATGGACTCACTAGCTGAAGAGAGCCACTGATCAATGGCATTGGCCTGAGCCAGAGTGGAGAGGCCTTGTAAGGTGGGGTAGGAGTCAATTAAGAGGGCAGATAAATTATCCGGATCCACTCTGCTCCACGAGCGGACCCAGACAGTCCAGATGTATCTCCTGAATTGAGTTCCTGTTTGTGGCCAATTGGGCATTGTTAGATGAGCTGGTTCACAACAGACACATGTGAAACAAGCTGGGCGGGACAAAAACCAACACATCAAGAGACAGACCCACTCCAGCAGCACCCTCAAGGACCCTACACTGTGGTGACAGTATCCTGTCTTATGACCCTCTGTGATGACAAATCTGGATGCTGCCCACACTACGGAACACATTCACCTGTGCGCACTGTGTCATGTTTCTTGACAGATCATCTTCCATCACACATACCCAAACACAACTCACTGGGCATGGCATGTAATGTAAGGCCACTTTGTGGGAGGGGACCTAGCCCTGAAATAACTCACATTTGGCCAGTCTAAAAGCCAAACACCTTATCTGCACCAATGTGCATCAGCTACACCCACATTTACTGTTGACATTGCACATGCACCCATGACAATCACAGGGGTGGTGATGGGATCTGAGGTGTACAAACACATTACACATGCCAGTCCTCAAGCATTGTGAATGTCTTTCATACTGCATAGTATGAGGTACATGTGCATGACGTGAAATGTATCAGTCACATTGGGATCTTCATCACAGTCCCAGATAAATAAAAACCTCAAGGAGACACACAAAGTACACATGTTGCCATCATCCAACCTTGAAGGTTAGAATCTGATGAGTGTGAGCAGTCACGCACACATACAAGTGACAAAGTCACAGAAAGATACCACATAGTAAAAACAATCTGATACACAAATATGAGTCGGTAAATCCAGAATATGTCAAATGTGCATTTGCACACAGTGGAGGCCCTTACATAAACCAAACCCAACAATGACACCCTAATGACTAGCAGTGTTCCATGCATCTAAATCCCAGAAATCCAAATTCAAAGATGTTGACAAAGCACAGGACAACACACCAAGCATCACAAACAGGTACATCTGCAGGGTCTACAAGCTGTGCAGAAAAAGGGATGGGAACACACAGTCATGCTAACAGAGCCCACACCATGGGCTCAGCCAATGTCAATGAATAACACACTGCCGTGAGGTGACTTCACTCATGTGGAAGGTCAGCTGTGTCAAACGTTGGCATTGCACAGCTCTGTCCTGTCAGAATAAAACTCGCACATAGAACCAACAATTACAATACACAGAAATCTCTGGTCACATCAGCCTGTGTACAGGAGTGTATCTCAAGTCATTTGCACATACCCAAAACACATGTTTAGCAAGTTGCACTGATGACACAGATGACTTGTTCAATATCAATGCGCTAATCTGCATGTCCAGTGGAGACGGGCCTACTGTCAGAAAAATGTACAACGTGCAAAAATGTCAGCGCAAAATATGTGCAGCGGTGTACGCCAAAGATGTGAAGTGGTGAAAGGAAATGTCACACTCCCTGTGCTAAATGATTGGGGTCATGAAAACCTCAAATTACAGCCAATGATGAAATGGATTCACACTGTAATGGGACACATATACCATGGACCACATGCAGTCCATCACATTACCATGTCACTTATTGTCAACAAACACTATTACAATAGCAACTTCAGGACACTCATCAGCAGCATCATGTACATTAAATGCAAATCTTCAAAATGAGAAAAATAAACTTTATTCAGCTGGAAAAAAAATAATTGCGATATTCTGATTAATCAAAAGGCCAATGGCCAGTTCATGTCAACAGTCCGTCATGGTTGATACATGACAAGTTGTCACACATTGCTTTCCTGCACTGACTTGGCATGGGGACATCTCCCCTTGGAGGGCATCCATAGGGGGAGGCCAGGGACAGAAGGAACAAGATTAGGGGATACCAGTATGGGGCAGGGGGTGGAGTGGTGGGAACAGGAGTCTCTGTGGCAACTGCAGTTGACCTGTCATATTGAGTGGGCGGGCTCTCTACTGCAGTGGCCATGTCCCATGGAGTGGTTGGGATCTCCACTGCAGTGCCAATGTCCGAAGGAGTGGGCGGGGGCTCAAATGCTCTAGGCAGGACGGATTGGGGAGACACGGTCTCCACTGCAGTTGCAGGAACAGACTGAGGGTGCAATTTCATGGGAGTGGAAGTGTTTGTGGTAGGGGGAGGGTCTAATCATCTTGGGGATGGTGTAACGGTGTGTGGGGAACCTGGGACAGGGTGTGGCGAGGATCTTTTGGAGTGGTGGCCGGGGGCTGGAGGACTTAGACTGTGTGGTAGGAGTGTGGGATTGTGGTGGTGTTTGCTTTTTCTGGGCCTGGGGGATTTTCGGGTGAGGCCTCAGTGTTCCTGATCCTGGGGGAGGGTGTGCTTGTGGTGGGGATCTCCTCTCTGTGTGTGGTGACCTCCTCTTCTTCTTGTGAGTTGGTACAGAATGATCTGTGGGTAAGAGGCCTAGGTCACAGAAGAAGACCTTATGGGAATGGGGGTTGCAGACTAATCAAAAGAAGGGGTTTTGGAGGAAGAGGTATATGAGGAATGCAGAGTGGTTGTCGATTGCGGTGTGTGCTTTTGTACCCTATTGCATGTGAGTGTGCCATCAGTCCTCTGAGTGTGCGTGCCTGTTAATTTTGGCTTCGACTGATGTTGCTGTGTGCTGCTTTTGTCTGTAGTGGTGCGTGTATGTGCCTATTTGAGTGTGCATTGTGCAGGTAGGGTAGAGGGGAGTGTGGATAGGGCAGAGGAAGAGGCAGTGAGGGCTGTTGGAGGAGGGACACTGCTGCCGTTAGTGAGGAGGCCATGGACAGATGGGTCCGCTGTAGGCAGACATGTGTGATGACATGCTCTCCATGTATGACACCAAATGCATCAAAAGACTGGTGTGGGCAGGGAAGACACTCAGCATTGATGTCAGCCCCACACGGATCTGCTTTAGCAAGTCCACAGACTATACACTCAGGGCTATTTCAAGGAACAAAGGTCCTAAGTAAATAATAATGTGCACAAAATAATTAGAATATAACCAACGATGGGTTACTCTAGCCATCCAGTGTCCAGCCGGACAATGGAGTTTTATTTTTACAATGGAGAAAATAAAGTCAGAAATACTTAGAACAGCATAAATAGTGAGGCACAAGCCTGTACCTTTAAAAACCGGGAAATGTGGGGGAATGGGGTAACAATACAGACAATCGAACCAAAACAGAAATACAGGCAAAGACTTTAAGCTTTGGCCACCTGCATTCAGTTTTAAATAACAGCAAGTTTTGACCAAAAAAAGATACCACAACAGTTAAGCACTATGGACTTTTGTGGTTCTATTTAGAAATGTCGACGTTTCGATCCCTTGCTCATGGTAAACTGGGATCATCATCAGGACTAGAAAATAACATTTGCCTGGTTCAGAACATGTTTGTGCCAGTCGGCAGAAGTATCAAAAATTGAGTTTGTGACTTCCGAATAAGATCGCCACAGCTCTGTAAGTAGCGATAACAACATGAATGGTTGTCCTGGAGGTAATGGAGGGAGGGGGCGGCCGCCGCTCCTCTCAGTACGCTACTGCATCAAAGGTTGGGGATTGTTTGAGTGCCGTACCGGATTAGGTATAGGGCTTGCTCCTTAGAGTTGTGTGATGGCTGGAATCAGGAGACAGCAGCGATGTGCCATGAGGTTCCTGGCGTGATAGCAGATACTCCTCTACACTCAGGGCAGCAGGGAAGACAGAGGCAGGGGGTGTGGTGCCTGGACCAAAAGGAGACATGCTCCCTAACACGAGAGGCTCCATGGACATCTGGGATGGGAGCAGCTGGGAGGGTGGAGATAGTGGTGGTGGCTGGGACAGACTCACTAGTTGTGTTCTTTGGTCTAGTCACACCCGCCTCCACAAGGGAGTTATCACTGGAGCTGGAGTGTTCCTCAGCTGATGTCAATGTTGCTGAGCGTCCCTCAGTGTGGCTCCCATCACCCTCCGTGCCACTGGGTCCCTCAACCTCCTCCACAGCGGACCCAGGCTGGCTCTCCACCTCTTCTTGGTCCGTGGAGCTGTGTCCTCCAGTAGCCGTAGATGATGCTGAGAACAAGGAGGAGAAACAGAATCACATCAGTCACCTGTACTGACTTGACACATGAGTTTAATTGCAAGACATCACAGAGCAAGCCCTTGCATAATTCAAAAGCCACTGCTAACTTGACAGCCACATATGTGAACCAGGCACTTGTCAGTCTGCCAATGAACCTTGCTTCTCGTACACATGCTGGGAATGAACCCATCTGTCAGATGTATGTACGATTTCACTTATTACATGGGCACGCATGCACTGCTATGCCTCTTGTCTGATCTGCAATGATTGTGAGTGGCATGTCTCATTACACACATGTCTCATCTCATGCAAGTGACTCTGTAATTGGCACAGCAAATGGGATGGCCAAAGTCATTGTTGATATGATGAACATACTTCTATCCACTGACACCATGATGGGCTCATGTCTTCAAAGTCAATGAGAGAATAGTGTGCATGCAGGACAACAGACAAGTGAGAAATCTGTATCCTCCAGATTTTTATGTGGCACACCATACCACAGGCCTGTCTGGCCAATCAGTCAGTACTGACTCCTGTCACAGGGGCTGTGCTTCAGCACTGTGTCACACTCATGCATTCACTGTTAAAGCAACCTCTGTAGTGGTCAAGTATACATGTCCACCACATGCTACACACACTTGAAAACATCTGATAATTACACGTTGACCTCATGAGACATTTGAGTTTGTGGTTCAACAAATATGTATACATGAACATATTGCATGCTTCCAAGAACAAAGCAAAGCTGCATACACAAATATGTTGAATCCACCATTAGGCACAGTCAAGGGTTAACACACATATATGTAGTCCTGTGTGCAGAGGCAATTTCCACATATTAGATGTCTGTCCATACCAAATATATTTGTCACACTTGTAATCCAAAAAGCTATGCCAGTCCACACTGACACAGAGTCAGACACATGATTACTAATTTCACAATGGGCAAACTGTTGGCTGACACCCAAGATTAGGAGGCCACGGTGTCTCAGATGGCTGGAGTTGGCATACCTGTCCTTGGTCCATGTGAAACATGGGATTATCCGGAGCACTAGGCAGGTGACTACGCATTTGCTACGCTCATAAATTTCATTTGTCTGAGGCCTCAACATGGGTCTTACCTGCTGCATGGTTATGTAGCAAATACCTTAGACAAATATGCTGACCCAGATCAGCGATTCGCACATTTATGTATGGGCCACACAGAGTACAGGTCATAGGTGCCAGTCAAGATGCTGACACATGCCAGACAATTTCGTCACTCATGATGCTCAACTCAATGCACCTGTTGCAGATGTTGTTCTCAACATCAACCCTGGACGACAGCAAATACACACAACCCAAGTGATACATGTCACAGACGAAAAGGGACACACCTGGTCATCATATGGAATGGGTCATCACCACATTTAGCCACATGAGTCTTGTCTCAGGAGACGGACAAACTGTGGGAGTGTTACCCGGATGAAGGAGTGCAAATTGCATGTTAGACATAGTTCACCAAAAACTCTGGAAATCCTCTGGGTCTAGTCAGAAAGGTCATGCCACCTCTTCTGGCAGTGGCGGATGCGGCGTCTGAAGTCCCCCACAGATCTCACTGCCTGGACAATGGTCCGCCAAATCTCCTGCTTCTGATGGGCATCAACCTGTAAGGATGCCAAAGTCAGACCCCATTTCTACACATGCAACATGTTTGTTCATCACACCGTTGGGCTTACATGTCATTGTAAGAAGGGCATATGATGAATACTGGTAGTGCAATTATGGTCATGGGCAGTTGTCCTGTGTTGCAAGGCTGCATTAACAACATGAGAACAGTGCATGGAAATCCAAACCATGAAACAAATTAACTTTTGCATCACTGTACCTGTACAGTACATGTATCTGCACACTTTGAGACTTACAATTACTCAGTCTGCATTAGTGCCCTTGGTGATCAGAATGCCAGTAGTGCCAGTCAGATAACATGTACAAATGAAATGGTAGTATACTCAACACTCACCTGCTCCCCTAGATTCTCATACAGCTTGAAGTACTGTGGAAGGAGGCTGTTCAGCAGGGCCTTGTTCTCCTCCTCTGTGAATACTGGGGCCCTCTCCACAGTCCGTGCTATTGCAGAACCCAGAGGATGCAGAGACAGCAGCAGTGGTTGTTAGATATGCAATCCTGTGGCATGTAGTGCAGGCATGTGAAGTCTCTGGGGAACAGACAGTCTCATATCTGTGCTGCAGAGGCAGATTCTGTTCCAAAAAGTCCGAAGCGATACGTCCGAGACATTCGCATCATCTGAAATTGGCCAATCCATGACATTGCACACAACGTGCATGCCTTCTGCGTCATTCAAATAATCTGCATCATGACACCATTGACTTTGATACATTGTTGTTGTGAGCCAACAGAATCTGTTTGCACGCAATTCATACATGTAGAGAAACCGCCTCCATCTCCATGACAGTCAATAGGCAATGCATGCGCCTGGCTTGGTCCGTAAGTGTACGACGCGTCTTTTGAAAACTCACCCGCATCCGTCTCCATGACAGTCAATAGCCAAAGCGTGCGCCTGGCTTGGTCCGTAAGTGTACAACGCATCTTTTAAAAACCCACCAGCGTTTGTCTCCGTGACAGTTAATAGCCAATGCGTGCGCCCGGCTTGGTCCGTAATTGTACGACACATCTTTTGAAAACTCACCCGTGTCTGTCACCATTACAGAAAACAGCCAAAGGATGCCACCCACAATTTTTGGGCAGAGACTCAGGTGCTTTACAATAGACAAACAGCCTGTCATACAGTATATAAAATCATATTTCATGCTTCATACCATGTCTGTGTGCATGGCTTCACATTTCATATTGTAGGGAGCATATTGTGGCACACACTCCCAGGATATGTCATGTTTCATGGGGATAAAAATCATTGTGTATGATGCACATCACTACTGTGAGTGAAAACTTTGAAGAGCACCAACCGAGGCCTGTACACAGTTCCAGTTGCCCATTGTATGATCACTTGTTACATACACCCTGAATTACAGCTGAAATGGACTGTGTGTAACAAAGTGTTCCTGAGCTACCGTTGTAAGGTTAATCCAGAGTATTTGCGTATTGTGCTACACACATGTATCTTTTTGTATGTGATAGATGTATATCATTTCCAACATTCATCTGATTATGGCATTTGAGTTGCTGTTGTGTCTGTGTCACAGACATCCATGTTTTCCATGCAAACTAATCTGGGAGCACATCATGTGTGTTTATAGGTGTGATGGTACGTGTACAGCAGACGTTACATGATGACAGTGTCCATGTGGCATTAGAAGTTCCCTGTGTGTGGAACTTACAAACACCTGTCATTTAGACAACATATGTATCCTCACTAGTCACTGAGGTGTGTGTTTGGTATGTGACATTTGTTCAGATGTACTGTGACATACCCCATAGATTGTTCACAGCATTGTACTTGTGTAACCATCTGGAGCAGAAATGTTAGGTGAGGGGCACATAGCTGGCATATGTGTCCATGCTCAACTGCACACACCTGACTTAATTTTGTCTTGCTATGATGTAGCATGTGATATTTAGCATGGTCATTGCCACATATGCAGGGGAACTGACCATGTTTCTTTGATCACCTATGTACTGCAGGAGACCAGCTGTCCACAGACCCTTCCCACACCTTGCAACTATGGCTGAAAGTGACTGCATCTGATGTTACTGCTTCACCAGACCACTAATTGAGGAGTTGGCGGACCAGTTGGCCCCACATTTGCAACCTGGACATCCATATCCATCAGCGCTGACCCCCAATGTGAAGGTGATGTCAGCCCTACATTTCTTTGCCACAGGAACCTTCCAGTACACTGTGGCTTCTGTTGGTAGGATGTTCCAGACAATGTTTAGCCTTGTGCTTTGCGATGTTTTGGAGGCAATGTTGTATTTTCTGAACCGGTCCATCCAATTCCCGACACAACAACAATTTCCTGACACAAAGAGTGACTTTTATGCACTGGGAAGGATGCCACATGTCATTGGCTCCATTGATGGGACACATGTGGCTTTGGTACCACCACAAGAACATGAGCAGACATACAGAAACAGAAAACATTTTCACTCCATCAATGCACTGGTGGTATGTCTGCCAGACATGACAATATCACATATCTGTGCACGCTTCCCCGGTTCGGCACACAACGCTTAGATCATGAGGAAAAGCAGGATCTCTCAGATGATGTCACAGCTGCAGAACCAGCGTGCCTGGCTTGTTGGTGTGTAATATCTGTTTGCCTTGTGTGCTTTTTGTATCTTGGAATTTAACCCTCTTTTTGGATCCATGATATGTTTGTTTGTTTGTTTGTTTGTTTGTATGTAGGTGACTCGAGATACCCAAACATGCTGTGGTTGCTGACACCACTCAGGAACCCTGTTACACCTGCAGAGATACGTTATAGTGAAGCACCTGGGCGGACCAGGCGAGTGATAGAGCGGACATTTGGACTACTGAAAAGCAGATTTTGCTGCCTGGACAGGAGAGGCCCTCCAATATGCACCAGAGAAAGTGTGCAAGATCATCATTCTGTGTTGCATGCTACACAACCTGGCAGTGAGGGAGGAGTTGCCTCTCATCCAAGATGATGACGACCAGCAGCCGCCAGCCGGGTAGGATCATGCCCTTGGTCATGTTGCCAGTGATGATGAGGGTGAGGGGGATGTTCGGACACAGCTCATCAACAACTTTTATTCATGATTTTGAGTATACAGTGATGAGTTATCTACGTTTTTTCTTTGCCCAATATGTAGATGTAGTGCAATGTCAATGCATGCCTGTGGCTCCATGCTACTTGACATGATCCTTGCAGTTATGTGTCCATTGAGTTAGTATGTTCTCCCAAACAGTGTTAACATGATTCCTAGGTTGTTTTCATGAATCTTGAGAATTGTGTGTGGAATGTCTATTGAAGATGTATGCAGGTATTTTGTTATTTCAATACTGTTGTATGTCTGTCCTTCACAGGGTACTTTGGCTGTTGTCTGGTGACATATGACCTCCAAAACACACAAACCTGTTACAGAGTGCAACTTTTTGTGGAAACTGGATGCAGTGCCACAAACCCAAGTACTGACATTTCTGACCCTCTTGGATACTTTGTGCTCACTGTCACGTGAGGTTACCTTGCATCCGTTGTGGAGTTCACATGTTGTGAATGTGTAATGAACCTGCGCTCCACTTTGGGATGTGCTTCATCTGTATCCACACATCCGACATTCAATTGCATACTGTACCTGTGGCCTGATTGCCACTGACTCAGAATGAGTGTTGTGTATGTGCATTTCAGTGTCTTTTTCAGTTCTCAATAGTGGAGGCAATGAGTATGATTGCCATGGAAAATTTGTGTTGTGTTGACGGTGGTGTGTATCTCTCATATGTGTCACATCACCATGACTCACAAAACTGTGTTTATATTCCTGTAGTAGTTTTCCTGCACATTCTTTGTTTAGCAGGTCTGAACTGGGGTGGTGTGGAGTGCAAAAAACGATGGATTTAGGCCCAGATCTCTGTACTGGGGTGAATGTATGACATTGTTCTGCATTCTGTCCATCAACTGTTGTTTTTGCAGTTTAATTCCCAGCAGAGGCAAGTATTGTGTGGTTATGAATTTATTTACATGCATGTATGGGAATTGTACACGTAATTGAAAGTGTTGTGCAGTGTGATCAAAATCCAAAGTTCACAGAAGAGTTGGTAGTGTTGTTAGAAGAAATTTCCTGAGTAAAGTCCACAGTCATTTGAGTCATTGTTCCAACTTAGACCCTCCATCCCATGTGGGAGAGTTCAGTGACAGTCAACAAGGTGAACGGTTTGCACACTATGGAGGATATCAGGAGCAGGTGTCCACTTCCTGGGCGGTATGCATTGCCATCTGCCTCTCACTTGTCCTTCAGACGACCCCTCTTCTTCTCTTCAGGGGGACCCTCAATTGCAGGCTGCTGTGGTGCCAGAGACTCTCAGCCATAGTCCTCATCCCTCCCTGTGGTAGTGCAGATGTTGTGGCAACAGATGTAGGAGGCACACAGCGTGGTGTGGTCATGTTGTCATGTTGTCAGCAATCTGGCAGAGGCATGTCCCTGTGCACCGCTGCAAGTTCATCAATTTTCTCCATTTTGGACTGCATTCGGGACATGTGTGTCCCCAACCAGGATATGTGGGAGACCAATCTGGCATGATGGGCAGCCTGCTGTTGTTGAATGTCCTTGAGGATCCCCACTACCTGGCCAAAGTCTCTGGTGCATTCCTGGTACGCATCTGTGGATCATCTTGCAGTGCAGCCCCCTCTTCAGACCATGGCATCACCCTTCCCACCCTACCACCATCCCTAGCCACATGAGCAGGACCTACCGTTGCAGGCACAGATGACACTGTGCCTCCTTCTGTGTTGGTACAGGTGGTGTTGTCCGCCACCTCCAGAGTGCCTTGTGTAGCTCTGCCATCGGTGTTATGTTGACTTGGTCTGTAAGTATTGGTAGAGGTCACCTGTGTGTTTGCAGATGTAGCAGGAGTGGTGGAAGGGGGTGCTGATGTTACAGATGCTGGAGCTGAATGCTGACCCACACTGGAGGGGCCAGGTCATTTGTCGGTGTCCGAGGGGGACTGAGAGACATCCACACCAGAGAGCTCAGGGTCAACCAGAGTCTGAGACTGGGATTCTTCTTCTGTTCCTGCAGTGTCCCCAGCAGCTCCTGTGGGTGGAAGAGACACACAATGTATGTTGTGGTTCAGCACACATCAACGGATCACACTCATTACAGTTGCCACTGTACTTCATGATGAGTGTATGTATATTGCTTTGTCCTCAATTGTCACAGACATAGATCTATATTGGTTAGGCACATTGTCATGACAACCTGAAACATTTTGATGGGCACGTAGAGCTGTGTGCATGAGCCGCTCATGTATTGATTCATTGTCTGTACATGGCCATTGCTATTCAAGTGCAATCCCGTGCCTGACACAGGTGTGTTGCCTTGTCAACATTTGTGCTTTAACAATAACATACATGCACTTCTTCATACGATGTGTTGCAAGTTTGGTGCATGTGTGCTGGCATTTGTGCATGTAATTTTTGAGTCACATTAGTGTGTCTATATGACATGGTCACAGTCCGGTATGTCTGAGATCTCTTGAGAGATACTAATTTGTTGTATGTGTTACTAGTTTACATCTTATTGCACACATGTGATGGTGTTACCGTATCAAATGATGTTGCTGCTGAGCTTTGTACGTGAAACATGTCAATCATCTTGTCAATGTCGTCCATGGAAACAGGAGTTAACCAAGGCTGCTCTCTTGATTTGCCATGATCATGACAGTGAGGGCCAGAGTTTTGAGTGTTTGAGTTATGCTTCTGTGAGTTGTATGCCTCCTCCAACCCAGTCCAGGTTACTCCTTGTGTTTCAAGTATCATTGACAGTGAGAGAAGTGTTATGTCAAGGATGCTGACCACACTGAATGATGTAAGAATAGAATGCAGCTCAAAACAGCGCCTTGTGTAAATGACACCATGCAACAGTGTCAGCTATCTTGCTGTGGCCATTCCATTCACTGTCAGGTATCCCCTGCCAATTATGTATATGTAGCTTTGTGTGTGTGTTTTGATGTGTGCTATGTCTGCATCTCCCCAATTGTCGTAGACCCCACACACCTTCACAGCCATGGCATGGAGCACCCCATGGGACACTGCAACCCCAGACAGTGAGTGAAAACATACAGTTGAGATGGCTGTGAGCGTGAACGTGTGTAAGAAGAGCAGTGCCTAGGTGTGACTTGCAGCCAATATATACATCAGGTCCATGTGTCAGCCATCTCGCCAGGGCATTTACTTTCACTGTCATGGAGTGACTGGTCCCAAGGGTGGTATTTGTTCTGGCTGAGAAGGTGTGTGGAGATTGGCTTGCAGGACCTCTTTCTCCCCCAGAGGCCAGGTAATCACCAATGAGGCATGAATCCATGGCAGGGAGTCATAGTTTACTTTCAGGATGTCAGCCAGTGGTGTCCGGGTGTTTGTTTGAGTATAACTCCCAACAGGGCCTTGTGCTCACTACACCAGTGCCCAGAGTCAGCCATCTTGTCAGTACTTTTCCACTCACAGTGAGGTGAGCATGGTTCAGGGTGGGCTTGATGGGCCATGTGGAATGAGGACTATAGGCTGTGACTACAACTCCAATCATGCTTTTGGCTACACCCACCTTCCCAGAAAACCCAACCTTGCTTCCTATGAATCAACTTCCCTGTGAGGTGGTGTAACAGTGCTGGCAAGATGGCTGACAGCGGTGTGCTGTTGTTTGTTTGAGCAGTACTTCCAACAGGGCCTTCTGCTCCCCACAGCAGAGCCCAATGTCAGCCATTTTGTCAGTACTTTTCCACTCCCTGTGAGGTGAGCATGGTTCAGGGTGGGCTTGATGAGCCATGTGGGATGAGTACTATTGGTTGTGACTACAACTTCCATCAAGCTTTTTGCTACACCCACCTTCCCAGAACACCTAACCTTCCTTCCTGTGAATCAGCTTCCCTGTGAGATGGTGTAACAGTCAGTGCCGGCAGGATGGCTGACAGTGTTTGTTGGTGTTTTGAGGCTAATGCCTTGCTATTTGTGTTAGTAAGTTTGTGCATGTTATGACATAGTTTCATATTACTCTGATATTGCAGGTATTGTGTTTATCTAACTAGCATGCACATCACAGGATAATAAGCTTATGGTTGCTATGGCTTTGCTAAAAGTGATTGGTTTCACTGTCCCCTTGACAGTGATGTCTGTGTGTGTGTATTGTCTCACAATATTGGCTAGTTGGTTATGTACTAACCAGGCTTTGGTATTCCTGTTAATCCATGAATGTCCTCGAGTGGAAGGATGGCCTGCACCTTCTCCTCCCAGGAAGTGAAGTGGGTAGTTTTTGCAGGAGAGCCAACGCCGGTCTGCTGGCTCAGGGCATGGTCTCTGGCAATCAGCTTCTTGACCCTTTCTTTGCACATCATAGTACCTGTTCCTGATATCGTCCATTGTGCGCAGGCAAGTTGCTTTTGCATTCATCTTGTTGACAATCCTCGCCTACATCTTGGTTTTCTCGGACATAGGGGTCTGTTGGACCAATGTGCCAAATAATTGTGGCTTCACTCTGAGAATTTCATCTACCATGACTTCCAACTCACTATCTGTGAACTTTGGATTCTTCTTTGGGGGCATGGTGATGGGTGGTGGTAGAGATGGGTGTGTATGTGAGTGTGAAAATGTGGGTGAGTGAGTGTAAGTTAAGCTGGGTGTTTGTGAGTGTGCTTTTAGAGAGGTGCTGGTAGTGTTAAGGTTGTGTGGTGGGTGAGTTGTGAGTGTGTCTCTCAGTGCAGTGTGGTAGTGTTCCCTGCTGGCTGATCTGCTGAATTTGCAAAGGCAAATGGTAGTGATTTTGGCCCTTTATGTAGGTAGAGTTGTGGGTTTGTCTTTTTTTTTACTTTGACAATGCTTGTTTGGTCATTTTCTGTCTGTTTATGCTTGTTTGGTCATTTTCTGTCTGTTTCTATTTGATTTTGTTGAGCATGACAGAGACATTCAGTTGACCAGGACGGCCGCTTACAGCGGCAATTGCGGGGTAATCCGAGTCTGTCACTCACATTATGTTATGCTGCAGCGTTCGCGTACCCGTCGGTCGCGATGAGCTCTTTTCGTGGTAGACCATGTTTTTCGTACGTTTCAGTCTTACAGAATGTGTCCGTGTGAGTCGGCTTTATTTCACACGCATTGCATCGTACTACGCCGGTCGTACGGCACGTGTATGTGTTTGTCAGAATACATTCCGGGTCCGTGTCATTCGGAACGGTTTCTGTCCGAGATCGGAATCAGGCCCAGAAAGTGTATAAATGATTGATTTCCCTTTCATCATTCCCATAGTCTGCTATGGCTCCCCATACTTTTAAACCCAGGTTACTTGTACGAGGACTCTTATGGGAATATAGATTGTGCTCTAAACTGAAGAAGGCTAAAAATCACGCCGTCTACATGTCAAAAGAGGGTGATTCTTTCTGCAGCCATGCTGAAGTGATACAGAGCTGTGCTACAGCGGTAGCCATAAAAATAATATATCCAACCTTTGGTGTGCCACGACTAACTAATTGTTCCTCTTCCAAACCTAGCAGCATGGTTATTGGGGCTAGCACAATTTCTACCTCAGTTACGTAGGTTAAGACATTTCTATCCCCAAAAGTAGGGGGTGCAGTTTGGTACATGCATAAAAAACATGGAGGCTGTCAGCTGCCTCGGTTCCGCACCAAAAGCATTTACCGTCATTAGCGCCACCCCACTTTAGCATCTTCAAGGGGGTATGATACAGATTGAAGATGGTTTTATAATGCTGGGGCCTAAGAATTGATTAAATCAATATTTCCCCTGCAATGTCAAACAACCTCTGTATCAGCCCCTCGCCTTGCCCTAACCTCTCATTCCATTTCTTCTCCTGCTCTTCCAGATCAACCCCATGCAATTCCACAAGATTCCCATAAAGACATCCTATTTTCTGTCTACTCTTAATGACTTCAACCATATCCTTTTTCTCTATATCACCCGGATGCATTTTCTTCTTATCTATATAATCCTGTAACTGAAGATATTTAAAAAAATCTCTATTTGACAAGACACACCTTTCCCTCAACTGAGAAAAGGTACAAAGATTGCTTTTATCATATAAATCCTCAATAATTGAAATCCCCTTTAATTTCCACCTACCCATGATCGTGTCCCAGACAATGGGGGGTAATAGCTATGTTGCATCAATAGGAGTATAATAATTCATTTTCCCAATTTTCAAATACTTGTGAACCTGCTTCCAGATTTTAAAGGCTGCTCCTAATAACTTGAACCGGGTCTTTTTGTAGTAGCTTGGCTCAATTACCTTTAAAGACATCTCTCAGCTTTTCTCCCTAACAGCATATGGAAAATAGAGGGAACATCAGCTGAGTTGTTCCCTTTTAGGGACTGCCCACCCTCCTGGGGATCGAGGAAGAGTCATATACTTCATCGCTCTCCGAGCTTGTTTCTGACCCCACATGACCCTTCCACAGATGGATTGTAGATTTTACAGCCGTATTCTAGTACGCTCTAATGGAACTGATCTAAAAAAGTACAGCACCTTAAGCAAACTGTTCATCTTCAGTACATTGCAACGTCCTACCAGTGAGAGATGTAAGCACTTTATTCTCCCCAGTTCTTTCTCAATTTCAGCTAACACTGGATCCCAATTCGCAGTAACTAAATTGTCTAATTATGCTTTGATTTTAATACCTAAATAGACTGCCTCCTGAACAACTCTCAGATCATTAAAAACAGCCTAATTTGTACATATAATCTGTGTTTTACCAGTGTTCAATTTGTACCCTGAGATTGATCCAAATGAGTCTGCCAGCCGTTCTATCTCAGGCGTGGCTATAGCAGGTGTTAGAATAACGACATCGTCTGCGTAACGGAACTTTTTCCTATTGAATCTGTATAGGTTGTATAACCATACTCTGTTCTATTAGAACCAGCAAAGGATTAATATAAAGTGCAAATAATAAAGGTGATCATGGACAGCCTTGCTGTGTTCCACGGGTTATAAAAACAGATTCCAATCCCATCACACAAATCCAAGTCACCAGGAGCCTATACATTGTTTTAATAGCATTAATAAACCCACACACAAACCCTAATAGGCTCATGACTGCCCATAAAAACTCCCAAGAGACAAGGTCAAACGCCTTCTCGGCATCAAGAAGTATCAGTCAAAGTGGAGCCTGTTGGACTCTTGGTATGTCAAACATGGTCACCACCCGACTGATATGATTGACCGTGCCTCTTCCTGGGATAAAACCATGCTGGCTTATTGAAACCAAGGAGGTTATTACCCGAGATAGTCGTGCTGTAAGAACTTTTGCATAAATCTCACCATCACAATTTAAAAGGGAGATGGGCCTATAAGAGCCAGGGAGAGTTGGTGGTTTGTCCTTTTTCTTGAAGACCATGATGTTAGCAGTATACCATGATGCTGGTGCCTGTCCTTGTTGAGCAGCTTTAAAGACTGTCAACATTTCTGTTTTAATTTCAGAGAAAAAGACCTTATAAAATTCTAACAGTAATGCATCATGGCCAGCTGCTTTACCCATTGCTAGTGCATTAACAGCACTCTCAGTCTCTTCCTGAGTTAAAGGCGTCTCTAATTCTGCTGTGTCTTCCCTGCTCAATGTCTGGTTAAATCCATTTGTGGTAAGCATAGAGCTGCATTTCCATCTGGTATATCTTCCCCTGCATATAGCTCTTGATAAAAAGATCTTAGAGCTGCTAAAATCTCTGGAGGTCTGCTCACTAATTTTCCAGCAGAGTCTTCTAATTCCGCAATGCCACGTTCAGTCTTCCTGTTTCTAATTTGTTTAGCTAGGCATCTCCCATCCGTCTCCCAAAATTCATAACATTCTCTCCTATAGGTTAAATATTTACAAGCAATGGCTTTGGACCATAATAGGTTAATCTTCGCCTTACAGCGAGCTACAGTGGCTTGCGCCACAGAACTTGATATCTTTTTGATTACACATTGTGTCAAGCCACATTTAGCCCGCCTACGCTCATCATAAAGGCCCTGGAGAAGGATATTTTGCTGTTTTGCTTATATATACAGAATCTCCCCCCTGAGACCTGCATTCAGTGTGTCCCATACTACAGTGGGCAAAGCCGTGTTCCTGTTTATTTTGAGAAAGTTCCTAATCCTTTCCCTCATATGGAGCACAAACATTTCGTCTGCCAAAAATTTCCAATCAACTGTGAAGCGCCTCTGTGGCCTGAATAAGCTTTGAATTGCAAATACATAACCACAGGGCTATGATCAGAAGTAAGTCTAGGAAGCATTTGAATTTTAGCCATGGCAGCCTGCCCTCTAGAGACAAAGAAGTAGTCCAGTCTCACACATTTATTATGGGGGGTAGGAAAAAATATGTAAATCCTGGATAAGGATGCCTATTTGTTAACCATAGATCTTCTAGTCCATGCTCTAGTACTAGCTGCTAAAAAGCCTTAAAAACATTAGGTTTCCTCCACAGATAGGCTCCATTATAAGTTTGTAATTCTGGTCCAGCTAGATGTATATTAAAATCTCCGCAGAGTATTATTGGAGTTGCCCATGATGCCAGCTCAATATTGAGCAATTCTAAGTTCTGTGCTTTGTCTATATTTGACCCGGATCACTAACATAATATCGATGAAAAAATATAGAATACCAAAATATCGACTTCCTATCTCCAAACAGGTAAGTACAAAAATATCGAATCAAAAATATCGATGTAAACATTATAGTTAGTCAAAATATCGAATTTTTAAAATATCGTAAAAGTAATGAAATAATAAATATAATTAACTTAAACATACCTAAAATACTGAAATAACCTTAAAATTAATAAATAATTAATTTAAGTTAAAAATAAAGAAACATACAATTACATTTTTAACACACACATATATATATATATATATATATATATATATATATATATATATATATATATATATATATATATATAAACATAATATTAATACAAAATATACTATATTTTTACCATAGGATAGCAGGAGAGTAACATTTACTATTACCACTCCAGTAAATACAACAGTAGAGAAAGCGTTGGATAGTGTAGGGGTAAAAATTACTATTCCCTCTCCATAGAGTGCAACAGTAGAGAAAGCGTTGGATAGCGTAGGGGTAAAAATTACTATTCCCTCTCCATAGAGTGCAACAGTAGAGAAAGCGTTGGATAGCGGGAGGGTAAAAATTACTATTCCCACTCCAGAGAGTGCAGTAGTAGGGAAAGCGTTGGATAACAGGAGAGTTAAAATTACTATTCCCACTCCAAAGAGTGCAATAGTAGGGAAAGCATTGGATAGCATAGGGGTAAAAATTACTATTCCCACTCCAGAAAGTGCAACAGTATGGAAACCGTTGGATAGCGGGAGGGTTAAAATTACTATTCCCACTCCAAAGAGTGCAACAGTAGGGAAAGTGTTGGGTAGCATAGGAGTAAAAATCACTATTCCCATTCCAGTGAATGCAACAGTAGAGAAAGCATTGGATAGCGTAGGGGTAAAAATTACTATTCCCACTCCAGAGAGTGCAACAGTGAGGTTTTATGCTTATACTGTCCATGAAACGGATTATCGTATCATTGTTGTCCTGAAGATGCTTGCATTGTGCTTTGTGCTTGTATGTTAATAAAATGACAATAAACAAATAAAAAAAAAATACTATTCCCACTCCAGAGAGTGCAGCAGTAGGGAAAGCATTGGCTAGCGTAGGGGTAAAAATTACTATTCCCACTCCAGTGAGTGCAACAGTAGGGAAAGCGTTGGATAGCGTATGGGTAAAAATTACTATTCCCACTCCAGAAAGTGCAACAGTAGGGAAAGCGTTGGATAGCGGGAGAGTAAAAATTACTATTCCCACTCCAAAGAGTGCAACAGTAGGGAAAGTGTTGGATAGCATAGGAGTAAAAATTACTATTCCCGCTCCAGGGAATGCAACAGTAGAGAAAGCGTTGGATAGCGGCAGGGTAAAAAATACTATTCCCACTCCTGAGAGTACAACAGTAGAGAAAGCGTTGGATAGCGTAGGGGTAAAAATTACTATTCCCGCTCCAGGGAGTGCAACAGTAGAGAAAGCGTTGGATAGCGGCAGGGTAAAAAATACTATTCCCACTCCTGAGAGTACAACAGTAGGGAAAGCGTTGGATAGCGGGAGAGTTAAAATTACTATTCCCACTCCAAAGAGTGCAACAGTAGGGAAAGCGTTGGATAGCGTAGGGGTAAAAATTACTATTCCCACTCCAAAGAGTGCAACAGTAGGGAAAGCATTCGATAGCGTAGGGGTAAAAATTACTATTCCCACTCCAGTGACTGCAACAGTAGGGAAAGCGTTGGATAGCGTAGGAGTAAAAATTACTATTCACACTCCAGAGAGTGCAACAGTAGGGAAAGTAAATACTTCATATATGAATAAAAATAAATTAAATATTAATACCAAATACAAATTAATTAAAAGCAATTAACAATTTTATACAACATAATAATTAATCAATTAAAAATACGAAAAAAATAATTACAAATAATTACCTATTAATACAAATTATTTACCAATTAACAATTAATTAATTAACAATTAAAACATTATTAAAAATTACAACAAAACAAAACCAATAAATCAATAACAATATTTAATTAATTACAATTAAATTACTTCCCACCCTATTCCCCTATAAACCCACAACCCACTACAGAAAATACATTAATAAAATGTACATAATTATCAATTAATCAATTAAATTTTAATTAATTACCAATTAAAAATGTAAATAATTAATTAATTCAAAATAAATACCAATAAATAAATTAAAAAATGTAAATAATTATAATTAAATTACCTCCCACCCTATTCCCCTAGAAACCCACAACCCGCTACAGAAAATACATTAATGAAATTAACATAATTATCAATTAATCAATTAATTAAATAATGACAAATTATATTTTAATTAATTACCAATTCATTATTAATTACCAATTAATTCAAAATAAATACCAATAAATAAATGTACATATTTAATTCATTATAATTAAATTACTTTCCACCCTATTCCCCTATAAACCCACAACCCGCTACAGAATTATATTACTCAAAAATTAAATACCATAAAATTAATTAATTAAAATAAATTATAAAATAAATATACACTTTTCACACATATACTAACATAAAAAATACTTAAATTAATTTTAACCTACTTACCTCAAATTCGATATTTTTGTTGTCTATATTCTGTCCACTCGATATTTTGTCCATTCTATATTTTTAACTCGATATTAATGTAACTCGATATTAAAAACTCGATATTTTGAGTGTATACCATTTGACCCGTACACTGAGCAAATTACAAATTTCCATTCTACAGCAGCACATTCAGCTATGGCCCACCGGTCATATTTTTCTGCCAGAACCCTTCCTACCAGCGGTGCACAAAATTTGGCCAGTATAGCCACTCCCCTAGTTGTAGTGGTATGTTGCATACAGACTAATACCGTATATCCCAATTCAGCCAAGATGCTTCGGTTCTCCCATGGGATACGTGTTTCCTGAAGGCACCCTGCATCTGTATTGAAGCTTCTCAATTCCCGCTCTACACACTGTCTCGTGACCTTATCATTTAAACCCGACACATTAAATTTGCATATCCGTGGTCTCCCCGTCATCATTCTACCCTCCATCTTCTCAAGACATACTGCTCCTGATTAGACACATCCATTTAAAGTGAATATTGCTTTTCACGTCTACACCATGGCCTCCTTTTTTCTTTGCTCCCCGATCCCACCCACTCCCCATCCTGTGCTCCCTAACCTCCTCCCCAGACCCCCCTCCGCACCCTTAAGAGCCCTTCCTTCCCCAAGCCCCCACAAAATAAGGCATAAGGACTCAAGGTCCCTGGTGATGGAAAACTGACAATGCCCCCCCCCCCTCATTGCTGCTTCCCCCATCATTGCATCAAAAAACAAACTGTATATCTGCTAAGTAAACAGAAAAATAAACCGTATCATTACATGTTCTGGCCTGACAAATCTATATTCTATATTGAAAGTAGATATTCCTTGGCGAATCATTTCAGAAGTGAAAAATTGTGTTTGACCTTTACAAATAACTTTCAATTTGGCTGGATTGAGCAGAAAAGGTCAGAAATAGCTTCCTGTGCCAAGAAATTACTCCAAAAAATAATATAGCTCTTGGTCTGGTTACAGACTGTCCTGTTCTGATTTGTTGCTTAGAAGGAAATCTATGCGCCCTTTGCACCTCCAAATTCCAGTTCCATTGTGTGAGCTCGGGGAATGCCTCTGCAAAGAGATCGACAATAGATTTATGCATGTGCAATTCCTCCGCCCCCTCAGGCATACCTAAGACTCTCAAATTGTTGCTTCTTAGTCGGTTCTCCGTGTCTGTTAATTTCCAGGCAGTATCACCCTTCTGTGATTTTATGGAGTCCGTTAGAGTGCTTTGGGCGAAGAGTTTATCTTCCAGTCTGACGATCCTAGTTTCTGCTTCCCCAATCCTTTTTGCAAATTCTGTGCACAATTTAGCCACTATCCGAATGGAGTTCTGCAGTTTTCTATATGCACCTTGTGTCTTTAGACTCTCTGCCCATGTCTCTTCCCTATGTGTCATGATACTGTTATAAATATTAGAGAGCGACATTTCCTCTGGGTTTTCCACTCCCCCAGCCAATGCATTATCAACAACTACATTTTCATCGCAGCCAAGATTGTGTGAAAAGGAATAATCCCATACCAATGAGCCAACGGCCCCTTTAGATTCTGCAGCCCCTGCTGCCTCCTCCTCGGGGTGAATATTACTTATATCTCTGCCATTGCTCTGGGTGAGTTCTTCTACGGTCCAGTCTTTCATACCACCCCCTCTCTCATCACTTGAGGATTTCGAGGGGTCTGACATTGAAAAAAATGTATCCCCAAAGTCCACCTTGTCCAAGGAGCCCATAATATCAATGTTGCCGGCTTAGTCCTCCCTAATCATAACCAGGCTTTCTTTTTCTCCTTTTCCTTTTTTCACCCTTGGGGTTCGTCCTAAAGCCTCCTTTCCTCCCTTAAATACTGCTGGTTCCTCTTTCTCCATTCGGGGGCTGACCAATAAAACCCCCCATGAGCACCGCCATGCAGGTTTCCCCCAGCAGGGCTTCCAGACCCAAGTTCAGCAGTGTCTCCCCCAGCCTTAACTATAGACTTCTCATTGCTAATCTTTGATAAGGCAGCCTGGTTATCGAGGATTGCACTACCAGGTCACGTCACAAAGGTGCCACTTGAACACAAAGTTAAACATTCATTCAAGGGGTATGAGAGGCAATATATATACAAATCAGATCACAAAATCAGCATTTTTAGAGAAAGAAATAAGTATATCTATGAAAACCAAGCACATCTGTATTAAAGGCACTCTAGGCTACGTACAGCAACGTGGACTCATTTTCTTTCTCTAAAAACGCAGATTTTGTGATCTACTTTGTGTCTATATTGCCTCTCATACCCCTTGAATGGCTTCTCATCGCTCACCTCTCTGCCACAGAGTTTTTCAGGTGCAATGGGCTCGTATAATACATCTATGTGTGAGGCTCACACTGACAGAAGCAGCGTCTGCCCGAGCCGTGATTGCCTGCATCTTCTTCGCCGTCTGTGACTTGAAAATTGCGCTCAGAGGAACCACTCTTCTGTAGCTCTCCTTCAGCCCCCGCAGTCCCTGCCCCGGCTGCGGTTTCCTTTCCTGCAGCTGCCCCACGGCCAGCTCTTGCCCCTCTCATAGGCTTCTGTGGCATTGCCCTCACCAAAATGGAAGCTCTTCATTTAGTGTGATTTCAGTGTTTACAGTGGTATTCATTTACCATTAAAACGTAGTATTCATTTAGTATGCATGAAGACTAAGTAGTATGCCCACGAGCCGAAATATGCTAATGAGGGAATACTAGTCCTACTCAACTACCCTTCAAATACATGATGAACACTTCAATTGATTGCTAAAAGAAGACTAGCAGTATTCAAGAAGAATAGTATTTGAAGCTTAGTAGTATTCTGTTAGGGTTTATTTGCAGCTCTTGTGCTATTTCAGGAGCAAAAAGAAGGCTAATCTCATTGATTGTGACCATTATTTGAAGACTAGTGGTATTCTTTGCGAGCAATATCTGAATACTAACGGACCATTATTTAAAGACTAGTAGCATTCTTTTCGAGCAATATATGAATACTAACGGACCACTACTTGAAGACTAGTGGTATTCTTTGTGAGCAATATCTGAATACTAACGATTAATTTATAGTAATGTTGATTGGATTGCTTGCACGGGGCTTCTCATAATGATGCCTTATGGGCCATCCAGACTAAAACGTATTTGTTAAATGTTTTCGGAGTGAATGATTATAATCTGCCTGTTACAAACTCATTAGTCATACATTCAGCAAACATTTGATGATGTGTACCTGGAACATGTGTTTGTTTTCAGACTACCCAGAGGGAATAATTGTGCAAAACTGAATTTGTTGCCAGATAAAAGCTTAACTGTTCTAATTCCTCCTGTGTTGTTTTTGCAACAGTCTATATTAATTTTATAATTTAGAAAAACAATTTGCTAAACACATTTTACAAGGCTTTTATGGCATTAACTTGTAAAAAGTTAATAACGAGTTGCAGGTGGACTGTGAGATGACATTTTATTGATAGAAGAAACATGCAGATTGTTTGAACTTACAGATTCTTTGAACTTACAATGTATCAATTGTAAACCACATTAGTAAAAATGTCATCAGATGTTTGAATGAGTTCTAGTCTATCAAATTATCAGAACAGATTTTAAAAAACGTGACACATATAAACAGTCCATCAAATGTGTAATTGACACATATAAACAGTCCATCTCTTGGCATCTGCACTTTTAGATATATTGCAATATCAATGAAAGTTTAAAAGCACATCAGTACTAGTAAAAGTGTCTGCATCACACATTTGAATGGAGTAATTGTCTATCAAATTATCGGAATCGATTTTGAAGAACTTGACAAATGTTACAAGTGCATGTCATGCATCTGAACCTGTAATTGACACATATAAACAGTCCATCTCTTGGCATATGCACTTATAGATATATTGCAATATCAATCAAAGTTTAGAAGCACATCAGTAGTAGTAAAAGTGTCTGCATCACACATTTGAATGGAGTAATTGTCTATCAAATTATCAGAATCGATTTTGAAAAACTTGACAAATGTTACCAGTGCATGTCATGCATCTGAACCTGTAATTGACACATAAACAGTCCCTCTCTTGGCATCTGCACTAATAGATATATTGCAATATAAACCAAGTTTAAAAGCACATTAGTAGTAGTAAAAGTGTCTGCATCACACATTTGAATGGAGTAATTGGCTATCAAATTAACAGAATTTATTTCGAAAAACTTGACAAATGTTACCAGTGCAGGTCATGAATCTGAACCTGTAATTGACACATATAAACAGTCCATCTCTTGGCATATGCACTTATAGATATATTGCAATATCAATCAAAGTTTAGAAGCACATCAGTAGTAGTAAAAGTGTCTTCATCACACATTTGAATAGAGTAATTATCAGAATTGATTTAGAAAAACGTGACAAATGTTACCAGTGCATCTCAAGAACCTGTAATTGCTATGTAAATAAACTGGGCGTATAAAGTTTGATGTGTTGTAAATTTCCGTCTTGCATTAGTGCACTTGTTGTTAAAGATGCATTGGTCACTATTTGGGACTTTCCAGTGGTGCTCCTTGCAAAGAGCCCAAACAAATTCTGTAGAATAAATATAAAAGTGGTTATATTAAAGATATATATTAACAGTTGGTAACAGTCAGGTCAATTAATTTCGGTCATGAGCATTTCCTTCAGTCATTGTCCTCACAGTTCCATTTACCACCTGTACCCTACTGACTAAAAATACTACAGCAACACCTTTGATTTCCCCTCAAGCCCCCTTCAGTGTTGTTGGTTACTGTGGAGTACATACGGGACGTTGCTATACTGGAAAGCATCCTTTTATCAGTTTCAATGGATAAAAAAGGAGAAATACACCAAGGTTAACTAGTTCAATATATAAAATACATCCAAACATACCTCTGCAAGCAGAAACTTTCTCTTCATTCAAGCCTCTATCTTTAGAATTCTTTCTTTGGCCAGTTCCTTTGCTGCTAGCCAATTCTTGATCTTCGAATACCATAGATATGACTCTGTTTAGTACAAATGCTCCTGGGTCACTTGAAGTTGGTGCTCTTGCAATTAAACTATAAAGTTGGCCAGCATCTACCAAGATATTGTTGTATTGAAGAGGATTTTTCGGGTCCTTGATGAGTTGTATAAGTCGCCCTTGCCTGGATTCTAAAAATGCACTGCCCATCTCTTCAGAGGAGTTTGTTTCTTCCTGCATTGAACGAATGGAGATGGATATTAGAGATACAAACACATCAAATTACCCTTGATATGAAATTAACATTAATAACATTAGTCTTCATAGTAGGGTGCAACAACTCTTGTTTAATGCCCCAAGTAACATTTCCAAAAAGTATCATAGGATAGACAGAGAGAGAGAGAGAGAGAGCGAGGGCGAGAGAAAGAGACATAGAAATTTAGTGCGAGAGTTAGAGAGAGAGAGATAGAGGGTTCGAGAACGAGGGCCTAATGTATGACCCTATTTTGCATGTGCAAACTGGTTTGTGACCCGTTTACGCATGCAAAATCTAATAGGGCAGTGTACCAATTCATATTTAGTGAGTCGCATTTTTTTGCTACTTGCTAAGTAGCAATTGAGAGTTGCTATTCGGGAGGGGTGTTCCAAGGGCGTCCCTTCCTAATAGCAAGTCGGAGGCCTATGTAAGAATGTTTTTGCAACCGCAATATGCGTTGATAACAGTTTGAGCGTCATTTGAGTGCTGGGCCCACACCCATAGGAATCTCGACACTACCTGCCCTCAAAAAATGTAAACAAAAACGTTTCATTTTTATTTTTTTAAATGCAGTCCATTTTCCTTTAAGGAAAACAGGCTGCATTAAAAAAAACAAAAAAAAACGCTTTGTTGAAAAGAAGTCCTCAGACATGGAGGTTTGCTGATCCCAGCAGGCCAACATACCTGGGAGGGCCAGCAATTCCCACTGGTGTCGCAAATTGAATATTTATGAGGAATGCAATTAGCGAACCCTGTTGTTCATGTTATTTAGTGACTCACAATGGAGCGCAATTTGCTATTCGATAAATACAATTGTTGTACATCTTGCCCTTAGAGAGATAAAGATAGAGAGCTATGCAACACCACCATGCACATATTAATTTTAGGAAACTGATTTCAAGTATTTTTGTATGTGTGAATATGAATTTACATATATCAGGGGTGATAGAATGGCAGTATAGCAACAATTTACACTAAGTTTCAGATGACATCATACACCATGGGCTGAGTGGTGTAAAAATATCAGCTATAGTGTATTTAGTGTCTTGCTGCTCCATGGTAGTCTGATCTTCAATTGTGATGCGAACATGCCAATATCAAAAAAATAATAAAAAAATAGTAAAAAAAAAAAAAGACTACACAGTTTGCTTCTGCATATAAATCTGCTAAAGCTATCCAGGAGGATATAAAATGTGATTGACTAATGGGTAGTGGAATGAGAAGGAGGGTAAAATGCTATAAGCGTGCAGGGAAAAAAAAGTGAAATATCCATGCATTTGACTATTTAAAAATTTGACGCATATAATTTTAAATTCTAAACAGCAACTGGAAACATACAGTACAAATAACTGAGCAATTATCAAAGAACAAACTTACATTCGTTTCTGAAAGGATATTCAGGAGACCTCTAATAGCCTTTGTTACCACTGGGAGATCTTTTAGGTCAATCCCAAGTGCTGCAAAAAAGCAAATATGTGTACATTTAAATGTATATTGCTTTTATTTCATCAATCATTTGATAGTTTAAGTTGACATATACAAAAGAAGACTTTAAACTTACCAGCCATCACATCAGCACGATTTATATTTGTTTGCATATTTGTTATATTGGTTTCTCTGTGATCTTTATTGTACACATAAAGGGGTCGATCAGGATGGCGGACGGAAGAGCCACCGCGGCCCTGGAGTAGGCGGAAAAAGCCTTTTCCGTGTCCGCCTGCCGCGGATACTCCGTCCGCCATATCAGGATAGGAAAACGTGTCAAATTTCCGTCCGCGACGGAAAAACACGCTCCGCCGGCCAACTACACACGACCACGCGGCGGACGGAACACATCCGGACGCTCCGCCGTACGCACTGACGTCGAAGACCGTCCCCCAAATCAAGATGGCGGAAAACACACATAAAACCGCTGCGGAAAAACAACCTGTCTTAACACGGCGGAATCCCCACAGCGAACATAGGTGACACAGCCGAGATACCCACCGCAAGCTGACCACCACCATGGACCCGGCGCTACACGCTTTCCCGATGCTCTTCGCGATCCACCACGTCCTAGTCATGGCCTACTATGGACGACGACGCAGGTAAGGTACAAACCATTGGCTGTCTGGAGGGGAATACCAGCAAGGGACGTGACGTAGGGAGGGGGAGTGTCATGTTACCGAAACCACTGATGAGAAGCATATACGAATACACATTAGCAGTACGCAAGCAGGAATGACAACGACAGACCACGAGACTTGATAGACTACCTTTATTGTCAAATAATAGGGGTCAAATCACAGTGTATGCGTGAACATGGGCAAAGTGGGCACCAGAGCAGGTACAACATAGCAGGTAACGAGAGGGCAGCATGCAGTATCAGAGCATCAACAGGGCATTGTGCATTACAGAGCAGGTACATCAGAGGCAGGTAACGAGAGGGCAGCATGCAGTATCAGAGCATCAACAGGGCATTGTGCATTACAGAGCAGGTACATCAGAGGCAGGTAACGAGAGGGCAGTATGCAGTATCAGAGCATCAACAGGGCATTGTGCATTACAGAGCAGGTACATCAGAGGCAGGTAACGAGAGGGCAGCATGCAGTATCAGAGCATCAACAGGGCATTGTGCATTACAGAGCAGGTACATCAGAGGCAGGTAACGAGAGGGCAGTATGCAGTATCAGAGCATCAACAGGGCATTGTGCATTACAGAGCAGGTACATCAGAGGCAGGTAACGAGAGGGCAGTATCAGAGCATCAACAGGGCATTGTGCATTACAGAGCAGGTACATCAGAGGCAGGTAACGAGAGGGCAGTATCAGAGCATCAACAGGGCATTGTGCATTACAGAGCAGGTACATCAGAGGCAGGTAACGAGAGGGCAGTATGCAGTATCAGAGCATCAACAGGGCATTGTGCATTACAGAGCAGGTACATCAGAGGCAGGTAACGAGAGGGCAGGTTGCAGTATCAGAGCATCAACAGGGCATTGTAGAGTACAGAGCAGGTACATCATAGGCAGCACGTGAGAGGGGCAAAGTGCATCAACAGTCCATTGCACAGAACAGGCCCATCAGAGGCAGCACGTGAGAGGGGCAAAGTGCATCAACAGTCCATTGCACAGAACAGGCCCATCAGAGGCAGCACGTGAGAGGGCCAAAGTGCATCAACAGTCCATTGCACAGAACAGGCCCATCAGAGGCAGCACGTGAGAGGGGCAAAGTGCATCAACAGTCCATTGCACAGAACAGGCCCATCAGAGGCAGCACGTGAGAGGGGCAAAGTGCATCAACAGTCCATTGCACAGAACAGGCCCATCAGAGGCAGCACGTGAGAGGGGCAAAGTGCATCAACAGTCCATTGCACAGAACAGGCCCATCAGAGGCAGCACGTGAGAGGGGCAGTATGCAGTATCAGAGCATCAACAGGGCATTGTGCATTACAGAGCAGGTACATCAGAGGCAGGTAACGAGAGGGCAGGTTGCAGTATCAGAGCATCAACAGGGCATTGTAGAGTACAGAGCAGGTACATCATAGGCAGCACGTGAGAGGGGCAAAGTGCATCAACAGTCCATTGCACAGAACAGGCCCATCAGAGGCAGCACAACTACGTGTCCCTACCAACCCGTCACAGGGACCACAAGAGTGCCACGCAGTTCTCAATGGACACACCATGTGAATTAACATTTGAGTGAAGTGTACAGCACGTCACATCACAGAATCAGGGGGGACTGCGTGAACTACCTGCCTCGGACACACTGGCAGCACCAGCAACAGGAGTGTGAGACACAGCCACAGCCCGAGTGACACACACATGGGCCACGGACCCAGACACACTGGCAGCACCAGCAACAGGAGTGTGAGACACAGCCACAGCCCGAGTGACACACACATGGGCCACGGACCCAGACACACTGGCAGCACCAGCAACAGGAGTGTGAGACACAGCCACAGCCCGAGTGACACACACATGGGCCACGGACCCAGACACACTGGCAGCACCAGCAACAGGAGTGTGAGACACAGCCACAGCCCGAGTGACACACACATGGGCCACGGACCCAGACACACTGGCAGCACCAGCAACAGGAGTGTGAGACACAGCCACAGATGTAGTCACTGACACGTGAGCCACTGACCCAGACAGACTGCCAGCACCAGAAACAGGAGTGTGCAACACAGCCACAGATCTTCTAACTGACACGTGAGCCATAGACCCAGATACACTGCCAGGACCTGCAACAGGAGAGGGCACAACTGACACTGTGCCACCATCTGATACATGAGAGTCAACTGCACCGGCGCCACTGGGACAACTGAAATGATGAGCCACAGGGCTGTATGGGCCAGGAGGCAGGGTGGGCCTGGGAGCTGGGGATAGCTCACCTAGAGCCAAATCGGGGTTTGCAGGTGTCAATGGTGTGTGTCTGCGTTTCTTAGGGAGGTGTGAGTGCACCCTGGACAGGACAGGACTGCCAAGTGGTGGGGACTCCAAAGAATCACCACCCAGCATAGGTGGAGCAACTGCTGCCGGGGATCTGGTTTCGGGGGACGTGCTGGAGCCTGCTTGTCGTTTGCTCTGTGCCTGCCGCCTGGACTCGGAATGATGTGTAATGGGGGATGCAACAACAGGGGACACCCTCCTCTGCTTCTGACTGGCCTGGATGGGAGTGGAGGTATGGGGGGACTCCGCCGCGGAGACATCAGTTTGGCGTTTAGTAGAAAACATCAGCCTCAGTGCAGCCAGGGGTGAAGTATGCCTGTCCTTGATTGCGCCATTGTCCATGCTAGATGCCTTGTCCGTAGGATGTGCCTTATCCTTAGGTGGAGTGTTGTCTCTGGATGTAGCCTGTGCCCTGCTCGCCGCCCTGTTCCTGCCAGCAGACTTGTCGTCTGTGGTGCACCTGCCTCCAGCAGACACCTGCTCCCTGTGTGTGTCGCTGCCCTTGGGAGTGTTCCTATCCACTGATGTGGGCCTGCTCTTGGGAGTCTCCCTGCTCTTAGTAGGTGCCTTAGTCTTCTCACTGTCCTTGGGAGTGTTCCTATCCACTGCTGTGGGCCTGCTCTTGGGAGTCTCCCTGCTCTTAGTAGGTGCCTTAGTCTTCTCACTGTCCTTGGGAGTGTTCCTATCCACTGCTGTGGGCCTGCTCTTGGGGGTCTCCCTGCTCTCAGTAGGTGCCTTAGTCTTCTCACTGTCCTTGGGAGTGTTCCTATCCACTGCTGTGGGCCTGCTCTTGGGGGTCTCCCTGCTCTCAGTAGGTGCCTTAGTCTTCTCACTGTCCTTGGGAGTGTCCCTTACCTCTGCTGTGGGCCTGCTCTTGGGAGTCTCCCTGCTCTCAGTAGGTGCCTTTGTCTTCTGACTGGCCTTGTCCAAGGAACAGTCCATGGACATGTGAGTATCCCTTGCCTTCGGAGTACCTTTCGTGTTGAATGCCTGTGTAGCTCCGGAAGGCATGTCCCCCAACAACACTTGTGGATCCTGTGTGTGTACTCCAGTGCATCTGACGTCGTCTACCTGAACAGATTTAGCTGATCTAGGGGATGGGGTCTGTGCCCTGCGTGCCCTGACGTGCTGTCTGACGCTGCTTCTAGTGCAATAACCTGTATTTGAGTCCTGCTCTGAATAATCACTACCCCCTGAGACATCCAGCGGTGTAGATGGGGAAACAGAAGTAGCACCCTGTTCATTCGACTGTACTATTGCAGACGACACACTGCTTGCCAATGACTGCACTGTCCTGTGTAGACCTGCAAGATCGCCATGCATCCCTTCCATGAATGCCACCACCTGCCCCAACTTCCTATCATGATCCTGGAAAGCATTTGTCATATTGGTCTGACCCACACACAGCTGTCGCAGCAGATCAACGGCCTCAGCACACAGTGCATTTTGGCTCACCGTGGCAGGGGCAGCGGTGCCTGCACCGAACGCCACTCTGCTCCCCCTACTCCTTCGGCCACGAACAATACATGGTGCAGTTGGCGGAAGTGTGGGCCCTGTGTGCTGTCTTCCGACAGAAGGTGATGAGTGCCCACTCCCAGTCTGTGACAACAGTGCAGGCTCACCAAGAGTGTCCGACGAGGAGGACGATGGTGTCTCCACATGCGAGTCCTCAGGGACGGTCCTGTCCCCCTCTCCGGCGCTGGCCTCCTCCGTGTCAGTCTGCGTGTGTGCGAAGTCTGAGCCGGACTCATTTCCTCGGCTACTCTCCACCGTCTGTGGCTGAGTGTCCTCTGTCAAAGCTGAAATGCACAGAAAAGATGTGTGAGTCATGGGCACACTCACGTACAGAAGGAACAGGATAGCCAAATCACATAGCAGACAAAGGTTCATGAGCCCTCAGCCTGCACATGGCCCACCCCTACCAGTCATCCTCACATTTTCTGCCATGGGGACATGGACCACTAGGGGATGTGCTTTAACACTCAACTACTAAGCAAGTGGCGTGTCAACATGGCGGACCTGGATGTCAAATGAGTACCACCCAATGGGACCAAAATGCCATCACAGGCATACATACGCAACACGGAACTCAATAGTGTGTCTGTGCACCAATACATGCATAGCACTCACAAGTTTCCTACACAGACAGTATGCTCACCGCTAGTTTGCTGTTGATCGGCACTCAGACGTTCGGCCAGGTCAGGATGCGTCACTGCAATGATACGGTGCATGAGAGGGGTCATGGAGCGTCGGGCCAGACGGGGCGTCCTTGGAATCAGGCCCAGTGTTACTTCCGCTACCTTCTTGCTCAGCCTGGAAATGTCGTCCCAGCGTTTGTGGCAGTGTGTATGTCGTCTGTTGCACACCCCCAATGCCCGTACTTCCCGTGCTATGGTCCTCCACAGGTCCTTGCGAAGGTGCAGCTTGACCTACCATGATGGGAGACAAAAGGGTTTAAGTCAGTGGACAGGTGGCCTGTCACACACATAGGGGCAAGACGTTACTGTCAGCAGCCATGCACAATCAGGAACATATGTCTAGCCCACACTACACAGCTAAGATATAAATAGGCCTGATCATTTGGCCCCCTCATGCACACCAACATGTCCCACACTGCACTTACCACCCGTCCCGGTGCGCCGTAGAGGCGTCCATAGTTGCGGAGTACACCGTCCACGAGGACATCAAGCTCCGCGGCGGTGAAGGGTCGAGACCGGATCTCTTTGCCACTCGACATGGCAAGATCACGGAGTATGGCACTAGAGCAGCAGTCGGTGGTCAGCTCAGCAGCAGCAGCAGCAGGTCGAGGTGATGGTCACAGGCAGCAGTCGGTGGTCAGCTCAGCAGCAGCAGCAGCAGGTCGAGGTGATGGTCACAGGCAGCAGTCGGTGGTCAGCTCAGCAGCAGCAGCAGCAGGTCGAGGTGATGGTCACAGGCAGCACTGGTCCCCAGGGTAGGAAGTTTCATGTTGGCCAAGACACATATATAGGGCCCTCAGCACGTGTCAGTGGCATACGTCGCCAGCAATTGGTCAGCCCTGGAAGCGTGATCGTGAAATGGGCCAATGACTGGCCCTGTTGTTGCGGTGCACAGCTTCCGCTACTTGCGATTGGCCGTATGCGGCCAGCGTCCCTCTTCCCATTGGCTGCATGTGCAGGGACCGTGACGGGCACACATCGGCAACCGCACGTGCAAGCTTCAGGCACGGATGCTTCAGTTGCAACAATGTACTATCACTGGCGCCTCCATGGCGGGGCACGTACACAGCGGGGGAGGTGCAGGCCTATACACCCTGCAGATGTACTCAATGGACATGCCAGTTCATGACCCCCCTTACAGTCACCTTGCATCATCCACCGTACACCGGCCGGAGCGGCCGGCCCATGAACATCCGCCGTGCCCGGCCATGAACACAACCGCCATGGCCGGGCACGGCCATGAACATCCGCCGTGCCCGGCCATGAACACAACCGCCATGGCCGGGACCGGCGGTTGTTCATGGCCGTGCCCGGCCATGGCGGTTGTGTTCATGGCCGGGCACGGCGGATGTTCATGGCCGGGCACGGCGGTTGTTCATGGCCGGGCACGGCGGTTGTTCATGGCCGTGCCCGGCCATGGCGGTTGTGTTCATGGCCGGGCACGGCGGTTGTTCATGGCCGTGCCCGGCCATGGCGGTTGTGTTCATGGCCGGGCACGGCGGTTGTTCATGGCCGGGCACGGCGGTTGTTCATGGGCCGGCCGCTCCGGCCGGTGTACGGTGGATGATGCAAGGTGACTGTAAGGGGGGTCATGAACTGGCATGTCCATTGAGTACATCTGCAGGGTGTATAGGCCTGCACCTCCCCCGCTGTGTACGTGCCCCGCCATGGAGGCGCCAGTGATAGTACATTGTTGCAACTGAAGCATCCGTGCCTGAAGCTTGCACGTGCGGTTGCCGATGTGTGCCCGTCACGGTCCCTGCACATGCAGCCAATGGGAAGAGGGACGCAGGCCGCATTCTGCCTTTGGGAAGTAGCGGAAGTTGAGCACCGCCATGGCGGCGCCAAATATGTGATCTTGTCAGACGCTGCACCGTGATGTGTTGTGTGCAGTTGCGTCATGAGGGATGTGAGCGTGATTGTGAAAGGTCATATGTCATACAATATAGCATGTGTGTCCATACAATGGACATCGGTCGGCACACAATGGCCAACAGATGTGCATTCGTACGTGTTGACGTCGGGTTTGACCCTACAGACGTTGTTACATCTTCACAACTACACAGTACATCACGGCTGTGTGGCCAATTCATGCATCTGTTGTCGGTTTATTGTTGTGTCGAGGTGACTACAGTGGTGGTGGTACACATGCATTCCGTGTATGTGATTTATACGTTCTGTCACCATGCATGTCATTACCGTATGCACATCATCATTGGTGGTGGCATTTGTGCTTGATGACATGGCGTGTGTAAACTTATCGTTTGTGTGCATGCAGTTGCATGAGTGTCTGTGACGTGTCTACGATACATTAGGGTGACGACTGGAGTTATGTCAGTAAGGTACACATGTGATGGAGTTGTACACGTATGCGTCGTTTGTACGTTGACCTATGTTACATCTCTCTCCCACACAGGAGGGCTCCAAATGTGCATCGCCCATACACTCAGCTGGAGGATATGGTAGACGAGGAGGTGATTCGGAAATTCAGGCTGGATCGACGTCGGTTGCTGGAGCTTGTGGCTCAATTGGCTCCTCATCTGCAGCCACGTAGAACGTATCCTGGCTCGTTTACACCCACTGCAAAGGTCATGGCGGTACTACATTTCTTCGCTACTGGCACATTTCAGTATACAGTTGGAGGTGCCGGGGGTATGTCACAGGCAATGTTCAGCACGGTTCTTCGGGATGTGTTAACAGCTATGATGCTGTACAAGGATGAGTACATACATTTCCCACGTCCGGAAGAGTTGCCAGCTGTCAAAGCTGGTTTCTATGCACTGGGCCACATACCTCACGTTGTGGGCTCAATTGATGGCACGCACATCGCGCTCATTCCACCACGGGCACGCGAACAAGTGTTCAGGAATCGCAAACACTTTCATTCGCTGAACGTGCAGGTGGTGTGCCTGGCGAGCAACATCATCTCCCATGTGTGTGCAAGATTTCCTGGATCCGCACATGACGCCCACATCATGCGAACCAGCAATGTCCCACGACTCATGGCAAATCTGCCACCCGGTCAAGCGTGGCTTGTTGGTGAGTGTGCAGTGGGGACTCTTGTGATCTCTGTGTTGCATGGGGTACCCACCATATCTTGTTCTGATGTTTGTCTCTGTCATCCCCCTACATAGGCGACTCGGCTTACCCAAACCGGCCCTGGCTCCTCAGTCCCCTACGTAATCCGAGGACGGCGGGTGAAATGCGGTACAATGAGGCACATGGAAGGACACGGAGAGTCATCGAACGTACCTTTGGACTGCTGAAGTCTAGGTTTCGGTGCCTCGATAAGACCGGAGGGGCACTGCCTTACTCACCAGGAAAAGTATGCAAGATCGTGATTGCCTGCTGCATGCTCCACAACCTGGCAGTACGCAATGACATTGAACTGCTGTTGGACCCTGAAGACGAAGGAGTTCCTCGGCCTCCCATCCCACCCATGTCGACTGATGAGGATAGTGGTGAGGAGGAAGGTGTGGACCAGAGGCGCCAGCTCATTGATCGCTACTTCCCTTGAATGTGAGTATCTACCTCTAGTGGCGGTTGACAATGCCTCATGTATGTTTTCTGGTGTTGTGTGGATATGGGGTTATTCAGCTGGGTGTGGTTTGTGATGGTTGCACATGTGTGTCTTCATGTCTTTGGACATAGGAGTGTCCATGATGTGTGTGCTCCCATCCCATGCTTGTGTGATGGTTGTCGTTTGTGTAATGTTGCTGTGCATTGTGTTGTGATGTGTGTGAATCTCTTTACTGACGTGTGTTTGCTGTCTCTGGTTTTCTCTAGGTCACTCCCGCAGCGCCATGATCATGTGCGACTATGATCCCTGTACCTGTTTACGTCTGTATCTGATGGCAATCATGTGAATAAACATGGAGGCAAAACATCATTGTGTGAGTAAATGCAATTTATTGACAGGTTGTGCTTTTGTGCTGGTGAATATTTACAAGTAAGTGGGAGGGAGGGAGTTGGAGTTGTAGGTAATGGCAGATGAAATTTCCGTGCTGACACCACATTGGGGGGTGTCAGGCTAGTCCAGCAGACCAGTGGCAATGATTGTCTATGTGGGACAGGATGGTTTGCAGGGTGAATGTCTGGCACAGGCAGTGGCATTGTCAAGGTCGTCCCCTCTTGGAGCGTGTGCCTGGCGCTCCAACACTGCTCTCAGCAACTTCCTGCCTCGGCCGCCCCCTCCGTCTCGGAGGTGGTACAGAGGCAGCTGGGAGGGCAGGTTGGTGATGGGCCACATCCGTCGCCAGGGGCTCAGGTGGTGGTGGCGGCGGTGGAGGCGGAGGCGGAGGTGACGGGGGAGGCGGAGGTGACGGTGGCGGTGGCGCTGACACACATGGTGGAGGGGGGGGGGGTTGTTCCGGGCAACCCATTCCCTCCACATCGTTGCCTGCTGGCCCATGATCACCAACATCTGGCCAAGGATGCCAGAGATCTCGCGCAGGCTGTTGGTGTTGTCCACTGAGTCCTCGTGAACACGATCAGCGTTTGCCTGGGACCGGTCGTATGAGGCCTGGCACCTGGCAAGAGCTTGTAGGGACTGTGCCACTGGCTCGGGTAGCTGTCCCTCCTCTGACCGGCGGTGTGTGGGTCGCCTGATTGGCAGTTGTCCCGTTGCCTGTGTTTGTGGCCCACTCACCCTGCTTGTGTGTGGGGCGGTTGGACCAGCGTTGCGCGCTGGGTCATGCTGGGTGGCACCGGCAGGAGTCGTGGTGCTCGTGGTAGTGGTGGTAGTGGTGGTAGTGGTGGTACTGGTGGTACTGGTGGTGGTGGGGACTGTGCAGATCACAGAGACGGGTGCCGCGGGAGTCACACATGCGACGTTGGTTGGTCCCGGGAGTCCCTGTGAGCCAGATGGCCCTGGCTGCGTGCTTGGTCCCGCTCCATCCTCCGCCCCGGAGCTGCCTGTGTCGTCGTCGGCAGAGAGTCCTGTAGGTGTGGGAGGCGAGGCTGGCGGCCGGGTACTGCTTTCCCCAGTCAGTTGACGATCACCTGAGGGACAAGATCGAGCAGGTCAGTAATGTGGACAGTACATGGTTACATTGATTTGTAGACATTTCTGTTTCCTGTCGCACACACCCCACCCTCCACCACCACCGCCACCCTCCCCGTGCACATGGGGGCCTGTTGGGAGTTGTAGTTTGGGCCTCTCACACACCCCACCCTCCACCACCGCCACCACCACCACCACCCTCCCCGTGAACATGGGGGCCTGTTGGGAGTTGTAGTTTGGGCCTCTCACACACCCCACCCTCCACCACCGCCACCACCACCACCACCCTCCCCGTGAACATGGGGGCCTGTTGGGAGCCATGGACATGTTAGTGTGTTGGTGTCCGACGTGCATGGGTTGGGGCGTGGGGGATGTTTCTTCTCAGTTGTGTGAGCCTGACCATGTCGTGCTGATCGTGGTGCTTGGTTTGTACTCACCAGTCTCTTCTCCTTCGTCAAGGCCGTCTAGGCTCTCTGGGTGTAGTATCACCAGCACCTTCTCCTCCCAATCGGTGTAGGGTATGGGCTCCGGGGGTGTGCCACCGCCAGTAAGATTGGCTCTGGCGTGGTTTTTCGCTCGGATGCCCTTGACCCTGGTCTTAAGGTCATGCCACCGCCTCTGAATGTCGTGCTTGGTCCTCGGCACAGTCCCCGACGCATTCACACGAGTGACGATCCTGTCCCACATGTGGTTCTTTTGCGCCACGGTCGTCTGCTGGACTTGGGCCCCGAAGATGTTGGGCTCCACACGGATAATTTCATCTACCATTACCCGCAACTCTGTCTCCGTGAATTTGGGGTTTTTTTTGGGTGCCATGGTGTGTGGTGCTCAGTGTGTGAGTTGAGTGAGTTGGGAGGTGCAGGTGTGTGGTGTGTGATGTGTAGGATTTGTGTGGTGGGTGTTTGTGTGGTAGGGTGGTGGGTGGGTGTCTTCTATGTGATTTTATGTGAGTTAGCAGTGTCTCGAATGGCCCTCTTGCTGGCAGCAATGCTGTGGTGCAAGGGATTGTGGTTGTGTGGGGGTGTCTTTTTATAGTCGTGTCTCGATGGTTGTTTGCAGTCAGGTGGTAGGTGGGCGTGTTGACTTGTGTGCATTATTGGATAATTGGGACGTGTCATGGTGGCTTGTGCTGGGGGGGGGGGCCTTGTCAATGTTCGTATGTTTGCTTAGGACTTGCGGTGCACTTTCATACATTTGTTAGGCGCTAGGGATGTTGTGCGTGTTGGCCTTCCGCCCTGATGCTGTGGTTCTCGTTGCATTGTTTCCGCCGCGGACGTGGATGGCTGTGAGTTCCGTTGTACGGGCGGATTTATCCTAATTGCGGCCACGGAGTATTCTCAGGGATGGCGGTACATGTTTTATTTTCCGCGGTCATTTCCGTCCGCGGCAGTGGTTGTTCATTGGACTCCGTCCGCCGCGGACGGACTTGGTTGTGTTCCGTCCACCGCGGACGGTGTTGGTTGTGTTCCGTCCGCCGCGGTCGGAGTTTCGTGACATGAATATCCTAATCCCAACCGCGGTTTCTCCGCGGCGCAGCCGGGAGTAAAATTTCCCCCACCATGGCGGACAGTACCCATTTCCGTCCGCCATCCTAATCGGCCCCTAGGTCTTGCCTCACTGTGGTCAGACTGTTCATAATGGTTGTGAAAATCATCTTCATTAGATTGATAATTGCCGAGATTTTCCCATATCTGATCCTCACCATTGCCTATGTTAATAGATTTATTGATGGTTGCAATTAGCAATTCTTGCATCTGTTGTGGCCTGTATTCAGAATTAATTTGTTGTGCCAGTACAGTGGATTGAAGTTGGTTTTCTGGATGCACAGATGATCGATAGGATGTATTACTTTGTGATGGTTGGACTGGTTGTGAATTTACTAGGGGCCAATCTTTTCGGCTATGATACGTGGGTTCTGATCCACTATATTGGGCTATTTCATCATTGACTCTTGGCACATATCTTGAAGATGAGACCGATGTCATAGCAGCTGAGTCATTCAATAAATAATTGTTGTGTGACGATGTTGTAGGTGATGACATGGTGCAATGTAATTCTGTCTGATTTAATTCTGCACATTGATTATCAATATTGAGTAAGTCCCTTGCAGAACCATGTATACTTCCTGACTGATGGACGGTTTCTTGAGTGAAAGAAAGACTGTTAGACGCTAGGGCAGAAGTAATTGTATCTTTGTGTTTCCCAACTTGCTCTGTAGTGTAATCCGTTCTTTCAATAGTTGACTTTTGTAGGCCTGGGTAACTCAAAACTTGGTGTTTGGGTTTTCCATTAGCGGTCAAATGGTTGAATGAAGGCGTTTGGGCTGCTGGTGGGACAGAAGTAAAGCTATTGCATTCTGCTAGTTGCCTATGATTCAGATTTGTTGTTACTGGGCTACAACGTAGTGTTCCTGAAGGTGCAGTGCTGGTTGATGGGGCAATAGTTTGTCCAGTATTGAGGCTTTCTGAGATAGAAATTCCAGTCTGGTTTGGATTTTTTGGTGGTGGATCAGGGTAGTTTGTTGTCACAGAAGTATGTAAAATATCACTCTCTTGCAATTGAAAGTTATATCCAGAATATTCCTCACACATTCTTTGCATTGTTGGATCTACACTTTTTCTATCACTTTTTTTGGTTGTATTTTTCTTTAGTACTGTCTCAACAACTTTTGCCTTTTTAATGCCATCTTTCTGTTGCTGCTGAATGCTTCTGGTGAATTGCTGCTTTTTCCTTTTGGTTGCAGGTTTTGAATTTTCCTTTTCGCATTCATCCCTCTGTGATTTCTTCATTTGTAAATCATTGAAATCATTTTTGGGTTTCTGACTTCCTACAACTGGCTTATTTTGTTTAACCTCTTTTAATCGACTGGCAGCTGGATCCTTTTTCAATGAAGGGAGTTTTTTTGTATCAATGTTACCCATATTTACCAATTCCTTGCCCGATTCCTGTGCTACAGTCGTACTGCTGTTTTTGATAAACACATCCATAGTCTTTTTCACAGCTGCACATTGTTTCTTGACTGTAATTAACAAAAAACACAAACATTTCATTTTCTAAATGTTCCTATTTGCTAACAATTGCGATACAGTACTAATTTGTAGGACCTATTATTGCGTAAATTTACTTGTCACTGAAACTTGTGAGATTATAGCACCCAGCGTATATAGAACATTAACTATGGACCTCAATTAGACTTTAGGCAAACAAGTGTTCATTCACAAACATGACAGATCCTCTCCACCTTATTGAAAGTGCATCACATCCTAATGCATTTGTAATATGGTGGATAGTTAATTTAAAATGTTTGGAGTACTCATCCACCAATCTGTAAATCATGTCACATATTTGTAAAGTGTTGCATTACATTATTTATTTAATTTGTACTAATTTTCTATGGAGCTGTGGGCAGGCATGTAACACCTAGGAAAACAATGTAGAGTCAAAGTGCAAAAGGGAGCATTGCATTTGTGAAATTCATTGCAACTTCACACCGAAAAGAAAGGAACTGGATATCATCAAGGGCAGACTGGTGTTTCCATGTACAGATTGTGTAAAGGCTGAACCAAATAGAGTTCCATGGCCATAACGGCTTCAGCATTAGCCTAGCTATTAGTATCGATATGCATATTCAAAAGCAACTTACATTCAAAAGCACACTTACATTCACTTGAGAAGACTAGGATCCCTTTATAAATCATTTTCTTCTTGATAGGTTTTCCTTCATCGTCTAGGTCAAATGTTTCAAAGGCACTGTGACAGCCGGTTCCTAATAAAAGTTGTGAAGTCTTCTCCCTTGCATCAAAAGTGACTTCCTCATGACTTTGCAGCACAACTGAATGGTCTACATAGTAAAATATACAGCAATAGCAGTCCTTACTCGATTTCCTCGTCATGTGCGCCATGGCTGGCCTGTAAATTAAAGAGTAAATATTTAACTGTGATAAATACAGTGCATTCATAGCATTTCCCTGTAACGCAGCACCCTACACAGTGACTGCAACGCAGTTGTACTCTGTGTAAATGCCAGAGAGCAAAGATTAGTCAGATTTCTGAAATAAACAAAACAGAAAAACAATCTAACCCTGCAGGGCAGTCTGAATTGGCATACATGGTAATGTGCCTGCAGTGTGAGCCCCTGTGAATTGTGCTGCATGAGCATCTATCATGCATGTACTTTGCGTGTCTGTGGTGGGGGCGTGCTTGTGTTTGTCTCCTGTTCAGATGTATGTAGTATATGTAATGTGTGCTCTGAGCCAAAGTCTTATGTGCTTTCCTCTTCTCTTGTGGCCGTCCACGACATGGGTCACTGCTCAAGAGAGAGCTGCACATCAGGATTTTTCTGTATAAAGCACCCTGGCCAGAGGTTCATTTACAGAGCTGCTTATTGTCAGCCATCTTAGCTACACTGCGTCAGTGTTCCAGAAGGACTGTGAAGGCCATTCAAGGAGCATGTTCCTTCTCTGCAGCTACACTCATTACTGAGCAGAAGCATGCTTGTTCATGTCTAGAGTTACTGCATTCTGCTTGCAATTTATCTAACAAACACTTTGGGCCAGATGTAGGTAAATACTATTTACCTATTCTTAAATACCGAATTTTACCTATTTGGTATTTAAGAATAGGTAAATAGTATTTAGGTAATATTTCGGTAAATTTTACCGAATCTGTAAAATTCGGTATTTACAGAATCGGTATTGACCAATTCGGTAATTGCCATTCATTCCTATTGGCCTGGAGGCCCATATGAATGAATGGCAATTACCGAATCGGTAAATACCGATTCGGTAAAATGAGAGACACATTCAAGGGGGCCAGGGTGTCACTTTGACACCCTGTTGCACCCCTGAATCATGGTGTTCAGATGTGGCACACATACATGCCCTAAGGGCATGTAAGTCTGGCACATGGCACAGTTGAAAATGCACAGATTTGCATTTTCAAGGGTATTCCTTATTTACCACCAACTTACAGTCGGTGGTAAATAAGGAATCCTAAAATGGGAAAAGCACTCATTTGAATGCTCCCTACATTGCAAATTCGGTAATTAACCAATTCGGTATTTTACCAAATTGGTAAATTAGCGAATTTGTAATTTAGGCCATCTACATCCCAAATGCCCAATACCGGTCAGTAACGGACAAAATTCAGTAATTTTGGCCGTTACCGACCGGTATTGGGCCATCTACATCTGTCTGAACTGGGTGGCAGAGTGGGCTAAAGAACGGTGATGGATTAAACACAGATCTGTTGACTGGGTGTAAGTGTTTGAATGGTTCAGATGCTCTGTCCATCAGCACCCCCTTTTGTACCGCAGGATTCCCACTAGCTTTACAATGTGTCTATAGATGTGGTATTACTGGTGGTTTAACTGAGCTTTCGTTCAGACACCTCAATACTTTTTCCGATTGGTTATCTGATCTTGTGTGGCGGTATATTAATGTGATCCATGTTTTAGAATTTTGGACTGGGTATTCCCATCTAATGTGCACGTAGAAAAAGTACAGAGGGGGATAAGGTGGGGGGGTGTAGTGTGAGCAGAGGAGCCCGATTCCAGCAATAAAAACACAGGTGGTAGTTGAGCACGTGCATGCGCTCGTGAACGCAAGCTGCAGGCCAGCAAAGGCCTCTGGTGGCACTTTTAACAGATAAGATGCAGAGTTCTGGCCAGGGACCAGTGTTCGATTCCCGCCTCGGCGGGGTCTCGTGCTCAATTTCCTCGGACCTGTTAATTCTCGCCTCGGTGCCTATTCTAATCACAGGTCCCATGCTGCAACTCTGGGCAATAGCTAGCTTAGCCTCCACACCGGCCCCAACAGCGCTAAGGATGCCTGGCTTCACCCTGGGGGTGCCCAGGAGTGGACACTTCACAGGGAAAGCCAGGAGGGGTTCCACAACGGTATGAGTATCAGCGCCAGGAAGCCGAATAGGCGACACCTCAAGGTGACCGTCTGGTGACAGTGCGCTCTATAAGTACCATGACATTTACATTTACAACAGTGCGCAGTCCAGGAAAACCAAAATGTATGTTAAAAATGAGCCGTGACACGTAATGCTCGAGCCCTAGGGGCTGCCCTTTTGTGCAAAATGAAGAAAGGTGCCCATAATGATACATAACTCTCCCACTTACAGGAACAGTAGGGAAATTCACAACAAACTTCCACTGCTTGGCATTGCCCATTTCAGGTTTCAACGTTTGTCTATTTACATGTCAACTGCTTTTTTTATGCCCACAATTGGTTGTCGAACACAGCAATTGAAGGGACAGCACGGCATGCAGGTAACTGTAAATGATACAAATGATTTACTACAGAGTGACACCCTGCACATGTGATAGTGGGGCAATTTTCACCCTTTTTGAAATTCTGGTACAAACACAAATACAATTGTACCCAAAGGATGGACCTTTTGATTGTTTCTGAGACACAGGACAACAAGTTAAATACATTTACAATGAATTGGACCTAAATTAGGGCCCGCATAAATTAAGGAAGGTATTTTTCAAACCATAAAGATATACAATTAAGGCAGATTATTGATCAATACAATGTTATATTCAAATAAATTTGAATCAAAACACCCACACCACATGCGTAAGAAAAATCAGCTTAAAAAAGTGAAAAAATATCTTAAACATCAAATTACCACTGACAAAGCCAGAAATCTTGGCTGGTTTTAGGTGTATGTCAGTTGTAGTCTTGGATATCTGGATGCAATAACCGAAAGCTCCGAAAGGCTCCAAAATATTGGTTGGGTGGCACACTATGATAACCACAGAAATGTTGTTTACGTGTATAAGCCATGCCATTGATTAGATGGGCCACTTTTAGAGGCCGCCACTTATTTCATCCCACTTAAAGTTCAGGGTAAGCCATGTTTGAATGGCCAGTGTCTACCAGGAACACAGAGTCCAGGGCATGGGACAAGGAAAGAGCCTGAAGAGGATATATACTGTAGTGGACCGTACAAAAGTAACCAAGGAATGCCAGAGGATCAAAATCCACACTTGACTAATGAGTCTCAGCATGTGAGAGGGCTGAGCCAATGGCATGCCAAAGCGACAGTGGACCCCGCATGCCAACGTACACAGGCAGAACCGTCTAGCAACATGGAGGTCAAGGCATGTCCATAGAAAAGAGCACTAGGCATTCCAAATGAGGCATTGGCCAAAAGAAACATGGGATGGGCGGACGCTGTCCTGGGCAGACCGAAAGTTGACCACACATTCCAGAGGTGCAAAAGCATCACACAGGCAATGAAAAAGACTCACATGCACATTAAAGCCATGACATGGGGGAGGGAAGAGGCCCAGACATGAGAAGACCAAGGCCCAGCCAGGCAAGTAAGTTTGTGGAAGCTCTGGTATACGAGGGGTGGTATACGAGGGGTGGTACAAGCCTGAGGGGGCTTGAGGGGCAAAGTCTGAGTCGTTGAAAGAGACGCCAGTCTACTAGGCAAATAAGAGCTACAAGAAAGCCAATGCACAAAGATGGAGTACAGGAAACAGGCATGAAACAGCTAATAAATTCAATGCCACCACAAGAAAGGCAGGCCATCAGATATAGGAAAGGGACGCTGCATGAGAGAATTACAGAAAGGAACGTGTTGTGAAATGCTGGCATGACACATGGACACAGAAATGTGAGGGCCAACATTAAAACGTCATTGGATCACAGAGGAGCAAACCTAAGAGGGATAGGAGCATAAACACGCATTTGCAATGCAATAGGTCTCGCATATACGCAAGTTTAAGCAATTGGCATTGTAAATGACAATGCCTTTTATTTATGTTTTAAAAACAAAACCAAAAATAAAAGGCATTGTTATTTGCAATGTCAATAGCTCAAACTTGTGTAAATGCAAGACCTATTGCATTGCAAATGCTTGTTAGGATAGCCTTAAGAATCCAAAATACAACGTGCCATTGGCTTTACAGTCAGTGCTGCTTGTAGGCGTGACACATGACATCAGCTGTGCAGGGGACCAAGGAGGGGCAAGTTCACTAGACCATGGAGATGCTGAGAGCTAATGTAGGTCAGGGCTTCACTCACTGCATAACTGATTAGGATTATGGTCAGGAAACCTCCCCAGCCCAACTAGACTTAACAAAGCACCAGCCTGTTGGCAAATCTGCCTGTCTCTCCTGTAAGCTGGTCAACCTCTGGTTTATCAGCAAGCCGAAACTGACACAGCAACTGGAGATTATTAGTCATCTTTAGTGAGTCTTTGCAAGCCCTTCACCAGCACACACTCCATGCCTGAGTCTGAGCTCTGTTATTTCTTGTAACTTAACGCCGCCATCAGAGCCTGTTTTCAGGTCATAGCTTCTGCTTGGCTGCTCCAGCCTGTGGAGGAGGTTGCATAATATCCCAAGGGGTGTTTACTTGACAGCACATTCTAGAGTAGTCAGGTGCATTATTCGTTCATTTAATGTATGTATTTTTTGTGTCAACCTGTCAAAGACAGGCCATAAAATATACAATACAATAAGTACATAATCTAATATTTGATTACATAAAAGTTACAAAATATCAGCATTCCTAAAAAGACAAAACAGTCAACATTACCGCTAAAAACACCCAAGGTAGTGAGCTGCCAGATAAGTGGCTGCGCATGGGCACCGGCCGGCTTTAAAGTGTTGGGCCCTCATTTATGAAAAGTGACGCATCGCTGCGTGAAAACAGCGATGCGTCACTTTTCACTGCAACCCTCCTTGTGACATGATTGATGAGTCATATTTATAATATGACGCATCATGTCGCAAGGAGTTACAGATATGTCAGTATTTCTGACGTATCTGTAGCCGCAAAAGTGACGCATTGCTGGAGTGTGTCACAAAAGTGACGCAACTCCAGCAATGCTTCCTTTCACATGGGGAAAAATCCATATGAAAGGGCTTGCGTCAGTCTTATGCCTGCTGTGAGGCAGGCGCAAGATTTTGACGCAACAGCGTCCTAAAAGTGACGCTGTGAAATCTCATAGATTTCACTGCGTCACTATTACGAGGCTTTTTGCGGGTATAATGTAGCGCAGGGGTTTACAAAGTGACGCATCTGCTTAGATGCGTCACTTTGTAAATAGTGCGCATCAGGAGGCATGTTTTACGCCGCTGATGCGTCACAAAAAGTGAAGCATCAGAACCGCAAAACTGACGCAAGGCCTCATAAATAAGGCCCCTTGTGCCTAAAGCATGCACTGCTTGTTTTCGGACACAATGATGTCTAATTAAACGACCACAGTAATAAATAATTAATTTAAGACAAATGTAGTCCCTAATGAAGAGCATCTCAAAGTGTCTCCATCATTCCTAAAAGAGATAGAAGCAAGCAACATGACAGCTAAAAACGCTCTAAGTAATAATCTGCCAGGATAGTGCGAGTACACAGCCATAGGCGGCTCTAAATGCTAATACATGAAAAGAAAAGGAAATAAATACAAGGCTTACAGTCGGGCAAAATCACATCTAATTAACGGGCAAATGGGCATATGCGCAAATTAAGGCTCTTCCACTCAGGCCAATATTTGCTCAAGTGGGAGGAAAAGAGGCGCCTGAAGCTTTTCACAAACATAAAAAAACGACCAGAAGATCGTGTAGCCGCCTTACATTTTCATAATCACAATAACGTGGTTGTGCCATTGCAAAAATCTGACATTTGCAACTCCTGGATCAAAGCGCTCTACAGTCAGTCACACAGACTCGATATTCAGTCAGTCAAAAGTACTTTATTCGGTTCAATCAAAAACCATAAAACTATACACACATCAGAAATCAAGATCATAGGACATTATTAAAAATAGACAAGACATGATAAATATATATATAAAAAACCCTAGAAGAGGAACTACTATTTACAACTATGCCAGTTAATTTTTTTCTCTAGTCTCATAGCTATTGTTAAAAAACATGCCACATTAAAAATTTCCCAAATATTCGACAGCAACTGGAGGTACATGAGGGCCGGTTTAACTTGTCTCAACCCTGTATGTTTAATCAGTGGTAAAATGAACTTCTTCAGTATTTCCACGAAATATTTACAAAAAAACATAAAATGTGCAGTGTCCATTATAGAAAACCCATCACAGGGACAAATGTCTAGATCTTTCATTTTAGTCCAAGTTGGTCGTGTAGTGAGTAGCAGGTGGAATTTATTCAACCTGAACCTAGTCAAGAGAAAACGATGGTTATTATTGTTGACCAATTTCAGGTAAGGTTCAATGTCAATGGAACTGATTAAAAGTTGGTGAGCCCTCACGGTCACCTTACTCAGTTCCATTTCCTCCCTTACAAAGCTTTTTTTCAACATAAAAGTATCTTTGGTCCATTTCAAATCACCCTTAACCAATTTTTGGGGCTGAGAAAACAGTTCCGGGCGACCTAGTAGAACAGCTAAATTTTTAACATATTTCAACCAAGGGATGGATACACTATAATCCAGGGTCAAACAATCGCTCAAAATCTCATGATTTAGGACCAATTCCGGGTTTAACCATGATGATATCCACTCTAATAACCGTGCCACAGCTATACGGTCTTCCAGATAACCAACCCCAAGTTCCTGATGTACAATATAACCTGTGGTTGATTGGGGCACTGATAAGATATTTTTCAAAAACTTATCTTCAGCAATCTGTAGGTGTTTTACGCTTTTAAAACCCCACAGGCCTGCTCCATACATGGCTATGGATACACATTTTGCGTCGTAAACTTTCAAAACGGCTTCCAGTGGTTTCACCCCTAATTTACGAGAGAAATCTAAAACGGCTGAAATAGATCTTACAAAAACATTTCGTTTAACTGCCATTTGGGGCAGCCAGCTAGAGCTGTCATCAAAAATGACCCCCAAATATGGGAAGCTCGTGACTCTGGATAGCCTATTACCATCGCAATACAGGGTTTTCAATTTTTTACTTTTACTACCCACAGCCATAACATGAGATTTAGAATAATTGACACTGAGGTCCAGTGCATTCATAAAATTATAAAATGAATTTAAAAGACATTGGAGACCTACTGGTGTACGTGCTAAAAGAGCGGCATCATCCGCATAAAGCAGGGCAGGTATCATAAATTTACCTGCCCTTGGTATATCCTTACTTACCGCCCCCAAAACTGTCCCCAGGTCATTAATATAAAGGGTAAAAAGCAAGGGAGCTCAAATACAGCCTTGCCTAACCCCGTTCGCAATCCTTATCTTTCCGGTACAGTTCCCTTTATAATCATATCTGACTATAGCCGTGAGATCCCTATGTAGGTCAGCTAGGAAGTACACAATATTTTCATCTATACCAAGCTTTAATAACAAATCCCACAATTTGGACCTGTTCACTCGGTCAAAGGACGAGGACAAGTCCATAAAAGCCAGGTACAGAATACCATTTTTAGCAATGGTATACTTTCCAATTATTAGTTGGAGATTAAGACTTTGGTCTATTGTACCCCTCCCTTTTCTAAATCCATACTGCAAGGGTGAAAGGGTATTTGTGTCTTCCAATTTCTCTGTTATCCTACTCAGTATAACTCGGCCAAGGACTTTTACCGTCGAATCAATAAGAGAGATCGGTCGATAATTTACAGGATCTCCCCATTACCTTTTTTAACGATAGGGACAATAACTGATTCCGACCATGTGGGAGGGATACCAGATTTACTAATACGGTTAAAAACATTAGCTAAGATTTTAGACCATGTCTTGATGAGTGACTTAAAGAGGTCAGCCGGAACACCATCGGGGCCAGGAGCCTTATTGCTGGTCATTTTCCGGATGGCTTCAGCTACCTCTGTTTCTGTGACTGACAAAATGTATATATGTAGGGCAGGGGTGCACACAACCTCACAACCTGCAACCCCCCCTTCATAAACTGTTTTAAAATGGGTAAGCCATTGATTTTCTTGAATGCCGCAGTCAAGCTGGTTGTTACAGCGATCATTAAAATATGGCTTATTAACAACTTTCCAAAATTTGGCACTATTTTTTAGTACGTTGACTGAAGTTAGCTCCTCCCAGGCAGCCTCTCTAATCTCACATTTCCTGACTTCCACTGCTCTTTTGTATAATTGCCTTAAGGAAGCCACAAGTGACCTATCAATAGGTTTGCTTTTCAGGGCAGTTCTAAGTTTTTGATTGGCAACTGAGCATTTATGGTCAAACCAACCAACACCCCCTTGCTCCTTCACCCTGCCTGATAACTTGAGATCCGATGCTATTTGAGTACAAATTTTTAAAAAAGCATCAAGGACCTCTATATCCCCCGTTTCAATGTCCATACATTTTTCCATATCCATCCCTCTTGTTTTAAAAAGATTATCTACAAAATCCTGCTGAACAACCCTTTCCCATCTAATCCTACGTCCCTGATCTGTTGGTCGAATATCATACTTGTCCACCCTTTTATATTGATTCTCAGATGTTTTGAACAAGTTGGTGATGATCAGGGTCACTGGGTTATGATCACTAAAGTGTGACCTGGATACTGAGTATTCCCAGATACGGTTCCCCAAAGTAAGACTTATAAAAATATAATCGATGGTTGAGCAACTGATGGTATTCTCAAATGTTGGGATCTCCATTTCCTCCCTGTGAGGTAGCATCAACCCATTACTCGCCAAGATATTTTCAAGGATCGCTCCTTGGGCAGTATGCTCAAAATGTATCTCACCTTGATTTTTGGGGCCCAATTTATCAAACAAGAGAGACTTGTCTCGGCACCCATGAATATTAAAATCTCCCAGTACAATTACCATACAATGGTTATTTAAGGCCGCAATTTGTCTAGACAAAAACAGTTCCAAGGTCGACAAATGGTCGATAGGGGTTGTTCTATCATAGGAATTATAAAAATTAACAATTAAAACATTACATTCCCCTTTACATACAATTTGGACTGCTAGACAATAAGGTGAACCCGTCACTAGCTGCGTATGGGTCCCCGGGATAGATGCCGAAATTAAGGTCACTAGTCCCCCCTTTGCTCTCCCCGTTGCAGATGGTATAGCTGGAAGGCAATGAGAGGAGTATCCATCTAGAGTAAAAGTATTCGTAATATCCCACGTTTCTTGTAATCCGATGATATTAAAGGTCGCTAGGAATTCTCTCCATATTGGGTCATCTACTTTATTTCTTAGGCCCGCTATATTCCATGACATGAACTTTAAAATTGAGTTTCTAGGTGGAATATCTTGTTTATTTGTCTGGTTGTTGATACTAGTTTCAATTAAGTCCTCATTACCTGAAACCTCGGAAATCAATGCAGACTCCACAAACCTTTCCTCTGAATTCATACTTTCCCGATTAGTCAAAGTATAATCTAAATAAAAATTTTCACGGCCCAATCCCAATATATTATTACCATTTTGTCAATCAACCCACCCCGGATCTGACATCACTTCGAAACGATTAAACGTTGGTACGTTATAAAGGTTTCCCTGCTGGTAAGGTACAGTGAAGGGGTCAAGTCCGGGTGTGGGAAGGTTGTGGTAACAACCCACTTCTGGGATGATGCCAAAATAAATGCCAGGTGGTCTCGGGTAGAAGAAGGTCAGGTCAACTACGCCAATGCCAGCGCTGCTTGTGCCCAGGTTCTGCCTAGAGATTAAATGAGCTACCCTGGAATCCTTGAACTTAACTACTACACAATCCCCCTCGAAGCGCTTAGGTGTACTACCTACCCAACCTATCCTTCTAACACCAATAATCAGCCCATCCACTTCCCTGGGCAGTGGTCTATTAATCCTTAACCAGTGCATTGTTTTATTTTTCAGCATCTGGAAGGAGTCTTTCTGCCCAACCAACAATGGTGGTACGTTGGTAAGGATGGCAACAAAAGGATAGCAGTCTGGGGGCAGATTCATGGGAGATATTCTGCGGGGCACTTTAGGAGGGATTGTATCGGGTAGACTAGAGGGGAGAAGAACAGGGCAGGTCAATAGAATTTGAAGTGAAGCGTTGGGATTTTTAGATCCAGGATTCCCAGTTTTGGCTCTATCATTAATACCCGTGACCTCAGCAGCTAAACGCTTCTTGGGTTGAGATGTGTTAACCCGTGAGTAGTCTGGAGGGTGGGGAGTGATCTTATGGATTTGACCTGAAAGACGAGGCCCCGTTTTAGTAGTAATAACAACGGGAGGAAGTGGCTCTGGAACAGGTACCCCACTTACCAGCCCACTTGTATTAGAAGGATTATTACTGTCCCCCGTCCTAAGGTGAGTTTTAATTAAGGATTTAGTCGAAAAAAAAGTTGTCTAAGGTAGCCTGTTCAAAGCAATCTAATCGATCAGCTAACCTTTTAACTCGTTCTACAATGGGGGTCAGTAAGGACTTCATCAATTTCTCTAACTGCATAAGTAGGGGTGAATCCAGGGATAAAATCTCAGCAGGACCTGTCACCGGAGAATCACTAGGGGTAGATACAGAATTTACCGGGGTCACCCCATCCTTAACAGCTTGAGCCCCACCTAAACCGACCCCTTTAGGCTTGCAGGAGGCTCCCAGTCCTATACCAAGTTTCCTAATTTTCTTGGGATGTTTAGGATAACAACCCTTCCTCGGAGTAGTGTGTCTTTTCCTTTTAATGTGAGGGTTTTTGGAGGCCGCATGGGGTAACATACCCAATTGGGCAGTATTTTCCTCATCATTAGAAGAAACATTTAAAATAATAGACATAGGGGGAGGCAAGATGGTAGAGAAAGCGACCGATGGGGTACTTCCGGTCAGGGGGTCCGAACCAAACTTGCCTTCCACCCTGACCAGACTGGGCGGCTGTGGAGAGACATGGGACATTTCTACTGACACTGGCACGGTTAAAGGTGGTGAAGAGGGAACCGATGCCAGGGGACCAAGGGGTGGCCGCTTCTCCAGAGGAGATCAATAGATTGCCCTAGCTGAGAGACGCGCCGAGCGTAGGCAATCTCTTTATCAATATCGCGAGTTGCCCTACTAAAGTACTTGTCTAGGGGACCCAAGATTGTTACCCCTACCATAGGCGGGAGGGGACTCAGTACGGGGGTGGTTGGGGGTGAAGACATACTTAGTAGTCAGTACCGCACGAAGGGCGGGCAAAAACAATGTAGACCACAGCGGGTCCTCTCAAGGCCCAGGAGCAAACTTAAACTACGGACCGTAGATTAAGCAAAACAAGATGACAGTTTGCCTCGCTTTATACAGTGTTGTCCGTTTGACTATACTGGATGACAGAGAGTGGGCCCAGCCCAGCCTCCTGCAGGCCCTGACGGCCACAGACGGCCCGCCCTTGTCCCGGGCTTCTCCCGGGACGCTCCCGCGCAGCGGTGTGCTGATCCTGTTATAAGTGGTGGACGGAGGGCAGGGGGCGTGGCAGCAGGGAGAGCGGACCAGGTGTGTTGGTGGTCAGTGTAGGGACTCCTGGGATACGGAGTCCCTGCTACGCAGCCCGCAGCCCTGCTGCTGTACAGTCCCTGCCCTTAAGGCTCCACTCGAAGGTCGAATAAACACCCTCCTCAAAACTGCCGAAGCGGGACCCGCGAAGCGGGTCCTGCGAGCAGTAAACAGAGGCAAGGGAGATAGTCACAGTGAGAGGTCCAACTGCCAACTCCTCCTCCGCACGCAGTTCCAAATTTGCTAGAAGTGTCCCACAGAGGCTGGAAACGCCGCTGCTCTTCAATGCTGGAGTGCGGGGGGCGTGGCAGCAGGGAGAGCGGACCATGTGTGTTGGTGGTCAGTGCAGGGACTCCTGGGATACAGAGTCCCTGCTACGCAGCTCGCAGCCTGCTGCTGTACAGTCCCTGCCCTTAATGCTCCACTCGAAGGTCAAACAAACACCCTCCTCAAAACTGCGGAAGGGGGACCCGCAAAGCGGGTCCGGCAAGCAGTAAACAGAGTCAAGGGAGATAGTCACAGTGAGAGGTCCAACAGCCAACTCCTCCTCCGCACGCAGTTCCAAATTTGCTAGAAGTGTCCCACAGAGGCTGGAAACACCGCTGCTCTTCGAAGCTCGAGGGCGGGGGGCGTGGCAGTAGGGAGAGCGGACCAGGTGTGTTGGTGGTCAGTGCAGGCACTCCTGGGATACGGAGTCCCTGCTACGCAGCTCGCAGCCCTGCTGCTGTACAGTCCCTGCCCTTAACGCTCCACTCGAAGGTCGAACAAACACCATCCTCAAAACTGCGGAAGCGGGTCCGGCAAGCAGTAAACAGAGTCAAGGGAGATAGTCACAGTGAGAGGTCCAACAGCCAACTCCTCCTCCACACGCAGTTCCAAATTTGCTAGAAGTGTCTCGATATGCTGATGAAGCATTCACATCCAAAATTAAACAAAGTGGGACCTACAATAACACTTTGTGATTCTCAGCCACGCCAGGCACACTGGATTTGCTTCCCTTTCAGTGACGTTTACAGGAAAATCAAAATAAAATAATATACTGGTGAAAAATGATGAAGCCTAAAATAAATAACGCCAAAGGGTGATTTATCAAAGATGGTGGTCCAAAATTCTGAATGTATTCCAAGTCTATCCCCTTTTTTTACAACAAGGGGATGAGAGGCGTTTTTTTCACTATGGCCCATGACAACCCTGCAACACCCTTGAAAGGAGCAACACCCTTAGAGTGTTAGCATTCATGGTTAACCCATGCAGTTGTCATGCTATTGCAGAGGGCGGGCACTGGCCGGGAAGACGATGCCGCACCCAAAGGGGGCATGTGCGGAACGCTTCCGTTGGCGGGAATCCCAGAAGCCCGCGAAAAAACGGGGCGCATCCGATTGTGCACCCCCTTCCCCCACCCCAAAGCAAACCATTATATGCCCAAACAGGGCAGTAAGGGACAAGCCGCTGGGGGCTTCAAAGGGGCATAGGCTCCCCCTTTTTGGCCACTGGATCCTCCCAACAATTTTCAGACAGTGAAGGTTTCCTGAATATGCATTTAGCTTTGCTTTATTGGTTCATTAGGGGAGACATTGATATTTGTGTAGTCATTGATCTTTGAGGCCTATGTTTTCGGTGTTTGTTTCTAATATTGCTTATGTCAACGCTTAAACACACTTGGACACCACAGCTTTATTTATTCGCTAGCTATCAAATATTTTTATTCTAGTTGACGCATCACTCAACCTTTCATATGATGAAGTACAATAAAAGAAAGTTTTCTTCCAAATACATTAGTTGTAAGATCATTGCATACTTCGCTTAAAACAGCAAACGAGAATTTTCCCGAATGTAAAACTGATTTCAAACGTCCTGCTAGCGCTTAACTAAAAAACAACCGCTAAGCAGACCCAATATATCATACTTAATCCATCTGTATTAAGCTTTGTCCCCATGGGGACCCTATGACATTATCATCTTTTTTTCTCTGATATCCTGAGAGGTACAGATTCATTACCTTATCTGATGATGTTTTGCTACACAAGGTTCAATTAAATTTGCTTCTTTCGAGGCAGAGAGGGGTGGCGGGGGTATCACTATAAACGTGTTTCAGTTTCTTCCCAAATTCAAATACTGGTTATTATAATTATTTACTGTATTATTTACAGTATTAATTACTGGTTATTATGATAAATGAAAAATTATTCTCGAATGCGTGGTAAAAAAGGTTAATTCTTCATTGTAAAGTTGCCAGCTTAACACACGATCTGTGGAAATATGCCAAGTCGCATGAAACAAAGGGCCAGCTCGTGCCTCTTAGTTTGTTTACACTTGGTCAGGTGTATTATTTATGGTATTTGCGGTGCATGACGGTGCGCCACCAAGAACCTGTACATGTATTCCAATTCAAATTGACTAGCTTCTTGACAGGGAACTGCCAACTAGGATATGCGCCACAAGCCTGTTACCATTACAATGGATCAGTGAGTGAATTGCACTGCTGGTTCATAAAATAAGTAACTGTCACTAAGCTGTAGGTAAGAGGAGCATTGACAAAGGCGATAGTGTTGGCATATGAAAAGACCATTTGTGCGTGGCTGTTGCTCTAATTGGCACATTAAAGCCAGATACTTTGACTCTGCGAATTATTGTGGTGTTTGTTAGCAGTTGAGTTTTTATTGACTCTTACGTTTTTATCTATTGCACATAGAGCTCGGTGATGTTTGTGCTAAAATGTGAAACCTGTCTCCAAAAGGATGGGAAAAAGGGTTTACATCAATAAGTGCATTAGCAAATGCCATTACATTACAACTGCTGCAGCTCTGTCCTCCAGGCTGATGGTCAGAGTTATGTTAACCAACATGTATAAAGAACAGGCCCAGTATTGCAGAACTTCAAATACTTCAAATACTTTCTCTGATCTATTGATTCTTTCATGCAGTCTGGCACTCAGGGACACCACCACACCACTCAGGGGCACCTCCACATCACTCAGGGACACCACCACATCACTCAGGGACACCACCACATCACTCAGGGGCACCACCACATCACTCGGGGCACCACCACATCACTCAGGGGCACCACCAAATCACTCAGGGACACCACCACATCACTCAGGGGGACCACCACATCACTCAGGGGCACCACCACATCACTCAGGGGCACCACCACACCACTCAGGGACACCACCACATCACTCAGGGGCACCACCAAATCACTCAGGGACAACACCACATCACTCAGGGGCACCACCACATCACTCAGGGACACTACCACATAACTCAGGGTCACCACCACATCACTCAGGGACACCACCACATCACTCAGGGGCACCACCACATCACTCAGGGACACCACCACATCACTCAGGGACACCACCACATCACTCGGGAACACCACCACATCACTCAGCCCAACCACATCATCACTCAGCACCACAACAGCAGTGTCCTTGCTTGCTTAAACAACCATTGTCGTAGCCAATAGGACTCGCATTAGGAAAGTGTAAGCTATTGGTTTTGTGAATAACAATGCTATTAATTTATATATTCTCAAAGCCAACACATATTAAAAAAAATGTCATTTACAATACCAATAGCTCACTCTTTCCTAATGCGAGACCTATTGCAAATGCTTGTTTTAATAAGTGTGCCCTTAGCCAAGATTGAAGTCGGTGGTGGATGTGGGGCAAGGAATTGGTGAACTCACAGGTGAGGAGAAGGGCTCCACATGGGTTGGCTTGGTGGACCCTGAGAGTATAGATAGAGGGATCCAACTGGGCTCAGGAAGACGTAGAAGAGGGATAGTCCCCTGCTGTTTTGGCCGGTTTCCGTGTTTTATCGCCCTAAGCAGGGAATCCCATTCAGGTATCGTTTGGTCTACCCTGGCTTTAGGCTGGAAGGGGGTTGTGTTGGAAATGGCCCTTTTTGCAGGGTTATCCCCAAACTTTAGCTTCTTCCTCCTTTATTTTTCCTGACCTGTGGTTGTTGGCAATAGGACTTTGCGAACTTTACCACTGCAGATCAGTGCTAAAGTGCATATGCTCTCTGTATAAATTGTTATTGTGATTGGTTATCCATGATTGGCATATTTGTTTTACCACTAGGTCCCTAGTAAAGTGCACTGAGTGGGCCAGGGCTGCTGAATCAAATGCTACTAGTAGCCCTAAAATGGTGTCTCAGGCCTGCCACCGCAGTGCCTGTGTGCAGTTGTAACTGCCATGCTGACATGGCCAGTATGCAGTGTATGTGAAAGGTAGAGCATGTACTAGTGTGGGTGACATGCTCTGATAGTAAAATACTGACAATTTTGTTTATCACTATTGAAAGGCTATCTTGCCCATAGGCTATAATGGGAAATGCTGTGTATAATTTTTACCTGCATATATTCCCATAGGAGCAAGATAGAAAATTAAAGTATTCCTAACACATATTTATGTGACAACGTTTTCAATAAAGCATTGATGTTTTGAAGCGCTTGATCTGCTGTGATTTATGGATATTTAAAGAAAAATTTACCTTAAATGTAGCTATAAATGAACCTGCTTTGTGTGTATGGGTCTGCTGCAAGTTAAGAGCAAATTAAATATTGTAGGGGTACGTGCAAATGTTTAGCTAATTTTTGCAATGTTTTACCAGCGCCTAAACATGTTCAGAAAGGACAAGCTGGTTAAAATGTTCAAGCCGATTAAATATTATAACACTTAAAGGTGGATTATTATAGCACCGTATTACACTTATATGTTGCATATTACTGAGCTAGGATTTGGGTGTTGAATATGCCCTTTTAAAATTCCCTATAGGTAGACAACATATTGTAATTAGTCTATATAATTAGAAAAAAATGATTTAAATAATTATATTGATAATTATAAGTATGTACATAGGTACACATATACATACAGAGTGTGACATACATTAAATGGAGAGGCGTGGCAATTGTTCAAGGCTTAAGATTATTTTTACATCGTAGGAGTAATGGTAGAAGCAGGAGGAAAAAAAAGAATTTCTAAAAATCGAGGTCCATACCACAAACATTTAATATTGGTAAGTGATTTAGGATGTTTGAATGGGTGTATGTGTGCCTTTGAAAGGTAAAACTCAGTCCAGCATTGGGGAAACATGTAGAGGACATAGAGTAATCCCACAGACCGATTTGTGTATTGTTGCATTCCTGAAAGCTGAGTGAGCCGCAAACTGGAGAGGGAAGAGTTAGGCTTCACCTATACACTTCCAAGGGTTCTCTTTGATTTAGTGACAGGTCACCATAAAGGGACCTGGGCACATCTTAGGAAGTTGATAAGAGTGATAAGAGAATCATAAAAAACAGGGCTCACTAGCACAACATTTTGAAGCACATATCATAGTGCCTGACACCCAGTTATGAGTGCTAGTCACTCCTTTTGGCCTGTGAGCGCCTCAGAGCCTGCAGTGTGGGGCTGATTGGGCTGTGTGCACCACACTCACATTGACCTGGCTGCAGCAGTTAAGATCCCCTACAGATGGGGGGCACTCAGGAACTCCAGATGCTTCACTCTACCTGGATGGGAGCTAATCATTCAATGCCGTCCATATAATATGGTAGAATGATCCAATCTCCCCATATCCTCTGTTACAGGTGGCTTCCGCCCTACGTCCAATTTTCAACAGGTGTGGTACATGCAATGTATGCACTATGCAGTATTTTGATTTGGACTAGACGGAACCGGGCCCTGATTGCTACCTCCCTTGGAGAGGCTAGGGCCTCGGGCCAGTCTTCCTCTTGTAAGTCCGGAATATCAACACTCCAATGATCTTTCAGACTGTGAGCGAATCACATGCGTTAAAAGAGTAAACATTTAAAAAAAATTGTAAAAATAGAGCTTAATGGGATACAAACGTCGACCTCACCTCTTGTTAGACTTATGAATTTTGATCGCAAGCACAGTTTGGAAGATATACTTTTATAAACACCTTTCTTTATTTTATAGGAATCAATGGAAACAACAAAAATGTTAACACCAATTTTAGGTATTCTAGATAAAAATATCATACTTTCCAATGCAATTGGTGATAAACCAGGTGTACAGGATGAATGTAGTCAATCAAAAAAAACAGGTAAAAACTTTTTAACTACCATTGTCATATCACAACCATGTAAAATAGTTTATTTAACTGTTAATTGTGCGTGTTGTAGTGTAATAACTCTCATTGAGTATACATTGAGCTGCCATGCTCTCTCTATGCTCTTTTACAAATTATGCTACTACAGAAAGCTTGTACACATAGGCATCTACAAAAACCTTTCTCCTCAGGGTAAGATGTTCAAGAAAGGGGCTTTGACAAATGATTTGCACCATAACAGCTCCCTCTTTGCAATCAATGCGTTTTTACCAAACAGACATACAATTTCCTTCACGTTAAGTGTGAGGGGTTAAATGATTACAAATCTAAAGGAAAGATCAAGGTAGAACTATATTATCACATCCCACCCTGTTACCTCATCAGACAACTTTATTCTGTGTTAACTGACATTCCCATGGATGGTGTGTGTGTTAATAAGTGAATGGATTTTCTGTCCTGCACAATACTTCATTTAGGGCAGCTTAATAAACTAATTTCTAATAGGCTTCAATGCATGTTTTGTTTAGTTTATGCACAGATCCTAAAGAGTTAGAAACTGAAGTAGTCTCATTCTTTATTATGGAATATAATTTAGGTACTCCGACATATGACTTTGATGAAGAGGCTTATGAGGAATTACACACATCTGGACATCAGAATGAATATGCAGATGAAAGAGAAAATAGTTTTGATCCAGAAGACAATGAAATCGGTTTTGAAGCACAAGACTTTACAGAGAATATAGTAAACAATATAGCTATTGTAAATGAGGGTGAAAGTAATATTTCTGAAAAGCATGAAATCCAAGAAGACAATTTTTTATTTAAAGGTTCACAACACACTGTGCAAGCTGTCCTACTGCTTATCATTTGCTTTGCGGTTAGATTTAGAATTTCTGATGAGGCATTAGGGGCATTACTGGACCTAATCTGCTGCATTTTACCAGTGCCTAATAAAATGATTAACTCGTTATTCAAATTTAAGATGTTTATGAAAAAATACATCATTATTCCTAAAATAAGAAACTACTGTTCCTCTTGCTATGAAAGCATCAGCGATAATGCAAAGATATGCACGAACACCCATTGTCTGAAGGATCTTACAGAGCCTGGTGCTGTTGCTTTTTTTGTCCAACACTCCATAATTGAACAGCTAAATACTATGTTTAAGAGGAGAGATTTTACGGAGGAAGTGAGAACAGACAGATATGAGCACTACAAACAGAATGGAAACTCTGTAATAGGTGATGTTTATGATGGAATTGGATACAAAAACCTGTTTGATAAGGGGATATTAAGTATGAACAACAATATCTCTTTTGTTCTGAACACAGATGGAGTCAACATTTTTAAAAGTAGTAAACTAAGCATGTGACCTTTGTTTTTAATGATTAATGAGCTCTCCGTAACAAAACGCAAAGCAAAAGAAAACATGCTTGTCTATGGAATTTGGATTGGGTAAAGAAAGCCATATATGTGGACATACCTACATGCTTTAACTGAGGAATTGAGTCGTTTGGAAAAGGGAGTTATGTTTACAGATAATACAGGCTCTGTTTTTGTATGTCGTGCTGCACTGCTTTCATGTACTTGTGATCTACCAGCTCGTTGGTTGGTTACCAACAATAAGCAGTTCAATGGGAAATTTAGCTGTTGGTCCTGTTTACAGCCAGGTATGACTTCAAGATCGGGAATGGGGCATTGTCATGTTTTTCCTTACGATGACGATGATCCTAAAGGACCACCAAGAACAACTGAAAATCTGAAGAATTATATAAATGAAACATTAGCTAAAATACAACAGGGTGAACATGAATATTCAGTTCATGGTGTGAAAGGCCCTTTCCGGTTTCTATTCCTTTCCCTTTTCCCATGTATTAATGGATTTCATTTAGATTATATGCATGGGGTCTGCGCTGGTGTAATGAAACTGATGCTCACATTATGGTTCGGGGAGCACTATGAGAAGTCATGCTTTTCAGCACACTCTTACAGAGACCTTGTTAGCAAGAGATTACAGGCTATCAAGCCTCCACTTAACATATCAAGACCTCCTCGTAGCCTTGAAGATGTCCATTTATGGAAATCCTCTGAATACAGAAACTTCTTGCTCTTCTGGGGAATTCCAGTACTAGCTGATGTATTACCCAATCAGTTATTTGTACATTTTTGCCTCTTCTCAAAAGGAATATATTTACTAGATAAAGAAAGTCTAACATTTTCAGAAATCGACCGAGCAGAGACTTGCTTGCTCACCTTTGTCAAAATTTTTGCAGACCTGTATGATCAGAGGTTCATGACTATGAATATTCATCAGTTAGTGCATCTTTCAGACTGTGTACGCCACAATGGGCCACTCTTTTCAAATAACTGTTTTCATTTTGAAGACCTAAATGGCTACATAGTGTCTCACATCTCTGGAACACAAAATGTAGAAATGCAAATTTTAAATACTGTGACATTAATTCAGATGATACCATTAGTTAAAGCAACCTGCAATATTGATGGCGAGATAGAAAATGCAATCAATAGACTTATGGATCCATTGATACGTGTGGAGAGAATGGAGACAATAGATGGGTGCTTTCAAATGGGGAAAGTGACTATTAAAGATTTAACAAATGATGAGTTCCTGGCAGCTCAAAAAATAGTATCTGTATACTTTGAAAGGAAAGTAGCATCATATGATAAAATTAGTTTAAGGAAGGGTTATTGCTATGTGTGTGCAGCAAACTACAACAAACTAGTCAGACGGGACCAAAGTACAATAAAATATTTAGATAATTCAGAAATACAGTTTGGCAAAGTGTTGAAATTTATCCAGGTCACAGACATTAATAGAAAAACTCACAACTTGGCACTATTAAATCCAATGCCTTGTGTAAACACATATTCCAGTGACTGCAATGTCCATCAAGTTAACCCAAGTTGGAACAAGATAATAGCAGTATATATTTCGGAAATAGTAGGAAGTTGCTGCTTTGTTTGTACCACAAAATTGTCATTTGTATGCGAATTCCCAAATCACTATGAGAGAGATTAGTGGATGCTGTTGTATTAGCAGTACCACAACAAAGAGCCACTTTCTGCTCATAGTAGATTGAACTACATTGTCTGTTATGTAACACAGTATGGGGTCACCTGGATATTCTCAACTGTTTAATTGAAAGTTATGTACTTGATTCTAAGATTGACCTTGTGATCCCTACCAAAATCTACATGCCCAGATCTTTAAAAGGTCTATACCATACATTTTGGCAGGTTTGAAAACTGGTCTGAGGGTTAGTATACTTCACCCTGTAATTACTAGGAAATGTTACATATCTCTTTTAACTGCAACCCTCTCCCCCACTGTAAACCAGTAATTACCAGGCACCCGTAAGGCTATGTGTTTACTTTTACTAAATGTTTTTAGAAGTACATTTTAAATACATTTTAAATGTTGTGTAAAAGCTAGGTTTTAACACCTCTATCGATAGGAATTCACACTGTTGTGTGCTATTATCAAATGTATATGGATGTACGACATTACAACGCATGCTAAGCGCGAATATCTCCAAAAGCTAACACCTGCCCCTGAGCAGTTCTTAGCCATGTTATCCAATAGGAGGTGGATAACATGGCTAAGAGCATTAGCTCGGTAATGCATGAATATCGCTGACTTTTCAACAATATTCATGCATTGCGGCCGTTTTTTATCGCATTTGCGATAAACCTTGGTAATGCCAAGGTTTATCTGCGGTAAAAATCGCCGCAGCTCAGCGGTAAAATTTTGGGGCATATTACCAAGCAATAGCGATAATTATCGCTATTGATTGGTTAGATATAAAACTTACGTTTAGAGGTCATGGACTAGCAACTATTTTTACTTCTTATTGTAACCTCCATCTGAGAGAGTTACATTAAACTCAATGGGTTGTTGAAACTAGTGAACACTGATATTGTCATACATTATGTGAGATTCACTCCTTAGGAGTGAAACGTGTGGTGCCAGGGTTAGTCCTGGGCAAAGCTCGTGGAGTTTCACTCCGCAGAATTCGGCTGAGTTGCCGAAAAACTCTGCCGAATTCCGCAGAGTTCCTTGAGTCAGCGGAGTATTGCTCGGCCACCCCTAAAATCAAAGGACACAGCTTGAATTTAACATAAATTATATTTCTGGGAGTCTGTACTTACTTGAGCAATGGCAATCAAGCTATGTCCCAAAGCTATACCTGCGAATGTATGGATTTAGCCAGGGTGCTGCTGAAAAGGGATGTAAAAAGAGGTTAGAAGCACTAGGGACATCACCCTGGAGATGTGACAATGAATGGGCAGCTTGGATAGACAGGACTCATGGTCCTATATGCAATGTGCAACATGGCGGACACGGCTGCTGTCTAGGACCTTCGCCTGTAGGATTTCCATAACCTTAGGCAGGGTCTACTATCTGAATCCTAAGCCTAAAATATGTGTAATTACGAGAGAGTATATTAGCATATTACTGGTATCAGTGTTACCTGGAGATAGCAGTGCTGTGATATTCTTGACCCTGTAAGTCCTAAGTAGACACAGTCATAGATCTCACGACTGAAGCCTGAACCTGTGAATCATTTTAACCTGATGCACATCTCTGCTGTTTGATTCAGAGCCTATAAACTATGTATAAGAAGAAGTGGAGAAGTGTGGCTCACTGGTTAGAAGCGGCAGACCCTGAAGCAGAGGTCGGCCCGGGACTAGGGTTAAATTCCCGACGCGGCAGGGTCTTGGGTCAATGTACGCGGACTCGATAATTCTCGCCTAGGTGCCTACGCTAACCATGGGTCCCACTCTGCAACTCTGGGCAATAGCTTGTTTAATCTCCACAACGGCCCTATCAGCGCCGGGGATGCCTGGCTTCACCTTGGGGGTGCCCAGGAGGGACCATCTCACAGGGAAAGCCAGGACGGGTTCCCCAGTGGTATACAGCGCCAGGACGCCCTGAGATGGGGGTAACAGTGCGCTTTACAAGTATACATACATTTACATTTACATTTACATAAGCATATGGATAGCTTTGCTGTCTGAGACAGGAGCCTGTAATCCTGGGTGACACAAGGGATTGACCTGTTTTCTAAGACCATATCCTGTAAGATCTATAAGACCTGAGGGATAGCTCTTTAGTTCACACCCCGAGCATGTGAAAAGGGTGTCAACCATGGGATAGCCATCATTGTCTCATCCAGTCCGTTCTACGGAGATTCTCAGATATACTGTATGACTGAGAATCTTTATAGAGAGAATACTGCTGAAGGTGAATGTAGAAGTGAAAGCCAATCCTATATACATTTTGAAGAAAGAGAGCCCATATCAAATAAATGCTCAGGGTGTGATTTATAAGAACAATTGCTGTGGAAAGTGTTTTAGGGAAATTATGCAGGAAAATCTATTGCTTGCCCCTGCGAGTTCAATCCTTTCTCTGGGGGGCTGCGGTAGGGAGCCCCAAATATCCACGGGACGGTTAGGATTGGCCCTTTGCTGCTTGTAACACCTGTGTCTTGTTTCCACTTCATCTACAAATGTGCTGTAGAAAGCACACTACGACTCCTATGCTTCTTAGATTTTCTAATTGGAGACGAGCTCCACCCCTGACATGTACCTGATAGGGTCATGATCGCACGTCTAATTTCGAAGTCCTACAAATTTCGAAGTTTTCAAACTACTACTGCTTACATGTCACATTATAAGCCTCCTTCCTTTTTTGAAGCTTTCTTATTTCGAAGCCCTACTAATTTCGAAGCTGTCAAACTTCTACTGCTTAAATGTCACTTTATATGCTTCATTCTTACTTTTTCTAAGTTTTCTAATTTCGAAGTTCTACTAATTTCAAAGTTTTCTAATTCTACTGCTTAAATATCACATTATATGCCTCCTTTTTACTTTTCAGCACATAGACAAGAACATATCTTTGATGCGTTAGCCACAGCTAAAAGAACATAATTCTAGGTAAGAAAATATATTGTAGGCAGAAAGTAGAGAAGACAAAAGCGCTGCACTTTTTCAGCTTTTTCATTTTAGCTGTATGTATTTGAAAGTTTCATTTTCTATACTTACTTCGGGGTCGGTAATATCCCCAAGTTAATACTAAAATGTAAAAACGTGCTCCTTGCTCCGCTTCCATATTATGTAGTGACAATTTATCCTGCTGATGAAGTAAAAATCTACCTGTAGCTCTTGCCAGCTGAGGTGTCATTTTAAAACAGGTTAAACATTTAAGTGATAATCCCCCGGCAGTGGAGGATATATGAGGCAATAACTATCGCCTAGCCTCATAAGCATGGAGTCCTCTAACTTAATGCATGTGACTGCAGGACACATTTATTGATGACTCAGTGAGACCAGTTACTGCTTTAGATATATTACCATCATATATAAAGTGAGTTTAATTTACAATGCATTTGGAGACACTTTTATCAATTATAATAGCACATAATATTGAGGAGTGAACACAGGCGGTTCAGTAAAGGGCATTGGGGTTTTACGACACTTCAAAAATGTCTCTGATTTGAAACACCATCTTGAAGACAATCAGGAAAATGCGAAAGCAAGAATGGAGCCGTGATTTACTGCGGGTAATATCTCTAGTCATTTATTGCATCTTCATAGGCATGGAATACTCCAAAGCATGTGTTTTAGTGATTTCTCTCTGTTTGCTTGAGTATGAATGCATCGTTTGCATCACAGACCCCTGTCATGCTCAGCGCACAGCCAGCGCCCGTTCTTTTGCCCCTGATGCCTCTAAAATAATAGATATGTCTTGGAATTTCTCAAAGTTAATTCTGAACTTTACTTTTCAATGAGTTTCTTTGATGCATTTGCAGGAAAATAAATGGCCGATCAAAGCAACCCTCAATAAAGACAAATACAAAGGATAGCCTCTCAGTTCCCCCACCTTGAATCCCCCTCCGCACACTGGACCAGTCACATGGTAAATATACAATGAATTACAAATCAAATTCCAGAGCAACAGAGGCTCAAAGTCAGGGCAGCACCGCAGGGTCGAGCCGTCCTACGGTTTGCAGACCTTGTGTGCACGTCTAGCCTCTGAATCCCATGCTCAAATATGAAAGAAAAAGACTGCGGGGCATATTACCAATGATTAGCGATATTTATTGATAACTAGGCTTAGCAACAAATTTTTTATCGCTAAGCATCGCCGGAAATTATTGCTGAGATAACGTGCCATTAGCAACGTTTATCTCCAAAGCGATACATTTTCCGGCGATAGCGTGAATATCGCTGAGAATACAGCGATATTCACGCATTAGCGACAAAATGCTCTTAGCCATGTTATCCACCTCCCATTGGATAACATGGCTAAGAACTGGTCTGAGCAGGCGTTAGTTTTTGGAGATATTCGCGCTTAGCGTGAATATTTCCAAAGCTACGCCTGCCTTGTTAATAGGCGATAGCGACGTTATCGACTGCTTTCAGTCGCTAACGGGTTTGGTACGCCCACTTTGCATGCCATTAGCGATAAACATCGCTGACATGCAAAGCGGGCCCCAAACCGCTCGCTATCGCCTACAAGCTGCCGCTAACATCAGTTAGCGACAGCTTGCTAATAGGGCGATAGAATTATCGCCGCTTAGCGGCCGAAAACGGCCGCTAAATCGGCGATAATTGTCTATCGCCCCCCTTGATAATACGCCCTAAAATAGTTTATGAAAGGTCTGCGATTTCTCCACCAGGTCATATGCTATTTTCTCATGCCCCAATGGATGCCAAAGCTGATGGAGCCAAAGTTTGTAAGTTGGTGTTGTTGGTTTCCCAGAGATAGAGAAAAGGGTGTGCTTGGCCACTAGGAGGAGATGGGTTATTCTCTTATCTGCACTGGAGTGTTGTGGGTAAAATCCACCTGATGGTTTACCAAGTAGAGCTACCTTTAGGAGCTTGTCTAGGATTTGACCCTGGATGTGTGAATTTGTAAGAAAGATATTGTGCCAAAAGTCTCCCAAGCAGGACCACAGGATGTGCACAAGGAAGCATTTGTCACCACATCCATGCAAGCGGATCTAAGGATAAGTGGGATTTATAATTTGGAGGTGGTGTAGGATAAGGTGCCAATGAACCAGCATTTTGTAGAGGACCTCCCTGTCTCTTGCGTGATAGACACATTTTTTATTTCAAACAAATACATCTCACCATTGTTTGGGCTCTATTGCAATATTCAGGCATTTCTACCAGTGTAGTTGAAAGAGTGAATTATCCACAGATGCTGGGGTATGTTATAGCTGCTAGAGACCAAATGCTTAGGAGAAGAGAGGCGCTGGAGGAACTTCTCAAAAGGTGTTAGTGCTATAGTGGCGCATGCTATGACACTATTGTGTGAGACACAGTGGTGGATCTTGAGATAATAGAAACATTCAGATTCGAGAAACCCATTTTCATGCTTGATCTCCTCAAATATTTTCCCCTGGCCCTCGCAGTAGAAGTAGCCGAGGTGAAAGCAGCCTCTCTCCCTCCAAATCTGAAAGGCCCTTGTTTTCAAACCTGGTGTGAAATCTGTGCTGTCATTATTAGTGTGAAGGGGGAAGGAAGAAAGGATACACCCTTCTTGGTGGCAATGGAGTCTCTAACTACTTACATGGGTCTAGTAATGGGGAGAGATCATGAGTTGACCCCTCATGCTCTTAGGGACCTCATTAGTAGCTTTATTAAAGGTTCTGGTCTACGAGACATCATTGTTTATCTGTTTATTCTCTGATACATTCAGCCATATAGCGCAGTGGTTCCCAAACGTTGGAATCCTGAGGACCCCCATTGAGTCACCACTGGAAGCCGGGGACCCCCGAGTAATTTGTATGATTTAAATTTCAAATATTAAAACAGTAATTCGAAAAAAACACATGTGTGCAAACAAAACAAATACATTACTAAGGATTTTGCTGCTAGATGTACGTCCATTTCATTTAGCGCCTCGCAATTGGCGACACATTGCGAGTGGTAAATTGCGAGTCACTAAATGAAATGTGCAACAGTGTGTTTAACACTGTTTGGGATTCCCAATGGGGTAGCAATTTGCGAGGCTCATTAATATTAATGAGCCTTTTGCAATTTGCGAGCCCATTGGGAATGCCAGCCCTCCCAGGGATGGTGGCCTGCTGGACTCAGCAGACCACCATGTCTGAGATTGCTTCTAAATAAAGCAGTTAAAAAAAAATGCAGCCCATTTTCCATGCATTAAAAAAAAAGAAAATGAAATGTTTTCGTTTCATTTTTTAAGGGCAGCCCTTAAAAAATTATTTTGCATGCATTTGCAAAGGGGAAGGGGCCCCCTCGGAAACCCTTCCCATTTGCGAATGCTTTACCATCAACTAGAAGTAGGTGGTAATTGCGAGTATTTTGCGACCGCAATTGCGGTCACAAAACATTTGTACATGGTTTTGAGACTTGCTATTTGGAAGGGAATGCCCCTTCCAAATAGCAAGTCCCAAAACCTATTTAGCGAGTCGCAAAAAAATGGAGACTCGCAAATTAAGCTATGTACATGGCCCAATAGGTTTTTGCATGCGCAAACGGGTTTGCAAACCCGTTCGCGCATATGAAAACAGATCGTACATCTGGCCCTTAGTATTTTTTTTATTTTGAAGAAATTTGCAAAAAGGGAAAAAATGTAATGGGAAGGTTGGTACTGCATCTCCTTTTTTTTATATATTTTTTTATATTTTTATTGAAGCTTGAAAAAGAAACAGCAACATATTGGCAAATCAAAGAATACAAACTGTGGCTATAAATTATACATACATCGAGAAAAGGGGGAGGAAAAGCCGGCTTTAAGAGAAGCCAAGAGGAGAACATAAAGAAAGCAATCTTTAAACTAAAAAATTGAGTCACACATCAAGAGCCATTCCTCTAAGCACCAAGCCACTCTTCCAACGGGGCCCAGATTTTCAAGCCCTGTTCCCGCCTCTTTCTGCCCCACCTCTGAAAAACCACTGACTCTAAATTATGGAGAGACAGAATCCTTGCTCTCCAAGTTACAAAAGTGGGAGCCTCAGGACTAATCCATTCCGATGTTATACAGAGTCGTACTAGGGACATAGATATACAAAGAAGGGCAGATGCATTTCTTGATCTCTCCAATGCACAATTACTCTCACAACCAAAAATAACAAGCTTGGAGGAGAGAACAACCGGAATTTTCAATCTGGAATTGATAAACAGTTCTACCTCCTGAAGAAATGTGGTAAGGGTAGGGCATTTAAAAAACATATGTACATTGTTAGCCGCTACCAAACCACATCTTGAACAACAATGACCCCCTCTCCCTCCCCATTTAAATATTTTGGCTGGTGTGTAGTAGAGATCGAATAATGCCATATAGCATTGAGAATGTAGACTTCCTGATATTAAGACACTGATTGATAGTTCCAAAGCCTGGGAAATATCAAGCCCTACCTTGCCCAACTTTAACTCCCATTTAGCATTTTGAGTAGAAAGGTCATCCGGAAGGCCTGAGAGTAAATGCTGATACAATATACCTATTCTTGATCGCCTCAAAATCAATTCATCAATAAATTCTTGCAAAAAAAACTGGATTTTTGAACCTTCAATTTATCCACAAAACTTCGAATTTGTAGATATTTAAAAAATTAATGAGTATTTAAAGAAAACTTATCCTTTAAAAATACCCTAAATCGCCCAAAAACATTATTCCCTTCGTCATCCAGTTAAATGAGACGTGATCCTGAAATATATGGGGTAAGAGTATAGCTGCGTCCAAAGGTGTGTAGGAATTAAGATTAGGAATAGGCCATTTGCGTCGGACCTTGCGCCAAACTGTAAACATTGCTATAACCACCTTGAACTTCGTTTTCTTGTAGTAACTAGGTTCCAAAACCCGTAGTAAAATCCCCTTGGCATCCCCCCCCAGCCCTATTTCAAAAATGGAAGGACTACAGTGAGATGGCAGCAATGCTTTGTCCCCAATTAGTGGTGTAGCAAAATGCTGAAGAAAAGCTGACCACCAATACAACACCAAATTTGGCACAGACCACCCTCCTCGATCACGCAATAGATGCATCCACTTGGCCGCTCTCGGGGGTTGATGATACCCCCAAAGGAATCTATTACAGCATCTCTCAGCGTAAGCAAGGCTGGCTTGGGAGAACTCCAGTGGAATGGTTCTGAATAGGTACAGGAACTTCGGCAAAACCAACATTTTCAAAACATTCCCCCTGCCATATAAAGATAGATGCAGATTGTCTAATCTAGTCAGAGTAGAATTAACAGATTTGATAACAGGTAGAATATTCAAGTCAAGGATCTTTTCAACTTCAGCTGTAATTTTGACCCCAAGATACAATGCCTTTTGAACAACTGGAACTTCAGAGGGGCCCATAGCTGCTGATTGGATAACCTGGTTTTAGTAACGTTGAGTTTATATCCGGACACCCGACTATATTGCTCTGCTAGATTCCTAATAGCTATGAAAGCTGATGCTACATTGAGGGTCAAAACTATAATATAATCGGCGTAAGCCAGAGCCTTATATTCTGACATACTAACCCTAACTGAAAGTATATCCAATGAGTTCTCAATTTTGCTTAGCAAAAGGTCAATATACAACGCAAACAGCAGGGGCGAACAAGGGCAACCCTGCCTAGTGCCCCTGCTGACACTGAATGTTCTTGATTGCAACCCTGAGACCGAAAGAGTAGCTTCCGGGGCAATATAAAGTGCTTGGACTGCCCTGATGAATTCAGAGCTGAATCCCTTCCACTGTAAAACGGCCCATAAGAACCCCCAGGCTACCCTGTCGAATGCCTTTTCGGCATCCAACAGGACTGCACCGAGGGGATATTGCGTAGCTTGGGCTCAGTCAGAGAGTGCAATTACACGGCGGACATGGTCGGCCATGTCCCTGCCTGGGATGAAGCCATGCTGATGCAGGGAGACTAATGGAGAAATTACCAAGGACAGTCTAGTGGATAAGATTTTCGAATATATTTTATTGTCTGCATTGATCAGAGATATGGGGCAGAAAGAAGATGGATCTAATTCTGGTTTCCCTTTTTTTTAAATTAAAATAATCGTAGTTTGGTGCCATGTAGCTGGTATATGGCCAACCTGAGCCCATCTAAAAGTGGCCAGCATATCATCCCGAATCTCTGAACGAAACAGACTTTAAAATTCCAGAGGAATGGAGTCAGGGTCAGAAGCTTTCCCATTGGCTAGTGAGTTGATTGCCAACTCAATCTCATCCCAGTCTATAGGGGCAGAAAGAACTTCGTTCTGCTGAGCAGTGACCTGTAACGTGTTAAGGTCCTGCAGGAAAGCCTCAGCCTCATATTCTAAATTGGAGTATCTGATTTCCTCTGTATATAAAGTACAGTAAAACTGCCGGAAAACCTCCATAACTCCCTCCGATGTGTCCTGAATATTCCCCTGAGAGTCCTGAATTCTAGTAACGCGATTAGCCAACCCTTTCTGCTGGAGTCTCTTAGCCAAGACCCTCCCTGATTTTTCCCCAAACTCAAACATCATAGAGCGGAATTGCAGGTACTTAGCTGCAAGGTCTTGCCCAAAGAACTCCAACAAAGAGGCCCTAATCCTGGCCACCTGTAACTGCCCTTGAGTTGTATCTCGACCCTCCTTAATTGCACACGCAAGTTCGGCCTCTACCAACCCCAATTCCACAATCCTCCTATCGATCTCAGCCTGTATGGACCTCTGCCAAAAATATGAAAAGCTCTTTGTTTCCCCCCGAACTACTGCTTTTAACGTATCCCACACAGTGATACAGGAGGCAGTCCCTCTGTTAAGATTTAGAAATTCCTCAATCCAATTCCTCATATGGTCTATATATGATCGTTCTAAAAGGAGCTTTCTCTCAAATGTCCAAGTTCTTGGGACTCATGTTGTATGAGAAAAAGTACATTCCATAATCAAAGGGTTGTGATCCGATAAGATCCAAGGAAGGACTGAGATAGATGTAGAGTGTTCCAATTGTTCAGACATAAGACAGTAGTCTAGCCGAACCATCTTATTATGAGGGGCAGAAAAATAAGTGTAGCCATCTAGATGTTTATTATGGTGAAACCAAAGATCTGTAAGGTAATGCTCATGGGCCAAGGATTGAAGAGACCTGAAGACTCTGGGCTTTTTGCCAACATAATTCTGCACCCCCGCTAAGTCGAAATCAGCAGACAAATTGATGTTCAAATCACCACAGACGCAAACAGGCCATGGCCAAAGAGACAATTCAACATTCAAATGATGCAGCACTGCCGGATCATCCAGATTTGAAGAATAGACTGTGCAGATAGTTAGGGATTTACCATTTATTTGCAGCTCATTATTACCCAGCTCCCAGCATTATATTGAGCGGTCTTCTTACAAAGCCCTGATACACGTTTTAATAGAACCGTCACCCCTCTAATCCTAGAGGTCTGGCGAGAGCAACCAATTAAATCATACCCCGAAATTTTCAGGTAATCATGATCGCTCCAGGATACATGCGTTTCCTGCAAACAGAGTACCTCTAAGCGTAATGACTGAACAACTCTTGAGAACAATGCCTTTTTTTGCCATCGTTCAATCCACAAATGTTCCAAGAACCTCTGCGTATTTTACCTTGAGCCATCGATTCTGAAAAAAAAAAAAACAGCCATAGAGGACCTAATCTGGATCGTGCAGACTGAGCAAAAAACAACAGAGCAACATTAAGCCTTCCAAAGATTGACAGTATACTGCTGATAGCCTTGTTAAACAATATCTCAATTTTAAAATGTGTGTTCAAGCTTTTTTTTTATTGTTCTCCCCCAACCCCCAACCCGCTCAACCCCCCTTCCACCACCACCCCCAAACCACCCTCCTGAACTGTGCCCACCCCGAACCTACCCCCCTGATAACCATCCCCCCACCTCCCCCACCACCCCCTACATTGGGCATCAGGACCAAGGTCCCTGTGATGTAGAAGCTGTCTCAAAGCACAGACCCCCGGTGACCTCACCACTTTAATCATTCGGGAGGGTACGATCCAAGGGAAAAAAGAGGAAAAGCAGAGATAAAACCCAGCAAGAGACATAAATCACAAAGCCACAATCCTCTAAAATCCCAGACCGTAGCCCTCCCTCCCAGTGCTTGGATTCCCTGAAAACCCCCTGAAGTCCCTGAAAGGAGAAGAGGGAAGATCGGACTTCAACCATCATAGTGCCTGTTACGACTTTAAAGAGTTCAAAAATTCATTGGCGTGAATTTCAGATGTAAAAAATCTGGTCTGCCCTGAGCAATGATTTTCAATTTGGATGGAAAAAGTAAATAGGCTTGGGCCCCTTTTGATTGAAAGGGTGCTATTAGCTGACGGAGCTGCCACCTCCGCTCAACAGTAGCTGGACATAGATCAGGCCTAACAAAAAACTGGCAACTCTTGCCAGTCCGTTTCTTGTCTGGCCATGCCAAGTCATAAATCCTTTCTCTGGCCAAAATGTTATTGAAACATATAAGAATAGCATGTGGTTTATCATCTGTTTTGCCTGACCCTTTCCTTAATTTGAATGGGAAACGATGGGCCCGCTGGATCTCCAGTTCTCAGTCCCACTGTTTGACCTCAGGGAATGCTTCCGTAAATAGATCAACAATGTACTTTCTAGCGTCCGACCCCTCAAGCTCCTCCGGGACTCCTAAGACTCTTAGGTTATTGCCACACGCTCTATTTTCACGGTCCGTAAGCTTCCATATAATGGGCCATATGTATCATTGAAATTCGCAATCGCAAAGGCCGAAATTCGCAGAATTCGAATTCGCAAAAAGGGATGTGTGTAGGAAAATCCATACTAAAATAACCAGCGAATACCTAGATTTGCGATTTCTTACTTAGCAAGAATCGCAATTAAAAAATCGCAAAACTAGAAATTGCAATGGTATGTATGAAATAATCGCTAATTGCGATTTGATGGAATTCGCAATTTAAAGAATTGCGATTACCACCAAGTAGGAGCAGGTGGTAACCAGGTGCAACCTATTTAAGCAGCAACAGAATGCAACAAACTTCTTTCCACAATGGCGGGGCTTTACCTGATAGCCAGGAGGATGCGACTGAGAGCTGCTGCCCAGAGGAGGAGACGCCAGGAGAGGATATTCCGTTTGCGCGTCACCATGGACCAGCGCACTGATGAGGATATCTTTACCCATTACAGACTGGATGAAGACAGTATTGATGACTTAATAGAAGAACTCAGACCCTACCTAGAACACCCCACACGCAGGACACAAGCCATCCCCACTCACATCCAGGTCCTTTGTTCACTACACCTATTGGCCTCAGGTAGTTTTCAGGGGGTGATAGCCACAGCAGGAGGGGTGTCACAAAGTGCCCTTTCGCGTTTTTTCCATGCGTTCCTTGACGCCATGGTACAGAGGATGCCACACCACATTTACCTTCCCAGAACCCCACAGGAACTGCATCAGACCAAACAGGATTTTTACCAAATGGCCCAATTTCCCCATGTCATCGGGTGCGTAGATGGTACGCACGTTGCAATATCCCCCCTTCCACAATGAGTACGGGTTTAGGAATCGTAAATCCTACCATTCCCTGAACATACAGGTGGTGTGTGATGCTAAACACATCATAACGGACATTGTTTTTTTTTTTGTCCTCATACGCCAAAAAAGATATTCTCAGAGTCGCCGATCCTTGCCAACCTCTGCACAAGTACAGAGGGGCCCCTTCTTAAACTCAGAAGATCTTAGTGGATACCCAATGCATACCCCACAGTACTGCACAATCTGACTTCAATTCAGTTCTTGCATTTATCCCGGCCCTTGAACTGATCTTAGGGTAACCCAATCTGCAAAAAGGCATAATCATTGGACAATATCGTTCACATCCTATCCAACCAATTGATACATGAGTTCCAAAAATGTTTTCTTCTCTTCCAAACTACCGTATCTAAGTTAAGTGTATGCCTTATTGCTCGAATCCAATCAATATATAAAGGAACAGTATGACTGACCCAAAGTTTACATATCTCTCTGCGAGCAAGGATAATTAAATAAAGAGATAATTTATTGATTTCTTGGGAAAGTTCCTCGTAATTAACAATAACGGACATTGTTGCAAAATACCCTGGCAGCACGCACGACTCCTACATCTTCCGCCACAGTGGGATACACCGTAGGCTCCTCAATGGGGACTTTGGCGATGGCTATTTGCTAGGTGAATGCATTTGCACACTATACACACTTGTCAAGGATTGCATGTGCTGGACAGTGGCTAACCATATACCTTCCCCCCCTCAGGTGACAGTGCATATGCAGTACGTGACTTCATTCTGACGCCCTACCTCAATCCAGGAAATGCAGCAGAGCGGCGGTACAACAGGGCACACATTGCAACAAGAGGCACCATAGAGAGGACCTTTGGTATTCTCAAAAGCAGATTCAGGTGCATCCACAAAAGTGGAGGGGCATTGCAATACAGCCCAGAACCGTGGTGCAAAATAGTCGTCGCATGTGCCATCCTGCACAACATTGCAACCAGGAAAGGCACACCGGTGGAGGTCAGTGAATATGACACATCTGATGTGGAGGGCCCAGCTCAAGGATGCATGGATGCCGGAGTAGCAGGTGCAGCTGCTGGCCGTCAGAGGCGGGATGAGATTACGCTCAACTATTTCTATGTAAGAAAAATGACACAATGCTAATTTACAATTGACATACTGTGTTTATTCCTTAACATCATGAATGTAAAAGACACACAGGCTGACTGGGAAACAATATCCTTTATAATGTCTAGCACATGTTGATGCACAGTGCATGTATCCATTCATGGTCAAGTGTCCCTGCACAGTGGTTAGCTGCAACAATGCAGTGGCTCCATTGAAGTGTCTTTATTAGCGGCGGGGGAGGGAGGAAGCTCCTGTCTGGGGATGCACATTGCCTCCTTCACTCATATCAGTTGCCCTACAGTTGCTTCCACTACGGCGCCTATCCATGGTTTGTGGAGGGGGTTACACTGCTCCTTACTGATAGGGCTTCATCAACATTTGGAGTTAGGACTCCGGGCCCTGTGGTGCGGATCGCGCGCAGTTCATCTACAGCCGTAGATATTCGTAGCAGGGCCCTTCCAACGTTCTGATTATTGTGCGCAAACTCACGCTGCATACTGATGTAGCGTCTAGCTAGTATGTTGTTTGAGGAGGCCAGGCGGTTCACAGCACGTGTGTAGAGGTCCAGACGCTGCATCTCCCTACGCATGGCTGCACGGTCAGCCCTGAGTTCGCCACAGAGTTCCTCCATGGCACATGTTAAGCTCCTGAAGCCTGCCCTGACTTTCCTTTGGTGTAACTTGATGTTTTTGGCTTGCAGGCGCTGGACCTGCAACATATTGAGCTCAAGCCCGGCAAACACCGACCCATCCCCAGGATCTCCAGCACTTGTTGCAGCACAGGACCTGCGCCTGTTTCGGACTTCCTGCATTGGTTCTGCATGGCGGTGCTGTTGTGTTTCAGGCTGTGTGTCATTGCTTTGGCCTTCCCCATCAGTGTCCTGGCCCTCGTCCTCCAAAGGGGTTAGAGGTCTCACTGCAATCCTCCTGCGGTGCTTGGGGGGGTTGACCGGACTAGCCCGTCCTTACTTTCTTGCTCCTGCGCAGCTGCTGTTCTGGTAGGGGACTTGCCCTGTCTCCCACTGCCTGTTGCCTGATTAGTATTAGATGCTGTGGACATAAAGGCATACATTTAATTTCTGTTCTGATTTGCCCTTGTAAATAAATAAATTCAACTTTTGAGAATTACACGTTTGTAGAGTCTCACTTCCCTGATGCACATATGCTTTTGGGGTGTGGCTGGGTGTCAGACTACCAATGTAATGTGCATGTGACTACATCTCCCATAATGCATTGCAGTGTGTGTTTGTATACCTGCACTGGATTACTACCTTCTTACTGCCCAAGGGTCATTGCTGGGTGTGTGGGGTAGTTGGGGATGGGTCAGGGGTGTGAAAGCAAGCCTCTTACCTTGTCCTGCTCCTGGGGGGGTCTGAGCTGTCCAGGTCAGCCACTCCTATGATGCTCTCTGGCAGTAGTGTTGCCTCCACAAGTTCCTCCAATGGTGTTGAATCTGTGGCAGTCGAAGTCCCTGCACCGGTCCTCCTTGCATGCTCCAACCTGGTAGCCACCTTTTCTTTGGAGCGCTGCCGCATGTCATACTATCGTTTGTGGATGTCTTCCACACTCCGATGTGTCACCCCAACTGCATTCACCTTATCCTGAATGTCTGCCCATAGGCGCCGTTTTCTTGTTTCAGGGACCCTCACTGACTTTCTCCCAAACAGAAGTTCATGGCTTGTTACCATTTGCTCTATGAGGACTTCAAGCTCTGCTTCAGAGAATTTTTGTTTTCTCCTCCTCTGCTGTTCCTGCTGCTGCTGCTGGTGGGTGTCCTGGCTAGGCATGTCTCCTGTGTCCTGCATGTTTACAGTGCACTGCAGTGTTCTGTCTCCAACACTCCTTCACTCTGGCAATCAGTAACACAGGTGCAGCATGGGTAGACTCACTTCCTGGTTGTGATGTCATCAATCTGCACCTGTGTTTCTGATTGGCTCAATCGAAAAATCGCAATTTTGCGATTTTTCCCGTTAAGGAATCGCAAAATTGAGATTTGTTCCGTTAAGGAATCGCAACATTGCGATTTGTATGGGAAAAAATCGCTATTGTAGGATTCGCACATATTTTTGCGATTTTTAAGGAATCGCTATTTTTTGCGATTGCTTTCATACATACCACTTAGCGATTCTGAAATAGCAATTTCTTAAAAATCACTATTACAGATTCGCTAAGTGGTATCTTGATACATATGGCCCAATGTCTTCCCTTTGAGTCTTAATTGAGTCAGTAACACCCTTTTGAGTGTCCATATCATCTTCAAGAGTAGAAACCCTCTCTTCTGCCACCCCTATTCTAGAGGCGATGTCTGAACAAGTCTTGGCCACTCTACGAATAGAGTTCTGTACCCTACGGCATGCACCTTGCGTGCGAACACTTTCTTGCCGGCTTTCCTTGCGATGGGCCATGATGGTCTGATAAATTACTGCAAGAGTCATTTCCCCTGAAGGAGAATGAGGAGGAGCTGTGCCGTACTCATTCCCTACAATAGACGCAGTGGCAATGTTACTCTCCAGCCCGGGTTGATGAGAAAATGAATAGTCCCAAGTCAGTGATCCAGCATCATGGCCAGATGATATAACCCCTTGTTCTTTAACTGCTTTTCGAACTGTACGGGGGCCAGAGTATGGAGTCAATGCATTGGGAAACACTGCTATAGCGTATTTGGAATGCCTGGTAATAATGTAGCAGATGTGTACCCATACAGGGGGGCCAGCAGGGCCAGGCCAGTCCATATATGTGTCCCCCCCCACCCCCCTCACCCCCCCCCAACAAATCAAGCTTTGCTGGTGCTTTTTGTGGCATTAAAAATATTATTTTGTTCGAGTCCACTGTATGTTACTCCTCTTAGTTTGACTAGGGGCTATGGCTGTGTGGGAGCTCATGTAAAATAATAGTGGAGAAGTCTGCTTTCAAGCTGCGGGACACACATTTCCTTTTGCAGCGAAAATGGGAAATTAACTGCCAAACGAGGTATAGGGGGGCTGTGGGGCATGTCCTGTTTTGTTCTACCCTACTCTGCCTCCAGAAATGAAATCGTCAACTTTGTTGAGTCTGCAGAGACCTCCACGTGGCACTGTGCAGGAACAGCTTCCGTTACTCTACCAGTCCAGCAGACATTGTCAGAGTGACAGGCAGCACAGGGCTCCACAGTGATGCTGCTGCTTTTATTGCACCTGCAGCCACCAGCCTGTCAGAGCTGCTTTCCCTGTAGCTCTTGCTATCTGCACCAAAGCAGCCACTATCAGCCATAGAACTGCAGACTCCACCAGGTACCAACCCTGGAACCGGGAGCGAGTCCGAACAAGGAATCCGTGGCCCTCTAGAGAGCTGAGTGAACTCCTGCTCTGCAATTCAGTCCTGTCTACAAAAAAAAAAGAGAATGAAGTCCTCTCTCATAATAGGTGGGCAAGACAACAAATGGGCACGTAGCGCCCTACAGGGGCCAGCAAAGGATCTGGCTGCACTTTAAAGAGTCTGTGCAGCTAAGTCAATATTTGGCATATAAATCATGCACCAAATATTATGTAAAAATAAATCTCAGATTCAAAAACGTGTATTAGACATTAGCAAACTGGGAACGTTTTACTTTAAGTATGAGCTTATATCACTGCGTTGGAAGGCCTTTATATTGAAGGTGAGTTTGTAAACTTAAACTTGGAAACATATCTGTACACCTCTGCCCGCAACCAGTCAACAGTGCCATCGATGAACACCAAGAGGCAATTCAATTGCCATGTGTACCAAATATGTTTTATAGCTTGCAACTTTAAAGCCTATCAAATAAAGACAGTTTTTGCTTTTGTACGGGACACATCCTAAAGTCACATATGTTAATGTGTTCTCCTGTGCAATAATCATGAAAACAGCATGGTGAAATAAAACATTTGTGCAGGATCACACACTTTGGTCAGGTGTTGAAGCTGGGATTCATCCCATGTTTTATAGTTTCACAATTTAGCCACTAGCTCGAAATCTCGTACTCCTGTTTCAGGAGAACGAGATTTTGGTTAGCCCATTGACTTGAATGCTTTATGAATGAGCCTAAAGCATGGATGGCAGGCAGAAGCTGCATTAAAAGTTGTCATGTTTTAATGGAAGGGGCCAAAAAGACGTCGGTCGAGGTGAGCTACACCAGGCATCTGGTTTGAATTATTAATGGCTCCCCAGCCTCTTCCTTCTGTAATGTTATACAATGTGTATTTGTATAGCGCACAACTCACACAGGAGGGTACCCTGACGCTGAAGCAGGAGCAGTATGCGCTGAGTCAGTGTCGTGACTAGGTGAACAGCCATGCCTTTTGGTTTCTTGAGGAATGAGAAGGCAATGATGTGCAGGGGTAGATCTTTCCAGACTGTAGGAGCAAGGTAGTATGGCACAACCACTGGATAATGTTCTCTGTCTACAGGAAGTTCGTGCGAGTGGGAGTCCAGGCTGCTGAGTTTTGTATGGTCTGGAGTCTTCTGGGCAGTTGAGCATCTATTCTAGCATTGAGTGTGTTGCAGTAAGCCATCTTACTGGTGATGAGGATTTGGGTGACGGTTCTGCGAGTCTTTATGGAGAGTCATTTGAAGACCTTATTGAGCATCTTGAGTGAATGGAAGCAGGAGATGGAATCTGCGTTCATGGTGAGTCATTTTGTCTGTGTTGAGCTTAGGTCAGTTGGTTTTCATCCCCCTGTGATTTCAGTGTCTTGTCACAGAGCGGGAGGATGATCTGAGTGTCCTCGGCATAGGATATCATTTCATTCCTTGGGCGCGATAATGCTGGCGAATGGGGCCATGTAGGCGTTGAACAGAGTAGGGCTTAATGAGAATCTATGTAGAACTCCACAGATGGCATTTATGGTGTCCAAGGTGAGGGAGGCCAGGCTGACCACATGGGCGTGGCCTACTGGGACGGAGCAAGTGCGGGAACTTGGGTGCCGGCTTTGCACAGTTGTTGGATAAGGATGGGGTGGGAGACAGTGTCAAAGGCTGCAGAAAGATCCAGTAGGCTGAGGACCGTGGTGTCACCTGTGTCCATGATCATCCAGATGTATAGTCAATGGCGGCGATTAAGCCAGACTCTGTACTGTAGTTGTATCTGAATCATGCCATTGAATTGGTTTGCTAGGTGTTTATCACCTTTTCCTTTTTTTTTTTTTTTTTTTAAACCTTTTTAATTGTGGGTATCACAGGCAGATTTAAACAAAGTAATCAGAATTTTGTTGTACATAACTACCAGTATTTACACAAATATTACAAAAAGTAGATGACCAAAACTTGCAAGTAATGAGCACTACTCCGACGGGCACTTAAATACAGTAATAAAAAAAAAAAAGGCTAACACAAATAAATACAGTCTTATCTAAATTAGAGATAGACATAAATACAAATCAGGTTAGTTAATTTCGGATGTGTAAAACATGCCTCCCCAAATTCTCTTTACTTTAATCATTGCTTTCACTCCTCTTTTACTGGCTAGAGATAGTTCCATATGATGTATCTCTTTAACCAAGCACCACCATTCATTCGCATTGGGTGCTTGATCAGCTATCCAGGCTCGAGCCAGTACTAGCCTTGCGCATGCCAACACAATAAAGATTACATCTTGAAAAGGTGTAGGATTGGTCTGTATACCTATCAGAATCATTTCAGATGTTAAAGGTGCATCAATTAGCAATTTCAATCTCAGTATCTTTCCTATACTGTCCCAAAACGGAACTAGCGCAGGGCAAAGAACCAACATGTGTTCTAAATCAGCGGCCTGTAGATGACATTTTGGGCATTTAGTTCGATTATTAAAGGCGTTATTCGGGGACCATTTGCTTATTTGTAGAGGTGTATAATAAAGTTGGCATATTGTTTTATATGCTTGCAGTTTTAAGCTTGAAGAATGCACTAGCGTGTCAATTTTCTTTAAAGAGTATGATATTTCATTCGAGGTAATACCTATGGGAAAGTGTAAGGCCCATTTCTCTGCTATTTTTGGACATTCATCTTGTTTATTTTCCATAAGACAATTATATCCCTCGCTAATAGTTATTTTTTGGTTTTCCTCTCCCTTGTATAAGCAGTGCCAAAAATCCGAGTCCAAAATCTCTTTCAGTTTTAATTTTCTTACAAGGAAGTCACGAATTTGTACATATTTAAAATAAGTGTATTCTGGTAGCTTATATAATAGCCTTAACGTTTCAAACTCCAAAAAACCTGAGGAGCCACACAGATCCCCAAGTTTCAGTATACCTTGACTCGTCCATATTTTACACCCAGAGTCAGAAAAAATGCTAGGTAATCCTGGGTTGTTCCATAGGCGTAAAAGAGGGTGATAAAATGACAACTTATTATAATTCATAAGTATCCTCCAAATGTTAATCATGTCCTTTGCGGTCTTGAACCTCACTCTTTTGAAGTAGTTTGGGTCATTACTTCTAGCCAAGAACTGCAAGCAATCTGGCCCCAGCATCAATTGATGAAAAAAATATGGGTTGCTGGAATTAAACAAGCTCTGTAGCCGCCCCATAAATGATGCAAAATAATATAGTCGAAAATCTGGGAAATTAAGCCCTCCCTTTATAAATGGGAGTTTCAGAGAAGAAAGTGCTCTTCGGTTCTTTTTATAACCCCAAATGAAGCTGCCCAATATGCCATCTAGTTTTCTAAAGAAAACTGTGTTTATTTTCAGGGGTATGCATCTGAATAAGTATAAAAATTTTGGCAAGATGTTCATTTTAATAAGGTTGATTCTCCCGATGAGATTTAATGGTACCTTATGCCACTTTTTAAGGAGGGTCTCAGTTTCTTTTAATAAAGTATCATAGTTCAGTATAATAATTTCCCTTATATTAGATGTTAGCTTGATGCCGAGGTAAGTAGCAGCATAGCATACTCCCATCACAGATATTGGCGGTTTATAGTTGGCTATAATTTGGATTTTATCTAAGTTTAACTTACAGCCCGAAACTTTTCCAAATATTTCAGCCTCTTTAACTATACCTAACATGGATTCTGTCACATCGCTAGTGTAGATTGCCAGATCATCGGCGTATGCTGTTATTTTAAGAGAGTTTGCCCCAGATATAAATGGTTTTATCATAATTTGAAGCTGTATGGCATTAATAAAAGGTTACATAGAGAGTGCAAATAAAAGGGGTGATAAAGGGCAACCCTGCCGAGTTCCTCTTCTTATGGGAAATTTGGTGGAAAGTAGACAGTCGTATCCAATTAATGCATTAGGTAAATAGTAAAGTGCTTTTATCTTTGTAATGAATTTACTCTTAAACCCCATTGCTTTCAAAACTGACCACAGGTAATCCCATCCCACTCGGTCAAAAGCTTTTTCAGCGTCCAGTAGTATAATACCGAGTGGGGTGGAGTCAGCTGCGGCCGTGTCAAGCACTGTGATGGCAGTATTTACATGTTGCGTCGTATCTCTACCTACTACAAAACCATGCTGGTGTTTGCTAACCAAACTCGGCATTATTGGGGACAGTCTCAAGGCTATTAATTTGGCAAACACCTTGGCATCAGCATTAATCAAAGAGATTGGGCGGTATGATCCGCATTCCGTAGGAGTTTTATTTTTTTTCAAAAAGAATAATAATTTTGGCGGTGTTCCAGGATGATGGGGCCCCATCATCTGTAACAATCTGATTGATAAGCAAACAAAGTACAGGCACGAGTTCCTCCCATAATAATTTATAAATTTCAATAGGGAGGGTGTCATCTCCGGCAGCTTTTCCAGATGGGAGGGAAAAGATAGCTAGTTTTAATTCTTCCTCAGTATAATCTTTTTCTAGCTCTTCCATACCTATCGAATCGTTCTCCGATTGCCAGTAATTTTTGATATAATTCTCCACCAAATCACTAGAGGGCATATTCTCAGGGGTATACAGCTTAGTGTAATAATCAGCGAACTGCTGCAATATCTTATCAGCTCGAGTATAAATAGTGCCGTCTGTTCCTTTTATACTCTTAATTAGAGAGGTGGTTCGTTCGTCAGCTATTTTATAGGCAAGTATCTTTCCTATTCTGTCACTGCTCTCATACTGTGTAATTTTATATTTGTATAGTTTAGCAGTAATTTTATCTCTTAAAATTTTTTTAGTCTCGCAGCGCAGCGTAGTTAATCTAAGTTCGAGTTTATCTTTGTTTAAATTTTTAGGAGCTCCTGCGCTTTCTTTTCTAGCAATCTCAGCCAGGTGTTCTTCTAACCCTCTAATTCCTGAAATTAAGCATTGAGTCTCTATTTTCTGATTTACATTCTGCTGAATAATATATTGCTGTGCAAATCCTCTGATACTGGCCTTGCAGCAGTCCCAAACTAAAGTGATTTTAGTCGAATCAATATTAAACTCTAAAAATTCCTTTATGTGAGCTTTCAGTAGAGGAATGAACGTGTTATCTGATAAAAGATGTCTGGGGAAAGAAAATAGCCTGGGTTCTTTTTTTAAAGGAAGTACCTTAAAAATTACCTTTATAGGATTGTGATCCGACGTCACCTTTGGACAGATCTCCATTTTACAGCCATTGATGATTTGGCTCGTTGCCCATGCCATATCTATACGGGAATACATTTTATGAGGTATAGAATGGTAGGTGTATCCCGCCAATGTAGGGTATAGCTGTCTCCAGACATCTTTTAATTTATGTATACGGGCCAACTCTAAAATAGATGCCCTGGTTTTGCACATTCGCTGTGAGGGGGTACTCTTGGTCGTGTCTGTCGTGTAGTTTATAACACAGTTGAAATCCCCCATGATTAATATCTCTCCCTCCCACCCTAGTAGTTCTATATTCAAACGATCAAAAACTGCAGCATCATCATGATTAGACCCATATACTGCACATATGGTGTATTTAGAAGCTGATACCGTAATTTGAGCGATGGACCATCTACCCGCTTTATCAGATGCAACCCTATTAACCTCTGCCTTGAATGTTTTCTTCCTTAGTATAGCTAACCCCCGTATCGGGGCATTAAGAGATGTGCTGGTTATCAGCTCATACCCCCCTTGCACCAGCATTTTCCTATCTCGATGTCTTATATGTGTTTCATTTAGCAGTGCCAAGTGAGGGTTATACATCCTTAAGTCTTCGTATACAAGCTGCCTTTTGTTCCTATTATTAAGCCCTGATACGTTCCATGCTAGACAGTTAACTTGGCACATTTCTTAGTTCAGAAATGTTCTGGATAACCGCTTCTAGTGACATATGTACCCATTCTGAAAATATAAATTTGTAACTTGCATCATACCTGCCTGTGATACATTTTTTATTTAGCCACACTCCCCTCCCACAGCCACCCCCAGGTCTGGACCTAGGTCCCTCCCCCCACCCTGTACCTACCCGGAAGCCTACCCCTATCTTCTGCTGCCGCTGGTTAGGCAGCGAGACAGTGTGGACCCTCCACGGATCCTCCCCCTCCGCATCCCATCATGCATACTTAAGTATCGTATTATCGGGGTAGAGAGCAGGAGAAAAAAAGACAAAAAAAAGAGAAAGTCAAAAAAATAGTATCAAATAGTATCAACTTACAAAAATAGAGAGGAATAAAGAGGGAGAGAGAAAAAGAAGTGAAGTGAAGCAAGAGATGAAAACACAATATCCAATCAAGTCTCTTTATATAATAAAATGAAGTACTTCTAGTATTTTTAGCGGTCGGTTGTTAATGATGCGAGAAATTGTTCGGCCTCCTTGAAATCATTAAATATGCGGGTGTGACCTGATTTTATAACCTTGAGCCTAGCAGGTTCTTGTAAATAGACCACCGCCCCAATTGACTTCAAGGGGTCTATCAATTTTCTCAGTTCCCATCGCTTGTCCATTGTGGCCTTGCTCAGGTCGGACTTCGTGAAAAACGTTACATTGTCTACCATCACTGGAGTGTGTTGTCTAGCCTTGATGGAAATTGCTTGCCTTAGTAAAAAGTTCCCCAGATAGATCAAGATAGGTCTTGGAAATCTGCTATCCTTGTTTTTAGCGAACATGGGCAATCTGTGAGCTCTCTGAACTTTGGAGTCCCAATCCCAATCAGAGAGGTCTGGGAAAGCTTTGTGTAGTAACTTAACAATGTATGCCCTAGCGTCAGCCCCTTCCGATCCCTCGGGAACCCCAAAAAAGCGCAGATTCTGGCACCTCTGGCGATTTTCCAAGTCTTCGACTTTATTTTTAAGCGTTACAATGTCTTTGTCCTGGCACTCAGAAGAAACAACCGTGGTAGCTAAAGTTTCTTCTACCGTAACAATCCTCTGTTGAATTTCCACTATCTCCTCTGTGACATTATGTAGTCTGCCTGTGACCTCCTGCAGACAATTCTGCATTTTGCAGTTATCTTCCCTTAGCTGAGAGAAGTTGTGCAATACCTCCTGGCGGTGCTCTAAAAGAGTCTGCAGAATCAAATCCAGAGAAGTTCCTGCTGTCACGGATACTGGGTGTGGTTTTGGAGGCAGAGTTAGTATCGCAGATGGGGATGGTATCAAAGGGCTTGGTATCAAGGAGGTAACATGGGTTGAATCAGCACATACAGAGGGTAGAGGAGATAGAGGAGTTAGCAAGTCTACAGTCTCACCTTCTTTTGCAGCTAAGACAGAATCCTCTACCACTCTTGACACACCTGTTATTAAAGAGTCTGAAGGGGTCTTGGTATTACTCAATCCCTCCATGGGGCTATTACCAGAGATAGTTTTAGAACCACCTTTAGCTTGAATTCACTTACGTAATGGACTCTGATCTTTCAAGAGTTTCTCCCTAGTGATTGCAGATGCTAGTGTCAATGACATGGAGTTAAAGTTCATGCTTCTGCCCTTTTTAGTCTTAGCTTTTGCCTTCTCTTTCCTTTTTTGTAGACCATTAGTCTTGTCATTCATGATTATAACAGGATCTTCATCATTTTCATCACCCTCAACCCCCTCCTCATTAGCCAAATCCTCATATTCATCCTCATTGGAATCCACACCAGAGGCTCCTGAGACGTCAATTTTCGCAGAGTCCTCCCCTTTTCTAGGTAGCGATTCGTATAGGATGTTTCCCGCGTTTACAATAGTCTCACTAATCTCACTTGTTATGTCTGTATTTGTGGAGCCTAAGTTTTGGCTGTTTGGTTGGCTTTTTAGGTTAGAAACTCCATCACCATCTTCAGCGTCTTCAACAGTCACGTTAGCTTTCCTCTTATTAATAACCAAGTCCTGGTTCTGTGCCGCCTTGCTCAGCCCCTTGTTGACTTGATATCTCTCTGCAGCCTTTTGAGTAAACCCCCCCGGATCAGCACCTAGCTGGGATGAACTAGTTTTAGCTGTGATGACTGTGGTGGTCACGGCTATAGAAGCTGTAGGGGGCGCATTAGCATCTTTATTAGTGTTAATACTAATTGCATCTATGTTCTCATGTCCCACAGGGCCGAAAAGAGCCAGAGAGGGAACTGGCGTTTTGTTATTAGCACTTTCTTCTTTCCCTGTCACTGTCTCATTTTTAGTTACGTTTACTACTGGTTCACAAATGGGCGTTTGCTTACCGCTCTGCTCGCCTTGTGCGTTGAAGGGGGATCCGATGGTCAATTTGGCAGCTGCTATTGGAGTTTTCGTGACAACTGTTTGCAATGCTGTTACTGCTTCTTTTGTTATAACAGCCGGTTCTGCAGTCTCTTTACCTTCAGTAATCTCCTTGTGTAGTTTATCACCTTTTCCATAAATTTGCTGGGTAGGATAGCAGGGAGGTAGGCGGGTTGTAGGCCTGCATCTTCAGGCGTGCTGAGGGTTTCTTGATGAGTAGGAGTACTATGGTGTGTTTACAGGCATCGGGGTATGCTGCTGTGATGGTTGAATTATTCAGGATGAGGATGAGAGCTGCACTTATAGCATCCTTTAATGAGGATGTGGTGAGGGTAGGAGTCCGAGAGGGATTTAGAGTGTATGGAGTACACAAGCATTGTGGTTTCCTGAGTGATAATGAGCCATGTGGTCAGGGTGATGGTCTCGGTGTTGGTAGAGATAGACAGAAACCCTGCAAACTTAGAAAGGTCGAGTTGTGGCTTTCATTTTTTGTAGATACATGTAATCTTGTTGCTGACGAATAGGGACAGCTTGGTGCACTGGTCCTGAGAGGGGGTTACGCTGGTGGAGCTTGCTGCCAGAGAGGTGAAGTGTTTCAATATGGTTAGGTTTCCTTTCTGCTTTTAGTGCCTCGTTTGATGCGACCGGTGAACTCAGAGCATTTGGTGTCTCTTATTTGCTGATAGTAGAGTCTGAGAGATGTATAGGTGCTGTTGTTGGTGTCATTCTGACTTTGTCTCCTTCTTTGTCACCACTATAACCAGAAGTGGTAGGTTCTGTCCTGAGTTGGTTAACTAAGTCCAATCCCACTAGGGCTTATTCTGCTGTTTGTTAAATTAGCATCATATGCAAACTGTTCAGAAGCTATTATGTGCTATGCAGGTTTATCAACAAATGCTATGCAGTAGGTGAGGGAGAAGTTGCTTGAGTATTGGGAATTTGCCTGTCAGTTAAAGACCGTATTTTAATTATGCTAATAGTAGGGTGACCAGGTTTTCAGAACCAAAAAGCAGGACATTATGGGACATGTAAATTTAGCTTTATAAAGGGAGAAACAAGGCTTGGAGTAACAGAATGCAAGGAAAAAACAGCCTAACTAGAGCAACTAGTCACACATAAAGTTGGTAAACTTGGCAGGGCTGTGGTAAAAGGTTACCTGTCCTCGTACCATGCTGAACATGTGATCAGGTCCAATAGAGGTGTGATGAGCAACATTTTACACATCTTGCGTGTGCTCATCTTGACCTCGCAAAACTGCAACAAGTATTTTGTTTAATGACAAAATGTCAGGACACCTGGACAGAGATAATAAAAAAAGGACTATTCAAGCAAATCAGAAATATCTGGTCACTCTGAGGGTCAATGCTATCTCACTAGTGGCCAATGTTCTAGTTATGGTGACTGTGCACAATACACCTAAAAACAGCCCGCCATTAAGCATTCATTAATTTAACATTCATACACAAACCGTTCCTAATCATTTCTATTCTCTAACTGTCCATTCATTGTAGCAGACACCATTGCAGGCCCATGAAAGAGGACTTTGGATGATGCTCATACAAATTACGAGATAGGTGTCCTCTAGGATCTGACAAAAGCTTAATTTGTGCCCCCATAAATTGAAACAACAATCCAGGTGAGTACTATAAAAATAAAAAGTGGTCTGATCGCCAAACTGAAACACAAAATGCTAGAGACGGCCTCTAAACACTGGATATATATATACTCATTTGATAGGGCTTCAAACACTTGACACTGAATGCTGACTGACCTTTATGAAGTAGATAAAAATGGAAGAAGATTTTTTCAAACATGGGAGATCGTCCCCTTCTCACTGCATCTCTTTTCCCTAGCAGTATTAAAAGATCAAGATTACAGTCCTTGCAGGTGTGGGGTCAGAGATCTGAGTGTGCCCAGAACACAGGCACTGGGGCGGTTGTCGACTTATATAAACGTAGACAGAGCTAGGGGTGTAGAAGGAGACGCAAGTGAGAAAGAGAACCTGAGACACAGCTGGACGTATAGGATCATAAATGAGAATGACAGACGCACACATATACATATATATATATATATATATATATATATATATATATATATATATATATATATATATATTCACTGAAAAAACCATAGGTTATAGACCATATATAGTTAGGAATTAGCATTTAAAAAACCTTATTTTACTCACACAAAACCATTGAAATTCCATATATAGTTAGTTGCACTAACTATATATCGCGCACCCGCAATCCACTGCTGATCATGTCACATATTACATCATTCATGACATGGTCAGTGACATCACTGATGACATCACTGATGACATCTCAAATGACATCACTGATGAGATCACTGATGACGTCATCCAGTGACTGTGTGTTTCTGTGAAGTTTAAATATGTTTTACATATTGAAGAATGAGTAGATGTATAAGTGTCTGGACGAAGGATTTAGTAGGTGCATGACTGAATGTATGAGTGAGTGATTAAATGTGTCTCACTGAGTGCATGGGTTAGTGACTAAACTGTCTTAATTTGTGCATCATTATGTCTGTTGTTCTGTAAACTGCTGCATCTGTTGATCATTAGCTATACGAGAGGCTATATGTGTTATTAATTGGTTGCCCAAGTATTTCTATGGCAGATTGAGTTTGTGTGGGGGTGGCTGGAAGGTGTGTGACTCTATGCATAGATGTGTGAGCAGTTTATTCACTAGGTGTATGAGTTCAAGACTGCATGTGGAAACAGCTACATGGGCAGTTGACTGTGTGCATGAGTGTATTGATGAGTGAATGGATATCTCAATGCTACATGTCATAGTAAGTACATATGTTAAACACAGTACATGTGAGAGTTGGCATATATAAATAACTGTGCATGAGAGCCACTGAATGAGTGAGTGGTTGTATCGATCATTGTGAACTTGTATCAGGGATTGTATAAGAGAGTAAATATGTGTTAGTATATGTTTCAATAAGTAAGGTGTGTTTAACTGTATAGTTGAAGAAATGGAGGTGAGATTGTTTCTTTGCATGACTGACTGGGTGTGTGAGTAACTCCATGGATGAGTGGCAGTGTGTGAGTGTCTGTATACACTGAGTGTATCTAAGGTTATATTAGAGTCTGAAGAGGTTTATCGTATTAGCACAAGAATGATGTCAAATGAGATGTCATCAGTGATGTCATCAGTGATGTCATTTGAGATGTCATCAGTGATGTCACTGACCATGTCATGAATGATGTAATATGTGACATGATCAGCAGTGGATTGCGGGTGCGCGATATATAGTTAGTGCAACTAACTATATATGGAATTTCAATGGTTTTGTGTGAGTAAAATAAGGTTTTTTAAATGCTAATTCCTAACTATATATGGTCTATAACCTATGGTTTTTTTCAGTGAATTTTCAAGGTTTTGTAAATGCTAATTCCTAACTATATATGGTCTATAACCTATGGTTTTTTCAGTGAATTTCAATGGTTTTTTAATAGCAAATATCATAAGCTGTCGAATGTCAAGTACGTGGTAAGTGAAAACATTTTCGTGTTTATGCACACTGATCTGCTTTGAATGGTGCCCCCCCCCTCATTTCTATTAGGAGTACTCTCTCTTTGCAGATAGTGAAAGGTAGTTAACGCAGGCCTTTGCCCCCGTTGTAATCCGTCGTGCCTGCTTCTCTCTCCATTTGATTGATTGTTATCCAAGTATTTACTATTTTAGAATTAGTTCTCTTTGGTTCATTCTCTATTTACAAACAAACACAGAGTCGCAATACTCTGTTTAGTCTTTGCAGATAACGAAAAATCGTGTAAAAAAAAAGAAAAGGAATCGAGCAAAATCAGTAGGCCACTAATGGGATCTCTTTTTGACCTCGCTAAAATAGAAACATTAGGAACAACCCCTCATGACAAATACAAAACTAGTGAGATGAACTGAACTCCACACAATGATGGCTGCAAAACAGCTCGGCTCCGCCACCCACCCCGCCCAAAATAACGATAAAGAGCGGCTGCCATGATTGGTTGCGGAATGGCCACGACGGAGCTACGAAATGGTGCTGCTCTCATGCTAACCCCAGCTTCAGTCTGAAACATCCAGAAACACTGTAGACTACCAATTCGATCAGTTCCGGTAGCGCCCCAATGTAACCCGGTAGAGAAGAACTAGCCCTCCCCTCTTTGACTGATGGTTCTTGTTGCCTGTCCCTTCTGTTGTCATTTAACAGAACTATTTAGCCTGCTGAAAGGGGTTGTGTTTCGACCGCTGGTTGGTGGAGACATTTTGACTATATTCTGGACCTGCGTTGTCGCGTAATGCGTCATATGACGCGCCGCGTTAGCGCATCCGGAAGTCATCCGGGGCGCGCAGCGCGTAACGTAAGCATAACAAGTCATGTGACTTGTTAATAAAACTTTTCATTGGTTCATTTTACTTTTCTTATTCTAATGATGAAAGCCTTGGTCATATCACCTAAAAATTACGCTTTTAATTACTTCCGAACATTATTTTTTCTTAAATATATGTTATAATGTTCCAGGCTAATGTACTTTCCCGGAAATTTTACAACTGTCCTGCAAGTAAAATATATTCTTTTTTCGAGAAAAAGAGCGTTTCTTCGTCCCATGACGGAGCCGTTGAGCAAAAGAGGGTCGACCTGCTGTCTTAGTCGCCGATACGCCTGAATATGAGATTCTTATCGATCACTTTATGTTGCAGGAATAGAAAACACAACAGCCCTTGACCATTTATCTTTACTGCGTTCCTTCGTATTATACCTTTTACCCTTCATGTAATTGGTCTGCTTTATTTCACTTGCCTTTTAATGATTCTAAAACAGTGACTATTATTAAAAACTTTACCAATGTATATACTACTACCATGTTTTCTTTTAAAAACCTTTATTGTGAAAATTTCATTATACAAATACGAGCCTATAACCACGTGGGCCTGCCACGGAGCAAACTGTAATCGTATATGATGAATAGACATTTACACTGTAGAGGAACGTAACGGGCGGGCCATTAGGTTGCAAGAACTAAGGTGTCTAACAGTTACGGAATCGGTGGACGTACATTTTATAATTAAAATACGACAGGGCCAGTTACAATAAAATTATCTAGATATACATTTGCGGGCAAGTACCATGGGTGACGTTAATTCGAACTTTCAACAGTACAGTAATCAATAACACATCAGAACTTAATATCAATAGGGATGTCGAAATATTCAATCAATTCTCGTCCCCGCCCGCCATGTGCTTCAAAACTGCATACGTATCTCGTGATTTCAAGGTTCTGCAACCAGTACACAACAAGGAGTTACGAGTCCCATTTATTCCGGCGCCATTTTGGGCGAGGACGGGCAGGTCCAGGATATAGTCAAAATGTCTCTACCAACCATCGACTATGATGATGTTCATATGCTGTATTTATTAGAGTAACACTCATCTGTCCACATGAAATTAATTTACCACAATCTAAACATGTCATTTTAATCTTTCCAAAGTTCTTCTAAATATTTGGGACCGTTTCCCTTGCCTCTGAAGCTCTCAGTGCCACTTCTTTGATGAATGTACTAGCAGGTCAGGGGTTCTCCTCCAAATCTCTCTTTTATGCAGCACTATAATTAATTGGTGCCACCTCTCCATATGACGATGCATGGTATAGTTACCACAACTATATTTTTTTTCGCTTCCTCTGGAGAGTTCATCGTGGCAGATGAAGCGTGTAACGTACCGGGCATTTACCTTTTTTTGCATGTACAGGAAAGGAAAAAAAAATCGAGCATCCAAGTTCTAAGGTGTCCCAGGGCCATTTTAGTGGACCAGGCCCAAATCCAAAGAACAGGCCGCCATTTTGAGAGTCCTCTTGCAGCCGCCTGTCGCTGTAGCATCAAGAGCAGCCGAAACTCAGCTGAATGGCAACTGAAACGGTAAATGGGCGCCCCACTACATTTCAGCATTGTAGGATGACCACACCAGTACAGCAACTTGCTAGACATCACCTCGGTGCCATCCGGATCTCGGCGCCCCACTGCAGATGAAGAGCCTCTCAACTATGAAACCACCACGGTGACATCCGGATCTTGGCGCGTTGTGCTGCCTTCGGCCTATTCGCACATCGGTCCGCTACTGACGCCATCTCACAGGCTAATGGGGTGACCCACGCCGAGTTTCAGCATTGTAGGATGACCACACCAACTTGCTAGACATCACCTCGGTGCCATCCGAATCTTGGCATCTCAACGCCTAGTGGTATCTTCCATACAGAAAATATTGTTACGCTGCCTTTGGCCCCATTCGCACATCAGTCCGCAACTTAGACATCACCTCGGTGCCATCCGGATCTTGGCATCTCAGCGCCTTGTGGTGTCAGTCAGAAAATATTGTTGCGCTGCCTTTGGCCCCATTCGCACATCAGTCCGCTACTGAAACCATCTCACAGGCCAATAGGGCGCCCCACGCCGACTTTTACCATTGTACGATGGCCACACCAGTGGCACAACTTGCTAGACATCACCTCGGTGCCATCCGAATCTTGGCATCTCAACGCCTAGTGGTATCTTCCATACAGAAAATCTTGTTACGCTACCTTTGGCCCCATTCGCACATCGGTCCGCAACTTAGACATCACCTCGGTGCCATCCGGATCTTGGCATCTCAGCGCCTTGTGGTGTCTTCTACTCCGAAAATATTGTAGAAAATATTGTTGCGCTGCCTTTGGCCCCATTCACACATCAGTCCGCTACTGACACCATCTCACAGGCCAACAGGGCGCCCCACGCCGACTTTTACCATTGTACGATGGCCACACCAGTGCCACAACTTGCTAGACACCACCTCGGTGCCATCCGGATCTTGGCATCTCAGCGCCTTGTGGTGTCTTCAAATCAGAAAATATTGTTGCGCTGCCTTTGACCCCATTCGCACATCGGTCCGCTACTGACGCCATCTCACAGGCCAACGGGGCGCCCCACGCCGACTTTCAACATTGTAGGATGGCCACAGAAGTGCGACAACTTACTAGACACCACCTCGGTGCCATCCGGATCTTGGCGCGTTGTGCTGCCTTCGGCCTATTCGCACATCGGTCCGCTACTGACGCAAACTCACAGGCCAACGGGGCGCCCCACGCCGACTTTCAGCATTGTAGGATGGCCACACCAGTGCGGCAACTTGCTACACACCACCTCGGTGCCATCCGGATCTTGGAATCTCAGCGCCTAGTGGTGTCTTCTATTCCGAAAATATTGTTGCGCTGCCTTCGGCCCCATTCACACATCGATCCGCTACTGACACCATCTCACAGTCCAACGGGGCGCCCCACGCCGACTTTCAGCATTGTAGGATGGCCACACCAGTGCGGCAACTTACTAGACACCACCTCGGTGCCATCCGGATCTTGGCGCGTTGTGCTGCCTTCGGCCTATTCGCACATCGGTCCGCTACTGACGCAAACTCACAGGCCAACGGGGCGCCCCACGCCGACTTTCAGCATTGTTGGATGGCCACACCAGTGCGGCAACTTACTAGACACCACCTCGGTGCCATCCAGATCTTGGCGCGTTGTGCTGCCTTCGGCCTATTCGCACATCGGTCCGCTACTGACGCAAACTCACAGGCCAACTGGCGCCCCACGCCGACTTTCAGCATTGTTGGATGGCCACACCAGTGCGGCAACTTACTAGACACCACCTCGGTGCCATCCGGATCTTGGCGCGTTGTGCTGCCTTCGGCCTATTCGCACATCGGTCCGCTACTGACGCAAACTCACAGGCCAACGGGGCGCCCCACGCCGACTTTCAGCATTGTAGGATGGCCACACCAGTGCTGCAACTTGCTGGACACCACCTCGGTGCCATCCGGATCTTGGCGCGTTGTGTTGCCTTCGGCCTATTCGCACATCGGTCCGCTACTGACGCCGCCTCACGTGCCAACGGGGCGCCCCACGCCGACTTTCAGCATTGTAGGATGGCCACACCAGTGCTGCAACTTGCTGGACACCACCTCGGTGCCATCCGGATCTTGGCGCGTTGTGTTGCCTTCGGCCTATTCGCACATCGGTCCGCTACTGACGCCGCCTCACGTGCCAACGTATTTTCTCCGCATTTTACACCCTATGCCGCATAACAGGTCATGTGACTTGTTTATAAAACTTTTCATTGGTTCATTTTACTTTTGGTTTCCTAATGATGGAAGGCTTGATCATGTGACCTAAAAACAACACTTTTCATTGGATGCAAACTTTTTTTTTTTCCCAAACGATGAAAGCCCCACCTTGTTTCTGGATGTTTCAGACTGAAGCTGGCGTCAGCATGAGAGCACCACCATCTCGTAGCTCAGTCGTGGTCATTCCGCGAGCAATCATGGCAGCCGCTCCCCACCAGAAGCCTGCAGGAGTCGGAGCCCCCAAAACTTTTGATGAATTCTCAAGGCGGAGGGGACGCTTTCGAGAATGGGGTCCAAGACCTAGCAGACAAGCGTCCGATTTCCAAGGTGTCCCAGGGCCATTTCAGTGGACCAGGCCCAAAAAGGAAACAGCCTGCCGCCATTTTGAGAGTCCTGTGACAGCCGCCTATCGCTGCACCGCAAGAGTGGGCGCAACTCAGCTGAATTGCGGCTTTTGACACAGTGGACCAAAAACGGACGGAATGGCAACTGAAACGGTAAAGGGGCGCCCCACTACAACAGATGACACTCCACCTGGAGAGGCCCGTTCACCGCCTCCCCCGGGGCGCCCGCGCCGTTATTCGGAGCAGCATTGTAGGATACCAAAACCAGTGCGGCAACTTACTGGACATCACCTTGGTGCCATCGTTCTGCTGCCTTGGAACTATTCGCGCAACAGTTTGCTACTGATGACCCACCCCCCGCGACGCCCCATGCCGTTATTTGCTGGGTGGCAACTTACTAGACATCACTTTAGTGTCATCTAGATTTCAGCGCGTTCTGCTGCCTTGGAACTATTCGCACAACAGTTTGCTACTGATGACCCACCCCCCGCGACGCCCCACGCCGGAAATCTGGACGTTGTGCTGCGTTGGGACTATTCGCACAGCCGACCGCTACTTCGTTGTTTTTCCCTAAAAATGTTTATATGTTATTACTATTTTTGTTTTCTTGTATATATTTATAAATTATTAAAGTTTTATAATCTTACTACTTTGTCGGAGTGCTATATATTTTTAATGTGACACATAATTGTAAAAACTTTGATGTACAAAGAGTCATCCCTGGAATCTTCCGCTTCAGGCTCGGTCCCCTCCCCAATCACAATACAGGATGGTTTTCAGATAATAGCAACGCTTCTGCTGTGACGGATCTCATCGAGTGTGGGCCTTGATCTACTATAACTCCTTTGAAGAGGGGTGATTCTTTACAGCTGTGGCCATAAACTACATCTGCAGGGCTAGCTGATACCCTAGGACCAGCCTGGACAATCGGACACAGAGGAAAAGGAGTGTCAGAGGGTGCGGTAGTGAATAGGGCGAAAGGGAGGTGTCGGGCGGGCACAGGGTGTGATTCTCAGGGAAGAGCAGCGCAGATGGGGGGAGGTTTATTACCCATGCATAAGACAGAGAGCGGGGGTGACCACTGCCTGGGGGAGATGCTTGCGAGGGTGGGGAGCCATGCTAAGGATCGACAGCGTGCACAGAGTGGGTCTGGTCAAGGCATCTAAAATGGCTGCCGTGCACGACAAAAGTGTGGCATTTGAAAAAAGACAAGATGGCGCAGACAATGTTTTTCAACACTTCCTGATTTCCTTCGAATCGAACGTTAACAGACGTTGGGGCATATTACCAAAGTTAAGCGATATTTATCCCTAACGATGCTTAGCAACGATTTTTTTACCGTCAGAAATTATCGCAGATAAACCTTGCTATTATCAAGGTTTATCGGAAATACGATAAAAAACGACCGCAATGCATTAATATCGCTGAAAACTCAGCGATATTCATGCATTACCGAGCTAATGCTCTTAGCCATGTTATCCACCTCCCATTGGATAGCATGGCTAAGAACTGCTCAGGGCAGGTGGTAGCTTTTGGAGATATTCGCGCTTATCTCGAATATTTCCAAAAGTTGATAATAGGAGATAGCGATGTTAGCGACTGTTTCCAGTCGCTAACATCTTGGCATGCCCACTTTGCATGTCATTAGTGATAAATATCACTCACATGCAAAGTGGGGCCCAAGATGGTCGCTATATTCTACTAGCCGTCGCTAACTGGTGTTAGCAACAGCTAGGTAATACACATATAATTTTATCTCCGCGAAGCGGAGCGCTGTTACAGATATATATCTTGTTTCTGAACGTTAATTTCTCAAAATGCACTGAAGCACATATATTGAGACCTAGCAAAGGCACATCGGGCTACCAGTCCCTACAATTTTGCCAAGTTTCGTGCAAATCCATTCAGCTGTTCGATCCTACCGAGAGACAAGATGGCGGCCGCTACGGACTGTTTGGAATGTTTACAGACACAGGAGAGCCAATCAGCTTCGCTTCGCAAAGCTCCGTAACGCGAAAAGTACGCGAAGCGGTGCGCTGTTACAGATATATATCTTTTTTTGAACGTTAATTTCTCAAAATCCACTGGAGCACATATATTGAGATCTAGCAAAGGCACATCGGGCTACCAGTCCCTACAATTTTGCCAAGTTTCGTGCAAATCCATTCAGCTGTTCGATTATTATTATTTTTATTTTTTTTTGCCCCGCGGGGCCCTTTTAAAACCTCCACATCAAACCTAGGGGGTGAGCGACAATGTACTATGCCCCCTTATGGTCATTTGCCCCTTCGCTTTGGCCTCCTCTTGTCTCTCGATCCTACCGAGAGACAAGATGGCGGCCGCTACGGACTGTTTGGAATGTTGACAGACGCCGGAGAACCAATCAGCTTCGCTTCACAAAGCTCCGTTGCGCGTAAAGTACGCGTCCTGGGACGCTGCCAGGTCCGCTGTTACAGATATATATCTTTTTTTAAACGTTAATTTCTCAAAATCCACTGGAGCACATATATTGAGACCTACAAAAGGCACATCGGGCTACCAGTCCCTACAATTTTGCCAAGTTTCGTGCAAATCCATTCAGCCGTTCGGGCTAAAAGTGAGGAAAACTCAATGTTAAAAACACGTTTTGGGACCCCCCTTTTTTCTCGGCCCCCCCTTGATGAACCCCCCCCAAATTTTCAAGGTCTGCTCAGAAACAAAATGTGCCATTTTCCTGAAAATTTCAGCCAATTCCGTCCACAAACGCCAAAGTTATTAGACATAGAATTTTCAAAAAACCCATAGAGAAAAAATCCTAACTATATATACCTACTGGCGACCGCCAGTAGGTAATATATATATATATATATATATATATATATATATATATATATAGATGGCAAGTATTTAGTAGGGTCAAAAATTGATATCAAGGGGTTTTGGTGACATCATACACCACAAGGATGACGGCTCAGTGGCTTGTAAATGTCACCACAACCATGAATGGCAATAAAGGACCACATCCTACACGTAACCCTTTGTGTATTTTTTATATTACCTGTTTATTTTGAGTAGTTAGATAGACAAAAAAATGTTTTGTTGAAAGTGACTGGCTGGGGGCTGGGAGGGAGGCACTCACCAACACCAGAAAACTGACTCAGGGTACAAACAATGACACATGGACCCTAGCAAGTGCGCACTAACACTGCCACTTGCTCACTGCTACAAGAGTCTCAACGTGGACATAGGGACACTAACATGCTGCTAAAAGAAGAACCACACTAGGACACTAACAAGGGGACACTAACACAAATAAGTATTGTCACTAGGATAATTCTAAAGGTAAACAACATTAACACTGAGGTACTTGCCAAGGAAACACCGAACTAAGACCACCAATACTGCCATTAGAACGGTGATACTGGAGTGCTGACATGGGACACAGTCACTAATGCTGAGACACTGGCATGAGGGTGTTTCACTGAGACACTTTCACAGGGACTCTAGGGCACAAGTATGTGCACAGTAGGACACAATACCAGGTCACGACATAGGGACATTGACTGGCCGGAGAAGACATTAGTAAATTGAAATGTATATACCGGTAGGGGGCACTGACACAAAGACACTAGCATGGAGACAATGACACTGATCTATTGCCACTGGGGCACAGATACTGGAAAACTGACACAGAGACACCAACACTGACATTGGGATTTTTACCTGGGACAGTGAAACTGGAACAATGGCACAGGTCACAAACTTGACATGCAGTCACAGACTTAGTGGCATCAACAATGACACTGGGAGCCACTGCCATAGTGGCACCATCTATCACAGTGTAACACTGATACAAGGATACAGTCACTGGAACACAGATGCAGCATGCAACACTGGAATGCTGATGGGGGCTCAGACCTCAATACTGTGACAATGGTAGGGGTAGGGCAGTAACACTGAGATTGGAAAGGGGATGTTAGGATGCTCACACTAAGATACTGATGCAAGGACACAACACCCAAACACTCCCTGGAGGGATTCAAAATTGCTGTGCTGATCTGTGGTTGTTGACATGGGTCACTGACACTGGGACACTGACTTGGAGACAGAAACATAGGGACACAGGCATTGATACTGACACTGGGCACTGCAACACTTCAAGGAGTTACTGCCACAGTAACACAACCAAAAGAACTGATATGGGGACATTGATCCTGAGACATTGATACTTTGGCACTGACACTTGGTAGGCCGAAAAATAGGGGCACGGAACATGACACTGAAACACTGATGGGAGACACAGAGGGATACTGGTTCATATATAACAAAACATAGACATTGGGAAACTACCCCGGAACACTGAGAAGTTCTCAAATACTAATGCTGAGTCACTGACACAAGGACACCAGCATTAGGACAATGATGAGGGATGCCACAACACATGAATATTAACATGACACTGGGTACCAGCTTGAAGGCACAGACTGTGCATTGCTGACACTAGAGCAGAGCACACCTCAGTCTGCCCACGCTGTTTGGCACTGACACTCTTCTATCTTTACCCAGGGTGGGTGATTTCAAAACACACACATTCACTATGTGCTCGCTGCACAATTCTTCACCTTTCATTTCATGTAGTTCACACAAATACATAACCCAGCACAAGCTGTTCTGTACCTGCTCTGCTCAGCACTACATACTACATGTATTCCTCTAAGGCATACCAACGCACCTCACATGTATTATTCACACATGTCCTGTACAGTACTGCACCACCATTGTCCTGTAGCCTTCGCAGGCACACATACAACTAAAACAGAGTCACTTCTCATGCGCTACGCAGCACTCGGTCTCTACCTGATGTAGGACAAGGGTAAGTAGAGCACACAGAAGCAGAACTTTTAAAAAGGTGAGTGAAACTGTTGACCTCACTCCAGTGACACATTGTGAAAGTTCCCGTTCACTACTACTGATCACTACACGCTATGCGGCCACCACCATGCTTGTGCTGCTCAACTCCTGCTGAAGGTGGTAGCTTTCCAACACTATGAGGACAGAGCTTTGGTTGTCCCTACCGGTCCAACAATACCACAGTCCCTGAGACAGGCCTTTGTCATGGCGCAACCGCATGATTCATGTTTGCCTATGACAAAAAAACAGCATTAGGGATCCAGAAACAGAACAATTGGGCATTCTTACCGTGCAGAGGACATCATAGCACCAAGAGGGAATAACATTGGCAATTGCTGTTCACCACTAATATTTCCTAAGTTTTAATCTTGAGACAATAAAACAGTCTTTTATCATCCAAGCAAAATAATTCCTCAGCCCTGCCAAAATTAACCAGAAGTCTTTCTCAGCCAATATACATTCACAGAATTCAGATTTATAGTTCACAGTGGTGCACAGATGTCATATGCATTCTGGTGTCACAGTAAAGAAAGAGGGGCTTCAATCAGGCTAGGCCTGCTGCATTTGAAGGAGAGGACAATCCCCCGTTTGTATTGTTTTAGTTTTCATCATCATTTCAATTGCACCGCTTGCCACCTTCACAGTCAATGTAGAAGCACTCTGTAGGCAGTCAGGGAAAGAAAGAGACCACAACAGAATGAGGATCTACCCCCAAAATGTATCAATTCCTTTCCCTGCTAGTAGTAGAATCTAAACACTGTTTAATCTGTAAATACATTAGTGTAGGGGTTTAAGGTGTTTTTTAGGAGAGTGTCATAGCATTTTTCTGAATACTGCTGACTGACAGTGGGATCACATTGTTGTATGCATCATGTCTTTGTACTCTCACGTGTGACAATGTGTTTAGAACTGCCTTCAAAACTCATTTTGTTATTTGCAATGATTGTTACTAAAGTGTGCCTACAAAGGTAGCATTTGCCACACATTTCCCCACAAGTATCTTGATGGAAAATACACAAATCCATGTATGCTTGCATTCATATTCTATTCAGTTTTTTTAATAGAATTTTGTTAGACATGCTTTCAAAATACCATTTTACAAACATTTCCCAAACGGCTCCCTTCATTACTTTGTCACTGTGCTTTAAAGGCATAATTTCATATTACTTATCGTATATAGTTGCCAAGGTAGAATACTTTAAAAAGCTACTGTCAAATGTATTCGTTCTTTAAAACCTCAGTAAATTGTGTTTTTAAAGCTATTGTAGGGCTAACCACATCTCTGTTCACCCCAAGACCCTTTTTATGGTATACTTTTCATTTAGGGGCCAGGCTGCCCCAAAACTTCTACTCCTCGCTACAGGCCTGTACCCCTAGATCTCCCTCGCAGGGGTGTTTTGTGGCAGTCTTGAAGAGCTGTCTCTAACGTTTTCCTTCCCAGGCATAATTCATATGGTCTGCCTGGAGACAAGACATGTTGTCTCTGCTGATGGGGAGAGGCATAGCTTGGAATAGTAATAAAAACAGGCTGCACCAAGATCATTTTAAATGCCGCAATACGTCCTACCCACAAAAGAGAGTAGAGTGATTTTTCCAGGGTGCCATTGAGGTCTTAGTCTCACGCAAGAGAAGTTCAAACTTTCTCCTGGTGAAAGTGTAGAGGTCTGGCATCAGGGGGATGCCCAAGTAATTAATGGAGCTCATGAGTCAACAAAACTGAGTTATCTTGGGTAGGATTCTGCTAAGCGGTTCACTGCCATTATAATTAGAACTTCAGATTTGGTCATGTTTATTTGTAGCCCAGCAACTGCCTGTAACACCTTAAGGAGGAAGATCAGGGCTTGAATTCAGCACCAAGGGTCAAAGTTTGAAGAAATATATAATCTGCAAACACTAATACCCTTAAAGTATTGTGACAAAACAAAATGGATTCGCGCATCATTTCTGATTCGCCGCATGAAGACGGTCCTGAACCATTACAGGCCCCGTGAAGCATAATATCCTGGCAAATGAGAGAGCCACTCAAAGAATTCTTGCAGTCTGTACCACTGAGAAAACACTTCAGTGTCCCCATTCCTGCATCTAAATCTATACTGTAATTCCCAAGATTCATGGATGCATTCCCTACCCATTGTTTCATATATGCCTACCTAGTGGTGTTCTAGGCTATATTGAAACTGGAAAATTGTTACTGGCAATGTTATATGGCCATGAATTAACCATTCTGTGGACTGTGACTCTGCCACTGTAAAAAGGTCATCAATCTAATTTTTCAATGTGCAGCATTGTATATTTCGCATCCCTTTGTGTCATTGTTGTCTGCTTTTCAGTCAAATTATATGCAGAAAACAGAGACGTGCTGTTGATATATCGCCTGGGCACTTAACCAGAGTGTAATGATTTTAGCATCCAGCTTAATGGTACAATAGAACATAACTGTGATTGTCCATGTTGTACGATGGACAGATCCTGTTCCATTATATCTATAGCAGAAGATACAATGTTGCCCAGTGAATAAATTCTGGATGTCAATGTGGTCATACCATTGTCAACCACAGCCAAATCCTTTTCTAAGTTAATTCTGTCAATTTCACAAATCTCTCTTCAGCTTCTTGTTGAGAGATTTTCCAAATTTCATTATAAACATCATATAAGAAGCATTTCTGCCATGGTTTTTAGGGACCTAGCAAAAAATCCCTAAGATCCTTGTCGTCTGAGAGTAAGGAAAAGTGTTGTTTCACCTGTGACAGTGTCAAGGTTCTTAGCCAATCAGGCATAACTTCCCAACACTCTATGATGGCACCACTCCTGGAAGTTCTTGTTGTGCATGGTGTAAGACAGGCCTATGGATACTAAACCCTTCAGCGGTACCCCTGAATCTTGACTGATACCTATTTGTGTCTATAGGCCAAACCAACCATCCCTTCCAATTGCGGTCTGTTGAATTGTATGACATGCTATGCATGATGTCATTGAGTGTACCCTCACCTTTTTCTTTATAGTTTTGCCATCCCCCCAACTGTGAAAGTGAGGGAATACAAGGTGTGTTCAAGACCTTAGTCTTGGCTAACCCAAGACAGAAAGTCTGTTGCACAGTGTCGTTCAGAAAAAAGATTTGTCATGGTTTGAGAAATGCTCTAAATAGTGCCTCAGTTCCCTGAACCTACCATTCCTCAGTACCCCAGACTGATTTTATGTCTATAGTGTCTCCCCATAAGTCGAAACCCTGTTCAGACAGTTGGGTAATAAAGGATGCCGAGTATATCTGTTTTTTGTGATAGTGAGCATTCTTTTCTTCGCAGGTGCAGGCTTATGATAATATGAGCGTGGACCTAACATATTAAACCCAGAAAAATAAGCAAACTTTTGTGCAAACGTTTGTGAACTACCTTTCAGTGGTGTTGGGCTATGTTCCCATTGGTGGTAAGCGAAAACATTATGTGGTGCACTTGTTTTATGGAGAAAATGATGACCATAATGTTGGTAACAGAACATGGTATCAAAAACAGACAAGCCATCAAACATTTTATTTTTCATAAATGCTGCAGACAGTTCTAAATCAGACAATATACTATTAACACTTTCAAAATCCCAATGGTTAGAGTATATACTGCTCTAAAATAATAAAGTACTTTGGGAAGGACAATCATTTTTAGCACATTTCGTCTCCTAACTAAAGTCAAATGCAGACACTCAAGCAGATCCAACTGCTGCTTCACCCCTGAGACTATATTACCCCAATTAACCTCAATTAATTCTTGTAGAGACATGGTAATTTTTATACCAAGGTATCAAGCTTTGTCCATTACCCGACTCTCCCCCAGACAGGCCTGATTAGTACACACTATCTGAGTTTTGGCCACATTAAGTATATATCCAGAAACTGCCCCAAATTCTTCAGCAAGCTTTTCTATCTCCCTTATTGCTTGTGCTGGATCTGCAGAAGCTACTACAATATCTTCCGCATATGCTAGAATGCGTACCTGAAAAAGCCCCATTCCTTTGACCTTATACTAGCGCTTTGTTCTAGCATCTGCACAAATGGGGCAATATATAGCGCAAACAATATTGGGTAGCAGGGGAATCCCTGTCTTGTTCTCCTATTTATACATACTTGCTGAGATTCCCTGCCTATAACAAAAATTCTAGCTCGTGGTGACTTGTACATACTCTGAATCGCCTTGATAAAATCCGGCCCAAACCCCATTCACCGCATGATACCCCACATAAAAACCCATGAAACGTGACCCAACGCCTTTTCAGCGTTGAGAAATAGCAAACCAAACTTTTTATGATAACTCTATGAATATGAGTAATGGAACTTCTACCTGGAATAAATCCATGTTGGGACATAGAAACTAAAGGCGTAATAACTCGCACTAACCTATTAGCTAAAATCTTAGCATAAATGTTCCCATCGGCGTTCAACAAAGATTTTGGTCTATATGACCCTGGTGTATTAGGAGGCCTGTCCTTTTTTTAAACACCATTATATTAGCCTCATACCATGATGGAGGCACATTCCCTAGCTGGGCTGCCTGAAAAACACCCAACATATCAATTTTCAACACCTGAAAAACAGCTGACATATTTCTAATGGTAATTTATCTGGTCCTGCAGCTTTCCCACGTGCTAACTGTCCTAATGCTTCCTCCAGTTCCTCGATTGTTATCAATTCATCTAGAGATATTTGCTCCTCTGCACTTATCCTGATCAGGTCTATTTTTCGACAGAAATTCTCTATATCTAATTCATCTAAGTCATGTTGCCCATATAATTCTTGATAAAACTCACAGAAAACCCCCATAATACCCTCTTCTGTTTCAACCCTTTTGCCCGCTGCATCAATCATAGCCGAAATTCTCTGAGAGGATTGTCTAACTCTAAGTCTCTGTGCAAGGCACCGCCCAGTCGACTCTCCATATTCATATCTGTCTTGTTTATAAGTATTGTATTGGAAGGCAATTTCCTTATACCAAATTGCATTTATTTTTCTTTTGGCACATGCTATCTTACTATGTATGACTTTGTAGTCTAATCCCTGTCTAACTATTTTAGAGCAGTACCACTAGAGTTCACAAAAAAACAGCTGCAAGGGATTCAATCTATATGTGATAGATTCATGTTGGGACAACGAAAAGCAAGGAGAGCTTTTTAATTTATGATGTTACCACTGGGTATGGGAGGATGGACAGTCCCGAATTTTTGTTTTTACTATTATGTGTGTCTGCTGCCAACCATGCGTATCCTGCTGACAGGGGAAGATGTAATAAATGCAGAAGCTTCATCGATATATCAACTATGTTATGTTATGTTATTATCAATTTGTATAGCGCGCGTATACCTATGGGTGTCTTGGCGCTGCCGGTATTCCTTGCTGTGCTTCAGACAAAATAGTACTATGAGAGCCATGTCTTCAGTTGCTTTCTAAACTCAAAGAGCATTGGAATTTCCCTCAAGTATCGTGGGAAAGAGTTCCATTCCTTTGAGGTGTTATAGCTGAAGCTCCTACCTCCCCAATTCACCTTTCTTATTCTGGCCGTAGGCATCAGATGAGTGTTTGCAGATCTCAGGGATTTATTTGGAATATACCATTTAAAGAGCTCCCATAAAAATTGAGGGACTTCTTTATGGAGGGCTTTGTGAGCTATGCACAAGGCTTTGAATTATACCCTTTGGGCAACAGGCAACCAATGAAGGTCCTGAATCCCTATTCTGACCGACTGGTATTTAGGTATGTCCAGTACAAGTCTTGCGGCAGCATTTTGCACTGTTTGCAGTTTTTTTAGAAGAGTAGATTGAATGTTGATATACAGTCTAATTTGGGTAAGACCAGCGAAGTCACCACCGTCTTTCTGGATTTTAGAGGAATAAAAGGACATATATTTCCTTAGAAATTTTAGCATAAAATATGCAGAGGACACCACTTTAGATACCTGAGATTTAAGACTCAGCTTATCATCTATAATGACTCCCAGGTTTTTGACTTTGGTCACAGGTGTAGGTGGGGGCCGATATTATCTAGCCACCACTCCAGGGACCAGGGAGGAAAGAGATTCCCAAACATAATCACTTCCGTCTTGGAAGAGTTTAATTTCAGGCAGTGATCACTCATCCAAGTGCTAAATTTAGTCATGCAATCATGGAGCTTAGTGGAATAATTGATATCCTTGTCCACTGTTGAAATAACCAATTGGGTATCATCGGCAAAGGAGGTAGGAATCAGATCAAAGCTTCTGATTAAAGGGGTCAATTCTGCTACATGAATATTAAAAAGCATGAGGCTCAATGAAGAGCCCTGCGGGACCCCACAAGGCAGTGTAAACGGTGCTGATTTAAAATTGCCCAGATGAACAGATTGAGTCCTATCTTACAAAAAAGAGGTCAGAAGAGAAAGAGCAGTTACTCCAATTCCTATTATTTTTAGACGCTGCACCAGAAGATTGTGATCTACTGTGTCAAATGCAGCGGATAGGTCTAGCAGTATAAGAACTGCAGACCCACCGCTATCTAGAGAAGATCGAATTTATTCTGTAGTTTTTATCGTTTACGTGCTGTCATTGGTTCTAAAACCAAATTGACTATGATCCAGGACTTCGGTATCGGTGATAAAAGTAGAGAGCACTTTATTTACAATTTTCTCTATTATTGTTTCAGGTAAAGGAATTTTAGCAATAGGTTCGATAATCGGTAGGATCATTTACATTGAGGTTTGATTTTTTTAATAAAGGAAGAATGCAGGTCTGTTTCCAAACAGAAGGGAAGGACCCATGTGCCAGCATTTGGTTAAATAATTTAGACAAGTAAGGTCCTATAAAATGACCAATACTTTTTAAAATGCTAGGGGGGCAGGGGTCTTCCGGTGATCCTGATTTGGCCATGGAGATAGATTTAACTATTTGAATTTCTGAGGTATGGGTGAAGTTAAGTAGGAGTGTTTTGACTGTATCTTCCTGCCCTATCTTCTCACATGATTTTGAAGAAGCAAATTGATAAAAAAATTGGTCCACCTTAGATCTAAAAGTATGAGCAGTGTATCGCATAAATCTTGGCTACAAATGACAGGGTCCCCATTTATACTTGACGTCAAATATTTGACTGTTTGAAAAAGTTCCTTGCTTGAGTACCCAGCTTTTTCAATTAGGGATGTATAGTATTGGCTCTTTTCGCAAATGACTTTTTTTTAAAAGTTTGTTACAGAGCTTTGTATTTAACTATTTCTGGTGCTTCGTAGTGTTGTCTCCAGGCTCTTTTTTGCCTTTTGCAAGCCTGTTTATCCAGTCTTAAGGCTTCAGAAAACCATGGGGCTGAAGGCGTTTTCCTGTTTTTATTAGTGGTCACAGTAGGGGCAAGGGTAAGGTAGTTGGAATCCAGCCATGATGTGTATTTTATAGCTGGAGATTCTGCATTTAACTCCAGGTCCGACTGAGTTTGGGCTAAATGTTCCACCAGAACCAGAGGATCAATGCAATGCCAACATCTACAAGTGATACTAGTAGAAGTGTTACTCCTGTAGTCACATAGAAATAGGCTTGTATCTAAAAAGGATAGCATGATGGTCAGACCATGTTAGCGGAAGAGTATGTATATTATGAAGAGCAGGGGTATTGGAAAAAAGACCATCTAGAGTATGACTTGCTAGATGCGTAGGTTATTGGATAAGCTGAATAAGGCCCAACTCAGACATCAACTCCAAGAGCTCCTTTGTGTCTTTGTCTCCAACATTTCCAGATGAAAGTTCCAGTCACCCAAAAAAGTAAAACATTTGTTTAGGAGACTAAGGTCCAGACGTAGGAAGGCAAATACCGGTCGGTAACGTCCGATTTCGGCCGTTACCGACCGGTATTTGGAGTTTGGGATATAGGGGCATGTTAAAATACAGATTCGGGAATTGTACCGAATCGGTAAAATACCGAATCAGTATAATTACCGAATCTGTATTTTGACATGTAGGTAGCACTGTAATCAGTGCTACAGGGGTTTAAGAATTCTTAATTTACCACCAACTAGAAATTGGTGGTAAATTATGAAAACCCTTTAAAAAGCATTTCATTTGTTTTTGAAACAGTGCCATGTTGCAGATGGTCATGTATGTCTGCAACATGTGCACCCATGCACGATTGAGGGGTGCAACAGGGTGTCAAAGTGACACGCTGCCACCCTTCAATGTTTCCCCCAATTAATTGACATTCATTCCTATGGGCCTCTAGGCCCATAGGAATGAATGGCAATTACCGAATCGGTAAATACCGATTCGGTTATTACCGAATCATACCGATTCGGTAATTAAATTGGTAAAATTACCTACATCCTGATTGCCAGTTCTTAAATACCGAATCGGTATGATTCGGTATTTAAGAATCGGTAATCTGGGATTACCTACATCTGGCCCTAAATTCTAAAAGTGGGCTTAAATTCGCAAAGAAGGTATTACTTGAACCAGGTGGGCAACAGATTAGAAGACCATTAAAAGAGTCTTGTCCCTGGAACGAAATTTTATTGCTTGGGGAGGAAGCTAGAAACGTGCTAGTGAAATTCTCTGAGCAAAACTACTATAAAAAAACAAGGTTTAAGGTCATGATTACAGTTTACAAGGTATGGAAAAGGGATATTCCACAGCTGAATTAATATTCTCCTCTCAATTCAGCTGTGAGGTTGCAAGAAATATTTTGGGATTATAAAATGCTGTGTTGGAAGATGAAGGGGATTAGATATTTGGGTGATTTATTTAAGGGGGGTATTATGCTCACTAAGCTGAAAGTTATGAACTTCAACATCAAGAATTTTTTTAATATCTGCAATTACATGACTATCTTGTTAGACATCATCTACATGTGGGTATTAAGGTATTACCGGTATTATATTCTATTTTAATTGAGTCTCAAAAGGATAATTTGGCTGCTCATGATCTTAAATGGTCTGCACGATTAGGGCATAATGGAGAGGTTATGCAGATTGCTATCAGTACTACTGGGAAAATATTGTTATCATCGAATTTGCAAACACAACACTTCAAGATCGTCTTTGATTTATATCACACACCAGAGCGTATGATGAAGTGGGGTGGGAATAACGATGGAAAGTGCTTCAGATGCAGCAACGATAGAGCTGATATTGTGCATGTCTTCTTCAACTGTATGGCACTGTCACAATTAAAGCAACAAATAGAGCTGTTTTTGCAAGAGGTTACAGGAATTCCTATATCAATAAAGAAGGAAATGATCTTACCAGGGATATGGGCAAAGGCCTCAAGTGAACAACCAGTATACAAATGTAGATATATAACATTCATCGCCACAGCAGTGCCATGTTTATGCATTGCCTCATGTTGGCTTCAGAGTGAGGCTCCCACATTTGAGATGTGGAGGGCTACATTTTATAATATTTTTAATTTAGAATACAGTTTATATTCTCAGAAGTCAACCAGACGGCAAAAATGTGGGATACAGATATGAGAATCTATGATACAATATATGAAATAATTGTTGAATTCTGATAGCATGAGGATATTATGATTGAAATATGTTCTTTTTTTGTATGTGTTCTGTTGCTGGCAAGGTACTGAATGGTATTGGGTTAATTTGTATGTATTGACCATAACTGATATGATATGTATTTGTGACATGGATTGAGTCAATAAAAAAATTAAAAAAGGGTTAGAATATGTACTGGAGATAATGATATAATTTAAAGACATTTTGAATACATGTGGTGTTTTCAAAAGTTCAGTGGGACCAAACACATCATATGAAACTCTGTCCCAAACTATTCCATCAGAAACTGGAACTGATGTAATGTTCACATAGGACAGGTCTCTTTGTTCATGATGAGATGACATATGAGGTTTCAAAACCAAGTTCACATCTGATACTGCGGAGCGTTCTGGGAGATAGTGTCCATTCACTAGTAAGAAAAAAACAGAACTGTAGGAACAGCATTCCAGATATTATCCAGAGCTGTAGCCATGGTGAGACTAGGTATGTCTTTTTCAGAAAAGTGTAGAACTCATGAAGTTGGTTTTTGCAGGAAACTGGAGATGGCGGTGACTAAGATTTAATTGGACCCAGAGAAAATGTGTCAAATCAATAAACCAGGATAGAGCGACGCACGCCATAGACTACGAAGGGAAACAGATACGCCGCAGGTGTTTACACGCACGGTAAGAACTAGAGACAGTTGAAAGCTTTGAACATTAGTCAACTTAGCCATTCTAATCACACGCTATTATATTATAGTCGAAGGTGACATTGTATTTACATTTTGTCGTTACAGTTTGGGGCTCTAGAAAAATATATGAACTGCCCAGGTTAGTACACGAGTAAACGGTTGGTGATGAACACTAGTAAGAAATATCACACCGAATATATATCACCATGCATGTGATGCAGAATAGATCTCACTAAGCTAGAGGTTTTTATGTAAAGGGGTATAAGGTGACACAGAGTCAGAGTACAGCATTGACATGCAAACCGGGGACCGGAAAATAAATATTGATGTTGAAGTAAAACGGCATATTTTGCGATGTACCCATACATGGTTTGACATATTTTTTCAGATGAAAAGTCCCCTGAGGAAGAGCTGTTAGCTCGAAATGCATCGGGCAAATTGATTATGAAACAGATTGACTAAGAAATGAATTAAGCAAATGATGAAAGTTATGATGATCCAATAATGATACATTTGGAAAATAAATGAAAACAAATACTTGAATAATATGAGAATACCTTTATTTTGAATTTGAACAAATTTAATGTCGAGTGCTGATGTGATTGTGGATCTTGAGACTCAGGAAACACTCTCTTGAACCATTATTTGTACCCCCAACAAGCTCAGTGGGGGATTCACATCAAGCACCAATCACGCAGTTGAAAACAATACAAATTGGTACAATATATTGAGAATATACGAGTGCGGAGACACATCCCATTTGGTATTGAAAATCAATAAAGTAGCCAGGTGCAGTTCGATCTATCTTTGGTAGTTCAGCAGGTTTTGTTGAACTGTCAGATGTCTCCTGTAGAGGCATCTAGATGTAGATGTTGGTGGTAGGCTGAATTGATATCTGTGTTTCACTCGTAATTTGATGATGTTCAATTTGCATAGGAAAGAGTTCTATTTTATTGTTGGTAACTTCATTACTACGTATGGAAGACTTCGAATGTTATCAGTCTTTCTGTCTGAACATCCTGTATGGTAGCGAGAGGAGTGCGGCAGCTACCCAGAAGTCCAAGTGGCCTGCTATTTAGGATGGGCCACATAGTGTGGTTTAATCAGATCAATGGAAACAAATCTGTTTTCTTTCTTGCCAGCAAGAAGCGGAAGAAGTATTGTTCTTGTTCCTTTGACAGCCAGGACAGGTACATGTGTTCTATATGATGGCCCAGATTCTTACTTGTCTGCAATATTTTCGCTGACCAGATCCCCGACTTTAGGGACCCAGGTAGGTCTTGCCATTTCTGATTTTACCTCACCAGTGCAGTGCATTTCACTAGGACGTTGATTTGTAGTGCCGGGAATTCATTGAGTTCCTGTAAAACAGCCACACGTGTATTGATGGCAAATGGTTTTTCATCCGCCACTGTGCTACCAGATACCCACATTCTCATCCCAAATAGGACTTCGAAAGGGGTGATAACTCCTAGGGAACTTTTTGGCATGTTATTAAGTGCCCACTGGTCCCCATATAGGTGATTGACCTAACAAATACCCAAGCCTAATACCATTAGTGTTAAAGATTGCTTTAAGTACCGGTTTATTTCCCCTTGGATGGTATGGAGAGGAATACCCCAATACAACACCCAAACTTCCCATGGCTTCCTTGTAAGCCCTAGAGCTAAACGCAGGGCCACATTCAGAATGTAATGTGCCAACTGCGTACGTCTCTATGAGGACTCGCAAATCTTTTATAACAGTTGGAGCATTAGCCGAGCGCTGAGGTCAAACCCACAGGAATCTAGAACATGAATCTACTGCCACCAAGATGAACTTGTAAGCTCCATCAGATTGTAAGGGGCCAGAGTGGTCCAATTAGGCACAGGGGAGAGAGGTCTGTCTGATATTAGTAATGGTGTTTGTGCCGGACGTGCTACCATGGAACCCTTCATCTGCTGACAGATGTCGCAATTATGAACAAATGCTTTTGTTTGTTCTGTTAAACATGGCCACCAATAGCATTGTTTCAGTAGATAAACTGTTGCTGTAATCCCTGCATGTGCAGAACCCAGGCCCTTGTGTGCAGCTAGATTTAAACTTCATCTGCTATCTATATTTGGTATTACTCTATAACCCACTCCTGGAATTTGAGCATACAGAATATTTTTTGCATCTAACTTGCAGGAGTACTTGAGTTGAAAGCTTTTTGTTACAGCTGAGCTGTTTTTGCATGAAGCAATGACAGCTACCATTATGTCTCCATCTATTCTCATACTAGAATGAGTGATTGCAGCTACGGCAGCAGTTTGCACAGTTACCTTGGCGGCTTCATCAGCCAATAAATTCCCTTCAACATAAATGCCATCACGTTGATGACTCAGCGTGTGTATCACGTGAGCTTTTGGCAACATTTCTTTCAGCTTTGTCACTTGTTCCCAAAGCAATTTGTGCTTTATTGTGCAACCTTTGAGTCTTTAAACCCATTCCAATCCCAGTAGTGTAGATATTCATTGTAAGACTAGACACAGTAAATCGAATCGTATAAGTGTGGGGAATTCCTGATCCGTATTTATCAGTGCCATTATTAGGGCTTTTAATTCTGCCAGCAGTGCCGTTAAATCCCCTAGTGACTGTATCTTCATACTGCTAGGATGGATCTTGCCTTTCTGCATACGTCCTTTCACAATCGCACAAGCTGTGCTGCATTGCTGTTTACTTCCTCTGGCAGGCTGAGCAGAACCGTCAGTGTAAATAATATATTCATACTGATCCAGAGGCATTATTTCCTTCTTTAGAAGATATTCTTGTTCGTACTGCAAAAATGCTTGTGTTTTTAATAGGAAATCAAACTGGTAGCCTACATTTGTTGCAGTGAGAGAATTAGCCCATTGCATCCATCATGGATGTAGCACTTTAGCATTTCGAACGCTTGCCTTTGTAACAGCTTCTAAGGCCAGTACTGGAGTCACAACAATTATTCATTTCCCCTGAGCCAGTGCTCTTTCTCTCCCAGCAGTTTGTACTGCTGTCAAAATGTTCTCTGTAGAAGCAAAGCACATTTCAACGTTTGTGTGATTTGTATGCTATGGGTACCATTTCGCCTTCATTGAAGATTAGATAAATGTACACTGATTGACCCGCGATTACACAGATCACCAGATTTGTGGTATTTACATGTGTGTGTAGGTTTTTGGAAGCTATCGTGTCAGCTTGTAAGAAACAAAGATATCCGTGTGTTCCTGTATCCAATGTCTAATTGAAAAATCTGGTCTGATTAAATCGAAGAAAGGTTTCACTTTTCCTGCTTAATCCTAAATGTATGTTCTGCCAAATTTTAGGAATCCCAATATAGATTGTATGTTTTCAGAGTTTTTGGAGGTTGAAGTAGCGTGCACTTTTCTAAAAAGTGAGCTGCTAGGCTTTTTTCTTCACTTGACAACTCATATCCAAAAACAGGACATTGAGGTGGGGTATTTTAGATTTTTTAAAGTTGAATTTGTAGCCCTCAGAGGCGAACCCCAAAATGATGTTGCTCACCCTGGTCAAATGATCCAATAAATCATCATCCATCAGTTAAATATCATCTACATAGGACAATGCCTCTTCATCGAAATGTTGGAGTAATTCTGTTACCGTAGCTGAGAACAACCCAGGGCTATTCTTATACCCTTGGGGTAGTCAACAAAATTTACCCTGAGAGCCTACGGCTGAGAATGCTGTTAAATATCTACTCTCGGGTGGTAGGTTTTGGTTGAAAAATCCATTTGAGATGTCTAGTGTTGTTTTGAACGGCACAGTGTGCATTATGTACTGCAAAATGTCTTTGTGCGTGTATTCAAATGTTTGTAGTCTAAAACTAGATGGTATGAAATGTCAGGTTTCATTACGGGAAACAAAGGATTATTGCAATCCTCTATTACATCTTGGTATTCAAGTTGGTCTAAGATCTCCTTGACTTGCTTTTTTGCTTCTTGTTTAATAGGGTATTGTCTCTGTGGAGTTGGAGTAGTTTTAACTGGGATTACATGGTGCTGTAACTCAGCATCCCACCCAACATGGTTGTGATACAAAGGTGGAGCATGTGCTACTACCCACTCCTGCGTGTTCTTTTGCGGCTACTCTTCCTTTACCAGTTCAAAGCAGAGTAGAGAACAAAAGAGGACTTCCTCTATATGTCTAATGCAAGAAGAAGTTCCTGAACAGTAATTGCAACAAGGCTCTGTTTCCGGGTTTGGAGAAAGCTCAGTGCTGTGCAGTGCAGCTGGGAGAGCTGAGCCGTGGGAGACCTGGAATCACAGGAGCTGTGTGAGCCGAATCAGAATCCAGATCAGAATCTGCCAGATCCACCGAGACCCGTGGGAGCCGTGGCGGCACCACTAGAGCCACAAGAGCCGCGGTGGGTCTAGGATTACGATCCGTGTGTAGCTCTGCTCTGCAGAATCCAGATCCGAACCTGCCGGATCCACCGGAGCTCCAAGAACCACGGGAGCCATGGGGGTACTGCGAGAGCTGTGGTGGGTCTAGGATTTCGACATGTGTGTAGCTCTGCTCTGCTGAAGCTGAAGTGGCAAAGTGCTGAGCTGTGAACTGAGAGGCAAGAGCTTTGCACAGCTCTGCTGAAGCTGAAGCGGTGGAGCGGTGAGCTGTGATTTGAGAGGCGAGAGGTGAAGGTAGGTCAGGCTGTCTGTTACTGCCACCTGCTTCCACTGCCTGCTCCCATCACTTGCCTACACCGTCATCACCGGCATTATCATTGCTGTACAGTGAGGAGCGGTGAGGGGTTGGCAGGAAACGCAGGCTTTTAGGCTGCCAGGCAGATGGTGAGCAGCTACAGCATACAAAGCCTACAAATCCGGGACTCCCCCAAGTTCAAGTGAGAGAGAGACACTGGTGAGTACGGCGCACCCGCTTTAAATTGAATTGAATATTTATTCGCAAGGGAGGTGGTAACTGCTGCAAACTTACATTGGGCAGGGTTGAGAAGGGTCGAGCCAGGTTGAGCAGAGCGTAGGTTCTCCCCCGGCTTCCCATACTTCCAATACTTCACATATTCCTGCTCCACTGCTCCGCCGCTCTCCGCTTCTCCTTGGCCCCCCTCTCTTCAACAGCCCAATGGCATTCTACTCCCAACAGCCCAAAGGTTCCTGCTAACAGCGATGACAGGAGGGCAGGCAGGCAAGAGGGAGAATTGTCAGTGGCATTTTCCAAACCACTGTATCGTTCACCATTGTAGGGCGGAGAAGTGGTGAAAACAGAGGATGAAAATAGTGTTAAACAGCGCTAATCCAGCAAATAATCAAAATGAGAGTCTGAGAAAAAGATCACCCTGCAGGAGGTGGTTGACTGCACATCAAAGAATGGAAAAATAATCTGAAACTTAGGTAGGTAATAAAGGGGGTCTCAGCTCCTAGCACAGGTTATCCTCCAAACTACATTGAGGAAGGGCGGTCTGTAAACAAGGGCTGCCTTGGGAATATCAACGGGCGCTGCGTTGTGATGTGCTGTGCTGGGTTGGAAGCATCATAATTTTATCATAAATTCAGATATTAAAGACTGGAAAACAAAACTCTCAAAACCCTCCAAACCCCCCAAACCCTACAAACCCTCAAAATGTGTAGTACTTCAAAGGTCTCTTGGAAAGTTGCCTAAAGGTTCTACTTATTCTGCTTATTTAATTAATTAATTAATAAAAAATATAAAGCCCAGTAAAGCAAGGTATGAGGTCAGGCGGTCTACGAGGAGGACCGACGGTCAAAGGAATTACAAAAAAGCGTAAGCGGACTGCTAAGATGCTAGAAGGTTCCAGGGAAGAACCGCCAACTAAAACCAGGCCAGCAGTACAGTGTGACTGCCACTTAATTGAAATAACTACAGATAAAAACATTTCAAGCGAACAAGCGAATGAGCACCCATCAAAACCAGAAAAATAAAAAAACTGCCAAACTCTTTTTCAACCAAATATTTTCACGTAATGTTGCTTTTAAAAAAATGCGGGAACACTCTCCTTTCGAATGCCAGAGAAGTTCCGGGCTTTCAGTCACCTCTCCAGCCATTACAATTTACTGGTTCGCTGAGAAGCACTTATAAAAAGGAAAGCTCAAGTACGTTAGTTGGCTGACCACCACAAGTAACTTCGACTCCACAATGTTACAAGTCACTGGCGGCTCAGGACACTAAAACCCCAGTCAAGAAAGCTGCAATTGACACTGGACTAATCCAAGTACATAGGTCTAAGGAAGAACGCAAAATCTCTGAGGATGGTCTAGTGAAGGACAAATAGGTATACATGAAATGCCTATGGCCAGAGGATCACTTCACAGTAGAAATGTAATAGGCAACTGTGCTACAAATGACGTACCAATGATCTGTGAACAGAGAAGCCCAGAGGTAACAAAGCAGCCTGGGAACATAAAGTACAAATATATGAGGAAAGAGGGAGCGAAAAAGAACTCTCTCCGGCATCTCCAGTATCAACACAGAATGATCAAGAGTACAAAATGCCATTAGGATCGCATTACAGCAACAAAAAGAAAACAGGCCAGCAACTCACTCCATGGAGAACACAGAAGCCTCTTCATACTTGGGGAAGGAAGAGTGGGAGGACCTTATGGCCGCCTATTCTCAAGACAAGTGTAGGAGTGGCCTTCCCGCAAACACTTCTAAAACGACAACTGAAGGCAATCAGGAAGATCAGGCGGCGGGGGTGACTAATGGATAGCAAAATGCTGCTATAAACCTAGGAAGTCAAGATGGATCACCACAAAATACAAATTATGGAAGTGCTTGGCCAAATCTGTTAAAAACAGGGCAACTCCTGGTAGAGGCCCTCCAATACCAATCTGACAAGATGTACACTCAACTAACGCTGCTAGACACTCCGGCTGTCTTTGTGGTTGCTATCGACGGAAAGTTTGGCACATTAAAGACAATCGTACGAAACATTAATTTAAATTGCAAATGTGGCCCAATTATTGACAAATTGGCCTTCCTCCCAGTAATGCTGAGTGATCTGTGTACACAACTCAAAAAGGCTCTGCAGTGCCCAAATAACCAACCCTCTGAGGGTCACCCGGAAAAAGAAATTCATGAATCAACAGAAACACACTCAACCAAAATCTATTATAAACGGAATTCCATGACAAAGGAAAACCCAGTGCAATCAGTTATAGGAACAGAGGGTAGTAAACCTAAAACACTAGTAGGCCAAATGTCTGATGCCCTATCGGGAGATAAATTACACAAAAGAATTAATGCAAAGCAAAGGCGAGCAAAAAGACGAAAAGGCGGAAATCAAAAATTAAATTTAAATAAGGATGGATTCATGCACCTCTTTCGGTCATCATTAGTACAAAGCGTTCTAACGCCTGAAAATACAACAATTCAGTAGGGGTCCCCAGACTGAATACAGAAGCAGCAAGAGGAACACATCAGACTGTCAACAGAGCATTGCAAATAACTGAGAAAATGCAAGAACTCGGGAACGCTAGGAATGAAGAACTAGAAGCCCCTCACCGAAAAAGGTCTAGCATGATCCCTAAAATGATCAAAGAGGAAAATGAATCTTTTGAACCGATAAGAAGGTACCACAATAGAGCAATACAACAACTCATTTCCTCATCAATCAAACAAATGGTGATAACACTTCGGTAATAAACCTAAAGAATCACAACGACCAATGCTCACAGATTAGGGAACTAGGTGAAACAAAAGGGAGCGATTATAAGGAGACAAATTACAATCAACCGGCCTACAATATTCAGGCAACACCAATAATACATACAAGGGCCCATCAGAGACAAGGATCCCTGGCACCTGCAGAACAACCAGGAACCATGCAAGATCTCCCCTGGCAGAGAGTTTTAGGCCAATTGTCTAAACCAAGACAACAATTAATACCTCAGAGTGAGAGAGAGAAAGTAGAATCTTCCAACCGTCAGGCATTATCAAAAACACGAAGTCATGAGCCTATACCATTATGTCGAGATAATAAAGGGACCATCAGCTCAGACGACTCAAGGAAGGAAACAAGTGTTATAAAGGTAGGCACGACATCCTGAACAGAGGTAATATTCTATGGCTGTTATCTCATATTTCCTCTCTGAAAGAAGTGCCAACTTTGGACTTGGCTTCGATCGAATTCATCAAAGACAAGGATGAAATGGATGCTGAAAAAATGAAAACTATTTACAACAAGGGGTGGTGAGGGACAGAGTCTCTGAATTAAGCAGAATACTCTCACCCATTCAAGAGATCAGGGCTAGATCCAACACCGTTTTTTAGCTCATTGCACCATCCCAGTTTCAGAACCTGGCTGTATGCAAATTAGTCTGTTCCTGTCCCAGGGCATGATGGGAACAGGGCAAACCAAACTACAAAAGCCAATTCTTACACTGGGAAGGAAACAAGCTTCCGGGGACCGGTTTCTGGCAGTACAGCCGTCTTCGGCCCGGCTTGCTTGAATCCTGATGGTGCAATGAGCAAGGGACTCATGTCTGGATGTGAGTCCCTTGCTCATTGCACCATCAGGATTCAAGCAAGCCGGGCCGAAGACGGCTGTAATGCCAGAAACCGGTCCCCGGAAGCTTGTTTCCTTCCCAGTGTAAGAATTGGCTTTTGTAGTCTGGTCTGCCCTGTTCCCATGATGCATTGGGCCAGGGACAGACTAATTTGCATACAGCCAGGTTCTGAAACTGGGATGGTGCAATGAGCTAAAAAACGGTGTTGGATCTAGCCCTGATCTCTTGACTGGGTGAGAGTACTCTGCTTAATTCAGAGACTCTGTCCATCACCACCCCTTGTTGTAAATAATTGTGTCCACCCTAAGCGTGGAAGGGTATACTCAGATGTGAGTCCCTTGCTCATTGCACCATCAGGATTCAAGCAAGCCGGGCCGAAGACGACTGTAATGCCAGAAACCGGTCCCCGGAAGCTTGTTTCCTTCCCAGTGTAAGAATTGGCTTTTGTAGTCTGGTCTGCCCTGTTCCCATGATGCACTGGGCCAGGGACAGACTAATTTGCATACAGCCAGGTTCTGAAACTGGGATGGTGCAATGAGCTAAAAAAACGGTGTTGGATCTAGCCCTGATCTCTTGACTGGGTGAGAGTACTCTGCTTAATTCAGAGACTCTGTCCATCATCACCCCTTGTTGTAAATAATTTTGTCCACCCTAAGCGTGGAAGGGTATACTCAGATGTGAGTCCCTTGCTCATTGCACCATCAGGATTCAAGCAAGCCAGGCCGAAGACGGCTGTAATGCCAGAAACCGGTCCCCGGAACCTTGTTTCCTTCCCAGTGTAAGAATTGGCTTTTGTAGTCTGGTCTGCCCTGTTCCCATGATGCACTGGGCCAGGGACAGACTAATTTGCATACAGCCAGGTTCTGAAACTGGGATGGTGCAATGAGCTGAAAAACGGTGTTGGATCTAGCCCTGATCTCTTGACTGGGTGAGAGTACTCTGCTTAATTCAGAGACTCTGTCCATCACCACCCCTTGTTGTAAATAATTTTGTCCACCCTAAGCGTGGAAGGGTATACTCAGATGTGAGTCCCTTGCTCATTGCACCATCAGGATTCGAGCAAGCCGGGCCGAAGACAGCTGTAATGCCAGAAACCGGTCCCCGGAAGCTTGTTTCCTTCCCAGTGTAAGAATTGGCTTTTGTAGTCTGGTCTGCCCTGTTCCCATGATGCACTGGGCTAGGGACAGACTAATTTGCATACAGCCAGGTTCTGAAACTGGGATGGTGCAATGAGCTAAAAAACGGTGTTGGATCTAGCCCTGATCTATTGACTGGGTGAGAGTACTCTGCTTAATTCAGAGACGCTGTCCATCACCACCCCTTGTTGTAAATAATTTTGTCCACCCTAAGCGTGGAAGGGTATACTCAGATGTGAGTCCCTTGCTCATTGCACCATCAGGATTCAAGCAAGCCGGGCCGAAGACGGCTGTAATGCCAGAAACCGGTCCCCGGAAGCTTGTTTCCTTCCCAGTGTAAGAATTGGCTTTTGTAGTCTGGTCTGCCCTGTTCCCATGATGCACTGGGCCAGGGACAGACTAATTTGCATACAGCCAGGTTCTGAAACTGGGATGGTGCAATGAGCTAAAAAACGGTGTTGGATCTAGCCCTGATCTCTTGACTGGGTGAGAGTACTCTGCTTAATTCAGAGACTCTGTCCATCACCACCCCTTGTTGTAAATAATTTTGTCCACCCTAAGCGTGGAAGGGTATACTCAGATGTGAGTCCCTTGCTCATTGCACCATCAGGATTCAAGCAAGCCGGGCCGAAGACGGCTGTAATGCCAGAAACCGGTCCCCGGAAGCTTGTTTCCTTCCCAGTGTAAGAATTGGCTTTTGTAGTCTGGTCTGCCCTGTTCCCATGATGCACTGGGCCAGGGACAGACTAATTTGGATACAGCCAGGTTCTGAAACTGGGATGGTGCAATGAGCTAAAAAACGGTGTTGGATCTAGCCCTGATCTCTTGACTGGGTGAGAGTACTCTGCTTAATTCAGAGACTCTGTCCATCACCACCCCTTGTTGAAAAAATGAAAACAACATGGACAACGCCATCAATTGTACAAAAAATATTAGTAGAGGCTCATACATTTAAAAACAAGGGGATGACAATTACTCCGTATATAAAGCCAGGATATCCTGACTTGCTAACTTCGCAATAGTGGGAGTTCAGGCTTCTGTAAATAGACCTGGAATATCGGTGTGGAGAGGAACGTTAGGGAACTGCAGTATGAGTACTGAGAAAAACCCTAGTAATGACAGAAGCGACCAAGATGTCACAATGTCACCAAGTTGGTTAACAGAGCTAAGATGGATTGCTAGAACAATAAATAATCAAACAAATTGACGAAACACCAGTTCACAAGTAAGATCAAGTAAGCATGATCATTTACGAATGTGATCATGGAATGTAAACGGTTTAGCAAACAAAATGACTGTCCTAGACTTTTTTAGCTACAAAAGATCTTTCAACATCATGTCATTGCAAGAAACATGGCAAATAGACCCTCTGCACCTTCAGGGATTTTTAAGTTTCTTTACTTGTGCACAATATAGTCACCTCCAAGGCGGGCTAGTCACCTACGTCTCAGTCACAAGTGTACACATAGCCAAGGTAGTTGGACCAACTTCTTCAGTGACAATGGCAGTAAACTTACTCACCTCACAATTAACACCAGGCAAAGCCGGCATGGATCTTACTTTAATCAATGCCTACATCCATCCAAAAAGGAAAACAAAGGCAGCGAAGGAACTATGCAATTTTTTGGAGGTGTGCATATGGGAAAAATCCACAACAGATCTTATGCTTACTGGGGTCTTTAACCTTAATCTTCTGGGAACTTCATTAGATGAAGACATTCTATTGCAAAATTCAACTTGGGATATCCCATTACAAGGGAAGCTGCGAATATTCACACAAACCAAAATAGGGAAACAGATATTAGAGTATTTCGAACATTTTAATATCAGAGCAATAAATGGAAGACAACCCCCCCAGCTACAACACATTATTCAACAACAATTAATACAATACCAGCCTCTATTTCAACACATGATTTAATTTCAGATGAGTGATAAAGCTGACAGTGATCACCGCCCCCAAGAAATTGCGCTTAAAGTAAACAAGCCCAAATTTGAGCGATATTTGGCTCCTAAAGAATCAGTTTATACCATCAATCTTAAAAGATTAAGTTTGCAGCAGTGACCGACGTTACAATGCTGGAAAATGCAAAACAGGACTTTAATACTAGAACCAGTTCAAGTGAAGTCGATAAATGGGAGCAATTTACAAAATCTATGGCAGCTTATGCTACAAGAACTAATCCACCGGTCCAAACGGGCCGTAGGAGCATGAAGTAAGTCCCACAAGAATATAAAGAGAAGATCATGGGGCACAAAAAAATCAATTGTTCAAACGATGAGACAACTTCGGCTTAATCAAACAGATACAGTGAAATTTGATCTATTACAGAAGCTAAAGGTAATGCTGAAAAAACAAAAATGGTAAGCCAACAGATCTGAGGAGGACAGTCTTTGGGCAAAACTATACGCTGACACCAGACAGAACAATACTGCAAGATTTTGGAAAACCATAAACCAATTTACAAAACCTTTGCAGGATGGAGTTTCCTCTAAAATTACAGAAGAAGTATGGGCAAGCTACCTTAGGAATCACTTTAATCAAGATATGGAATCTATTAATTTGGAGACAAAAACTGATAATGCGACAAAAGGCATGATTAAAAACTAAAGCACATACAGTCCATCTGAGCACCTGCAAACCTAATGGTAATACATTATCAATAAATGATGGTCTGACAAGCACACAAAACATCATTAAGCACCAAATTAGAAAAGGAAGGAGATAGGGGGCGCCAGGCCCGAACGGAATTCGACCCATCCTTTATAAACAAGATGAGAATGAATGGGCAGCAGCAATTGGACCACTGTTTTTGGAAATAAGATATTTTAACAGACTGCCTGGCTCCTGGAAGGGATCAATTATTTCTCCAATATTTAAGTCAGGGGACACATCGCTCCCAAAGAATTATCAATTAGTGGCCCTTAAGGCAATGAGGCAAAGTATTTTGCAGGTACACTCTTGGAGGAGCTGCAGGCCTGAGTCACAGAAAATTCTTTAATCCCAGCTAACCAGACTGGTTTTGCTAAATCTGTCGGACAACCACAAATATCCTAACCATGGGAATGCTAATAGATAAGGCAGAATCAACTAAAATGCCCATTCATTCCTGCTTTATAGTTTACAAGGCTGCCTTTGACCATATAAAGCAGAACATCCTATGGTCTAAACTGAGCAACTGGGGGATACCAAGGTCTCTGTTACACTTGCTGATCAGCCCCCACACGCACACATGGGTCCAGATAAAGCTGGGTGATGGGTCACTACTGTCAAGGCGCATACTAACCAACAAAGGGCTCAAACAGGGTTGTATCTTAGCCCCACATTATTCAACTTGTTTTTAGCGGATCTCGTCGCAATATTAAATAGTTGTAACTCTCCCGCTCCCAGGTTAGGTGGGCTATCACTACTGTGTCTCCTTTATGCGGACAATATAGTACTATTTAGCCATACACAAGTAGGTCTGCAACATCTTGCGAACGCTACACAGGGCTATTCTGAAGCAAATTAACTGACCATAAATCTTGAGAAAACGCAGACAATGGCAATCAGCAAAAACAGGAAAAAATCGTTTACCTGGTTTTGGGACAAGACACGTATCGAGGATACATCAGTATACAAATATCTAGGATTAAAAATCGATAAAGGCGGACATTTTACTTTACAGAAAACCAGCATCAGAGGCAAAGGACTCGCCTTAGCAATCTCTTGAAAAACACTAATCAATAAACTAACCGGCCCGTCGCTCCTACCTCTGGCTCAAGTGATACGTGCCAAACTCCTTCCAACAATCGCTTATGGTAGTGAAGTACAGAGAGGCAGAGATGCAAAAACTCTAGATAATACAGTCATATCTGCATACAGGATTATTCTTGGTTTGCCCAAACATACTTCACCAGCTCAAATCATGCTAGAGGTTGGCGTTCAGAAACAGTTCTTGGCAAGACAGGGGGCGTACATAACTACCTGGGACAAAGTGCTGTAATCCATCCAAGGAACTTCAAATGAATACCTATGGAAGGAGTTAGAGCAACACTCAGCCTAACCAGCTGTCAAGTACCTCAAAAGCAGTCTGGCGAATACTGGCTTAAACCAACTCTGGGATACTCTGGAAGACGATTAAACATCTCTCGTGGTTTGAGGACAAGGCATCCCTCACGAAAAGGTCACATGGCTGGAAGACCTTGTGCTCGTATTCCACACCAGCACCACAGAACTACCTTGATTTGGGCTACACTAAGGGCCAGATGTAGGTAATCACAGATTACCGATTCTTAAATACCGAATCATACCGATTCGGTATTAAAATACAGGCAAATGGGATGTAGGTCATTTTTTGTAAAAAATTACCGAATCGGTAAGTTTCGGTAATTACCGAATCGGTATTTACCGATTCGGTAATTGCCATTCATTCCTATGGGCCTGGAGGCCCATAGGAATGAATGCCAATTACCGAATCGGTAAATACCGATTCGGTAAAAGGGGGAAACATTGAAGGGTGGCAGGGTGTCACTTTGACACCCTGTTGCACCCCTCAATTGTATATGGGTGCACATGTTGCAGACATACATGCCCTAAGGGCATGTATGTCTGCAACATGGCACTGTTGGAAAAGCAAAAAAAATGCTTTTTCCAAGGTTTTCATTATTTACCACCAACCTGTAGTTGGTGGTAAATAATGAATATTAAAAGGGGAAAAGCACTCATTTGAGTGCTCCCTACATAGCAAAATCAGTAATTTACCAATTCGGTATTTTAAGAAATTGGTAATTTACCGATTCCTTAAAATACCGATTCGGTAAATTACTGAATCGGTAAAATGCCCCCCTACATCTCATTGTCCAAATACCGGTCGGTAACGGCCGAAATTCTGTATTTTCGGCCGTTACTGACCGGTATTTGTCTACCTACATCTGGCACAAAATCTACTAAAATTATGTTTTTAAAGTACAGATTGGGCTTGCTAGCTTGTATTTAGCATTTTCCGCATTGGCTAAAGGATAAGTGGGCTCCTCCTGCTGCCTATGCAGCTCAGTGCCAGAGGATCTGCTGCATTTGCTGAGTTCCTTCAATGAAATTTTCGAAGAACGAAAGCGTCTGTTAAAATGCCAGTTCAATCAGCATGGGATACGATCACGAAGACGAGCAGTTCTCGCCTGCTTTACACCTAATGACCCACAGCTGAATTGTAGTCTGGTGAAGTTCATGAGGGTGGTGGACAAGAAAATGCCAAAACCAGATTCATGGTTTATCGTAACACAAACAGCACTTTTATTTATGGACCTCTCAAAATATTAATTTTATAAACGATTTAAAAAAGATAAAAGATGCATATTATGGAATACTGTTTTTAACATTGTATGCAGATTTGCTTTTACATTTTGATGTTTTGTATTGCAGTAGTTTTTATTAACTATGCTAATAAACTACTACACTCCTGCGTGTATGACTGATTTAGTGATACTGGAACGAGGTCAGAGAAAGCCAGTAAAATTATTGTTTCTCCCTTTGGGCACTCCATAACAATCTCAGGCAGCCAGTCGTTTTCAGCCACATGGATGTCATAGCCATAAGTCAGGTTCTCCCAAAAGAAACCTTTAATTTATCTGGGTTTGTCCCTCTCCATTTGGAGAGTTATTTCATGTAACTGATGTGGGACACTTGCCCTTGAATCAGGTGTTTCCACCATGATATATTCATTCAACACCGCTGTCACCAGATATTACATCAAGTTCTGGTGAGCTATTGTTACTTCTGCTGCGCTGTCTAGTATCGTCAGAGCCCATTCCCCGTTCAAAAGTTGAGTCCTCAGTAATCTTGGCATTTTTTACTTTGAGACCTGCCACTCTCTTCTTTTTTAATTGTGGTTTAAAATTTGGTTTATCTTCTTTTTTGATATTATAGTCTGAAATGCGTTGCGTGTCTCTGGACTTTGTACGCTCTTCTTGTCTGTGTTCTGACCGACCTTCCCTCTTGGAGTGTTTTGATGAACCCTGAAAGGAACAAAAGGAAAGTTTATCAGTATCCTGATACCTGTAAGGTTTTTTTTTTTATCACGATTCCTAAGGTTGTACCTCATTTCGGAGGGCTCCTGTTGAGGAGACCCACCTCTCGATTGTAATCTATTCCCTCTTATCTTTTGTATTTTCTTGTCTCATTTCTTCTTGGAAGAATCAGGTGCTTGCTTGGTGTTATCCTTTTCAGGTCCATCCATGAGTTGAGGTTTTGTTGCTCTAGCTTCCAAATTATCTCTACCTAATTCGGCATGTGTCTTTGATAATTCACGCTCTTGTTGTATAGGAGTGAAATCCTTCAGGCATTGGTGTATCACCACCCCTGCTGCCTCCCCAATTATAGTTGTACCTGGACAACATTTCCTAACAATTTCATCCCCATTTAGGGCTTGTGGGTGGAAACACTTCCCTTAACTGTATGATTTTCTGAGATATCTAGAATGGTGTTTGTTAACGTTTAGTGGGCATTTTACCCATAACTGCATGCAGCGTTTGTAGAGTTATTTTAGTTGCAGACCACTGCATTTGTCCTGCTGGTGTATCCCTTGTTCGCTGAAGTATGAGTGTTCTCATAATGAACGGTGTCAGATTCCAGTAAAGTTCTATTATTTCTTTGTAAAGTGGAAGTAAGTCTGCTACCGGTATTGTGTCAATGTCTGGATGCGGTGTGTAAGCCACTAGGACCTGCCAAGTCACTCCATCTATGCCAAGCTGACCAAGTCTTACTTTATATGTTGTGTATGGGAAGGCACTTTTAATCCAGTTTATGTGCTCCTGGTAAGTGAGCGGAACTGCAATGTCCTCGTTTGGACAATATTCCTCTCGTCTTTCATCTTCAGTGTATGAATGAAATGTATTTGTGAGTGCATATGCTGGTGGGAAATTGACCCATTAATAAAATACCTCTGTCCTGTATAACTTGTGTGCCTCAATCACAAAGGTTGCAGTCCCACGTCTTTCTGTTACTACAAATTCTGCTAATTTTAAAGTAAGGACTGTTCTGACAGTTTCTGAAATGTTTATAGCACCTTCCTGCACTACTTCCCTTGCTGCATTTGCACGTAGCGCTGGCGCAGCAATGTCTTCATCAGCCATGGTTGAAAAAGTTTCTAGGAAACTGAGATACGGTTTTATACACAATAGGGAACTATTTATCCTTCAAGCTTGATTAAACCTACAGTCAATACATAGCATATGCCTACTTAGCTGTGGACGATTTTTCCCTTCCCACTACAGACATCTCTGGCTTTATGTGAATAGGAGTCTCTGAGAAAGCACGACTGAACTACTCAGATTTGACCCTTAAATAAGTACCAAACAAATGTCGATGGCGCCATGTCATGTAGTTCCTATAAATCTATATAGGATCTGTGCATTTAGACAACATAGACTGTGGGATCGGTGTCCAGACTGATTCCTGACACCACCACAGGGATGTTCGTCTGTATACCTGCTAGCTCACAGTGCCACTGAGAACTCCTCTTACCAAGGAGAGAATAGTTCCTGGCAACTATCAAACATGACAACCCTAACCCATCAGGGATCGTGGACCAGTACCATACTTTTGGCTCGGTCATTCATGCTTAGTTTCTCTCAGGGAAATACACAGAATAAACGGTGGGGACGTTTTCAATAAGCATTCATTGAACCAGAGTCATTTTTCTGTAAAATGGTGTGCTGAAAGAACCATAGACAGAAACAAATATAAATGATTATTAGTACCAACAGAGTAAATGGATGGTAGATTTCTACCATAGTGCTAAAACAATGTATATATGCAAGCATATAAATATATGACAATAATAATGCGTACTCCTACGATGCAATTTAATCTAGATGTACCTAACTGTACCTAGCATGTATTGAGGTATAGCCCCAAGAATTCCCCTAGGCTGACGCAATCCCATTATCTGGTGTGAGAGAATGAAGGACCCCATCTTGGTCTTGAGATGGACAACCAGTGGGGATGTCAGACCACTGCGTGCTGGAGTGTCTGCATGCAGGAACCTCAGCCTCTCACGTTAGTGTGTCAGCATGGAAGTATTTCTCCTCTCCCTTCCTCAGCAAAGATATGATATATATATACTCAAAGTGTTCTACCTTGCTGTGTCATGTCGGCCGAGGATGATGGAAGGGATGACCCTTATACATAGTTATTATGCAGAAGATAGTAATTCTGCTGTGATTCTGAAAATCCTCATGCATAATAAATGAGGCTAGTTTTTTGGGAAACCACACAACATTTATGCAGCACCTTAACTAGGTAAAATATCAATACCAAAAACAGTTATGTAGTGCAATGGCAGGAATAATGTAGGTGAAAGATTAGGTGACTACCCAGGCCTAAATTGGCCTGGCCAAAACATAACACGCACTCCTCATCCCACCGGACAATATACTAAAAAAGGTGAATGTCCTTCTAAGCAGAAAGGAAATTTGGCATCAGGTTTCATATTGCAGCGGTTTAGTATTAACAAAGGACCATCATGGCTCATTGCCCTAGTGATAGGAAAATTTGAAATCACTTAATTGGCTTAAAAAGACGCATAAAACTGAGGTGTTGGATTTTGCTCTATTTCATGGGTATTCTGTAGCCTCCTTTAGGGGCTCTGGAATTTCAAGATTTACACAAAGATTATTCATGAGATATATTTGCATCCAGAGACCGAATTCATATATATGTTGATTATAATGAAAATCTGCTTTTGTTATCGTTGCTAATAATCCTCGTTTCACTTATTCTTTCATTCGTGTATTTATTTACTTAGTTATACATTTATGTATTTATTTAGTTAGTCATATATTTATTTATATTGCTCAAACAAAATTAAATGTACAGATTATCCTAGTGTCACTTCAATAATAGTTTTACTTAGCTATTAAACAACTGACTTTATAAAACAAACATGGTGTAGAATAGTGAAATCATGCACAGCGAACAATAAATCTAGGCTTTCAGGAATATCTGAATGCCTGTGCTGTTCCATATGCCTAAACTTTCAATTTTTTTGTTTTTACAGGTTGGATTGCTAGAAATGAGAGGCTGTCCGAAGAAACACAGTTTGTCGAAAAATGCATTCACGGAAGATCGCGTACCCTGCCAACCTTAGCTAAAGTTGCTCAGCTCATTGGAGCAGTAAATACGTTTCACCCCTTCAGCAGACATAACCTTTACTGAAAGATCTGAATGTTTCCTTAATTTATATGTAAAGCATCTGCTCGCCTGGTGTAGAAAGTGCACTGCCATCAAGTGTACAAAGAACTTTTGAACTGTTCAGTGAAGTCCATGTACTTGCTGCTCTGTGCGAAGAAACTCAGGTGACGGCTTCCTTTCTTTGGTACATCAGTAAATAATTCTTAAAAATCAGTGTCTGCGGGTGCTCGCGTGGCTCTACCTATGCTTTTTTGTCTTTTAGTTTCCCTGTCATGATGTTTGCAGAACCCAGCGCCTGTTTTATGTTCCTGTAGGGAAAAAAGTGAATACATTTAACCAATATGTCTCTAAGTTAGTACTGTATTTTGAAATGGTTTGCCTCTCAGTTTCTGAGCTGTGCTGTCTAAAAATAAAGCAATTTCTGAGAGAAAGATCACGTTAAATGAATTAACTATAGACTGCTATCACATAAAACAGGTGCTTTGCTCTAGGCTCTACGTAGCACTAGAAAAGGCCATTATGATACGGACCCCGGTTTCTGAGTCACGTTGTATAACAAACTATTACCACAAGCGTCTTCACAATGCGGTCATTGCGACACTACAACGCATGCCATTACCATGCAAGTCTTTACCACTCATATGCCTTTACCACACAATGCGTGTACAACAAATTTTCATTGTAAAAGCATATAAAGTATAGGCGTATGAAGGAGTAAAAATGTAACAGGTAAGTTTAACCCCAATATATATATATATATATATATATATATATACACAATCCAATCCTTAATCCCTTTATTGAAATAGGGCGCTGACACCGTGGGAATCAGTTATCATAAAAGAGTTGTTTTATTCCAGAACGAAGTGGCTTGACACGTTTCGGCAGGGATCCCGCCTTGTTCCCAACAACTTAACATTTAGTGCGGCGTGCAATATATATACAAGGTTTCTCGAGCTTGTTCGTGTCATGGGTTGGTTGCCATGGTGAGTCCCCTCCCACCGACAGTCATGGAAAAGGTATGTTTTGTACAACATGTGATGTACCATGTTACATGCAGTCTTTCTTCTAATTTAGAACCATCGTTCACCTGAAATGTAAAACATATGTATGCAGTTCATAGTATAATTATAATCATTGCAAGAAAGATCTCCAAACACATAAAAAATACAAGAATGGTGTTTTTGTGTCCGTGCAATTATATTAATTGCAGGTCTGACTGTCCACATAGAGGGAGGCATGTATCAGGGAAATAGTGATTTGTGAGTACGCTAGTGTGTAATTTCAAACAGTGGTAAGCAGTGATTATGATTACTGAAGCAGTACTTGGACTAGAATGTGCAACTTATACGACAATAATGAAACAACCCCACAGAATGGAAATCAATAACAATGGTTCACAGATATAGCCCTAGTGGGCTTGGGTAATCCTACAAGTGCCGGATGAACAGACAGGGGACTAATATTGCCCCATGAGTTTGTGTAGCTGTGGGAACATATGTGTTTGGAATAACATTGTCTGGTCTTGTGTCGTATGCAAATAATACTGTGTGTCTAAGTCCTGCAATAAAATACGGTCATTGTGCTTGTGAGTTACCCTAGTGCAAAACTACCTCCAAGCTCCATTGTGTGATACTATTAATTGTGATGAATAAAAAACTGTTGTGCTGTAACTGTTCATTAAGCACCGTTGTTAAGAAGTTCTAAGAAGAGCGGGCTAGGTGCGTCAGTGGAGCACTATTGTAGTTAAGGAATGTAAGTGTCGGGCCATTCATGGTGTTGTATTACAAATGTACACTCAAGGGCTCATCTGCATTCAGGCCATTTGGAGTCTTGGTGTCGAGCATGATCATATACCTGGAACTCTAGCCTCCTAAGTTCTAAGAGTCTGTTGCCCCCTCTTACATTTTTGTTAACATTGTCGATGACAAAGTATTGTAAGTCTTCCACTCTCCCATTGTGATAAGCATTGATGTGGCGAGCCACCGGGTAGGCCTGATCATCATTGGTGATTGCTCTTAAGTGCTGTAATATTCTTACATGCACTGGATGTAATGTACTGCCTACATAACGCTTTTTGCACGTACACTGTAAGACATAAATGGCGTATTCTGTTTTACAATTGAAATTTTCCCTTATGTCTAATGGTGTTTTCCTAAGTGGGAGCTGCACTTTGCTGGTGTTTATGCCATGTTTGCAAGCTTTGCACTTAGTGCATTTGTGGAATCCCTTTGTGCTTCGAAGCCAATTGATGTTCCTGCCATGTCTCGGGATATTAGATACCAATTCTTGTTTCATCGATTTGGCCCTTCTATAGGTTATCTGCGGCAGTTTGGCACATGATGTTCCTATTGTGGGGTCGCTGCGTACTACAGGCCAATGACTGTATAGAATCTTACGTACTTGTGCATGGTAGACATTGTACCCTGTAATGATGCGTGGTGTCTCTATCTCTTTGGTAGATCTCGTTTGTGTAGTGTCCTTGAAAAGAAGGCTTTCTCTACTTTTGTTACTGCTCTTCGCCTCTGCTGTTCTGAGAGTTTTCTCAGTGTACCCTCTGGTGCGCAATCTTTTGAATAACTGTTTTTTGGATGTTTCAAAGCTATCCTGTGTGCTGCAATTACGCTTCATCCTGAGGGACTCTGCATAGGGGATACTGGAAATGAGGCTTGGCGGATGGAAACTCCCGGCATGCAGAATGGTATTGCCAGAAGTGGTTTGCGGTGCGTTCTTGTTTGGATCTTATCATTGGTGATAAATAATTCCAAGTCTAAGAACACAACAGATGTTTGACTGGTGGTGCATGTGAACTTTAAATTCAAAGTATTTTCATTTAGTTTTTCTGCAAATTCAACTGCACTTGCTTCACTGCCCTTCCATATCAGAAAAATGTCGTCTATGTAGCGACTATAAAGCGCCACATTTGCTGACATTTGTGTGCTGTATTCTGCCATGAGTACTTGCTCCTCCCACCAGCCCATATGCAAATTAGCATAGCTGGGGGCGAAGCAAGTGCCCATGGCAGTACGCTGTGTTTGCTTATAAAGAAGTTTGTTAAACATAAACGTGTTGTTTTCGAGACACCATTCTATCATTTGTAGTAGCATTAAGGTGTGCTGATGTAGGTAATGCTTGATGGCATTTAAACCGTCCCTGTGTCGAATGCCGGTGTACAAACTTTGCACATCGAGCGTGACAAAGACAAAATCCTGTTGCCAGTTCACATCATAAATTTTTGATAAAAAATCCCCACTGTCCTTGATATAAGAAGGCAATTTCTGTACATAGGGTTGCAAAAAATAGTCAATGAATTTGCTGGTACTTTCAAATAACCCCCCAATTGCGGATATTATGGGCCTTCCTGGAGAGCAATGTTCGTTTTTAAGGATCTTCGGAATGAGGTAAAGATGAGGTGTGACTGGGTAATTGTTCTTAAGATAATCAAACTCCTGTTTGTTGATTAATCCCGCGGTTCTCCAATTATACAAACTCTGGTGGTATCTCTCTTGTATGTTCACTACATTGGTTGCGCTGATCCTGACATAACAGTCCCTGTCAGATAGCTGCATTAGTGCCGCTTTATGTATATATATATATATATATATATATATATATATATATATATATATATATATATATATATATATACATACTTTTCACCGCGCATTAAACAATGCGCTGATGCACTCCCTGCAAACAAAATCACCACTCCGAATTTGTTGCAAACAGGATTTTTATTTTTCTTCTAGCACAGTGAGCCAGGAAAAACACTTGGGCTGCTAGGAGCAACAGGTGCCCAGGGCACATGATTTATACCCCAGCCATGTCAAATTATGGCTGCGGTATATAGATGATTTATTCATCATCTGGGACAATTCGCAGGAACTTGCTGACCAGTTCATCTAGAGCCTAAACCAGAATGAGCTGAATCCGAGGTTTGAGGGAAAAATGAGTAATCAAGCCATTGAATGTTTGGATCTACAGATTGAAGTGGTAGACAACAGACTAGCCACTAAATTGTACCACAAGACCACTGCAGGTAACACTCTGCTACATTCTGGCAGTGGACATCCTAAATCATTAATTCGCAGTATGCCTTTTGGCAAATTCCTCCGGCACGGAGGAATTGCAGCACGGAAAAAGATTTTGTCCTAGAGGGTGACTGTTTGACTGAGCGATTTGTGGAGAGAGGGTATCACAGTAGTGTCATTAAAGAGGCATTTTTCAAAGCTAGCAAACTGACACATGCTGAACTACTGATACCTAGAGACAGGATGGCTGAAGAGAAGGATACGGTTGTGAGACTTGTTACGACCTATCATTCTAACTCATGGCAGATACAAAAATGTCTTAGAAAACACTGGAAAGTTCTTAAAACTGAACCTACCCTGGAGGATGTGGTGGGTTTTATTACTAACATCACATATCGGAAGGCTGATTCGCTGAAAGATAAACTATGTAAGAACGAGGTATCATGTATTAAAAGCAAGAGAATGGATGCTCAAGGATTCTTTACATGTATGTCATGTAAAGCATGCAAATTTAGCTCGAATGTCAAAAGTGTGCATTACCGTGTGAGTGACAGAGAAAGAAAAATTGGTAAATATCTTACATGTCTTTCGGACTATTGCATATATGTTTCAGTATACCCTTGTGCAAAAAAATATGTGAGGTGCACTATGTTTACAGCAAAAAAGCGTATCCTTGAACATATGAGGGCAATTCAGAACAAAGACCAACTATCACCAGTTGCTAAACATTTTGAGGAAATTCACAAAAGTAATCGGAATGTATTGAGATTCTTTGTAATTAACAGAATCCCTCCTATGAAAAGAAGGGGTGACAGAATACGCAAGTTGCGTCAATTGGAGCCCAGATATATTTTAGATCTGGACACCAGATTCCTGGGGGATTGAATTCTGAAGAAGAGTTATCACGGCATTTAGGAGATTGATTTCTTCCTAGGTGTATTTTTTATTCCCCTATTTTTGAGGAATTTCTATACCCTTTCAGTTTTACTGGGCTTCTGTAAATGGCATATTGTGCTGCTCATTGTTATAGATCTTGAGTACAGTTATCCTTCTGTGGCATTTAGAAGTTTTTCTCCATTATCTTTAGAATTTGAATTTGCTGAGCAACCTATGTATCATCTCTGGTATAGTTTTTAATCATGCTTTTGAAATCACGCACAATGTAATTAATTCACCATATGTTCCAAACAATGGCTTGGCTCTAAACTACCCCTTTTTGTCTCACGTCTATTTTCTATCTCTGTCCAGGTTATATCTCAACGGGGGATAACAGCGGCACAAGGTTTCTGTAACTGGCATTTCAAGAGGGAAATTTAAATTTAGCCTACTTGGGTGTAGGTACTTCAAGATGCCATATTTTTAAGATCAGTGATTGAATTAAGAACTTATGAATGCACTCTGAGATTAATTGGACAGGATGTCCTTTTAAGGGTTAATAGATTGCATAATAATTACCCAACTGGGTTTTACTTTATTTTATCGCCAAAATACAGTTGCTATGTTCAGAATAATGAAAAGTGCAAGAAACCTCTGTATGCAGTATACTCAGGTATGTCGGTATGACTATCAATTATTTTAGCTGCTTACAAAGTACAGATTGTGTCAAACCTGTTGACAGAATATAGATTCTTGGGGGGATATGCAGTATATAACAAAATGACAGAGCAGTTGTCAGAGAATATCAATTAATTTATCTCTGTATGATCTAAAAATGTGTTCGAGATGTAAATTTGAGATATGATTATTTAATTGGAGATAACCTATTTGTTACTTTTGACGTTTTCAAAGAAAATTGGAAAAGTAACTGCACTGATGAATTGTTTGGGGTAGTTATTAAAAAGTATACAGCATTTGCTTGGTTAACCACTACAAGATGGCCGACACGCCTTTTGGAACAGTAGTCCTATGTTTATGTTGACACACTAATGTTTCACATAACCTTATTGTTATTTTATTTAACTGATCTGTTTCACAAAGCAAACTACCTGTGAGCAAGGCGATTCTTTTGCCGAAACGTGTAGGGTGTTTCTCCTGGCTCACTGTGCTAGAAGAAAAATAATAATCCTGTTTGCAATAAATTTGGAGTGGTGATTTCGTTTGGAGGGAGTGCATCGGCGCATTGTTTAATGCACGGCAAAAAAGTTTGTAAAATTCAGGGCGACCTCGGACCCTGGGATGCACCGCTGTCTGTAGTGTCCCGGCACTTCGGAGGAAGTGAAACGGTAATATATATATATATATATATATATACTATTATATATACTATTATCATATAATATTACTGAAAAAAAACATAGGTTTCAGGGACGTTATAGTTAGTTGGACATTTGACTCATATAAAACCAGAGAAATTTGCCTGTTATAGTTAGTTTAGCTAACTATAACTCGTGCACCTGCAATGCACTGCTGATGACGTCACATATTACATCACTCATGAGATGGTCAGTGACATCACTCATGACATCACTCACGACATCTCAAATGACATCACTGATGACATCATCCAGTAAATGTGTGTTTCTGTAAAGTTGAAATATTTTTCATAAATATATATCTATGCCAAGGTCTATTCAAGAATAAGTTGATGTAAAAGTGCCTGAATACATTATTTAGTATATGCATTACTGACTCTATTAGTCACTGATTCAATGTATGTTACTGAATGCATGGATTAGTGACTAGACTGTGTGAATGTCTCTCTTAGTCTCTCACTTGGTGTATAAGCAGGTGCATGGGTTGGTGAGTAGCTACATCAGTGTGTATATGTGTTTTTCATTGATTGTATAAGTATCTGTATGGGGTGTGAGTGTCTATGTGGATGTGTGGGCGGTGTCTGACTCTGTGCATACATGTCTAAATGGCTGATTCACTGGTTCTATAGATTCAAAACTGCATCTCAGAAGGGCTGTATAGGTAGCTGACTGTGTGTACAGGTGTGTTGATTAGTGAATTGATGTCTCCGTTGTATATATGTGAGTACGTATATACGTTTTTACACAGTATATGTGAGTGTTGGGGTGTATAATTGAATATGTGAGAGACAGTGATTGCAAGAGTGTCTACATACACAAATGTGTACTTGTATTAGTGATTGTATAAGAGAGTAAGTATGTGATAGTATCTATATAAATAAGGAACGTGGTGTGTGTATAAATAAGGCAGGTGTTGTGTATATATCTTCATAGGTGAGTACAAGGGTGTACAAGGGTGTATGATTGATTTTTGGCATGACTGAATGGATGTGTGAGTAACTCTATGGATCAGTAGCACTGTGTAAATGTATTTATAGGTGTATGAATGGATATTATACTGATGTAATGATGAGTGACACCATGTATGAGTTACTTTATCAGTGTATATCTGGCTCACAATATATAGATAGGAAACAGTGGATGGATATCTAGTATCTGGTATTGGTGTGTCTATGCGTTTCAAAATGGTAGTCTTTATTTTACAGTGCATGTATCAAAGGTTATATTACAGTGTGAAGAGGTGTGTCAGACTATCACATGGTTGATGTCATCAGTGATGTCAATTGAGATGTCATGAGTAATTTCATGAGTGATGTCACTGACCATGTCATGAGTGATGTAATATGTGACGTCATCATCAGTGCATTGCTGGCGCGCGAGTTATAGTTAGCTCAACTAACTATAACAGGCGAATTCCTCTAGTTTTATATGAGTCAAATGTCCAACTAACTTTAACGTCCCTGAAACCTACGTTTTTTTTCAGTGAATTTCTAAGGTTTTTAAATGTTAATTCCTAACTATAACGTCTGTAAAACCTATGGCTTTTTCAGTGAATTTCAAAGGTTTTTTAAATGTTAATTTCATATGTTAATATTTATAAAACCTATATTTTTTCAAATAGTTTTTTTTGTGAAAACTACAGTCTTGTACCGGTAGTCTACCAAGCTTGATGAACAAGCGAATCCTATCCACCACATTTAAATGATGCACATCTCGAATCCGACAGGTTTGTGGCACCGCCTCCAGCATTACAACATGTACGTATGAGGTCGTGCCAGCTGCTACTTTGGTATGCAATGGGTACGCACTACCAAGCCGCGCGTTACGTCATGTACATATGGGGTCGCACCCACTGCGCGTTGCGAATGCGATGAATGCACACTGCCACGCCCTGTGTTACGTCATAGACGTACGATGCTGCACCGCATACGCCATTCCCTCATTTTTTTGTCTCAAAACTATATCTAAAAAACTTTTAAGTGTATATGAGAACAAGCGATACTTAAAAATATTTTGAACTGTTATATATTTCTAACTCTAGTAAACTTATATTATAGTAAATATATTTTCTCAAAATCACATTGGGTGCAATCTCATTGCGCACTGTCTGAAAGATTGCCATGTAACCATAAAAAAAGCATTTTATTAATTTATAACATTTCCCATTGTAACAGTTCGAAAACGCCACCCATTTTAGTCAATATCTGTACTGCATTTCATGAGACACACCTCTTCTGCTTAGAGAGGTTTGTTCAAAACTTTTTGCAATATATACAAATCTTACACTACACACAACAAGCAACCATCATTTTCATCAATATTCATGCTTTGTAAAGTAGCATTCCACCTATGATAGCCATACACCTAAAAGTTACATTACCAATATTTTCTCCAATACCACAGGTAACATGGTTGCATACGCTGTCCACAACACAACGTAATATAGTATGGCCCAGAGACAGTATCATCCTTATATAATGAACACACGGACACAAATAGACAGTGGAAGTGGAATGGGCACGTACGCTCGACTCCTTTTTATTGCCATGGTGACATATCCAGTGACGTCTGTGCTGGATGTGTGTGCGGTAAGTGTAAACCAGCCTTCAGGGAATGGTTGCCGCTAGCATCAACTACAACAGTAAACATTGGATCACACGCAGAGATTCAATATTAAAAGAATCAATAATTTATGCTGCCGCAAGGTAGGGACAGTAGATGTGAAATAATACAGAAATAATTCCATCATAAAAGAACAACAACTTGTGGTATACTGACACAATCAATAGATCTAAAACAATACACAAAAAGATTATATCATAAATGCTTCATCAGTCCTAGTGCACTCACATAACCACATTAAAAGCATTCACCATGTGCACAGACACCGATAATGTGTGCTGTAGACAGGCCGTACTAGGAGCAATATCTGTTGCCATCTACACTGCATCATCTGCAATAGCGACTCGATCTGAATTATGAACACTGCTGTCTGCAGTGTACGCCACAGAGAGCGGTCACAAAGGACCCACAGATATGTAAAGTGACTTCACCTACGCAGTTTGTCGTCAACAAAGTAACAAAAAAGAGTGTGAAAAAGCCTGCAATGATACATATGCATGGTGCAGACAGTACACACTGGAGCAATGCCTTTTCCTACAGGACTACCTCATCTAAAATAGCGACTCAATCTCAATTGTGAACACTGCTGTCTACAGTGTAGGCCAGAGTGAGCGGTCACAAGGGCCCAGAGCCACATGGCATTTACTTGAGCTCTACAGTTTGCATTACACAAACTAAAAAAAACATGTGAAGAGCCTGCAATGATGCCAATAAGTGGTGCAGACAGTACACACTGGGGCAATATCTTTTCCAACAGGACTACCTCATCTACAATAGTACCTCGATCTCAACTGTGAACACTGCTGTCTGCAGTGTACGCCAGAGAGAGCGGACAGCAAGAGCTCACAACCACTTGGCATTGACTTGAGCTCTACAGTTTGCAATACGCAAAGCAAACAAAACGTGTGCAGAGCCTGCAATGATGCGTATGAGTGGTGCAAACAAAGCGCACTAAAGCAATGTCTTTTTCTACAGGACTGCCTCATCCAGAGTATCAATCAATCAATCATAGTACTTGTAGAGTGCGCTACATACTCGTGAGGGTCTCAAGGCACTGAGGGGAGGGGGGTGCTGCTACTGCTCGAAGAGCCAGGTCTTGAGGAGTCTTCTGAAGGTGAGTAGGTCTTCGGTCTGCCGTATGTGGGTAGGGAGGGTAGTCCAGGTCTTGGTGGTGAGGTAGGAGAAGGATCTGTTGCCGGCGGGTTGTTCGTTGGATGCGGGGGCAGCGGCGAGGGCAAGGCTGGCAAATCAGAGCTGGCGAGTGGGGGTGTAGACGCTGAGTCTGCTGTTCAGGTAGGCTGGTTCGGTGTTGTGGAGTACTTTGTGTGCATGGGTGAGGAGCTTGAAGGTGATCCTCTTGTCGACGGGGAGCCAGTGTAGGTCTCTCAGGTGGGAGGTGATGTGGCTGCGGCGGGGGACGTTGACGATCAGTCAGGCGGACGTGTTTTGCATGCGTTGTAGTCGACGTAGGTGTTTGGCTGGGATTTCTGCGTAGAGTACGTTGCCACAGTCCAGTCTGCTGCTGACGAGTGCCTGTGTCACCGTTCTTCTTGTTTCAGTCGGTATCCACTTGTAGATCCTGCGGAGCATGCGGGGGGTGTTGTAGCAGGAGGAGGAGACGGCGCTAACCTGTTAAGACATGGAGAGGGAGGAGTCGAGGATGAATCCTAGGTTGCGTACATGGTCGGTGGGTGTTGGTGCTGATCCCAGTGTGGTTGACCACCAGGAGTCGTCCCAGGCTGAGGGGGTGGGTCAGAGGATGAGTACCTCCATCTTGTCCGAGTTCAGCTTCAGACGGCTGCTCCTCATCCAGTCGGCGACGGCCTTCATTCCCTCGTGGAGGTTGTTTTTGGAGGTGTGTGGGTCCTTGGTGAGGGAGAGGATGAGCTGGGTGTCGTTAGCGTAAGAGATGATGTTGAAGTCATGGGGGTATGGCTTGGAGGCTGATGGAAGAGGCGGTGAGAGCTCTGAGTTCTGCGAAAATCGCCTTTTTTATCCTGAAATCCCCCGATACCTGAACCCATCTGTCGGCGCCGAGTGTCCTGGAAGCGGAGCGGACCCAGAATCCTCGGCCCCGCGCTGCGGAGGAGGAAGCGGGGCGCGGGGTAGGCCGCGCCCTGCGAGCTGGGGCTGGAGTGAGGAGGCACACAGGGAAGCAACGGAGACGGCAAAGTGGCGCTGGCTGAGGCATTCCTGGGGCCCCTGTGCAGCCCGAGATGGGTGACGGTGGACGTCTGGAACTGGTGTTCTAGTATAGGCAGAGTGGAGAGTGGAGGAGAGCGGCAGGCTACAGAAGAGGACGGTGGGGAAAAGGGCTGACCTCGGGCGGCAACAACTTGGTATGGCCCTGGAGGTTTACGGTATTTGGAGCGGACACGGTAGAAAAGAAGCAATGAGGAGAGAATTGCATGGTTGGGAACCCTGCAACGGAGAGGAGGCGGCGGAGCTTCATGAGTAATAGCAGATTACGGACTGAGGTGGGAGCGGAGAAGAGCACACGCCACTGGATGAGCAAAGTGAACATTGTGGCTTAGGTGGGGGCCTGTGAGGCGCAAGAACTGCAGAGCACCTTAGGATTGGACCTGTGCCCTGGAGATTGCTCAAGGAGGAGGAGAGGGGCACGGCTGAACACAAGAGAGATCTGCGACTCAGTTTGGCACTGGATTGGGGTCTTTAGCACGACTGCGGAGATTGGGAGACAATGCTTTGGTCGTGATCAGGACTGAGTAGTGGGGCGCCGCACCTACAGCACCGGAGTGGGCTCGGGGGGATAATCTTGGCCTGAGCGGACATATTGACGGTGTGAGCAGCAGACCGGGAACTATCTGGAGGCTGCATCCCGGGGTTGAGTTGGTGGGCAGCAGGCACGAATATGAGTGAGAGGCTCTGGGACTGGCAACGATAGGCATAACAGGGACCGCGCCCTTAGTGCACCAGAATTGCAATTCCTGCATACTGAGGGTGCACTGCGGACTGAGTTGAGTGAACTTCTACATATGGGTGTTCCTGGGGAGAGGCGCAGCTGGCCTTGCGGATCCATACTTGGGTTTTCTATCAGTGTTAAAGACGAGGTGGCGAGCCGGTGCATACTGGGGCACGGGCTGGAGGGTCAGACCATGGTGAAACCCAAGGGGAAGAAGGACGGTGCACCCCAGCTATCAGACACAGAGACTCCCAGCCAGGCAGAACAGGGAGCCCTGGAGACGCCTCAAGACCCTAGGATGCAACAACAGTTTGACCGCATTTTAGCGGCCATAGCGGACTCTCGCACCACCTTACAACAGGACATTGCGCAGGTAGCGACGGGCCTGGGTCTTTTGCGAGCGGATCACTCTCAGCTTGTTGATAGGGTAAAGCAAGTGGAAGGCAAACTCCAGGAGGTAGCACCAGCCCAAACAGCGTTGGAGAGCAAAATGACGGATGCATTTGACCGGATCCAGGCGCTGGAGAGACGAGCTGAGAATGCTGAAAGCAGGAATCGACATAATAACATCCGCGTGGTTAGCCTACCTGAAAAAGAAGAGGGGCAGATATAGTACAGTACCTAGAGAACTGGCTGAAGACGGCGGTGGCCCCTGAGGGACTATCCTCTTTCTACACATTGGAGCGGGCACATAGGGTGCCTGTGAAGCCATCGCTACCGGGTCACCCGCCTCGACCAGTGGTGACCCGTCTACTCCACTATAGAGACAGAGATTTCTTGCTCCAGAAGGCATGCACCGAGGGTCCATATCTGGTTGGAAACGGCAGGGTAACACTATTCCCGGATTATACTTTGGAGACACAGCGCTGCCGCGCATCTTTCCTATCGGTTAAAAAAGTGCTCAGAACGGAGGGGCTTCAGTACTCCCTGTTGTTCCCCGCCAAACTGAGAATAATTTTGGATGGCAAGACCCAGTTCTTTGACACCCCGGATGAGGCATGGACATGGTTGGAATCCTACAGGGCTGGGACAGATCGTACGGGAGTTCAGGTGTTAGACCCACCGAGAGCCCATCAACCCCAGAAATCACAATGGCTACGCCGAAGACGACAGGGACTGCGGAAACCATCGACGTCACAGAATGAGGAAATCGCCGAGGGGTGCTGGAAGTGGTATCGGCTATGTTGGGAGACCAGCGGACCCACTCGCCGGCAGGAACGGACTCGGAACGGGACAAGGCGCAGTCGGACACTGAGATATCAGAAACGGACAGTCACACCGTCAACAGCGGATGGACTACTAAATGAGTAGTGGCATGTACATTGGGAGAACGCTTTTGGAGTGGTAGGAATCTGGTGAGCTCGAGGACACTGCTGTGGCTGCAGGATGCAGGAGCTTGGTTACCCGGGGGGGCTTTCGGCGATAGCTCTGTGGCGCAGGGCCTGGATAAGGATGGGGGCTTCAAGGGATCTGAAAAATGGGCAGGAAGGTAGGGGTTTTGGTGTTTTAGTAGAGATTCAAGTGGGATGGGTACAGGATTTTGCGCGGTCGCCTGTTGGCACTGAGCACCCCCAACTGCCCATAAGGCATGCCCGCAGTGACTACTGGTGGGCTTAGATGTGTGTTGACTGTTGATATGGTTTGGACTGGGACTGGCAGTTTTGTTCTAGGACCTGTTCTTGGAGGGGCGGGGGATGGGGCTGTTGGGGTTCTGGTTGGGAAGTAGGGGCCACTGGGATGTGTGAGCATGTGCGGAGCGAAGGGTGGAATTTGTTCAGCTGCAATGGGGACGTTACCTGAATTGTGTTGCATCACTTGGAATGTGAGGGGTTTGCATACTATGATGAGGCGCCATAAAGTCCATGCATATTTAGTCAGGAGGGGAGTACACATAGCGCTTTTACAGGAAACCCATCTTACCGAAGCAGAAGGTCAGGCACTGCAGCGCAGGTGGAGAGGCCAGGTTTTTAGTACATCATACTCGGCATTTGCACGAGGGGAGTTAGTCTGGGTGAGAAAGGGGGTCCCTTTTCAGGCCACGAAACAGACAATAGACCCGGAGGGCAGCTTTGTGGCGGTGGAGGGGCGATTACATGGTAGGGACTTCGCGCTATGCAGTGAATATGCTCCAAACATAGAACAGGCACGCTTCCTTGACCGCATGTCAGGTGTATTAGCACATTATTTGACGGGCCCAGTGGTACTGGGAGGGGACATTGGCAGACTCCCCCACATGTAGATTGGCCAAAAGCAGGTTGGACTGGCTGAACAGATGGAACCTGGTAGATGTATGGCACAACCACCACCCGTGAGACCGGGACTACGCCTTCTTTTCGGCGATGCATGAACTCCATGTTAGGTTAGATGCAATCTTATGTTCAGCATCGATAGTGCCCACTGTAAAATGCTGAGAATATCTAGCGAGGACACTGTCAGACCACAACCCGTTATTGATTACCGTGAACTGGGTGACGGTGAAGTCTGACATTCCCACTTGGCGACTGCGTCCTGAGACGTTAGAAGATCCGGACTTCCAGAGGGAAATTGGGGAGGGTATAGAGCACTATTTTGCAGACAATGAAGGAACGGCTTCTACTAGAGCAGTGGAGTGGGACGCCTTTAAGGTGGTGATACGGGGGCTCTGTATTAGCAAGCATGTAGGAGTACGAAAGGTGTTACTACAAGATGTAGAGAAGGCGGAAAGTAAGTTAAAAGCTGCGGAACAGGCCAGACCGGAGCACGGGAAGTGCAAGCGAAAGTGGTAGAGGCAAAGGAGGCAGTTGCAGGGAAAATAGAAAGATTACGCTTTGATTATAAGACTTATGTCACGAAGGCTCATGCTGAGGGGGATGAAGCGGGAACATTGTTGGCATGGTTGGCTAATTCTAATTTGAGAGGTTCTCCAATTAAGGAGTTGGAAGCACAGGATGGTAACGTCATATACACTCAGCGTGAGATTCTGGCGTGATTCCTGGACTAATATAAGGCATTATATGGCAGTACATTGGTGGTGGGAGAAGTAGAAATCGAAGCCTACTTAGAGAGTGTACCACTTCCGCAGTTGGAGGAGGAACAGGCGGATTCCTTAGGCCAGAACATTACTCTGGAGGAGGTTCAGAGCGCGATTAATCACATGGCTTGGAATAAAACTCCGGGTGTAGACGGACTACCCATAGAATTTTACTTGCGTTATGTGGATATACTAGCCCCGCGGTTGTTAACAGTTTATACCGAAGCACGAGAACTGGGTCACCTTCCTATGTCCATGAGGGAGGCGCTTATTATTCCTTTATTAAAACCAGGGCGAGAAAGCACAGATATGACAGAGTACAGGCCATTGTCGATGCTGACCACGGATTATAAAATCTTGAGTCGAATATTGGCATCCCGTCTTCTGCAGCATATGACTTATTTGATACATGGGGACCAGGCTGGGTTTATCCCAACTAGGAACACGACCACAAATGTGCGGCGGTTGCTGAGGATTATGGGGGACGATCAAAGAGGCTCATATATGCCCACGGTTCTATCAGTGGATATTGAAAAGGCCTTTGATAGTTTGGAATGGCAATACTTATATAAAACATTGGGGCGGTTTGGATTGGGCAATACGTTTGTAGGCTGGATTAGGGTGTTATATACTTCGGCAGTGGCAAGAGTGCGAGTGGGGGCATTGATTTCACCCCAATACCGAGTAGCACGAGGAACGAGCCAGGGCTGCTCGCTGTCCCCGCTTTTGTTGGCACTGGCTATAGGGCCTTTGGCAGCTAGAGCTAGGTTGGGGCAGAGTTTTGATGGTTTGCAATTTAGAGGGGAACCGCAATACATTTCGCTATACGCGGATGACCTGCTGATGTTTTTGGCGGACACGGGGGGAGTGCTGCAGGGAGCCGCAGACTTGCTATCGAAGTTTGGCGACATTTCAGGGTTGAGAGTGAATTGGAATAAGACGTGCCTGTTACCGGTGAAGCCTGGCGGTTTAATACCTGGGCTTTCTTGGATAGTCCGTTTTGGAGCCGACGTGCCTGACATATTTAGGGGTCCGAATTTACCATGAGACTGTTGATATGCTGGAGGGGAACATCGGGAGATGTGTGAGAGCTTTGAAGGGGAGTATGGCATTTTGGTCGACGCTACCATTGTCTGTGATGGGAAGGATAGCACTATTGAAAATGGTGGCTCTACCTAGATTGTTATATTTCTTTAGGACATTGCCCATTTTGGTCCCGGGCTCGGTGTTCAAACTACTGAAATCCAAGATAGTAGGGTTCCTCTGGGGCTCTGGAAGACGGAGGGTGGCCCAAGCAACACTAGTGAGCCGGAAGGCTGAAGGCGGACTAGCGGTTCCAGATTTTGAGCTTTATTATCTAGCAGCACAACTCCAGGTTTTGACACAAGACATCGCAAGGGAGTTTAGAGGCCCGGAACACTTGAGAGGCAGGGGAATCCAAAGACATGTATTGTCATTTATAGTTCTGCAGCAAAAGCTTAACATTAGGGATCTCTCGTTAGAAGAGAAAACGCTGAGATTATGTTAGAATCGTAGCCAGAATAGGGCTGGGGTACTACACCCCTATGCTCCTGAAATCCCACTGGGGATGATAACAGCGTTACCCCATGGTGGTGATTGGACTCCTCTGATAGAGTGGGAACAGGCAGGGATTCAGGTATTGGGTGACCTATACGAGGATGGCGAGTTACTGACCTACCAGGTGCTACAGGAGAGGTATGATCCTCCGGGGGGGGGTTTAATACATGCTGCTCTGGTAGCGGCAATTAGGAAACACTGGAGGGAGGGATCAGTTGAACCCAAATCGATTATGGCTTGTCAATATGCAGTGATGGTGGCAGGGACCTTCAAGGCATGCCTCTATTCCAGGATGCTAAATGAGGGACTAAAACCACTAGACACGTTACGAGCAAAATGGGAGACAGGCATCGGGAAGCTCATACCGGAACCCGCATGGGGACATATCCTTCGCAGGGCCTGGAAAGGCACCAGAAATGCACAGTTCCAACTGGTGCACTTCTTCATACTACACAGAGCATACTTAACACCGGGTTAGATTCGGAAATACTTTCAGGTAGAAGATGCAGCATGTCCTAGATGTGCGAGAGAGGGGGTGGAGTTGGAGCACATGCTGTGGGAGTGTCCAAAGTTAGGAGGTTATTGAGAGGAAGTGGGAGTCCTGTTAAATGCAGTCACTGATCGACTATTAGATTTTGATATAGCTACATGCTTGCTACATTGGTTTCCCCACACGCCCAAAACGAAGGTGACCAGTAAATTTGTGGACATGGGATTATTACTAGCGAAAAGAGAAATAACAATGCACTGGAAGTCGAAGGATGGGTCCCAACAGTAAGAGATGGAAGGCAGAGCTAAGTAATTGGGCCAGTAGTGGGAGTGTTATTAGATTCCAACAGGCACGACGCTCGAACAACGAGAAAGCGATGGAGACAGCAACGGCATGGTAGATGCTGGTGCAATCGCTGACTGATCAGCTAACGGAGGAAGAATGAATGGGGTGCATTGTTACCTTAGGAGACCTTGTAGATTGATGTTATCGGTACGCTCAAATTGCAGCTGGGTCATGAGAGGGGTTTTAAGTTTGGGCTTCATGTACTACACACCAGTGGCAAGGGGAGGGGGTGGGTGTTAGTTGGGGTCAGAAGTAGATTAATAAGGAGGTTAGGCATATATAGAGTGAAGGGTGAAGGACACGAGTAGATTATAGCGCCACTGTCAAGCTGGAGAACTGGTGCGATAATTTTTTTACGTGATGTAACGTAACAGTTTTTGGAATTGTTTTGAAGAATTATGGCAATGACCTGTACTGTATCTTGCACTTTGTCAACAAAATGCTAATAAAATATGTTTTCAGAAAAATGATGTTGAGGTCGTGATGGCGGGCCACTTGTGCGAGAAGGACCATGTAGATGTTGAACAGTGTCGGGCTGAGGGATGAGCCCTGGGGGACACCGCAGATGATTTAGGTGGCTTCGGATCGGAAGGGTGGGAGGCGGATGCTCTGGGTTCTGCCGGTGATGAAGGACGTGGTCCAGTCAAGTGCCTTCTCTTGGATTCTGGCTTCTAAGAGGCGTGTCTTTAGAGTGCGATGGCAGACCGTGTCGACGGTGGCCGACAGGTCCAGGAGGATGATGTTTCGCCATTGTCTAGTTGGCGCCTGATGAGGGCTGTTTCGGTGCTGTGGTTTCATCTGAATCTGGACTGGGAAGGGTCCAAGATGTTGTTGTCTTCCAGGTGGCGGGCCAACTGTCTGTTGATGATTTTCTCAATGACCTTTGCCGGGAATGGGAGCAGGGAGATGGGCCGGAAGTTCTTAAGGTCCTTGGGGTCCGCCTTGGGCTTCTTGAGGAGGGCGTTGATTTCGGCGTGTTTCCAGCTTTCTGGGAATGTGGCTGTTTTGAAGGAGATGTTGACCTTCCGTAGTTGGGGTGCGATGGATGCGTCTGCTATGTTGAATACGTAGTGTGGGCACGGGTCTCATGGAGATCCTGAGTGGATGGAGTTCATGACCTTGCGTCTCTCATCGTCGTTGACGTTGGACCAGGAGGTCAGGCGGATGGCGCTGTTCACAGGGGAGGTAGAGTTTGACGTAGTCGGGGCGGTCGTGGTGTTAAAGCTGTTGTGGATGTCAGCGATCTTGAGGTGGAAGAAGGTGGCTAGTGAGTCGCACAGTTCTTGAGAGGGCGGGATGTCTTTGGTGTTGGCGCTGGGGTTGGAGAGTTCCTTTACGATGCTAAAGAGCTCTTTGCTGTCGTGTGCATTGTTATCCAGGCGGTCTTTGAAGGAGGATCTCTTGGCTAATCTGATGAGGGGGTGATGTCTTAGGGTGGCATCCCTGTGAGCTGCGTGGTTGTGCAGTGTGCATTTGTGGAGCCATATTTTCTCCAGTTTCCGGCATGCTCGCTTGGAGGTCTAGAGTTCGTTGGAGAACCAGGTGGCTCTCTTGCTGGTGTGGTTGTTGGAGGGTTTATTGAGCGGGGCGAGGGTGTTGGCACAGTCGTCGATCCACTGTCTGAGATTGCGGGCTGCGGTGTCTGGGTTGGTGGGGTCGTGGGTGGGTTCTGGGCAAGGGTGGTGATCAGCCGGTCTTCGGTGACTTTGCTCCAGCAGCAGCGAGGCAGCTGTTGGGTGAGGTGGTGCGTGGTTGGTTTCTTGAAGGTGAAATGGATGCAGCGGTGGTCAGTCCAGTGGAGATCGGTAGTGTGGTTGAAGGTGACTTGGGTGCCTGTGGAGAAGAAGGGGTTCAGGGTGTGGCCGGCAGCGTGGGTGGGTGCGGTGACGAGTTGTCTGAGGCCGAAGTTGGCGAGGTTGTCGATCAGGGTGGCGGGGTTGGCGTCGTTGTTGTTCTCGACGTGGAAGTTCATGTCCCTGAGGAGGATGTAGTCCGTGGAGGCGAGTGCGTGGGTGCTGGCGAGGTCGGCGATGGAGTCGCTGAACTGAGTCCAGGGTCCGGGGGGTCTATAGATGAGTGTTCCTCTGAGGGTGGTGTTGTCGTCGGTGTGGATCCAGAAGTGCAGGTGTTCGGCGGCGTTGAGGGTGTCGTCTGCATGGGTGGTGACCTTGAGGGTGGACTTGTGGATGATGGCTATTCCTCCTCCGGTTCCATTGGCGCGATCCCTGCGGGTGATCTTGTAGCTGTCCGGGATGGCTATCGCGATGTCGGGCACCGAGGAGTCATTCCACCAGGTCTCTGTCAGGAAGTCCACGTCTAGGACGGAGGTGTCGAGCAGATCCAAGAGCTCGACGGTGTGTTTGCGTGCGGTGCGGGTGTTGAGGTGTATGTGGCGGAGGAGGTTGGGTCCAGTCCTTGGAGGTATCGACTCAATGTCAAATGTGAACACTGAAGTCTGCAGTACAGGCCAGAGAGACCGCTCAGCAAAGGCCCACAGCCACGTGGCATTGACTTAAACTCTACAGTTTGCAATATGCAAAGCAAACAAAACGTGTGCACAGCCTGCAATGATACATATGAGTGATGCAAACAGAATGCACTGGAGGAATGCCTTTTCCTACAGGACTACTTCATCTACAATACCGACTCAATGTCAAATGTAGACACAGAAGTCTGCAGTATAGGCCAGAGAGAGCATTCAGCAAGGTCCCACAGCCACATGGCATTGACTTGAGCTCTACAGTTTGCAATACACAAAGCAAAAAAAACGTCTACAGAGCCTACAATGATGCGTATGAGTGGTGCAGACAGACCACACTGAATCAATGTATTTTCCTACAAAACTACCTAATCTACAATAGCGACTCCATCTGAATTGTGAACACTTCTGTCTGCAGTGTAGGCCAGAGAGAGCAGTCAGCAAGAGCCCACAGCCACCTGCCATTCACTTGGGCTCTAAAGTTTGCAATACACGTGTAAAAAACAACATGTGCATATCCTTCAATGATGCATATCAGTGGTGCAGCCAGATTGCACTGGAGCAATGTATTTTCCTACAGGACTGCATCATCTATAATATCGACTCAATGTCAAATGGGGACACTGAAGTCTGCAGTATAGGCCAGAGAGAACGTTCAGCAAGGGCCCACACCCACGTGGCATTGACTTGAGCTCTACGGTTTGCAATACGCGAAGCAAAGAAAATGTGTGTGGAGCCTGCAATGATGCGTATAAGTGGTGCAGACAGAGTACACTACAGCAATCTCTTCTCTTACAGGACTACATCATCTACAATAGCAACTCGATCTGAATTGTGAACACTACTGTCTACATTGTTAATTACAAGAGTACCTACACACACAACCATCAATACTTTTTCTCACTCCCTCTCTACAAAATAAAACAACATAAATTACAGAGAACTTTACAATGACTAAATTAAGTATGGGCGAAATTTGCGAATTCGCGGTCCGCGAATTTGTGAAAAATTGAAAAAAAAGTCTGCGAGTTAGCGAATTTTCCCACGAACTCGCGGATTTTTGTGCCATTTGCACAAATATGTGACCACATGTGCCTGTAACTTTGCCAGCGCGCCAAAAGGCGCCGAGGTCCCTTGAGTGAGCCGGCCATTATAGTGGGGACGGGCGGGAATATGTTTCATACCGCTAGTGTGTGGTGGATGGGGCCAAACGGGCGGGGTTACTATGCGAGTTCACATGCATCTTGTTTATAAAGGGTCAGAGACCGAGCAGAGCAGCAGATGAGGAGAAAGCAGCCTCCTGGTCACAGGAGCTACACAGGGATGGTGCTCGGGAAACTCATGGATGCAAAAATACGTTTGGCACAGGACCCAAGAATCCTTCAGATGTCCAAGATAGCTCTGCTGCGTGTGTTGGTACAAAGCCATTCTGATCCTGCTCAGTGGGTTCAGGCGCATGCAGCTGCTGCTGCTGGACAATGTCCCTTCTCACACTAAAGTGCCCCGTACAGGCATATGCTGGCGCTGGGCAGTAGGGTGTAGTGGCATGCGGGTGCTCCACACCTGGTACATGCGCATACCGGTGTCAGGGGGGCACGTGTTTATTGGTGCTGTGTAGCAAGTTATGACTTTACATTTTGACTGCACCAGATGGTGGTACCACCTACACGGATCAGGAGCATCCAGGCACCAGACTTCATGGTGCAAGACCATAATGGTGCTGTGTGGTACAGGTATATATGTACTGGGGGCAGGGGGACACTTAGCACAATGTGTGCTCACACCCAGAGGGCTCCCAGGCAATTGAGCACGAATGACTGAGAGGGCTCTGGGGCAGTTCAGCAGCACGGGGGCTAACACCCACTGGGCCCCAGGGCAGTTCAGTAGCGCATGGGCTCACAACCACTGGGCAGCTCAGCAGCCCAGGGGCTCACACCCACAGGGCTCCTGGGCAGTTTAGCAGCGTCACCCTCTGGTTCATCACTGCCACCCTCTGGTTCATCACTGCCACCCTCTGGTTCACCACTTCCACCCTCTGGTTCATCACTGCCACCCTCTGGTTCACCACTGCCACCCTCTGGCTTACCACTGTCACCCTCTGGTTCATCACTGTCACCCTCTGGTTCATCACTGCCACCCTCTGGTTCATTACAGCACCATCTGGTTCACCACTGCCACCCTTTGGTTCACCACTGACACCCTCTGGTTCACCACTGCCACCCTCTGGTTCATCACTGCCACCCTCTGGATCATCACTGCCACTCTCTGGTTCATCACTGCCACCCTCTGTTTCATCACAGCACCCTCTGGTTCACCACTGCCTCCCTCTGGTTCATCACAGCACCCTCTGGTTCACAACTGCACCTTCTGGTTCATCACAGCACCCTCTGGTTCACCACTGTAGATTATGGGGAGAAAGCACACCTGCCCAGCCTCAACCGGGGGCTGGTTAATATGTTACTGAATTTGAGCTTCAAGTCCGACACCTGCTTCCTTATCTGTAAGTGCTTCCTGTTGTGGTTTTATTTTTGTGACAGCCTGGAGCATTGTGCCATACTTGTAACTATTCTCTGACCCTGCTTCGAGGGTCAGAGCCGGGTCAGAGAATAGTTGCAAGTAGGCAACAACTCTGAAGGCGCCGATCAGGAAGCACTTACAGGGTTACAGCAGGTGCCCAAGTTGGAGTTAATTTCTTTGTAACCATTTTGTAAATGGTTACAAAGAAATTAGCTTCAACTTGGGCACCTGATGTAACCCTGTAAGTGCTTCATGTACTTCAGTTTTTGAAAATTAGTCCCAAACGCGATTTCGCGGATTTTTCAGCAATTTCGCGCGATTTGCGGACCGCGAAATTGCTGAAAATCCGCAAATTACGCGAATGGAAGGATTTTACACCCATGCTTAGACTAAATCAAAACAATTCGAATTGGGATTTCATCTCTCCACAGTCTACACTATTCATTGTTCCTTTGGACTTGCAAGATGAATTTGGTCATTTCACTAAACCTATAACTGATATAAAAAAACTTCTTGACGCAAGTATACTAAAACAATATTGAGTATGTTTCAATAGACATTCTAATTACTTAACTACTGGATTCTGTAATTAAACAATCACCACGCAATCTAAATTGTGAACCCTACAAACCGCAGTCTAGACCAAATCCAGTGGTCATTCACAACTCACAGCCATATACCATTGGATTCAAATGCACAGAGTTGGTTGCACCTGATCAGAGGGGGTGCACATCATCACAGACTTTAACTTATGACATCCTCAATCATAGAATCAAGACCCCATTTCACTGTTTGCACCTGCTGTACCACAGTATACTCCACCGACTACTGTCAACCAAGCCCAATAATCATGTGCAGCAGTTACCTATAGAGGCACAGACTGTGATGCACCTCAACTCACGAACTTCTGAGAAAAGCAAGCAGCAGTTAATATCGGACATCGTCCGTTGTGTGATCAAGACACCGTTCCACTGTTGGGACCTAGAGTTTCTTACACTTACTCGAAGAGGGTACCTTCATCTCCACTCTCAGATCCACTTCTAACATCATCCATTGAGGGATCAGGACACCATTCCACTGTTGGTATCTAGAGTTGGTTGCGCCTCATCAGAAGCTATACACAAAAATCATCACACACTTTAACTTCTGACATCCTCAATCATAGAATTAAGACCTTGTTTCACTGTTCGAACATGCTGTACCGCTGTGTACTCCAGCAACTGCAATAAACCATGCCTAATAATCATGTGCAGCAGTTAACTACAGAAGCACAGAGCCTAATCCACCTCAACGGAAGGAGTTCTGTCAAAATCAAAGCAGAATGTAATACCGGACATCTTCCATTGTGGAATCAAGACACCGTTCCACTGTTAGAACCTAGAGTTGGTTCCACCTGGTCAAAGGGGGTACCTTCATCTCCACTCTCAGATGGAGCTTTAACATCATCCATTATGGGATCAAGACACCATTCCACTGTTGGGACCCAGAGTTGGATGCAGCTGGTCAAAGGGAGTACCTCCATCTCCACTCTCAGATGCAGTTCTAACATAGTCTACTGTGGGATCAATACACCGTTCCACTGTTCGGAACTAGATTTGGTTGCACCTGATCGGAGGGGGTACACCGAAATCATCAGAGACTTTAACTTCTGACATCCTCAATCATAGAATCAAGACCCCGTTTCATTGTTCGGACCTGCTGTACCGCGCTTTAGTCCAGCAACTACAGTCAACAAAGCCCAATAATCCAGTACAGCAGTTAGCTATAGAAGCACAGAGTGTGATGCACCTCAACTGAGGGAGTTCTGTGAAAAGCAACCAGCAGGTATTATCGGACATCGTCCATTATGGGATCAAGACACCGTTCCACTGTTGGGACCCAGAGTTGGTTGCAGCTGGTCGTATGGAGTACCTTCATCTCCACTCTCAGATTGAGTTCTAGCATCGCCAACTATGGTATCAAAAACACAGTTCCACTGTTGGCACCTAGAGTTGGTTGCAGTTGGTCGAAGCGAGTACCTTCATCTCCACTCTCAGATGCAATTCTAACATCGTCCATTGTGGAATCAAGACACCGTTCCACGGTTGGGACCCAGAGTTGTTTCCACCTGCTCGAAAGGAGTACCTTTTTCTCCACTCTCAGATACAGTTCTAGCATCGCCCACTATGGTATCAAAAACACAGTTCGACTGTCAGTACCTGTCGAACTACTGTGTTACTAGTATACAGAGCAATCCACACTTCTTGGCCTCAGGCTGGGCGTTGTGTGCCTGTGATGCGTTAGCCAGCATTAATCTCAGGATCCTTCTGAGCTCGCAGACCTCGGCCCAGGAGCTTCCGCCAACACGTGGTGGGCCCTCTTCGACATACAGCGGTGTCGAAAGGTGAACTGTGGGGCATATACGCATCACAGCAGCCATGACGGTTTCTGAGTTCCCACAGGCTGAGAGCATCATTCACGCACCCACCTTCCCTCACAGTGTCAGCTTCGTAGTGGTGTAAGCTTCGCAGACCTGGCAGACACGCTCACCAATCCGGAAGGGAACCACACCCAAAGAAACTTGCTTTTTATTCATACCCCTATGCTAGCCTTGCATACGCTGAGCCAGCCCACTTCCCTAAACATTTGGGGGGGGGGGGAGGCACGTACGCACTACCATTCCATAATCTTCCCTACTGATTGTACTATCATGGTTGCGTCCACTGTCCACTTCATTCAATAGACCATCAGTGCATGTTGACATGTACATGTCTGTGCTCTGCATACTCAAGTCTGCCCGACACATCCCCTCAGGACTTCACATTGTATACTTTTATAATCGAGAATTATTTGCCACCTTCGCACATACTTTGAGCTCATCTCTCCCCGTATCCTGCATAGTGAGGCAAAGGTGCCATGCCATGCTTAGTTTGTATACATGGCTAGCGACGGGTTCCCACAGTATGTAGTGCCATAGTGTCTGCTACGTGCACATGTTTGTCATATTGAATGTCATTACATAAGGTAGCGCGTTTATTCATGAGCAGTAGTTTATCCCATTTACATATCACTGTCTTAAAGAGCATGCAAAAGTTTTTCTCACAGGTGAATAGTGCGACCACACTGGCAGTCATTTATTACTATCCAAGAATGTCCAACTACACAGCGCTTCTAAGCTTAAAGCCACCAATCTTGCTTCCTTTCTTAAAAGGACGCCAACTCCCACAATAACATCAACATTCACACAGCTTTCTAACAACAGTTATCTGCTTCGAAATAACATACACTCCTACTGAATGTGAGCTGGCATACCGCATGTCCTTAATTTTTCAAACACAGTAACTTCCCGTGGCAATCTCTATTCCCACCCACACAAACTAACTCCCAAACTTCAACTTGGCCTTCAATTCCTAGTTTGAAAACACATTTCAAGAAACAAACCAAACTAAAAGCACCTTTGTTCAGAACAGAAGTCTCCCTCACTTCTGCAAAATAAATTTATCGACTGCAGATACCACGAGCTTCAAATAAAATGTACTCCCTTTTTAATACGAACCGCCAATTACACTTTGTGAATTGTTACACAATTTACAACACGTCACACTCAAGGTCTGGCACACGTTTTTAACATGGTCTCCCATAGCCTTCTAACAGGCTTTCAAACTGTTCTTCTTTTAATACCAGACTACATCAGAAATTCTTCCGACCATCTCTGGAATAACAAGAATAGAGCCCATAATTCTCGCCCTCTCTGCGGCCATCCTACAACTAATTCTACATCTAGAAATGGCTACGCTCTCTATGTAAACAACTATGTCTGACAGAATACGCCTCTACGCCAAGCTACATCAATACTGTAAAAAACAGAAAAACTTTTCGGCTACCTGAATCTATCTATAATCTGAGCGAGCTACAACATAACATTTATCTACACTTATGCAATATGCGTACAACAATCGTTTGATTGCAAAACTTGCCCATTCGACTGGCGAATGGAAGTATGCCTTTCCAACATCTCAACAATCGCTCCCAATATCCAGCATGTAATGGAGTATATTTAAAACAATGAACGTGATTGTTCTGGCAGCGGAGCAATGCAAAAAGGAATCGCAGCGGAATGGGATTCCTGCGCAGCCGCGAAAGATCTCCTGCAACGTGCAAACTTTCACAACATCACAGATTGCCTGCCCATATAAATTACCGCTCCAACATTTGAGGAACATTACTGTCTCTTTGAGGATATGAATTGGATCGCTTCGCTTTTCTCACACGATGGCAACACTAGCCTCTTGGAACATTACGTATCTCAAGTCGCTTAAGAACTTCTGGACTGGAATCACCAAGACTTGTAAGAAACTCACATTATTCTTGAATGGATTTTTTCTATCTTTTTTCACTTTTTCCCTTACATTTTTTATAATACACTTCAATCCTACTACTTTGGTATAATAACTTTCTAAGTATACTCAGATATTTGAACTCTATCCTCATCATTACCCCTTACATCTCCAGTCTAACCAGGAATCGGTGATGTATGGCCTATGCAAATACGCTATTTACTTCTAAAATTATCCTAAACCTGACACCCATTTAGAAACCACGTCTATTCTGTGTGCACACACCTCTCTGCCTGCCTGTTATTCACAAAGCCCTTTCACACAATGTTACTCAAAGTCAGCCTCTGCTCAGAACCTCACGATAAAAATGTAAAAAGACGACTTTGTTTGCACAGTGTGGTAATCCTAAACTACCTTTATTTTCATTATACAATTTATTTATTCATGTCTAATAGCTATTCTGTAGGTCGCATGGAACTGTAACATTTAATGTGCAATTCACTGATGCAGGAGCTTCGATTTGACTACAGCAGAAGCGTTTGGAGTTTGTCTAAGCTCGATGCCTTAGCTCTCTACACAAGAATGTTTTTTGAACCAACTGAAGACAAAAATGTACGGTTTGACTACAAAGGTACCGAATGTGCTTCTCAGAAGCAACATTTTTGTATTTATCCTCAAAGTTCCAATGTGGGTAGAATTAGTACCAATTCTGACACGCACCACATTGAATCTACTGTACAACAGATTGCTAACTATTCTACTGTTGATAATTTTCTGTTATAAAAAAGCACTGCCAAGGTACATAAAAAGTTTGATGACTACATTTTGCAATTTCTTTTTAATTGTTTTATTTTCTTAAATGATACGTGTGGTAATCGTATCCTGCCTTTATTTTCCTTATAGAATGTAGAGTCATTCAAGAGTAATAGCTATTGTTTATTTCACATGTAACTGTAACATATAATATACAATTCACCGATGCTGGAGCTTACATTTGAATACAGCAGAAGTGGTTCAACCTTGCACCAGCTGGATACCCTAGCTCTTGCACCAGTGGGTCCAATTATGGCACTTAAATAAAGACACTTTCTATATAATTTTCAAACTCCATCCCTTTATTACACACAACCACTTTCTTAGACACAACTCATTTTACCATTTTCCTTCTCTGGCATTGCAACATTCTGCATTATATTCTTCACGATTATTCTTTTATTCCTGCTTCCTAAAACACTACATTCGACTCTTCAGACCAATAGGGATGAGTAGTTCATTTCACACTCCCTGTATAGAATAAACGCACACTAACACAACTTTCAAGGTATGCTACAGTGGCCAGTATCCTACAGTGCCCACAGCACATCACTTCACAGCAATAAACCCACAACTTACACTCACAGTTTCATCCCTGAGTCTTTATACCGGTACCACTAAGTACTCTGCTTCCCACTTCCGCTATACTCTAAATGCATACTAATCGCACCTGCACAGATATGCTACTGCGCCCACTATGCTACAGCGCCCAGAGCACATCACTTTACCGCACTCAGCTCACACTTTAGACACACGTTTTCATCCCCAAGTTCAGCGGTACCTCACGTCTGCTCCATCTCACTCTAGACAAAACAGCACTTTCATACCGGAATGGGTAAATACTTCGCTTCTGCCAGTAAACTATAGAGCACTCAACTCACAGCTAAGTCACAGGCTTTCATCCCGGAGTGTACCTGAACCTCAACTCCGCACCATTTCAAAGTGGGCAAAACAGCGCTTTCACACCAGTAGGGGTAAATACTTCACTTCAGCCAGTATGCTACACCGCCCAGAGCACATCAGTTTACAGCACTCAGCTCACAGTTTAGGCCCACTGTTTCATCCCCGAGTTTAGCAGTACTTCACCTCTGCACCATTTCACTCTACACAAAACCTTACCCAGAACCACCTAGCATTCAGAAAGCAGCTTAAAACATGGATATTTGACAAGTAATCCTCCTCCCCTCCCTAAGCGCCTTGAGACCCTATGGGTATGTAGTGCGCTATACAAATTCTCTACTTGACTTGACTTGACAAAACAGCACTTTCACACCGGTAATGGTAAATACTTTGCTTCTGCCAGTATACTACAGAGCAATCAACTCACAGCTTAGGCACACGCTTTCATCCCAGAGTGTACTGGCACCTCACCTCAGCACCATCTCACAGTGGGCAAAACAGCACTTTCACACCAGTAGGGGAAAAATACTTTGTTTCACACTCCCTCTATAGCACACCCTACCCACCCTACAAACCTCACAGCGCCCCTACCCTCCTCTTTCCCACTTTTTTCTCCCTTTTTTCCCCTCACTCGCTTCAACAGAATCACAAAATGGCGGCCAACACTTCCTAGTTGCAATTGCTCGCACCGCTTGCAGCCAATCAGCAACAGGCTCGTGCTCGTAACGCCTCAGCCAATCAGATGGCAGAATTCCCAAATATTGATATCTGTAAATTTCGATATTTCTCAAAAACTACTGAACGGATTTACACCAAATAAAAAAAGCGTGCTTTCTAGACCCTTCTCCCTGCCAAATTTGGGGTAATTCTGTTCACCTGTTCGACCTGTAGCCTTTACTAAAGTTTCCTATGGAAATTAACATTTAAAAAACACGTTTTAGGACCCCATTTTTTCTCTGCCCCCCCTTGACGAATCACCCCCAAACTTTCAACATAGGCGCTTCCAAAGATTTGTCAATCGGCGCCAAAGTTATTGGGAATAGAATGTTGCCATTTTCCGGTAACTAGGTGACAGGAAAGGAAGACTCGCACTCCACGGTGACTGTAACCACAGTTTCATTTTACTGGCTGATGCGTTTTGAGCAAAAGCTCTTCTTCACAAGCCAAAGTTTCACCACAAATGCCCACCATTAAACAGTGTATTTACAAGACATAAAGGTAGGAACATTCCAAATAGATACAATAGAAGCAATACTATTGTCACTGTGGTAGAAGACAGACTCACTGCCTTCTTAATAGACATACTTGACAGCGTAGGAAGAACAAATTAATTGTAACAAATAAATTAAATGTGTCCTTACATTTGCATTATGCACATTGTGAATAACAACGAGGGGTGGGGGTAGAGAAGGGTATTGTTGCTATGTTTAATTTAATTCCTGGTACCTTTAAACATACGGTTTGACTGGTTTTAACATGCAGTTGTGGCCACGTGGCCCATTTTTAACCACATATTATTGTTGCCTCTAAACAGAAGAGGATTGGTCCTAAATTATATACAATAAATAATACATGACCTAACAAAAAGAAAAGGAAAAAATCCCTGTTAAACCACAAGGACTTTCATGTGTCCTATATTACATTTATTATACCCAGTAGAATGACAGTGCTCTCACATACCGTGAAGGGGTTCCTAGTGGGCTGAGGGGCAGGGAAAGGAAGTGAAGGGAAGGGAGTGATGACGACAAGTGCCCGTCGTGTGGGGTGGTTGTAGGTGAAAGGAATAAATTCAGGAAAAGATGAGAAAAATTAAAATACGCAGGCTAGGCGGATTTCAGTATTGCAGTTTCGTTAATGGTGTGTGTGGCAAGTGCCGGGGTTAGACCATTGTAGGGATGTTAAGGAAATGCATACTCCAAGGGAGCGGTCGGGTCGACCAGGCAGGTTTTGCTTCATGTGAACATTTTCCAACCTGCTAACACTGTGTAACGGTGGAGGGCCCTCCCCGTGAAACAGTATACACAGAGAAATCATGAATCACTCTTGAAGGCAGAAAAGAGTCTATAAACTGGTGATGTACTCATCCTATGTGGACCGAGAGTTCCTCGTCCTCATTCAGGCAGAAGGGGTTCTTGGTATTGAGGAGCAAGAAGAACTTGGACTCCAGGACTCGCAGTTGTTTTTTGCGGTTACCCCCTCGAGGGCTTGCTGCCATCCTGTCAACACCAAAGAAAGACAAACTGTTGGCATTCTTGTCATGATGTCTCAGCCAATGTTTTGCAGTAGAGTAACTCAGGTCACTATTCCTCATTGTTCTAATGTGTTCAAGAATTCTCTTCTTAACTGGGAAGATGGTGCTCCCTATGTACATTTTGTCACACCGGCATACTATGGCGTAGACACAGTAGTCTGAATTGCAGTTTATAAATTTAGATATGTTCCCTGTCTTCCCTGTGGGCAGTGGATATGTTTTTCTGTTCTTGCTTGTGCTGCAGGCCATGCATTTGCCACACTTGAATAAACTCTTCTGTTGTTGTATCCAACTCTGTTGTTTGCTAGTGCCCAAGTAGCTATTGGCCAACATATCTTTCAGGGATCGTGACTTTCTGTATGTGACCATAGGGGCTTCGCTGACTCTTGTTCCTATCACTGGATCATTTTTAACAATGTGCCAGTGTTTTTTCAAAGTATCTCGGACCCTGTTAGACTCAACATTGAACTCTGTTATCATCCTTATCTCTTTTTTTCCACCCTTTGGTCCTGGTCTCGTCACCAATAGGGATGCCCTATCCTGTGCATCCGCTCTCTCACTGGCTACCCTGAGAATTTTGTCAGGATGACCTCTCTTCCTGAAACTGTGCATCATGGTCTTTCTCTCTTTCTCACAACTCAGGTTGGAGTTAAAGTTTTGTTTGGCTCTTATTAACTCTCCATATGGAATGCTCCATTTAGGTTTGGGGGGAGGGTAGCTACTGGCATGCAGGAGACTATTCCCTGCGGTGGCTTTCCTGTGCAGAGAGGTTGATAATCTACCTTCCTCCACTCGCACACATACATCCAAAAAATCCATCTCTCTTTTTTCACTCTTGTGGGTAAAGCGTAGAATAACAAACTGATCCAATTCCAGTTTTTCTGCCTCCCCATATCATGAATACATCATCGATGTATCAGGTCCAAAACACAATGTGTCTAGTCAGGCATTCATTCACATCACTACAAACCACTTGCTCCTCCCACCATATCATTAGCATACAGGCATACCTCGGCACAAAGCAACTTCCCATCGCGGTACCAACCACTTGTTTGTACCACTTGTCTTTGAAAAGAAAAAAGTTGTTGGTACGGCATATAGTCAGCATTTCAATGAGCATATTTATTTGTTTGTACGCAAAGGTTAGGTTAGGTTAGGTTAGGTTGGTCTTATATAGCGCTCGGCTACTCCAAAGAGTGTCCCGGCGCTTTGATTTGTGACCGGAAAAGACAAACATCGACAGCAAAGGACAGAACACCCACAGTGAGTGGAAGACTCCACTAGAGAGAAGACCGCTATCGGGCAAAGAGCCACGTTTTAAGGCCCTTCCTGAAAGCCAGTAGATTGGATGTGCTACGCAGTGACAGTGGAAGCGAATTCCAGAGCTGCGGAGCCCGCAGCCTGAAAGAGCGCCCACCCATGCGGGCCTTTTTTACACGGGGAACCTCAGCTAAAAACAGAGACTCAGACCTCAGAGAACCGAGCCGGATGATAAAAGGCAAGCCTCCTTTGGAGATACTGAGCTCCCTTAGCATGCAGGGCCTTATGGGCCAAAGTCAAGGCCTTGTACTCTATCCGCTTCCGGATGGGCAGCCAGTGAAGCGACTGCAATAGGCTGGATACTCTGGCACGTCTATGGAGGCCGAAGATAGCCCGTGCGGCCGCATTCTGCACCACCTGCAGACGTTGCAGGAGATACTCCCGCAGGCCAAGATAGAGGATGTTGGAATAATCCAATCTTGAGCCAATTAATGCCTGGACCGTGGTCCTCCTATGCTCTTCCGAGAACAGGGGGAAGATCTTCCGGAGCATTTTGAGGAGACCAAAGCAGGTTCCTGAGAGAGCCAGAACTTGGGACTTTAAAGTCAACCCATTATCGATCTTCACTCCCAGATTCTTGGCTAACTGAGAAGAGTGTGCTGGAGGGAACATGTCAGCAGGCCACCATTCATGCCATTCTGGGTCAGAGACACAACCGAAGAAGAGTATCTCCGATTTATCTGAGTTGCACTTGAGGCTGTTCAGCTGGAACCAATTAAAAGCAGCCCCAAGGCACTCACGGACACTCTCTCCGTCGAAATCTTCTCCTTTCTGACATGAAAAGAGGAGCTGGGTATCGTCGGCGTAAGACACGATCTGGGCCCCGAAAGACTCCACCAATGTCGCCAGAGGGGTCATAAAGATGTTAAACAGAGTCGGGCTCAGCACGGAGCCCTGAGGGACTCCGACTCCCAATGGCGGCATCTCGGCGGAGCTCGAAGAGGCCCAGACAGTTTGTCGGCGGCCAGCCAAAAAAGACCGACCTGTCTCTAAAAAAGTGTCTACAAGCATTGATGCCATCCTCATGCTTTTTACACGTGTACAGAGACACTACATCTACTGTCACCAGCCAAAAGTTCTCCTGCAACGTGATTCCGTCGATCTTGTTAATAAAATCAGTGCTGTCTCTGCAGTATGATGGGAGGCTCAGGACATATGGGAAAAGGAATGAGTCTAAATATATGGATGTGTTCTCTAATAGACTCCCAATGGCAGATACTATGGGCCTCCTCGGTGGGTTGGTATTGTCCTTGTGTATTTTCGGCAGCATGTAAAAACATGGTACCGTAGGGAGTTTTTTTGTATATGAACTTGTATTCTTGGTCCCCCAACAGTTCTTGCTCTCTCCATTGGTCAATTTTGCTGTAGAAATGGCTAGTTGTCTCATCATATGCACTCTTACTGGATCTCTGATAATTACCTGAGAGAGTAAGTGTTCTCATTGCCTCCTTTTTGTATAGTTTGATATCCCACAGGACCACATTCCCACCCTTATCTGATGGTTTGATGATGAGGTTGGGGTCGCTGTTAAGTGTTCCTAGCGCTGTTCTCTGTTCAGGTGTTAAGTTATGTGCATGTTTGTTAGAGGTTTCATTCCAGATTCTCATGAGATCTTTTATTACTACCTCATGAAAAGTATCTAGGTTGTCGTGTGGTAAGTTGGGGTTGAAAGTGGACCTAGGCCTGAAGTTGGTAGGGACTGTACCCCTGGTTTCTAAGTCCAACTGTTCTATGGTATCATGCTCATCTTCCCACTCACTCATTTCACCTCCCAGTTCTGCTAAACATGCCAGGGCTTCAACATATTTGAGGCATATGTGCTCTGATAGTGTACCATCTCTACTAGCACCTGCAGCCCACGTTCCTGTGGCACGCTTCTCTTTGTTTAAAAACATTTTCATCAATTTTAGTTTACGTACATTTAAAAACATATCAATTCTGGTCTTCATATAGTCAAAGTTTTCTGTTGGACAAAACGTAAGGGCCAGTTCAAGTAGTATATATATATATATATATATACATGACATCACTGATGACATCTCAAATGACATCACTGATGACATCACTGATGACATCTCAAATGACATCACTGATGACATCACTGATAAAATCTCATTTTACATTAATGATCACATCACTGATGACATCATTCATGTGATAATACGATGAACCTCTTCAGACTCTAATATAACCTTAGATACACTCAGTGTAAACAGACACTCACAGACTGTCACTCATCCATGGAGTTACTTACACACCTAGTCAGTCATGCAAAGAATCAATCACACCTCCATTTTCACAACTATACAGTTATACACACCTTACTTATTCAAACATATACTAAAACATATTTACTCACTTATACAATCCTGGATACAAGAGCACAATGATCCATACAGCCACTCACACATTCACTGGCTCTTATGCACAGTTATTTATATATGTCAACTCTCACATGTACTGTATTTTACATATGTACTTACTTTGACATGTAGCACTGAGATATCTATTCACTCACCAATACAGTCATGCACACAGTCAACCACCCATACAGCTGTTTCCACATGCACTTTTGAACCCATACATCTATGCACAGAGTCATACACCTCCCAGCCACCCACACACACTCTCAGTCTCCCATACAAATGCTTGGGCAACCAATCAATAACCCATATAGTTACTCATATAGCTAATGATCAACAAATGCAGCAGGTTACAGAACAACAGACATAATGATGCACAAATTAAGACAGTTTAGTCACTAACCCATGCACTCAGTGAGACACATTTAACCACTCACTCATACAGTCAGTCATGCACCTACTAAATCCTTCATCCAGACACTTATACATCCACTCATTCTTAAATATGTAATACATATTTTAACTTTACAGAAAAATACAGTCACTGGATGTTGTCATCAGTGATGTCATCAGTGATGTCATTTGAGATGTCATCAGTGATGTCATCAGTGATGTCATTTGAGATGTCATCAGTGATGTCATCAGTGATGTCACTGACCATGTCATGAATGATGTCATATGTGACATGATCAGCAGTGGATTGCGGGTGCGTGATATATAGTTAGTACAACTAACTATATATGGAATTTCATTGGTTTTGTGTGAGTAAAATAAGGTTTTTTAAATGCTAATTCCTAACTATATATGGTGTATAACCTATGGTTTTTTCAGTGAATTTTCAAGGTTTTGTAAATGCAAATTCCTAACTATATATGGTCTATAACCTATGGTTTTTTCAATGAATTTCATTGGTTTTTTAAAAGCTAATATCTATAGCTGTAAAATGTATTCTTCTTTAAATACAAAAATATATTTTATATGTTTATTAATAATTTTTTTTTAATATTTTTTTTGTTTCGCTCCCGGTCCGCGAACCGGGAAGCTTTCCGTTAGCTCAAATAGATGCCGCGACCCGGTCCGCGAACCGATAAGAAATCAACAGTGACGGTATCGCGTTGCCGCGAAATGCGTCTTGTGACGTATCGCGTTAGCGCACCCGGAAGTGTCCCGGGGCGCGGACCGAGGCGCGAAGCGCAGCGACCCAGAAGCGATCCGCGTTGGCGTGTAATGCGTCTTGTGACATATCGCGTTAGCGCACCCGGAAGTGTCCCGGGGCGCGGACCGAGGCGCGAAGCTGAGCGACCCGGAAGCTAACCGGGGAGCGTTCCGCAGCGCGTAACATGAGCGTGAGAGGTCATGTGACTTGGTAATAAAACTTTTCATTGGTTCATTTCACTTTTGGTTTCATAATGATGGAAGGCTAGGTCAGGTGACCTAAAAATAACACTTTTCATTGGTTGAGAACTTTTGCTTTTCCCAAATGATGAAAACCCCTCCTTCTTTCCTCACTCTGACTTTCATCTTGGTGAGAGAAAGACCCTTTTACATTATAGAGAAATGGCTTCCATTGTTGCTTCAGCTAGTGTTCCCCCACCACCACCCCCACCTCCTCAAGGGAAGAAAGGACCACCTGCTCAACCAATATTTGAAGAAGAGGAAGATCAAGAAGAGGAGGAAGAGGAGGAAGAGCCTGAGTTTTTGCCAGAGGAGCCCAGGAGGTACAATAGAAAAGAAAACTACATCTGGCAATTTTTTAAATTTCCAGAAGGGCAAAAAAAAGTCAATGCCAGATATGTGTTTTGTCGTATTTGCAACGATTGACTTTCAAGGGGCACTGACAAGAAATACAGCTTCGGAAATTATACGATGCACAGGCATATGAGTAGGTGGCACCCAAATAATTATAGTGCTGCCCAGCTTCGTGATGAACAGCAAAATCCCCTGGCAATGGTGAGAAGATCTGCTGTCAAAGAAGTATCGGAACCAGAGGCGAGGGAGGTGATCCCGAACATTCAAATGGACATGGGGGAAGTAAAGCAAGTGTGCGTGTGGTGCAGCCAAACACTTTGCTACCGAGAAAGTAGCATTACTCTTATAATGAGAGCTATCAAAAATCATGTTTGCCCGAAACGCCCCAAAAAATAAATTCTTCTTTTTTTCGTTGCTCCTGTTGAGCCCTTCTCAATGAATCATTTTTGTTTCCCCCCTCCCCCCCAAAAAACAAAAAAATTACAAAATGTTCAGAAAAAACAAAAAAATATAAAAAATGTTCAGAAAAATAATAAAAAAAAATTAAAACAACAAAAACCAAAAAAAAAAGTTCTTTTCAGAACTACCTCCCCATTATAAAAAAAATTGGTAGAATTTTTTAAATTCTGCCAACCTCTATTTCTTTTAGTTCGCTTCCAGTTCGCACTCCGGTACGCGAACCAGGAGCGAACCCAAAACATTTTTTTTAAAAAAAGAACAGTAAGTATAAGGGAAGGAAACAGACAGTTATGTTACAAGAAAGACAGCTACAGGGAGTAAAGAAAACATACTGTTACCCGCAATCCACTTCTGATCATGTCACATATTATATCATTCTTGACATGGTCAGTGACATCATCAGCAGTGGATTGCGAGTAACAGTATCTTTTGTTTACTTCCTATAGCTGTCTTTCTTGTAACATAAATGTCTGTTTCCTATCCTTATACTTACTGTTCTTATTTTAAAAATTTTTTGAGATCATTCAGAAACAGTAACATTAATAGAGACAGAATGAGTGAATAATAATGAAGAAGTATGAGAAGAGAGGGACTGAGAAAAATACTGGAAGGAGTAGAATAATTAAGTAATAGAGAAAGGAATGAGAGAAGTAGCAAACGCAGGAAAGTAAGGATTAAAGAAATGAAGCAGTAGAACTAATAGATGTTAAATGTCATAGATTAAATGATTGATTCAGGATGACGATAAGGTGTGTCCTCTCCAAAAGTTTGTTTAAGATGAGGCCTACTCAGGGTTGCATATCAAATTTATGCTTGTTGAAGAATACAGAGGAGATAATACATGTGAAGGCCAACCATTGAAGTAAAACATGTCCACTTCACTCTTGAACAACGGCCAGACCTCTTCTGTGTCCATAGACAGACCTAAAGTTCATCTGCACAATGTCATCCGTAAACTTAGAAAACACAAGTAATGTAATTGAAAAACGTGGAGTTTCTTTTGCTCATTTCAAAATCACATCACCTGTGTTGCCTTTGCTTAGGTATCTCATAGTGCAGATGTAGTTCAGCATATGAAACAGTACGCAGAAGTGCAGCAGTGTATGCATTAATACATGTGAAGGCCTACCAATGAAGTAAGTCATGTCCACTTATTACATAATTCATGACATAGTCAATGACATCATCAGCAGTGGATTGCGGGTTAAAAGAGTAGAAAACATTTACCTTATAATTCTTGTTAACTTTTTCAAATATTTTTTCATACTTTCAATCTGTAAAAGAGAGAAGAAACATTTCAAAAATATTAAAACATGTATTTAAAAATTTGAAAAGACAAGGGAAAAGGTTCAAGAAGAAACAGTTTTTCAAAAACTTTGAGATTTACAGAAGCCTCTGCTGCTATACGTCCCCTACACAATCCTAAAGATATATATTTTAAACAAACAGTATCTTGATGCTGATGAAGTGAGGCCTATTTTGGAACATGGTGCATCTTTTGCACTGCTGATGTCTCACAATAGTGATGCAATAGCAGCGCAAAAAAGATGTAAAGCCATCATAAAATTGTGTCTAACATTTTAAATGATTCTTTCAGGATACAAATAAGATGTGTCCTTTCAAGAGGTTTCTTTAAGGTGAGGCCTATTCAGTTTTAAAAAAAAAACAGTACCCAGAAGTGCAGCACTGTAAGCATTAACTTTGACACTTACAGAAGCCTCAGTTTCTCCATATCTACCTCACATTTCTAAATGTATATCATAAGTACAAAAAGTAGAACATTAATTATACATGTTAAATGGTTTATTTTTGCTGTTCTCAGAATGTATCAAATTTCACTAAAAACAGTGACTTGAAGGTATTCATCATGTAACAGCGGGGAAAAAAAAACACAATCAAAATGATTGTGTTTAAAAAACCCATACAACATCAGAAATCAAAATTCAGAACTCCTTAAAGTTAACTTACTTTCCATGACGTCCAAGGATGTCCTATGAACAGCTTACACTCTTTTGTGCTGTTATTACTTTCAGCCCGCCACTTTCTGAAAGAAAATCTCCATCGTTTTTAAAAACACGTTACATGCAATAAATGACTTCTTGCTCTCTACCACAATTTTCCACAAGGCCAAATCTGGTCAGAGCCATTTATAACTCTTGGATTTCTTGTAAGCCAATCCCGTCATTTGGCATTTCCGCAACTTTCAGAATTAAAATGTTGAAGATCATTTTCACAATCCTGGAATAGTAATATCTTCCCCTTCTTGCACAGTCATGTTCTACATTTCCTATGACACTGATACTGCTTACTATGAAGCAGACTTACACTACCTCTATGACTACTACAATTATTTAATTCTCTACATCACTTTTAATCACAAAGCAATGTAAAACAGTAGACAGCATTGCAGACTTACATTCCCTCTACTCCATGTTTTGATTGGCTGCTTCAATTAGCTTATAAAAAGAAACAGTTTTTCTGAACTCATTCAAAGTGCACGTATTTCTCCATGACGTCCAGTCCTATGGTTAGAAGTTATGTCTCTGAACTACACTTATCCTCAAGGCCAAATTGTGTAGGAGCCATTAGAACGTCTTGAAATTCCACAGAGCACATCCCGAGATTATTTCCCTAAAATGTTGGTTTAAAAACACCAGGTAAGAGTTTTTAAGGTCATACGGCAATTTTTTTTTGAAAATTAAAACAGAATCATTACAGAATGACCAGCCATTTCTACACTTTAAATAAGCTGTGTAATGTCCTGATGTTATTGAAGGGCCGTCATGATATATAATTGCTGCAGTTACAAAAGTCCTTCCTGATATTGACAACTGCGAAGCTACAAAATTTTTAATTAAAGTTGTCAATTTTGTTCCATCAGGCCTACATCGTTGGAACATTAAAATGACATACTGGCCATATGTTCGTATAAATAATGTGGACATCATTTCAGATTTACATTGGCTACACTCCATGTTGTGATCAGCTGCTTTTACTAGCTTATTAAAGGAGACTGATTTACTGTCTGGCAAAGTTAAATATATAAATCTTTCTGAGTCTACACTAGTAGTACTTGATACCATACAGTTCTCGCAGTCATGCTGCCATTGATAAGAAAGCCCAAACAGCTGATCTACATCTACACCTTCAGCATGTAATACATCAAGCATATACATTAAAAACTCCTGACAATCTTGCTGAATATTTTGAGAGAATTGTGTTTGGCCTGAACATCTGTCTAACAGATTTCGAATTTCAGACACACTTTCTATGTTTCTTCTATCAGTGCTACATTTCTCTAACACAGAATTTAACAAACTGCAAAATCTTTGATCAGAATTGACCACAATCTCTTCTTTTACATTTTTTAGAGAAAACAAAACATTAACCACTACATTAGCATAGCAGTTGACACCAGAACTGTTTTCAAACTGAAAACCAACAACATCTTCAACAGAATCCTTTTTGTTTCTGCTTGTAATTTTAGGTTCATTGACTTTTTGTCTTTTTGCTACAACCTCCCCAGTATTGTTCTCATTTCTTCGTTTCCGGCCTACCACACGTTTCTCAAACAAAGGATACTGAGGCAAATGTGGCGCATACTCTCTTCTTAACCTATTGTATTCCTTAACACAATCTAGATCCGCACAAATGTTTGTGACATCACACTCAATCAAGTACAATCCCGATAAAGTTCTAACTCGTGACAATGCCACATATGCCATACCCTCCTTGAACACAGAACTGCCAATATTCACCAATGCACTGTCTACACTTAAACCTTGCGATTTATGAATTGTCACCGCATATGCCAAGCAAACAGGAAACTGCTTACGGCGAACATATAAGTCTTTTACAAGCAAAAATCTAGCAGAACAACGACCAATTAGCTGTACTTCCTCAATGCCATCAAATTTAATTTTTAAAAATTCAATTCCATCTCTATTTCTGTATTTCACAAAATCAACAACATTACCCATTGATCCATTTACCAGACCTCTTTCAACATGTAAATTCCTTCTTAAAATTATACGGCAGTTCAAGCACACATTCAGAGTCTTTTCAAAACCTGCAGTTTTAGATATACTCTTCTCTAATGAATCCAATTTTGTTTTCAGATTCTCAGACAAAATAATTGTTGATCCCATATGCTCTACTCTATCAATAGCTTCCAGTTTCACAATCTCTTGCTTTTCTAAATGCAACATTTTGTTGTTAAATTTGGCACATTCTGCAAGAGTTGGCATCAAACATATTCCAGATTTCTTCTCAGTAATTTTCTGAAAAATATTCTCAGGCACAACATCTTGTTCTGGATATAAATTTGACAGTAATCGTGCATGTAAAGCTTCTTTCCCATGCTCGGTCACTTTTCCAATTCTAACATCTTGTAGAATAGTCTTGTAAACTTCATCCTTCGCCTGACGCATATTTTCATGCAGTTCAGCATAATTGAAGTTTAACCATATATTGACGTTGCCAATGCTGCCTAGGCACTTCCTGGTATCTTCATGCGTGAGCATTTTGAACACAGGTTGCCCTTTCACTGGTGTCAGCTGCAGAAGATCTCCGAAAACAATGATGTGTTTGCCACCAAATAACACATCATACTCTCTTTTGAGAACTTCTTGCATCCTCAAATGCACAAAGGCAAGCATGACATTGGAAACCATGCTTACTTCGTCAATGATAAGAAGTTTCATTTTCCTCAAGATTCTTGAAACTTCAAAACAAGCATCTCCAGATAGCTTGTGATATTGTAATTTGTTGTCATGCTCCACTGGCAGCATCAGTAAACGATGTAAAGTAATCCCTTTAATATTATGTGCTGCCAGTCCAGTTGGAGCAGTGACAACACAAGACAGCGATGACTCTGTCCTTTCCTGCAAATAGCATGAAATTGCTTTAATGAGGAAACTTTTTCCAGTTCCCGCTTCTCCACTCACGTACAGTCGGACAGGCTTCAACGACGTACATGAGCACTCTTTCTTATCATGACTTAATCCATGATCAATTTGCATGGTAACTTCGTCATATATTTTCCTCTGCTCAACGTTGAGTTGTCTTTCCAACTCTTCTAAGTTAACCGCATCCTCTTGAGCATGTGCCATGGCTCTTTCCACTTCATTCATAGCAGTGGCAGCTTCATTTTCAATAACAGGTCCTCCTAGTGGATCCTGACTCAATGAAGCAGAACTCTGACTGTCCTGAGAACTGTCTCTGGCAATCTCGGCTGCAATCGTTGCTTCCTGCTCAATTTCCGCATTCAACATTTCTACATATTTGGGAAAAGCAGGACATTCTATGGTCTCCTTGGCGGCATTGAAAGAGTCTTCGTAACAGAGGAAATCTCCAAGCAGTTCCTCTTCTGCACGCCAAGGCTTGAAAAGTTGCAAAAGTGCTAAATAGAAAAACTCCTTTTTTTCAGGAGATTCGCCACTCAATTTTCGATGGTTTACCAAGTGGCATTTTCTTTGCTTGACCAGACATCCCTCACTTCCTATTACAGCATACACTCCTTTCTCAGTATCTTCTTTGATGTTCCTCTTGAATATGTAATTTTGAAGAACCTCATACAGACAAACATTCTCGAGGTGAATGCTTCGATTTGGATAATATGTATCCAACATGTTGGTCTTCAAAATGTCGGTACTGTTTGGCTCCTTTTCCGCCAAATACTCAATTTCCCGCACAGGTTTGAGAACTCGATTACGCGTTGCAGCAAGACCAAGACTCGCCCAAACGATACTCCTGGACTTGGCATAGAGACTTGCTGAAGACAACCGGTCAGAACATTCGTACGCTCCGATTTCTCGATGCGACAACATCTTCAGACTGAAACTGTACAACTTCTTGCTGAGGCTCTTTTCATGGGAAATGTCCTCCCACATATCCTTCAATTCTGTCTTCTCTTTTTTGGTGATGTAAGACGTCACATATCGAGCCACAGCCATACAGTTATCAGCCACAAACTGTATATCCATGTTAGCATTCCACATGGACAAAATCACCGGGTTGTAGTCGTTGATGTACTTGGACTCTTCGTTCCTCCTCAAATTGTAAGTGTTTTTAGGTGATTTCTTCATGACATTGTGTCGCAGCGAAGACATCAAACTGTTTACTCTTCCTTTAGAAATCACTGGTCGTGGAAAGCCGAAACGACATTTAGTGTAGAACTTGTCCTTGTTTCGGAATTTACGACGGCAGTACTTTCCACATCGATGGCTTTGGAAACGCAGAACTTTTTCTCTTAGACTTTTCTTCTCCTTTGCGTTTGGAACAGCACACGTAGAATACTGTTGGATGAAACTCATCACTGAGTCTTCTGGATCCGTTCCAAATTTAGGTGCATCCTTGATCCACAGCAACATATGTATATGAGGAGCACCTCTTGCTTGGTACTCCTTTCTCCAGAAGAAATCCAACACCTCTCCAAGAGGTGGATTCTTCTTATTCATGATGAAAGACATCATAGCTTCAAATCTATGATTGAAGTACCTACATACATTGACTGGATCCAAAGAGCACAGTTCTCCAGGTGTCTTGAATTCGATGTTATCTACGTTAGCATTTGCCTCTCGTAGAAATTCAAGTAAGTCTTCCCAGCCATACTCGGCACAGCTCAGAGTGAGGAACCATGTGGGAGTACCTAAGTTCCTCAGCATACATTTTAAATCACCATGACGACGGTACCAGTACTCATTAGTACCACGCTGACACGCCATGAGATTAATCAGGTGAGAATCCAAAATACTGTCTTGGACATTGACTTTATCCATAAAGTCACTTGCCGAGATGTTTTGCATGTGTATACCACTTTTCAAGATGTGGTTCACTGCATATGACAGTCCAGACAGATCGCTTTCAAACAGGAGATGAAACAAATAAGGAATGCATTGTCGAAACCTAGCATCTCCTGCATACAATCGCAAAGTCCGGTATTCAGAAGCAGGAATTTGATGAGGTCGCTCATCATATCTTCCTCCCTGACCTGTTGGAAAAAGCTGTGGGAAACACCGAGCTTCCAAACTTTCCTCCCAAACACTAATGGGACTGCCTTTGGCTTGTTTCATTTGAAACAACTCAATAGCATTCCCCATGACTTCCTTGGAATGCAAAGGATGAACACTATAATGTTCATATATTTCTTCACTAGTAGAGGGTTCTACTTTCTCAATTTGACCAGCACACAAATCGCTATCCTCTTCCTCACTTACTTCCTCTTCTGCAACATATACATTCTTATAGTATTTATTATTTTTTTTGAAATACAATGTTGCCTTTTTAACTTTCCTAACATCTACTAAATCTTGCCATATTTTCTTATTCTTTGTCGGAACCCCATTAACTAAGATAACCAGAGGTTCCTCTTCCACTTTTTCTACTCCAATTGTGTTAATGTTTTTCTTCAAATCTAGAGGCAAATAAACAACTCTTCCCTTTAATCCTCTCTGTAAATCTGATGGAGGCAATTTCCCTGTCTTTGGCTCCATTCTTACAATAGCCTGAAAGGGATGGATACTTTGAATCAAAATAGATTCATAAGTATTTAAATCCTTCAATTCAGAAGGAATCTCAATCAATTCCAGATTATTATGAACTGCTCTAGCAGGCATCTGGTTTTGATTTAATTTGCAACAACAATAACTACACACACGTTGATCCAATCCCAAATCAAAACAATTTTCTACCATCAAGTATGTTGCGAAATCCTTCCATTCACTATTATTTTCCCTTTCACTTTTTGCATATAAATCCACTAACTTAGTCTGATTCTTATAATAAGTGCGTCGACAACACACACAAGTGAAATTAGGCCTCTCACTTGATTTCACCTCAAACGTCGCAATTTCCCTCTGGAAATTATCTGTACTGGAAACCTGTACACTATCTTCCACATGACCCTCTTCTTCTTGCTCAATTTCAACATTCTCCTCTTTACTTCCAAAGTAACAAAACTCAATTTCTTCACATATATTCTTCACATCTATTTCAGAACCATGCAAAAGAGCAGCGCATAATTGTTTAAGCATAATTGCTGGACTCTTAGCATAATACAACATTCTAACTAATTTCCTCACTTTATTATGATGCACTGCTAGCATCCTGAAATGATGAAAAACACTCTGGCATACTCTCCTGGAAAGACAAGCCAGTGAATGACCATGCAAACCTGTCACTTCTCTTACTCTGCAAGGATCTAATTCTTGCAACAACCTTATTTTCTGCTTCAAACTTTTCTTATTAAATGACCGTACAAAATCACAAAGCAAATTGATGGAATCCTGTCGCACACTGCAAATACTACTACACTTCCAGGTGTACACAGGACCCTTAGCACGTCTTCCTAAAACCTCATTACCTAACACCTCTTCTGCCTCTGTTGTCACAAGTTTTTCTTTTTCAACTGGACAACCATCTTTCACTTCATAAGCACGACCACTGGTGTCAACTGCATGCACCAAATCATTATCCTGGAAATAACTCTCCTCATTAAAAAATGCCTCACAGCTTGAACTATGCATCCATTCTCCAGAAAAAACTTCACAAAAATTACTACGATTAACTATTCTCTTCCATCTACTATTTCTTTTGAAATCATAAATTGCCTTGTTTAGCTTCCTAATTCTATTGATTATCAAAATAAATAACTTACGTTTAATTTCAAATGCCTGATCAATAACTTTCTCAACTTTTTTTTTTCTCTTATAAAAAAACAATTTCTGTTGACCTTTCTTAATATTTTTTAACAAATTGCCAATTATCCTGTTGCGGAACATTCGTTTACGAATCTCCCTAAACTGTTGTTTCCTTCTACTATCATGCACAGAGTTATCTCTTGCTCTAGCAGTAACATTTTTGATTGGCCTTTCCTTTCCATTTGAATTCCTTCTCGTTTTATGGACTGAAACATTTTCTGTAGTAATATTTTTTTTACTACACATATTTCTTATGAAATATTTTGTGCTCTTACCCGGTGCTTTCTTCGTGACTTGACAAATCTTTTTGTTAGAGGACTGCTGCTTATTTTCTTTCACCTGCTGTCTTTGACGTTTTGCAGCCTTTCTCTGTCTTTCTATTGTTGGCATGGTGAAATCTTGAAATGATCTGCAGTTGAATCTGTGGTAAAATATAATAAAAAATGTTATTAACCATTATTACCAAACAGTAAAACAATAACAGTGATCAAAAACTTAACACACTACTTGACATTTTAAATAGAAGATTTTTTAGTCCTTGCAAATTTACAATACAGAAATAGCAGAAAAGAAATGACATTTATATTTATGTTACCTATGCTATTTTATATGTGAATCTGATCTAATTTTATGAGCATATTTTAATATTTTATTGAAGACACTACACATAACCTGCTTTTGAAGGTGTCTTTATTTTTAAATTAAACGGTTTACCTTTTTACTTTTTATTAATTATAAATTTTAAAAATAAATGTTTATATTTCCATAGGCTCAAGCAGGTCAGCTTCCCATCCTATGTCATATAATTCGGACAAATCTGCATCCTCATCACGCTCTTCTTCATCCTCAGGATTTAAATCATCCAAGGGATCAACATCCACTGATGTTTCAATTACAAGTTCAATGATGAGGTCAAAATCAACTGATTGCAGATTGTCGCTCATGTTGAGGTTGTCTTTATCTTTAAAGAAAGATAACAACAATGAGATGTTGCAGAGTAAGAGACAAATCTCAGAGATTATAATAGTAAAATTGTTTAACAAGAGTAATATTTTGCAGCTATTATTTAGCCATGTCCAACAATGCTGAGCAGGTGAAGACTATGTCTAAATTTTCAGTGAACAGGACTCATCTCTTCTTAACCTTGGATAAGCCTCACCGACTCTGTGTGTCCTGCACATACTTAAATGTAAAGGGGCAGATTTATGTTAAATGGCACATCCCCAGGCATGCACCAGTTAACGTGCACCACTACTCTGCCACCCATGGTGTGCCGTATTTACAATCAGATAGGAGAAAGCTTCGTCAAAACCCTGCGCCTGCTTTAAGCAGGCATAGGTCTTGACGCAACATTGTGGAGATGGGGCACCCCTGAGCCTTGCTTGAGCTGCATCGCACTTGCGATACAACTCCAGCAATCACTACCTTTACAGCACAGATACGTCACGCATCTGTGCCATTTTTGCCCCATGATGCCCCGCATTCTAAATGCAGCACACCATGGGTGGCGGAACAGCGGCGCAGGATGACTGACACATCCCTGGTGATGCACCAGTCATCATAAATCTATCCCTAAGCTTCTTATCTTGTTACAGATGAACCGCCATATGTAGCATGAAATTATTTTGCATTTCCTAAATAGCGAATTTTAAGGAATAAATAGCAATTCTTTACCATTCCTAATTTGCAATGAGCAAATTGCTAATTGCAAGTTACCCATTCATTTCCATGGGCTAGGAGGCTCATAGGAATGAAGGTTTAATTTGCGATTAGCAATTTGCTCATCACAAATTAGGAATTTTTCCAAGGGTGCAGGGGTGTCTCAAGAACACCCTGCTGCACCCCTGAAAAAGAAATTTGGGGGCATATGGCACACATACATGCCCTAAGGGCATGTGTTGGCGTCATATGGGACCTTTTGTTTTTTTGAAAAAAAGCTTTTTGAAAAGAATTCACAAATTACCACCAATTTACCACAATAGTTTCCAAATCCTTAATGTCATTTTTTACATATTTTTTGTTTGATACATTGCATTTAAGTAGTCACAAAATTTGCAAATCCTTCAGTGCAATTGCAAAATAAGGAATAGCACATTTTGCTACTCCTTATTTTGCATCAAACTTGTTTGATACATACCATTTGTCTAATTAACATTCGCAAAGGCCGAAATTCGTAGAATTTTGATCTTTGCGAATGCTAATTAGCTTGATACATATGGCCCCAAGTGAGGCCTGTCTTGCGACATGGTGCATCTTTTGCATCACTGCTGCATCGGTTTCATGTGGTACGTTTTTTTTACACCATGACATATCTGCCTAAATGCATCAATTTGTAATGTTGTCGCCTCATAGCAAATCTTTTGCACCGCCGCTGCATCATAAAAGTGACGCACAGTGGCAGAAAAGAGGCATACACCTATCATAAATCTGTCCCTAGCATTTTAAATGATTAATCCAGGATGACGAGAAAGTGTGGCCTATCCAGAGGTTTGTTTAAGGTGAGGCCTACTCAGGATTGCAGATTAAAGTTACGCTTGATGAAGAATACAGAGGAGATAATACATGTAAAGGCCTACCAATGAAGTAAGTAATGTGCACTTTATTGCGCCAGTCATCATAAATGTATCCCTAAGCTTCTTATCTTGTTACAGATGAACCACCATATGTACCATCAAACTATTTTGCATTTCCTAAATAGCAAATTTTAAGGAATAAATAGCAATTCTTTACCATTCCTAATTTGCAATGAGCAAATTGCTAATTGCAAATTAGCACCGCCACTGCATCATAAAAGTGACGCACAGTGGCACAAAAGAGGCATACACCTATCATAAATCTGTCCCTAGCATTTTAAATGATTAATCCAGGATGACAATAAGGTGTGGCCTATCCAAAGGTTTGTTTAAGGTGAGGCCTACTCAGGATTGCAGATTAAAGTTACGCTTGATGAAGAATACAGAGGAGATAATACATGTAAAGGCCTACCAATGAAGTAAGTAATGTCCACTTCATTGCGCCAGTCATCATAAATGTATCCCTAAGCTTCTTATCTTGTTAGACATCAACCGCCATATGTATCATATAACTATTTTGCATTTCCAAAATAGCGAATTTTAAGGAATAAATAGCAATTCTTTACCATTCCAAATTTGCGATGAGCAAATTGCTAATTGCAAATTACCCATTCATTTCCATGGGCTAGGAGGCTCATATAAATGAAGGTGCAATTTGCGATTAACAATTTGCTCATCGCAAATTAGGAATTTTTCCAAAGGTGCAGGGGTGTCTCAATAACACCCTGCTGCACCCCTGAAAAAGAAATTTGGGGGCATATGGCGCACATAAATTTTAACAACATTCATTTACCTCAAAAACGATTTTCAAATCATAATTTCAAAACACTGCACATGGGAAAATTACTTATAATGTCCTTAAGACACATAAAAGCGTTTTTTGATTGCCTTTGCAGCATGTTTGTATCACTTTTAACATGGCTATGTAACACAAACATTCAAAATCTAAATTTGCCATGCACAGGTGGGAGCATATTTACAAGCAATTTGCGCCACAGAGAAAGGTCTTACATTAAAATGGGAAAAATAACATCAGGGACAGTCAATTGCCTTATAAAGAAGAATACACCATTATGTCCTTGTCATAAATTTAAAAACAATTCCTTTTCCCCAAAAACGATTTTCAAATCATAATTTCAAAACACTGCACATGGGAAAATGACTTAAAATGTCCTTAAGACACATGAAAGCGTTTTTTGATTGCCTTTCCAGCATGGTTGGGTCACTTTTAACATGGCTATGTAACACAAACATTTAAAATCTAAATTTACCATGCACAAGTGGGAGCATATTTACAAGCAATTTGCGCCACAGAGAAAGGTCTTACATTAAAATGGGAAAAATAACATCAGGGACAGTCAATTGCCTTATAAAGAAGCATACACCATTATGTCCTTGTCATAAATTTAAAAACAATTCCTTTTCCCCAAAAACGATTTTCAAATCATAATTTCAAAACACTGCACATGGGAAAATTACTTAAAATGTCCTTAAGACACATAAAAGCGTTTTTTGATTGCCTTTGCAGCATGTTTGTATCACTTTTAACATGGCTATGTAACACAAACATTCAAAATCTAAATTTTCCATGCACAGGTGGGAGCATATTTACAAGCAATTTGCGCCACATAATTCATAATTTTCTCCTTAAAGCACACTATTCTCTATCTAAATTAAAGAAATATTTTCTCACCTTAGCAAATACTTTGAGTTTGAAAACAGTCTCAGAAACACATCAATTTGTCTTCAGCAGAGCAAAAGGTATGCACTCCAGAGTCTGCAGCTATCAAAAGCACAGAAATGCTGTAATTCTTCACACATATCTCTCATGTCACCCAATCAAAACTCTTCCCTCATTTTTTTTCAAATGAAAACCCATCCCCCCTCTCCCCTTTCTGCCTTTTCTGCATGGCAACCACCTCTTGGAAGACCTCTGTTGTTTGCAAGTTCACACAACAATGTTGCAATTGAACTCTGAACTCTCAGTGCACCTGCATATCCAGTGCATTCTTTCATTTAATGATTTTTTATTGACCACTCAAAATACATCTTTCAAAGAACACATCCGTGCACCCTAACTTTCTGTTTTCAGCAATCAAAATCCACCAATCACTGTTACTGCTTCATGAACACAGAAACTCCACAGTTTTTTTTCATTTTACACTCTCATTTTTTCAACTGCCATTTCATTGCCACACTTCATCTGACTGCAGGAGAACCTTCTCTCACCATGTTTTCTGTCTGGATTGTTGGACATAGTTATATTCACTGGGCTCAAAGGTACGTTGAAAACAGGAATTTACCTAACCTCAATTTACAAGATGTGGAAATTAAGTGGTTTGGCCACAGAGGATTAAAATGTCACCAATTGATACCATTGGTGAAAACCTTTATGCATTTGCCCAAACCTGACCTGTTAATTGTGCACTGTGGAGGTAATGACTTGGGCACTTTGACTGGTGTAGGTCTGGAAATGCTTTTAAAGGACACCTTTGAGCAATTAATGGCACTTTTTCCTCAGACTGCCTTGGTATATTCAAATATATGCCAAAGACAGAAATGGAGGTGGTCAAACCAATTTTGTCCACAAATTGAGAAGTCGAGGAAGCATGTAAACAAATCTGTTTCAGCTTACATGAGAGACCATGGAATGGGCTCCCTGTACAACAATAACTTGTGTTACTACATGCAAGATATCTACAGAGGAGATGGAGTTCACTTCTCAGATGAGGGCAACAGAATTTTCACTCTGAATTTAAGAATGTGCATTGGTACCTACTTATAAGTACCTAAATGTACCATAAACCCAAAAGCTCTTCTCAGAGCTACCCTACATCTAATCACTCACAATTATTATTTTACTCTAACATTTTTCACTAATTTTCAACAAAGTACGCTCCCTGGGGCGCTACCCGGTACGCGAACCGGGAGCTAACCTCGCAAATTTTTTTAAAAAAATGTTTTTTTTTCGCACATATAAGCCTCCTCAGCCACCCTCACAAAACCTAGGGGGTCAAGATAACTCTACCGTGCCCCCTTCTACCCATTCTGAACATTATTTGCCCTCCATCTTGTATCTTAATTCGACCGAAACACAAAATGGTGGACTCCCGGAACGCTTAAGGTCCGCGAACCGAGGCGCTCAACGGTTCGCGTACCGGGTCGCTCCCTGGGAAGCGCACCATCAAAAAAGGTGGGAAAGTAGTTCACAGAAAAGCCACTGGAGACAATTTCACCAAATATAGATTAGCTCATACTACATACCAATCCCTACCATTTTCACAAAATTGATTGGAATTCCATTTAGTCATTTAGCCTGTAGACCTCTCTAAATACCCTGAGGTAAATTACTTCACAAAACACATCTGAAGTGTTGGAATTGACAACCAATGAAAATGTTACTTTCATTTTCTACTTTTTTTACCTGACATTTCATTGGTTATATACCTGAATATATATAAAGGAAGAGAAGAAAACACAGCCATTTTGACTACTACTTCTTGCTGTACATTTCAATAGTATTTTCACTAATTCCTTCAACTTCTTTCTAAAGGTAAGTTTTTATTTTTAAAACTGAAGTATATTGTACACTATAAGTTAATATGGTAAACTTTTTCTGATAGATATATACTATCCCTCTGTAGTAGTTATAGATTTAGAGAGACTTCTCTGTTATAGTTATGGATGGAGTTAGGCTTCTCTTGTATAATTATGAATTTACTTACGTTAAATCACATACACTTTTTTATATTCCTACTTCCACTCTGATACTATACACTGCCCAAAGATAAATTCACTGATAAAAAATACCTATCTAAAATTATTCCCAACATTGCCCTATCTCTACTAATATATATTTTTTTAATCCAAATTTCAGGCAAAATGGAAGGCGAAAACCAAATTTCTTTTGAAATGGACCTGCAAGAGAGCAGCCAAGAATTGATTGATACAATTGATCAAATTGACATTGAATTTTTCGATGAAACTTGGGACAATGAACTACTTCAATGTGTACAAGCAGTAGATAACCTCCTTGCAAATGAGGATATTTTACACCCTCAGAGACTACAATGTATATTCCATGATAATTATGAAATTTCTGACAATGAAATGTTAGAAAGTTTAATAAATTATGAAACACAATCACAATAAAAAATGCTTAAAAAATAAAGAAAATAAAAAATAATCAACAAAACCAACAATCAATTAACATACTGCATTTGAAAAGTCTCTCATTAATTTTTCGTTGCAGTACGCTGCCCAGAACGCTTCCCGGTTCGCGTACCGGGCGCTACCCACGCAAAAAAACAAAAAAAAATTATGTTTTTTTTTTGCCCCGCGGGGCCCTTTTAAAGCCTCCACATTAAACCTAGGGGGTCAGGGAGGATCTACTATGCCCCCTTATGGTTATTTCCACCTTTGTTTTGGCCTCCTCTTGTCTCTCAATCCTACCGAGAGACAAGATGGCGGCCGCTCCGGACTGTTTAGAATGTTGACAGACACCGGAGAGCCAATCAGCTTCGCTACGCGAAGTTCCGTTACGCGAAAAGTACGCGAACCGGGGCGCTAACCGGTCCGCTGTTACAGATATATATCTTTTTTTAAACGTTAATTTCTCAAAATCCACTAAAGCACATATATTGAGACCTACAAAAGGCACATCGGGCTACCAGTCCCTACAATTTTGCCAAGTTTCGTGCAAATCCATTCAGCCATTCGGGCTAAAAGTGAGGCCAACCGCCCTATGGAAAACTCAATGTTAAAAACACGTTTTGGGACCCCCCTTTTTTCTCGGCCCCCCCTGGACGAACCCCCCCCAAATTTTCCGGGGCTGCTCAGAAACAAAATGTTCCATTTTCCAGAAAATTTCAGCCAATTCCGTCCACAAACGCCAAAGTTATTAGACATGGAATTTTCAAAAATCCCATAGGGAAAAAATCCTAACTATATATACCTACTGGCGACCGCCAGTAGGTAATATATATATATATATATATATATATATATATATATATATATATATATATATATATATATATATATATATTCACAGAAAAAACCATAGGTTATACACCATATATAGTTAGGAATTAGCATTTACAAAACCTTATTTTACTCACACAAAACCATTGAAATTCGCATATATAGTTAGTTGCACTAACTATATATCGCGCACCAGCAATCCACTGCTGATCATGTCACATATTACATCATTCATGACATGGTCAGTGACATCACTGATGACATCACTGATGACATCTCAAATGACATCACTGATGACATCACTGATGACATCTCAAATGACATCACTGATGAACACATCCAGTGACTGTATGTTTCTGTAAAGTTAAAATATGTCTTACATATTGAAGAATGAGTGGATTTATAAGTGTCTGGATGAAGGATTTAGTAGGTGCATGACTGACTGTATGAGTGAGTGATTAAATGTGTCTCACTGAGTGCATGGGTTAGTGACTAAACTGTCTTAATTTGTGCATCATTATATCTGTTGTTCTGTAAACTGCTGCATGTGTTGATCAGTAGCTATATGAGTAACTATATGGGTTATTGATTGGTTGTTCAAGTATTTGTATGGGAGACTGAGTGTGTGTGTGGGTGGCTGGGAGGTGTATGACTCTGTGCATAGATGTGTGAGCAGTTGATTCACTAGATGTATGGGTTCAAAAGTGCATGTGGAAACAGCTGTATGGCAGTTGACTGTGTGCATGAGTGTATTGGTGAGTGAATGGATATCTCAGTGCTACATGTCAAAGTAAGTACATATGTAAAACACAGTACATTTGAGAGTTGACATATATAAATAACTGTGCATAAGAGCCAGTGAATGTGTGAGTGGCTGTATGGATCATTGTGAACTTGTATCCGGGATTGTATAAGAGAGTAAATATGTGTTAGTATATGTTTGAATAAGTAAGGTGTGTATAACTGTATAGTTGAGAAAATGGAGGTGTGATTAATTCTTTGGATGACTGACTAGGTGTGTGTGTAACTCCATGGATGAGTGACAGTCTGTGAGTGTCTGTTTACACTGAGTGTATCTAAGGTTATATTAGAGTCTGAAGAGGTTCATCGTATTATCACATGAATGATGTCATCAGTGTTGTGATCAGTAATGTCAAATGAGATGTCATCAGTGATGTCATTTGAGATGTCATCAGTGATGTCATCAGTGATGTCATTTGAGATGTCATCAGTGATGTCATCAGTGATGTCACTGACCATGTCATGAATGATGTAATATGTGACATGATCAGCAGTGGATTGCGGGTGCGCGATATATAGTTAGTGCAACTAACTATATATGCGAATTTCAATGGTTTTGTGTGAGTAAAATAAGGTTTTGTAAATGCTAATTCCTAACTATATATGGTGTATATAACCTATGGTTTTTTCAGTGAATTTTCAAGGTTTTGTAAATGCTAATTCCTAACTATATATGGTCTATAACCTATGGTTTTTTCAGTGAATTTCAATGTTTTTTTAATAGCAAATATCAAAAGCTTTAAAATGTATTCTTCTTTAAATCGAAAAATATATTTTATATGTTTTTAATACAATTTTTTTACGTATATATTTTTTAAAAAAATTTTTGGGTTTCGCTACCGGTCCGCGCACCGGGTAGCTTCCCGTTAGCTCAATTTGGTGCCGCGACCCGGTCCGCGAACCGGTAAACGTTCCGTTTGCGCAACTGCCGCGTTAGAAAACAACATTGTGACGCGTCGCGTAAGCGCGACGTATCGCGTTGTCGCGTAATGCGTCTTATGACGCGCCGCGTTAGCGCACCCGGAAGTGCTCCGGAGTGCGAACCGAGGCGCGATCCGGAAGCGATCCGGGGCGCGGCGCGCAGCGCGTAACGTAAGCGTAACAGATCATGTGACTTGTTAATAAAACTTTTCATTGGTTCATTTCACTTTTGGTTTCCTAATGATGTAAGGCTAGGTCATGTGACCTAAAAATAACACTTTTCATTGGTTTAGAACATTTTTTTTCCCAAATGATGAAAGCCCCACCTTTATTCTCACTCTGACTTTCAACTTTGTGAGAGAAAGACCTATTTTGATTGATAAGAAATGGCTTCATTAGTAGCTGCAGCTGGTGCACCCCCACCACCACCACCACCTCCTAGGAAGGAAGGACCACCTCCTCAGGTCATCCTTAATCAAGAGGAGGAAGAAGAGGAAGAAGAGGAAGAGGAGCAAGGGACAAGACAGTTTTTGCCTGAAGAGCCAAGAAGGTCCCATGTGAAGGATAGCTAGATCTGGCAATTCTATACATTTCCCCGGGGCCAAAAAAAAGTAAATGCCCGCAATGTCACATGTCTCATCTGTGGCAAAACTCTGTCCAGAGGGACTGACAAAAAGTACAGCTTTGGCAATTACACCATGCATCGGCACATGGAGAGGTGGCACCCTATAAATTATAGTGCTGCGCAGGTACGTGACCTGCAGGAAAACCCCCCTCCTGTGGCCAGTACATCAACTGAACAGGCAGTGACGGGACCAGAGGCGAGGGAGACGGTCCTAAACATTCAGTTGAAGTTCGGGGTCGTGAAGCAAGTTTGCATTTTTTGTGGCAAATTAATTTGCTATAGGGAGAGTAGCATAACTTTAATCAACAGAGCTATTGAAAATCATAAATGTCCAAAATGCCCCAGAAAGTAAATTATCTTTTTTTTTGTTGCTCCTGTTGAGCTCTTTATAATGAATCATTTTCGTTTCCCCCCCCAAAAAAAACAAAAAAAATATAAAACCCTTCATAAAATACAAAAAAAGTAAAAAAATGTTCAGAAAAATTAAAAAAATATATAAAACAACAAAAACAATAAAAAAAGTTCTTTTCAGAACTACCTCCCATTTATAAAAAATTGCTAGAATGTTTAGCACTCTGGCAACCTCTATTTCTTTTGATTCGCTTCCCGGTTCGCGCCCCGGTGCGCGAACCGGAAGCGAAACAGATTTTTTTTTAAAAAAAAAAGAAGAGTGAGTATAAGGGAAGGAAACAGAGAGTAATGTTAAAAGAAAGACAGCTAGAGGGAGTAACACAGAGATACTGTTTAATAGATATATTTACCAAAGAAAAGATGTAAGAGGGTATAATTGAGAAAAACAAAATAGATAAGGAAGTGAAAGAAAAAAAGGAGAGTAGAAGAATATTAAACAAGAGTTTCTTAGAGAATGTGAGTGAAATCAACACCCTTCCCCCCTCTGCCCTTTCTGCCTTTTTTCCATAGCAACCACCTCCTGAAAGACCTGTCATGTTTACAAGTTCACACAACAATGTTTCAATTGAACTCTGAACTCTCAGAACACCTGCGTATCCAGTGCAATCTTTCATAAAATGATTTTTTCTTGACCATTCAAATTACATCTTTCAAAGAACTCATCCATGCACCCTAACTTTCTGTTTTCAGCAATCAAAATCCACCAATCACTGCTACTGAATCATTAGCACAGAAACTCCACAGTTTTTTTCATTACAAACTCCTACTGTTTCAACTGCCATTTCATTCCCACACTTCATCTGACTGCAGCAGAACCTCCTCTCACCATGTTTTCTGTCTGGATTGTTGGACATAGTTACATCCACTGGGCTCAAAGGTATGCTGATAACAGAAATTTACACAACCTCAATTTACAAAATGTGAAAATCAACTGGATTGGTCACAGAGGATTAAGATGTCACCAATTGATACCATTGGTGAAAACCTTTTTGCATTTGCCAAAACCTGACCTGTTAATTGTGCACTGTGGAGGAAATGACTGGGGTAGGTCTGGAAATGCTTTTAAAGGACACCTTTGAGCAATTGATGGCACTTTTTCCTCAAACTGCATTGGTATATTCAAATATATGCCAAAGACAGAAATGGAGGTGGTCCAACCAATTTTGTCCACAAATTGAGAAATCGAGGAAGCATGTAAATAAGTCTGTTTCAGCTTACATGAGAGACCATGGAATGGGCTCCATCTACAACAATAACTTGCGTTACTACATGCAAGATATCTACAGAGGAGATGGAGTTCACTTCTCAGATGAGGGGAACAGAATTTTCATCCTGAATTTAAGACTATGTATTGGTACCTACTTATAAGTACCTAGAACTTACACAGAACCCAAAAGCTCTTTTCAGAGCTACCTTAACTATGATTACTCTTTAAAAATTTCAAATGTACCTTTTTTCACTAATTTTCACTTTTGTTCGCTTCCCGGTTCGCTACCCGGTTCGCGTACCGGCAGCTAACCTCGCGAAAAATTCAATTTTTTTTTCTTTTTCGACATATATGAGCCTCCTCAGCCACCCTTAGAAAACCTAGGGGGTCAGGATACGTCTCCCGTGCCCCCTTATACCCATTTCCCACATTGTTTTTCCTCCATCTTGTGATTAAATTCGACCGAAACACAAGATGGCGGACTCCCGTTACGCTACCGGTTAGCTACCCGGTTCGCGTACCGGGTAGCGCCTCTACCGCGAAAAAACAGAATTTTTTATTTTTTATTTTTTGCCCCGCGGGACCCTTTAATAGCCCCCTCATCAATCCTAGGGGGTCAGGAGGGGTCTACCTTGCCCCCTTTCATTAATTTCCCCCTTTGTTTTTCTTCACCTCTTGTCTCTCGATCCTACCGAGAGACAAGATGGCGGCCACTCCGGACTGTTTAGAATGTTGACAGACACCGGAGAGTCAATCAGCTTCGCTTCACGAAGTTCCGTTACGCGTCAGGAACGCGAACCGGGGCGCTAACCGGAGCGCTGTTACAGATATATTTTTTTTTTGGAACGTTAATTTATCAAAATCCACTGGAGCACATATATTGAGACCTAGCAAAGGCACATCGGGCAAACAATATCTACAATTTTGCCAAGTTTCGTGGAAATCCATTCAGCCGTTCGAGCTAAAAGTGAGTCCAACTGCCCTATGGAAAATTGCATGGGAAAAACGCGTTTTGGGACCCCCCTTTTTTCTCGACCCCTCCTTGACGAAACCCCCCCAAATTTTCAGGGGCTGCTCAGAAACAAAATGTTCCATTTTCCTGAAGATTTCAGCCAATTCTGTCCTCAAACGCCAAAGTTATTCGACATAGAATTTTCAAAAATCCCATAGAGAAAAAATCCTAACTATATATACCTACTACGTTGTGTCTGAATTAAACTGCACCACGAACAGAGGCCACGGCTCCTGTGTTGTTCTTTTCTGGGATCGCAGGGAGGAACACGCTGGTTGAATGTGTAGATGTTAAAGGGGGTGGCTACCCCTGCCGTGAGCCCGCCGACACAGAGGCTAGGGACCAGCTAAAAATTTCGTGTTTCATATATATATATATATATATATATATATATATATATATATATATATATATATGAAAAACAGCAGCTCCGGTAATGAAAGAAGCCGTCTCACAGGGCGGTCCGTGATCAGGGCACCGGCAGCCCCGTACAATAATACACGTAGTACCTCCTCACTCAGGAAGAATTCTCACGGACACCTCGCATGGATTTGCAGGTAATTTATTCGTACATCAGACTGCACAGCAACGCGTTTCGACTTTCATCTTGGTCACGCTAAGAAGCATTTACAGATTGCACATTAAATACACTTTTGTTACTAGAAATAAACAACGGACTTAAACACCGTGATGAAATCCACTTCTAAAAGTAAAACACCTAGTGTGTGGCTGTGCCGCCATTTTAACCTAGTCAGTGTCATTAATACATTCATATATTCGTAGATACATTGATTTTGGTCTATGATTTACAAAGCCTGTGCCTGGAGTTCCTGTTTTTTAGTCTTAGGAGATTCAACTCAGTTGTAATACCATTATCAACAGTTTAGAACATATGATTCATGATGTCCATTCAAGAAGCGTCTCGCCCACGTGGGCTAATTGAAACCGATGCGCTAACAATACCATTATGTGAATACAATTTGAATACATGATGGCTAAATAATCTGTGCATGTTTACACTACACATGGAACGGCAATCAAGAATCAGTTATTTCCTGCTATATCCGGGTTTGTCGAGTTGAATCCAATCAAACCAAATACTTGATTGTGTATATATTACAAATCGGGAATAACCTGTGATTCGTTATGCCCACTGGGGCGGGACCTGATTGGATTCAACTCGACAAACCCGGATATAGCAGAAAAAAACTAATTCCTAACTATATAACTCCTGAAACCTATTGTTTTTTCAGTGAATATATAAATATATAAATATATATTGACATACCTGCACTGCAATAAATTGTAAGGAAACTTCTTTGGTCCGTGTCCGTGAGCTCTTTGTATGCCCTGGCTGGTGTTATCGCGGAGCGAGGCGAGGCAGCGGAGTACTTAATATATATATATATATATATTACCTACTGGCGGTCGCCAGTAGGTATATATAGTTAGGATTTTTTCCCTATGGGATTTTTGAAAATTCTATGTCTAATAACTTTGGCGTTTGTGGACGGAATTGGCTGAAATTTTCTGGAAAATGGAACATTTTGTTTCTGAGCAGCCCCTGAAAATTTGGGGGGGGGGTTCGTCCAGGGGGGGCCGAGAAAAAAGGGGGGTCCCAAAACGTGTTTTTAACATTGATTTTTCCATAGGGCGGTTAGCCTCATTTTTAGCCCGAACGGCTGAATGGATTTGCACGAAACTTGGCAAAATTGTAGGGACTGGTAGCCCGATGTGCCTTTTGTAGGTCTCAATATATGTGCTCCAGTGGATTTTGAGAAATTACCGTTTAAAAAAAGATATATATCTGTAACAGCGGACCGGGCAGCTCCCCGGTTCGCGGACCGGGGAGCGTACCAGAACTTCGCGTAGCGAAGCTGATTGGCTTTCCGGTGTCTGTCAACATTCTAAACAGTCCGGAGCGGCCGCCATCTTGTCTCTCGGTAGGATTGAGAGACAAGAGGAGGCCAAAACAAAGGGGGAAATAACCATAAGGGGGCATAGTAGATCCTCCGTGACCCCCTAGGTTTAATGTGGAGGCTTTAAAAGGGCCCCGCGGGGCAAAAAAATATTAATTTTTGTTTTGTTTTTTTTCGTGGGTAGCGCCCGGTCCGCGAACCGGGAAGCGTTCTGGGCAGCGTACTGCAATGAAAAATGAATGAGAGACTTTTCAAATGCAGTATGTTAATTGATTGTTAGTTTTGTTGATTATTTTTTATTTTTGTAACTTTTTTAAGCAATTATTTATTATTGTGATTGTGGTTGAAAATTTAATAGCATTTCTAACATTTAACTAGTTTATTAATTACATATAAAAATGATTAAAGACTCAAACAATTTTTTAATATTACATACAATTTTATTTTTCGGATTGTTTTTCAAAATTTATTAGTACGTCTAGCATTTGACTGTCCGATATGTCCTCTTGTTGAGTGAACATAAGTTCCCACATTTGACCGTCATCATAATGAAGTAAATGATCCACAGATTCTACACATTGAACTAATTCATGGTCCCGTGATTCATCCATGAAATCAGAGTCATCATTGTCCTCAATATCTTTTTCTGTGTTGTTCTCCAGAACAATTTCAAAGGAAACATTCTGCTCACCTTCCATTTTCTTGCTGTAATTTGCATAAAAAATAAATATATCAGTAGAGATAGGGCACTGTTGGGTTTAAGTTCAGACAGGTACTTGTGAGTTTATAACAGAGAAGTAATCTATGGGCACTGTATGGTTTCAGGCGTGAAGTAGTACTATTAAAAAGTGCCTGTGAAGAAGCCTAAGTAAATTCATAATTATACCACAGAAACCTAAATCAATCCATAATTATAATAAAGAAGCCTTTCTCAATGTCTAACTCTTACAGAGGGATAGTATATAACTATCTGAAAATGTTTTCAAATTTATAAAATAATATCTCACCTTCTAAAATCAAGTTTAAGTTGTGGGTGAAAATGATCTTGCAATGTAGTTCAGGAAGTAGTAGTCAAAAATGGCTGTGTTTCTCTCTCTTCCTTTATATATATTCAGGTACATAACCAATCAAATGTCAGGTAAAAAAAGTAGAAAATGAAAGTAACATTTTCATTGGTTGTCAATTCCAACACTTCAGATGTGTTTTGAGAAGTAATTTACCTCAGGGTATTTAGAGAGGTCTACAGGCTAAATGGCTAAATGGAATTCCAATCAAATTTGTGAAAATGGTAGGGATTGGTATGTAGTATGAGCTAATCTATATTTGGTGAAATTGTCTCCAGTGGCTTTTCTGTGAACTACTTTCCCACCTTTTTTGATGGTGCGCTTCCCAGGGAGCGACCCGGTACGCGAACCGTTGAGCGCCCCGGTTCGCGAACCTTAAGCGTTCCGGGAGTCCACCATTTTGTGTTTCGGTCGAATTAAGATACAAGATGGAGGGCAAATAATGTTCAGAATGGGTAGAAGGGGGCACGGTAGAGTTATCTTGACCCCCTAGGTTTTCTGAGGGTGGCTGAGGAGGCTTATATGTGCGAAAAAAAAACATTTTTAAAAAAATTTTCGCGAGGTTAGCTCCCGGTTCGCGTACCGGGTAGCGGCCCCGGTAGCGTACTTTGTTGAAAATTAGTGAAAAATGTTAGAGTTAAATAATAATTGTGAGTGATCAGATGTTGGGTAGCTCTGAGAAGAGCTTTTGGGTTTATGGTACATTTAGGTACTTATAAGTAGGTACCAATGCACATTCTTAAATTCAGAGTGAAAATTCTGTTGCCCTCATCTGAGAAGTGAACTCCATCTCCTCTGTAGATATCTTGCATGTAGTAACGCAAGTTATTGTTGTACAGGGAGCCCATTCCATGGTCTCTCATGTAAGCTGAAACAGATTTGTTTACATGCTTCCTCGACTTCTCAATTTGTGGACAAAATTGGTTTGACCACCTCCATTTCTGTCTTTGGCATATATTTGAATATACCAAGGCAGTCTGAGGAAAAAGTGCCATTAATTGCTCAAAGGTGTCCTTTAAAAGCATTTCCAGACCTACACCAGTCAAAGTGCCCAAGTCATTACCTCCACAGTGCACAATTAACAGGTCAGGTTTTGGCAAATGCATAAAGGTTTTCACCAATGGTATCAATTGGTGACATTTTAATCCTCTGTGGCCAAACCACTTAATTTCCACATCTTGTAAATTGAGGTTAGGTAAATTCCTGCTTTCAACGTACCTTTGAGCCCAGTGAATATAACTATGTCCAACAATCCAGACAGAAAACATGGTGAGAGAAGGTTCTCCTGCAGTCAGATGAAGTGTGGCAATGAAATGGCAGTTGAAAAAATGAGAGTGTAAAATGAAAAAAAAACTGTGGAGTTTCTGTGTTCATGAAGCAGTAACAGTGATTGGTGGATTTTGATTGATGAAAACAGAAAGTTAGGGTGCACGGATGTGTTCTTTGAAAGATGTATTTTGAATGGTCAATAAAAAATCATTAAATGAAAGAATGCACTGGATATGCAGGTGCACTGAGAGTTCAGAGTTCAATTGCAACAAAGTTGTGTGAACTTGCAAACACCAGAAGTCTTCCAAGAGGTGGTTGCTATGCAAAATAGGCAGAAAGGGCAGAGGGGGGAAGGGTTTTCATTTGAAAAAAAGTGAGGGAAGAGTTTTGATTGGGTGACATGAGAAATATGTGTGAAGAATTACAGCATTTCTGTGCTTTTGATAGCTGCAGACTCTGGAGTGCATACCTTTTGCTCTGCTGAAGACAAATTGGTGTGTTTCTGAGACTGTTTTCAAACTCAAAGTATTTGCTAAGTTGAGAAAATATTTCTTTAATTTAGATAGAGAATAGTGTGCTTTAAGGAGAAAATTATGAATTATGTGGCGCAAATTGCTTGTAAATATGATCCCACATGTGCATGGAAAATTTAGATTTTGAATGTTTGTGTTACATAGCCATGTTAAAAGTGACCCAACCATGCTGGAAAGGCAATCAAAAAATGCTTTCATGTGTTTTAATGACATTTTAAGTCATTTTCCCATGTGCAGTGTTTTGAAATTATGATTTGAAAATCGTTTTTGGGGAAAAGGAATTGTTTTTAAATTCATGACAAGGACATAATGGTGTATGCTTCTTTATAAGGCAATTGACTGTCCCTGATGTTATTTTTCTCATTTTAGTGTAAGACCTTTCTCTGTGGCGCAAATTGCTTGTAAATATGCTCCCACATGTGCATGGAAAATTTTGATTTTGAATGTTTGTGTTACATAGCCATGTTAAAAGTGACCCAACCATGCTGGAAAGGCAATCAAAAAACGCTTTCATGTGTTTTAATGACATTTTAAGTCATTTTCCCATGTGCAGTGTTTTGAAATTATGATTTGAAAATCGTTTTTGGGGAAAAGGAATTGTTTTTAAATTCATGACAAGGACATAATGGTGTATGCTTCTTTATAAGGCAATTGACTGTCCCTTATGTTATTTTTCTCATTTTAGTGTAAGACCTTTCTCTGTGGCGCAAATTGCTTGTAAATATGCTCCCACATGTGCATGGAAAATTTTGTTTTTGAATGTTTGTGTTACATAGCCATGTTAAAAGTGACCCTACCATGCAGGAAAGCCAATCAAAAAACGCTTTTATGTGTCTTAAGGACATTTTAAGTAATTTTCCCATGTGTAGTGTTTTGAAGTTATGATTTGAAAATCGTTTTTGAGGTAAAGGAATGTTGTTAAAAATTATGTGCGCCATATGCCCCCAAATTTCTTTTTTAGGGGTGCAGCAGGGTGTTCTTGAGACACCCCTGCACCTTTGGAAAAAATTCCTAATTTGTGATGAGCAAATTGTTAATCGCAAATTGCACCTTCATTTATATGAGCCTCCTAGCCCATGGAAATGAATGGGTAATTTGCAATTAGCAATTTTCTCATCGCAAATTTGGAATGGTAAAGAATCGCTATTTATTCCTTAAAATTCGCTTTTTTGGAAATGCAAAATAGTTATATGATACATATGGCGGTTGATGTCTAACAAGATAAGAAGCTTATGGATTCATTTATGCTGACTGGCGCAATGAAGTAGACATCACTTACTTCCTTGGTAGAGCTTTACATGTATTATCTCCTCTGTATTCTTCATCAAGCGTAACTTTAATCTGCAATCCTGAGTAGGCCTCACCTTAAACAAACCTTTGGATAGGCCACACCTTATTGTCATCCTGGATTAATCATTTAAAATGCTAGGGACAGATTTATGATAGGTGTATGCCTCTTTTCTGCCACTGTGCGTCACTTTTTTGATGCAGCGGCGGTGAAAAAGATTTGCTATGAGGCGACAACATTACAAATTGATGCATTTAGGCAGATATGTCATGGTGTAAAAAAAAACGTACCACATGAAACCGATGCAGCAGTGATGCAAAAGATGCACCATGTCGCAAGACAGGCCTCACTTGGGGCCATATGTATCAAGCTAATTAGCATTCGCAAAGATCACAATTCTACGAATTTTGGCCTTTGCGAATGTTAATTAGACAAATGGTATGTATCAAACAAGTTTGATGCAAAATAAGGAGTAGCAAAATTTGCTATTCCTTATTTTGCAATTGCACTGAAGGATTTGCAAATTTTGTGACTACTTAAATGCAATGTATCAAACAAAAACTATGTAAAAAATGACATTAAGGATTTGGAAACTATTGTGGTAAATTGGTGGTAATTTGTGAATTCTTTTCAAAAAGCTTTTTTTCAAAAAAACAAAAGGTGCCATATGACGCCAACACATGCCCTTAGGGCATGTATGTGTGCCATATGCCCCCAAAATTTTTTTTCAGGGGTGCAGCAGGGTGTTCTTGAGACACCCCTGCACCCTTGGAAAAATTCCTAATTTGTGATGAGCAAATTGCTAATCGCAAATTAAACCTTCATTCCTATGAGCCTCCTAGCCCATGGAAATGAATGGGTAACTTGCAATTAGCAATTTGCTCATCGCAAATTAGGAATGGTAAAGAATCGCTATTTATTCCTTAAAATTCGCTATTTAGGAAATGCAAAATAGTTTGATGATACATATGGCAGTTCATCTCTAACAAGATAAGAAGCTTAGGGATAGATTTATGATGACTGGCGCATCACCAGGGATGTGCCAGTCATCCTGCGCCGCTGTTCCGCCACCCATGGTGTGCTGCATTTACAATGCGGCACAGCATGGGGCAAAAACGGCACAGATGTGTGACGCATCTGTGCCGTAAAGGTGGCGCATTGCTGGAGTTGTATCGCAAGTGCGATGCAGCTCCAGCAAGGCTCAGGGGTGCCCCATCTCCACAATGCTGCGTCAAGACCTATGCCAGCTTCAAGCAGGCGCAGGGTTTTGACGCAGCTTTCTCCTATCTGATTGTAAATGCGGCACACCATGGGTGGCAGAGCAGTGGTGCACGTTAACTGGTGCATGCCTGGGGATGTGCTATTTAACATAAATCTGCCCCTTTACATTTAAGTATGTGCAGGGGACACAGAGTCGGTGAGGCTTATCCAAGGTTAAGAAGAGATGAGTCCTGTTCAGTGAAAAATTAGACATAGGCTTCACCTGCTCAGCATCGCTGGACATGGCTAAATAATAGCTGCAAAATGTTACTCTTGTTAAACAATTTTACTATTATAATCTCTGAGATTTGTCTCTTACCTTGCAACATCTCATTGTTGTTATCTTTCTTTAAAGATAAAGACAACCTCAACATGAGCGACAATCTGCAATCAGTTGATTTTGACCTCATCATTGAACTTGTAATTGAAACATCAGTGGATGTTGATCCTTTGGATGATTTAAATCCTGAGGATGAAGAAGAGCGTGATGAGGATGCAGATTTGTCCGAACTATATGATATAGGATGGGAAGCTGACCTGCTTGAGCCTTTGGAAATATAAACATTTATTTTTAAAATTTATAATTAATAAAAAGTAAAAAGGTAAACTGTTTAATTTAAAAATAAAGACACCTTCAAAAACAGGTTATGTGTAGTGTCTTCAATAAAATATTAAAATATGCTCATAAAATTAGATCAGATTCACATATAAAATAGCATAGGTAACATAAATATAAATGTCATTTCTTTTCTGGTATTTCTGTATTGTAATTTTGCCAACGACTAAAAAATCTTCTAATTAAAATGTCAAGTAGTGTGTTAAGTTTTTGATCACTGTTACTGATTTACTGTTTGGTAATAATGGTTAATAACATTTTTTATTATATTTTTCCACAGATTCAACTGCAGATCATTTCAAGATTTCATCATGCCTACAATAGAAAGACAGATAAAGGCTGCAAAACGTCAAAGACAGCAGGTGAAAAAAAAACGCAGCAGTCCTCTAACAAAAAGATTTCTCAAGCCACGAAGAAAGCACCGGGTAAGAGCTCTAAATATTTCATAAGAAATATTTGTAGTAAAAAAAATATTACTACAGAAAATGTTTCAGTCCATAAAACGAGAAGGAAATCAAATGGAAAGGAAAGGACAATGAAAAATGTTACTGCTAGAGCAAGAGATAAATCTGTGCATGATAGTAGAAGGAAACAACAGTTTAGGGAGATTCGTAAACGAATGTTCCGGAACAGGATAATTGGCAATTTGTTAAAAAATATTAAGAAAGGTCAACAGAAACTAGTTTTTTATAAGAGAAAAAAAAATTTGAGAAAGTTATTGATCAGGCATTTGAAATTAAACGTAAGTTATTTATTTTGATAATCAATAGAATTAGGAAGCTAAACAAGGCAATTTTTGATTTCAAAAGAAATAGTAGATGGAAGAGAATAGTTAATCGTAGTAATTTTTGTGAAGTTTTTTCTGGAGAATGGATGCATAGTTCAAGCTGTGAGGCATTTTTTAATGAGGAGAGTTATTTCCAGGATAATGATTTGGTGCATGCAGTTGACACCAGTGGTCGTGCTTATGAAGTGAAAGATGGTTGTCCAGTTGAAAAAGAAAAACTTGTGACAACAGAGGCAGAAGAGGTGTTAGGTAATGAGGTTTTAGGAAGACGTGGTAAGGGTCCTGTGTACACCTGGAAGTGTAGTAGCATTTGCAGTGTGCGACAGGATTCGATCAATTTGCTTTGTGATTTTGTACGGTCATTTAATAAAAAAAGTTTGAAGCAGAAAATGATGTTGTTGCAAGAATTAGATCCTTGCAGAGTAAGAGAAGTGACAGGTTTGCATGGTCATTCACTGGCTTGTCTTTCCAGGAGAGTATGCCAGAGTGTTTTTCATCATTTCAGGATGCTAGCAGTGCATCATAACAAAGTGAGGAAATTAGTTAGAATGTTGTATTATGCTAAGAGTCCAGCAATTATGCTGAAACAATTATGCGCTGCTCTTTTGCATGGTTCTGAAATAGATGTGAAGAATATATGTGAAGAAATTGAGTTTTGTTACTTTGGAAGTAAAGAGGAGAATGTTGAAATTGAGCAAGAAGAAGAGGGTCATGTGGAAGATAGTGTACAGGTTTCCAGTACAGATAATTTCCAGAGGGAAATTGCGACGTTTGAGGTGAAATCAAGTGAGAGGCCTAATTTCACTTGTGTGTGTTGTCGACGCACTTATTATAAGAATCAGACTAAGTTAGTGGATTTATATGCAAAAAGTGAAAGGGAAAATAATAGTGAATGGAAGGATTTTGCAACATACTTGATGGTAGAAAATTGTTTTGATTTGGGATTGGATCAACGTGTGTGTACTTATTGTTGTTGCAAATTAAATCAAAACCAGATGCCTGCTAGAGCAGTTCATAATAATCTGGAATTGGTTGAGATTCCTTCTGAATTGAAGGATTTAAATACTTATGAATCTATTTTGATTCAAAGTATCCATCCCTTTCAGGCTATTGTAAGAATGGAGCCAAATACAGGGAAATTGCCTCCATCAGATTTACAGAGAGGATTAAAGGGAAGAGTTGTTTATTTGCCTCTAGATTTGAAGAAAAACATTAACACAATTGGAGTAGAAAAAGTGGAAGAGGAACCTCTGGTTATCTTAGTTAATGGGGTTCCGACAAAGAATAAGAAAATATGGCAAGATTTAGTAGATGTTAGGAAAGTCAAAAAGGCAACATTGTATTTGAAAAAAAATAATAAATACTATAAGAATGTATATGTTGCAGAAGAGGAAGTAAGTGAGGAAGAGGATAGCGATTTGTGTGCTGGTCAAATTGAGAAAGTAGAACCCTCTACTAGTGAAGAAATATATGAACATTATAGTGTTCATCCTTTGCATTCCAAGGAAGTCATGGGGAATGCTATTGAGTTGTTTCAAATGAAACAAGCCAAAGGGAGTCCCATTAGTGTTTGGGAGGAAAGTTTGGAAGCTCGGTGTTTCCCACAGCTTTTTCCAACAGGTCAGGGAGGAAGATATGATGAGCGACCTCATCAAATTCCTGCTTCTGAATACCGGACTTTGCGATTGTATGCAGGAGATGCTAGGTTTCGACAATGCATTCCTTATTTGTTTCATCTCCTGTTTGAAAGCGATCTGTCTGGACTGTCATATGCAGTGAACCACATCTTGAAAAGTGGTATACACATGCAAAACATCTCGGCAAGTGACTTTATGGATAAAGTCAATGTCCAAGATAGTATTTTGGATTCTCACCTGATTAATCTCATGGCATGTCAGCGTGGTACTAATGAGTACTGGTACCGTCGTCATGGTGATTTAAAATGTATGCTGAGGAACTTAGGTACTCCCACATGGTTCCTCACTCTGAGCTGTGCCGAGTATGGCTGGGAAGACTTACTTGAATTTCTACGAGAGGCAAATGCTAACGTAGATAACATCGAATTCAAGACACCCGGAGAACTGTGCTCTTTGGATCCAGTCAATGTATGTAGGTACTTCAATCATAGATTTGAAGCTATGATGTCTTTCATCATGAATAAGAAGAATCCACCTCTTGGAGAGGTGTTGGATTTCTTCTGGAGAAAGGAGTACCAAGCAAGAGGTGCTCCTCATATACATATGTTGCTGTGGATCAAGGATGCACCTAAATTTGGAACGGATCCAGAAGACTCAGTGATGAGTTTCATCCAACAGTATTCTACGTGTGCTGTTCCAAACGCAAAGGAGAAGAAAAGCCTAAGAGAAAAAGTTCTGCGTTTCCAAAGCCATCGATGTGGAAAGTACTGCCGTCGTAAATTCCGAAACAAAGACAAGTTCTACACTAAATGTCGTTTCGGCTTTCCACGACCGGTGATTTCTAAAGGAAGAGTAAACAGTTTGATGTCTTCGCTGCGACACAATGTCATGAAGAAATCACCTAAAAACACTTACAATTTGAAGAGGAACGAAGAGTCCAAGTACATCAACGACTACAACCCGGTGATTTTGTCCATGTGGAATGCTAACATGGATATACAGTTTGTGGCTGATAACTGTATGGCTGTGGCTCGGTATGTGACGTCTTACATCACCAAAAAAGAGAAGACAGAATTGAAGGATATGTGGGAGGACATTTCCCATGAAAAGAGCCTCAGCAAGAAGTTGTACAGTTTCAGTCTGAAGATGTTGTCGCATCGAGAAATCGGAGCGTACGAATGTTCTGACCAGTTGTCTTCAGCAAGTCTCTATGCCAAGTCCAGGAGTATCGTTTGGGCGAGTCTTGGTCTTGCTGCAACGCGTAATCGAGTTCTCAAACCTGTGCGGGAAATTGAGTATTTGGCGGAAAAGGAGCCAAACAGTACCGACATTTTGAAGACAAACATGTTGGATACATATTACCCAAATCGAAGCAGTCACCTCGAGAATGTTTGTCTGTATGAGGTTCTGCAAAATTACATATTCAAGAGGAACATCAAAGAAGATACTGAGAAAGGAGTGTATGCTGTAATAGGAAGTGAGGGATGTCTGGTCAAGCAAAGAAAATGCCACTTGGTAAACCATCGAAAATTGAGTGGCGAATCTCCTGAAAAAAAGGAGTTTTTCTATTTAGCACTTTTGCAACTTTTCAAGCCTTGGCGTGCAGAAGAGGAACTGCTTGGAGATTTCCTCTGTTACGAAGACTCTTTCAATGCCGCCAAGGAGACCATAGAATGTCCTGCTTTTCCCAAATATGTAGAAATGTTGAATGTGGAAATTGAGCAGGAAGCAACGATTGCAGCCGAGATTGCCAGAGACAGTTCTCAGGACAGTCAGAGTCTTGCTTCATTGAGTCAGGATCCACTAGGAGGACCTGTTATCGAAAATGAAGCTGCCACTGCTATGAATGAAGTGGAAAGAGCCATGGCACATGCTCAAGAGGATGCGGTTAACTTAGAAGAGTTGGAAAGACAACTCAACGTTGAGCAGAGGAAAATATATGACGAAGTTACCATGCAAATTGATCATGGATTAAGTCATGATAAGAAAGAGTGCTCATGTACGTCGTTGAAGCCTGTCCGACTGTACGTGAGTGGAGAAGCGGGAACTGGAAAAAGTTTCCTCATTAAAGCAATTTCATGCTATTTGCAGGAAAGGACAGAGTCATCGCTGTCTTGTGTTGTCACTGCTCCAACTGGACTGGCAGCACATAATATTAAAGGGATTACTTTACATCGTTTACTGATGCTGCCAGTGGAGCATGACAACAAATTACAATATCACAAGCTATCTGGAGATGCTTGTTTTGAAGTTTCAAGAATCTTGAGGAAAATGAAACTTCTTATCATTGACGAAGTAAGCATGGTTTCCAATGTCATGCTTGCCTTTGTGCATTTGAGAATGCAAGAAGTTCTCAAAACAGAGTATGATGTGTTATTTGGTGGCAAACACATCATTGTTTTCGGAGATCTTCTGCAGCTGACACCAGTGAAAGGGCAACCTGTGTTCAAAATGCTCACGCATGAAGATACCAGGAAGTGCCTAGGCAGCATTGGCAACGTCAATATATGGTTAAACTTCAATTATGCTGAACTGCATGAAAATATGCGTCAGGCGAAGGATGAAGTTTACAAGACTATTCTACAAGATGTTAGAATTGGAAAAGTGACCGAGCATGGGAAAGAAGCTTTACATGCACGATTACTGTCAAATTTATATCCAGAACAAGATGTTGTGCCTGAGAATATTTTTCAGAAAATTACTGAGAAGAAATCTGGAATATGTTTGATGCCAACTCTTGCAGAATGTGCCAAATTTAACAACAAAATGTTGCATTTAGAAAAGCAAGAGATTGTGAAACTGGAAGCTATTGATAGAGTAGAGCATATGGGATCAACAATTATTTTGTCTGAGAATCTGAAAACAAAATTGGATTCATTAGAGAAGAGTATATCTAAAACTGCAGGTTTTGAAAAGACTCTGAATGTGTGCTTGAACTGCCGTATAATTTTAAGAAGGAATTTACATGTTGAAAGAGGTCTGGTAAATGGATCAATGGGTAATGTTGTTGATTTTGTAAAATACAGAAATAGAGATGGAATTGAATTTTTAAAAATTAAATTTGATGGCATTGAGGAAGTACAGCTAATTGCTCGTTGTTCTGCTAGATTTTTGCTTGTAAAAGACTTATATGTTCGCCGTAAGCAGTTTCCTGTTTGCTTGGCATATGCAGTGACAATCCATAAATCGCAAGGTTTAAGTGTAGACAGTGCATTGGTGAATATTGGCAGTTCTGTGTTCAAGGAGGGTATGGCATATGTGGCATTGTCACGAGTTAGAACTTTATCGGGATTGTACTTGATTGAGTGTGATGTCACAAACATTTGTGCGGATCTAGATTGTGTTAAGGAATACAATAGGTTAAGAAGAGAGTATGTGCCACATTTGCCTCAGTATCCTTTGTTTGAGAAACGTGTGGTAGGCTGGAAACGAAGAAATGAGAACAATACTGGGGAGGTTGTAGCAAAAAGACAAAAAGTCAATGAACCTAAAATTACAAGCAGAAACAAAAAGGATTCTGTTGAAGATGTTGTTGGTTTTCAGTTTGAAAACAGTTCTGGTGTCAACTGCTATGCTAATGTAGTGATTAATGTTTTGTTTTCTCTAAAAAATGTAAAAGAAGAGATTGTGGTCAATTCTGATCAAAGATTTTGCAGTTTGTTAAATTCTGTGTTAGAGAAATGTACCACTGATAGAAGAAACATAGAAAGTGTGTCTGAAATTCGAAATCTGTTAGACAGATGTCCAGGCCAAACACAATTCTCTCAAAATATTCAGCAAGATTGTCAGGAGTTTTTAATGTATATGCTTGATGTATTACATGCTGAAGGTGTAGATGTAGATCAGCTGTTTGGGCTTTCTTATCAATGGCAGCATGACTGCGAGAACTGTATGGTATCAAGTACTACTAGTGTAGACTCAGAAAGATTTATATATTTAACTTTGCCAGACAGTAAATCAGTCTCCTTTAATAAGCTAGTAAAAGCAGCTGATCACAACATGGAGTGTAGCCAATGTAAATCTGAAATGACGTCCACATTATTTATACGAACATATGGCCAGTACGTCATTTTAATGTTCCAACGATGTAGGCCTGATGGAACAAAATTGACAACTTTAATTAAAAATTTTGTAGCTTCGCAGTTGTCAATATCAGGAAGGACTTTTGTAACTGCAGCAATTATATATCATGACGGCCCTTCAATAACATCAGGACATTACACAGCTTATTTAAAGTCTAAAAATGGCTGGTCATTCTGCAATGATTCTGTTTTAATTTTCAAAAAAAAATTGCCGTATGACCTTAAAAACTCTTACCTGGTGTTTTTAAAACCAAAATTTTAGGGAAATAATCTCGGGATGTGCTCTGTGGAATTTCAAGAAGTTCTAATGGCTCCTACACAATTTGGCCTTGAGGATAAGTGTAGTTCAGAGACATAACTTCTAACCATAAGACTGGACATCATGGAGAAATAAGTGCACTTTGAATGAGTTCAGAAAAACTGTTTCTTTTTATAAGCTAATTGAAGCAGCCAATCAAAACATGGAGTAGAGGGAATGTAAGTCTGCAATGCTGTCTACTGTTTTACATTGCTTTGTGATTAAAAGTGATGTAGAGAATTAAATAATTGTAGTAGTCATAGAGTTAGTGTAAGTCTGCTTCATAGTAAGCAGTATCAGTGTCATAGGAAATGTAGAACATGACTGAGCAAGAAGGGGAAGATATTACTATTCCAGGATTGTGAAAATGATCTTCAACATTTTAATTCTGAAAGTTGCGGAAATGCGAAAAGACGGGATTGGCTAACAAGAAATCCAAGAGTTATACATGGCTCTGACAAGATTTGGCCTTGTGGAATCTTGTGGTAGAGAGCAAGAAGTCATTTATTGTATGTAACATGTTTTTAAAAACGATGGAGATTTTCTTTCAGAAAGTGGCGGGCTGAAAGTAATAACAGCACAACAGAGTGTAAGCTGTTCATAGGACATCCTTGGACGTCATGGAAAGTAAGTTAACTTTAAGGAGTTCTGAATTTTGATTTCTGATGTTGTATGGGTTTTTTAAACACAATCATTTTGATTGTGTTTTTTTTCCCCGCTGTTACATGATGAATACCTTCAAGTCACTGTTTTTAGTGAATTTTGATACATTCTGAGAACAACAAAAATAAACCATTTAACATGTATAATTAATTCTGTACTGTTTGCATTTATGATGTATATGTAGAACTGTGTAGGAGGCATGGAGAAGGTGAGGCTTCTGTAAGTGTCAAAGTTGTTGCATGCAGTGCTGCACTTCTGCGTATTCTTTCATATGCTAGACTACATCTGCACAATGAGATACCTAAGCAAAGGAAACACAAGTGATGTGATTGTGAAATGAGCAAAATAAATTGCATGTATTTCAATTACATCACCTGTGTTTCCTATCATTACGAATCACATTGTGCAGATCAAGTTTAGGTCTGTCCAGGGAAACATAGGAGGTTTGGACTTTGTTGAAGATTGCAGTGGACATGACTCACTTCATTGGTAGACCTTCACATGTATTATGTCCTCTATTCTCTTCAACAACTCGAAATTTCATCTGCAACCCTGAGTAGGCCTCACCTGAAACAAAACTCTGGATAGTAGACATCTTATTGGCATCCTGAAGCAATTATTTAAAATTTTAGTGTCTTGCAACACTTTTCTGAAACAACAGCAATGCAAAATATGCACCATGTTTTAAGATAGGCCTCACTTCATCTGCATCAAGATAGTGTTAGTTTAAAATGTATATCTTTAGGACTGTGTAGCTTCTGTAAGTGTCAAAGTTGTTGAAAAACTGTTTGTCCTTCAATCTTTGCCCTTGTCTTTTGTAATTTTTTAATACATGTTTTTATATTTTTCAAATGTTTGTTCTCTCTTTCACAGATTGAAAGTATAAAAACAAAAAGTGAGTAATTTAACGACAATTATAAGGTAAATATTTTGTACTCTTTTCGTTACATTTCTATCACATTGAATTACTATTAGTTCCACAGCTTCATTTCTTTAATCCTCAGTTTCCTGCCTTTGCTACTTCCCTCATTCCTTTCTCTATTACCTACTTACTCAACTCCTTCCACTCTTTTTCTCAGTCCCTCTCTTCTCATAGTTCCTCACTCTTGTTCACTCACTCCGTCTCTATTACTCTTAGTGTCTTTGACTGATCACTGTATCACTATTTGTTCATAATGCTTTCTCTGTGTAGTTGAAGCACACTAAGTGGCATATTATGAATACAGCCAATAAAATTATTGCTCTTTTTATTGGCAGAAAACTGGTGCAAAAGCGGCTTTAGCGGCAGTTTTCTGCCGCAAAAGCAGCTTTAGCGACACATTTCTGCCGATAAAAGCTGCAAAACTTTTATTGCCTATGTTGATAATATGCCCCTATGTTATTTACATTAGGGCTATATTGTCCAGTATAACAATCAAAATTGCTCTCCAAAGACACCAGGCAAAGCAGACGCTCCCTCAAACAGATCACCAAGCGCAATTTACCCTACTTACAGCCTAGCCTGTTCTCTGTCGAGACTTTAGCAATCTTTAGAGCACAAGATAAGATCTTTTCACATGGAAGAGTCAGACGTATTGCAATTCTACTTAAGAAACAAGCATTGGCATAGACAATAGGTCTCGCCTTTGGGACCTTATACGTGTTTAGCCATGCAACAGTTGATGTTGCTGCACCAAGGATATTATGCTGCATAACTAAATACTTAGAAGGTCCCAAAGGCGAGACCTATTGGCTATGCCAATGCTTGTTTTTCTTTCACTTCATTATCTATTTTGTTTTTCACAATTATACCCTCTTCTGTCTTTTCTTCGGTAAATAGATCTATTAAACAGTATCTCTTCTTTACTCCCTATAGCTGTCTTTCTTTTAACATCACTCTCTGTTTACTTTCCTAATACTTACACTTTTTTTTTTTTTTTTTAATTTTTTGGGTTACCTCCCGGTCCGCGTACCGGGAAGCTAACCCGGGAGCGAACCAAAAGAAATAGAGCTTGCCAGAGTGCTAAACATTGTATCAATTTTTTTTTAAAGGGAAGGTAGTTCTGAAAAGAACTTTTTTTTTTATATTTTTGTTTTATATTTTTTTTGTATTTTTTGAACATTTTTTGTTTTTTTTGTATTTTTTGAACGATTTTATATTTTTTTTGGTTTTTTTGGGGGGGGAAACAACAAAAAACAGGCGTTGAAAAGGGCTCAACAGGAGCAAAAAAAAATTACTGGGGGCGGTTAGGGCAATCATGGTGTTCATATGCAAGGTTGAGTGCATTGATGCTCATGTTGCCACAAGCTAATAATGCACGACAGCGCATACATAAATGTATCATATGCCCAAAATTTGGTTGGATATTTGGCACAGTTTCCCGTGCCTCCTCTGGTGTTAAAGAAACCGATGTTGTTGGTCTCGCCACAGGAGTTGGTCTAGGATTGTCCATCATATCCCTTAATTCCGCCCGGCTGTAATTTAGGGGATGTTTCCTCGTCATGTGCCTATGCATGGTGTGATTACCATAACTGTATTTTTTGTCCGTCCCTCTGGACAATTGTTCCTTGCATATGAGGCATGTTGCGTACCTGGCATTGACCTTTTTTTGGCCAGGAGGGATGGAAAAAAACTGCCAGATGAAACTGGCTTTCTTTCTTGAAACCCGGGGCAACTCTTCCAGGAATTGTGGTTGTTCTCCCTCCTCATCCATTTCTTCATCTTCCTCCTCAGTGTTGGTAACCACCTGGGGAGGTGGTCCTCTCTTCCCATGAGGAGGTGGAGGTGGTGGTGGGGGTGCACCAGCTGCAGCAATCAATGAAGCCATTTTCACACAAGCAAAATAGGTCTTCCAAGAAGCAAAATAGGTCTTCCTCTCACAATAATGAAAGTCAGAGTGAGGAAAGAAGGAGTGGTTTTCATCATTTGGAAAAAACAATACTTCTCAACCAATGAAAAGTGTTATTTTTAGGTCACCTGACCTAGCCTTCCATAATTATGAAACTAAAAGTGAAATGAACCAATGAAAAGTTTTATTAACAAGTCACATGACCTCTAACGCTCATGTTACGCGCTGCGGAACGCTCCCCGGTTAGCTTCCGGTTCGCTGCGCTTCGCGCCTCGGTCCGCGCCCCGGGACACTTCCGGGTGCGCTAACGCGATACGTCACAAGACGCATTTCGCGGCAACGCGATACGTCGCGCTTTCGCGCCGCGGATCGCTTCCGGGGAGTTGCGTTTCGCGCCTCGGTCCGCGCCCCGGGGCACTTCCGGGTGCGCTAATGCAGTACGTCATAAGACGCATTACGCGGCAACGCGATACCGTCACTATGTTGATTTCTTACCGGTTCGCGGACCGGATCGCGGAATCAAATTGAGCTAACGGGAAGCTTCCCGGTTCGCGGACCGGGAGCGAAACAAAAAAAATATTTAAAAAAAATTATTAATAAACATATAAAATATATTTTTGGATTTAAAGAAGAATACATTTTACAGCTATAGATATTAGCTTTTAAAAAACCAATGAAATTCCATGAAAAAACCATAGGTTATAGACCATATATAGTTAGGAATTAGCATTTACAAAACCTTGAAAATTCACTGAAAAAACCATAGGTTATACACCATATATAGTTAGGAATTAGCATTTAAAAAACCTTATTTTACTCACACAAAACCATTGAAATTCCATATATAGTTAGTTGTACTAACTATATATCGCGCACCCGCAATCCACTGCTGATCATGTCACATATTACATCATTCATGACATGGTCAGTGACATCACTGATGACATCACTGATGACATCTCAAATGACATCACTGATGACATCACTGATGACATCTCAAATGACATCACTGATGACATCACTGATGACATCTCAAATGACATCACTGATGACAACATCCAGTGACTGTATTTTTCTGTAAAGTTAAAATATGTCTTACATATTTAAGAATGAGTGGATGTATAAATGTCTGGATGAAGGATTTAGTAGGTGCATGACTGACTGTATGAGTGAGTGATTAAATGTGTCTCACTGAGTGCATGGGTTAGTGACTAAACTGTCTTAATTTGTGCATCATTATGTCTGTTGTTCTGTAAACTGCAGCATGTGTTAATCAGTAGCTATATGATTAACTATATGGGTTATTGATTGGTTGCCCAAGTATTTGTATGGGAGACTGAGTGTGTGTGTGGGTGGCTGGGAGGTGTATGACTCTGTGCATAGATGTGTGAGCAGTTGATTCACTAGATGTATGGGTTCAAAAGTGCATGTGGAAACAGCTGTATGGGAGGTTGACTGTGTGCATGAGTGTATTGCTGAATGAATGGATATCTCAGTGCTACATGTCAAAGTAAGTACATATGTAAAACACAGTACATGTGAGAGTTGACATATATAAATAACTGTGCATAAGAGCCAGTGAATGTGTGAGTGGCTGTATGGATCATTGTGAACTTGTATCAGGGATTGTATAAGAGAGTAAATATGTGTTAGTATATGTTTGAATAAGTAAGGTGTGTATAACTGTATAGTTGAGAAAATGGAGGTGTGATTGATTCTTTGCATGACTGACTAGGTGTGTGAGTAACTCCATGGATGAGTGACAGTCTGTGAGTGTCTGTTTACACTGAGTGTATCTAAGGTTATATTAGAGTCTGAAGAGCTTCATCGTATTATCACATGAATGATGTCATCAGTGATGTGATCAGTAATGTCAAATGAGATGTCATCAGTGATGTCATCAGTGATGTCATTTGAGATGTCATCAGTGATGTCATCAGTGATGTCATTTGAGATGTCATCAGTGATGTCATCAGTGATGTCACTGACCATGTCATGAATGATGTAATATGTGACATGATCAGCAGTGGATTGCGGGTGCGCGATATATAGTTAGTACAACTAACTATATATGGAATTTCAATGGTTTTGTGTGAGTAAAATAAGGTTTTTTAAATGCTAATTCCTAACTATATATGGTGTATAACCTATGGTTTTTTCAGTGAATTTTCAAGGTTTTGTAAATGCTAATTCCTAACTATATATGGTCTATAACCTATGGTTTTTTCAATGAATATATATATATATATATATATATATATATATATATATATATATATATATATTCACTGAAAAAACCATAGGTTATAGACCATATATAGTTAGGAATTAGCATTTAAAAAACCTTATTTTACTCACACAAAACCATTGAAATTCCATATATAGTTAGTTGCACTAACTATATATCGCGCACCCGCAATCCACTGCTGATCATGTCACATATTACATCATTCATGACATTGTCAGTGACATCACTGATGACATCACTGATGACATCTCAAATGACATCACTGATGAGATCACTGATGACGTCATCCAGTGACTGTATAATTCTGTAAAGTTAAAATATGTCTTACATATTGAAGAATGAATGGATGTATAAGTGTCTTGATGAAGGATTTAGTAGGGGCATGGCTGACTGTATGAGTGACTGATTAAATGTGTCTCACTGAGTGCATGGGTTAGTGACTAAACTGTCTTAATTTGTGCATCATTATGTCTGTTGTTCTGTAAACTGCTGCATGTGTTGATCATTAGCTATATGATTAACTGTATGGGTTATTGATTGGTTGCCCAAGCATTTGTATGGGAGACTGAGTGTGTGTGTGGGTGGCTGGGAGGTGTATCACTCTCTGCATAGATGTGTGAGCAGTTGATTGACTGGATGTATGGGTTCAAAAGTGCATGTGGAAACAGCTGTATGGGCGGTTGACTGTGTGCATGAGTGTATTGGTGAGTGAATGGATATCTCAGTGCTACATGTCAAAGTAAGTACAAATGTAAAACACAGTACATGTGAGAGTTACCATATATAAATAACTGTGCATAAGAGCCAGTGAATGTGTGAGTGCTGTATGGATCATTGTGAACTTGTATCCAGGATTGTATAAGTGAGTAAATATGTTTTAGTATATGTTTGAATAAGTAAGGTGTGTATAACTGTATAGTTGAGGAAATGGAGGTGTGATTGATTCTTTGCATGACTGACTAAGTGTCTGAGTAACTCCATGGATGAGTGACAGTCTATGAGTGTCTGTTTACACTGAGTGTATCTAAGGTTATATTAGAGTCTGAAGAGGTTTATCGTATTATCACATGAATGATGTCATCAGTGATGTGATCAGTAATGTCAAATGAGATGTCATCAGTGATGTCATCAGTGATGTCATTTGAGATGTCATCAGTGATGTCATCAGTGATGTCATTTGAGATGTCATCAGTGATGTCATCAGTGATGTCATTTGAGATGTCATCAGTGATGTCATCAGTGATGTCACTGACCATGTCATGAATGATGTAATATGTGACATGATCAGCAGTGGATTGCGGGTGCGCGATATATAGTTAGTGCAACTAACTATATATGGAATTTCAATGGTTTTGTGTGAGTAAAATAAGGTTTTTTAAATGCTAATTCCTAACTATATATGGTCTATAACCTATGGTTTTTTCAGTGAATTTTCAAGGTTTTGTAAATGCTAATTCCTAACTATATATGGTCTATAACCTATGGTTTTTTCAGTGAATTTTCAAGGTTTTGTAAATGCTAATTCCTAACTATATATGGTCTATAACCTATGGTTTTTTCAGTGAATTTTCAAGGTTTTGTAAATGCTAATTCCTAACTATATATGGTCCATAACCTATGGTTTTTTCTGTGAATTTCATTGGTTTTTTAACAGCTAATATCTGTAGCTGTAAAATGTATTCTTCTTTAAATCCAAAAATATATTTTATATGTTTATGAATAATTTTTTTTTAAAATATTTTTTTTTCTTCGTTCCCGCTTCGCAAATCAGGAAGCTTCCCGTTAGCTGACCTTGATGCCGCGAAATAGACCGCGAGCCGGTAAACGTTTCTTTACCGCAAGTGCCGCGTTACAAAACAACATCGTGACGCCTCCCGTCCGCATGACGTTTCACGTTGTCGCGTGATACGTCATATGACGTACTACGTTAGCGAACTGGTACGCGAAGCGAGTCGCAAAGCGCAGGTTTCTGGAAGCAAACCGGGAGGCCCTGCAAAGCGCTTAACGTAAACACAGCAAGTCATGTGACTTGGTAATAACACTTTTCATTGGTTCATTTCACTTTTGGTTTCCTAATGATGTAAGACTAGGTCATATAATCTAAAATGAACACTTTTGATTGGTTGAGAACTCTTGTTTTTCCCAAATGATGAAAATCCCTCCTTCTTTCCTCACTCTGACTTTCATCATTGTGAGAGAAAGACCCTTTGTGATCACTGAGCAATGGCTTCTTTAGTAGCTTCAGCTGGTGCTTCCCCACCACCTCCACCACATCCAAGGAAGAGTGGACCACCTGCTCAAGTTATAATTCAACAAGAAGAAGAAGAAGAGGAACAGGAGGACGAGCACGAAGAGAGGCAGTTTTTGCCTGAGCAGCCCAGGACGTCTCACCGGAAAGAAAACTTCATTTGGCAATTTTTTAAAATTCCCAAAGGTCAGAAAAAAGTAAATGCAAGATACGTAACTTGCCTTATATGTCAAGATAGACTGTCCAGAGGGACCGACAAAAAATACAGTTTCGGAAACTACACAATGCATCGCCATATGACTAGGTGGCATCCTAACAACTACAGTGCTGCACAGTTTCGGAACGACCTAGATAATCTCCCTATTATGGCCAGAAGATCTGTTGTACTGGAAGTAACGGGACCAGAGGGCAGGGAGATGGTGCCAAATATACAAATGAGATTTGGTGATGTAAAACACATCTGCGTATTTTGCGATGGATTCATTTCCTACGGAGAAAAAAGCATCACTCTGATCAACAGAGCTATTGACTATCATATGCAAGTTTGTACGAAACGCCCAAAATAATAAATACTTCTTTTTTTTGTTTTGTTGCTCCTGTTGAGCCCTTTACAATGAATCGTTTTCATTGCCCCCTCCAAGAAAAACCCAAAAAAATATAAAACTGTTCCGAAAAATTCAAAAACAGTAAAAAAATGTTCAAAAAAAAAAAAAAAAAAGTTCTTTTCAGAACTACCTCCCCGTTATTAAAAAATTGGTACAATATTTGGAACTGTGCCAACCTCTATTTCTCTTAGTTCGCTTCCCAGTTCGCTCGCCGGTACGCGAACCGGAAGCGAACCAAAAACAGTAAGTATAAGGGAAGGAAACAGACACTTATGTTAAAAGAAAGACAGCTATAGGGGAGTAAACTAGAGATACTATTACCCGTAATCCACTGCTGATGATGTCACATATTACATCATTCATGACATGCTCAGTGACATCATCAGCAGAGGATTGCGGGTTTTTTGGCAACATGCCTTATCCACGGTTTAATAACGCTGCCTTTTGCTTTATATAAGTTTTCAAATTGTATGAAATATATACCAATAGGTCGTTATGAACCTTTAGGTAGTGCTTTTCTTCATGAGGTCTGGTCGCTTCCATACACATACAGATGTTTCAAAGATGATCAAGAAGTTTATCTGAATGGAGAGGAATGCACTGAGACGCCAGATCATTCACTAATGTGTAGGCACATACAGTTACACGGTTCATGCAACAAACACCGACCAAATATGGCTTGCGTGTTGCAAGGCACGCCAGTTCCTGCTATCATCCCCACGTTCAAGTTGTTGGAAAATGGTAGTTATTTGATGCTCAATAATGAAGATTGTTCTGAGTTAATTAAAAGTATTCCTTTTATCGTAACAGTAAGTGAACGGGTTATTTGCTGCAGAAATGTTCTATTTCCTCCCACACATGAACATAGGGAGTTTTCAATCTGGCCACAAATACCAACCTTGGGACACGTTTCAACGGCATGGCAAGAATAAGAGCTCTTTTGTCTCAGAGAGAGGTGGCCTTGAGTTCGGCCCGTGAAACTTTCGTACTTCACATAGCGAACACCCGTACAGAGGTGCACACCCTTTTCAATTAAGATTTGCCTTTCAATTTCAGCAACATGTTTCCGACTATCTTTAACGCATCCTCCACAAAGTCCCTGGCGCACTTTTTTAAAGTTGTTACCAGTGGTCTCGTGACTTCATTTGAGAAAATCTTTGGAGTCATCCCTGCTTCCTTTCATTCTATTTTCTCCACTCTGGTTCGTGGATTGGCATTTTTACTTGCATTACCAGCGGACGCTCTTGTGCTTTTTTACATTTTTAAATATGGATGTCCCTCCTATGCAACCTCCCACCCTGCAGCTGCTGACACTGTTCCGCAATCGCATGCTAGAATATTATGGCACAATGCCGTTGGCGATATTAAGCACGGCATATGGATTATCTTTTCGATTCTCCTACTTCACCTGTGTCCAGCCTGTATTTCACTGCCTGACCTGTGATTTCGATTGGGCCATTGATTTGTGTCTCTGCGGACCGGTTTCTCCTGACGTCGACTTTAATCAGCTGATGACTCCTATCATTACTCACGAGTTGGTTTTTCCTGGCGAAAGGATTATGGCTGTGGCATTGATGCATGGACTACTTGGTCCCTGGAATTTACTGGCGGCAGCACAGTCTTTCTTGGAACAGAGCTTTCTTGAAAACCCACCCAGCTGTCCTCTGATGGTGATAGAGGATCCGGTGCTGGGAGAGCACGTATGTTCTTTTCCGCTTTTAAATTGGATGGCTGAACTGTTTTCGGATGAAGACGGTGACTTCCTATTGGAGGCTGTTGCAGCTTATTTTGCATACACAGTTATGTCATAGACCTTTTTCATGTTTGATATGCTGAGTACTAGCATTTCATTGACAATTCATTGACTTATTTGTCAAGTTTTTATTATTTACCTTGCCTATTGGCTTAAGACTCGATAAAGTACTTGGCTGTTTTATTTTTCTTTAGCATTAAATTTTCCTAGTTTTTAATGCTTTACCTTGCGGACCGTCCACATATAAACTTGCAATCTGCTCTCATGAGATGGCACTTCTATTATCTTATTCAGTTTGTTTCCGGATCATGGGGAGGTGTCATCTAGGTCCTGGATATCTTTACACCGTGTTAAGTTAGCATGGGCTCATTACCGGTTTAAACGCCATTTTTCCTTTTTTGCAACTTCTGCACACGACACTTAGTTGTTGCTTTAGCTTTCCACCTAGTAGTTCATCGTGGTTTACATGAGAATAATATGTTATTGCTCTACTATCTGCTTTGCTTGTTAAACTATATCTGTACAGCGAGTGCTAAAGTTTCAAGAACAACACGATACAGAATTGTTATGAGGTCTGATCTCCACGACTTCATACTCATAACATAAGTGCAACTTCTGCCAATTCTGGGCATGAGGCGGGTTTTATATTGCTTTGCCGAACACACATACACAACAGTTGATGCGGTTCACATGAAGAGAGAGCTGGTGTATGCTGATGTGATTCCTTCAAATCTAAGACACTAAAGTATGGGCACGCCCTAAACCAACACAAAGAGACCTTCTTAGCAAATAATATAATATGTGTATTAGGGAGGGTGAGATATAAGCAGCCGCGGGCCGTGGAGGGAGTTACGATGGTGCAGGGAGGCGGGGAGGGGGAGAAGCAGGGTGGAGCCCTCTCTACCTTGCCCCTCCCCCTCCCCGCCTCCCTGCCCCACCGTAACTCCCTCCACGGCCCGCGGCTGCTTATAAGTGTTGCTAACTCTTATTCATTTACAGCATGTTAACATACTGTCACCATTCGCTTTTTATGTACTAGTAACTATGCTGGTAATTTTGCTACTGATAATATGTGTACTTGTATTCTCCACCCTGCCCCTCCCCCTCCCCGCCTCCCTGCCTCACCGTAACTCCCTCCACGGCCCGCGGCTGCTTATAAGTGTTGCTAACTCTTATTCATTTACAGCATGTTAACATACTATCACCATTCACTTTTTATGTACTAGTAACTATGCTGGTAATTTTGCTACTGATAATATGTGTACTTTTATTATCTAAGGTACTACGCCTGAGAAGACGGCATTAGTAAATAAACATTTCAAATACACATCTGTTCTTCTTAACTCCATGTTCTGGTTTCTAAGAAATCTATAACGACCGACTGTTCATGAGTTCCACGTATCCTGAGGTACTATAAGTTCATATTCTGGATTGTCTAAACATTGAGAGTTTGTTATATCCAATGTGACACTGTACCTAGCTTGCTAAGGAGTTTTTCATTACTAACGTGAGTTTTGGGACACCCTAATTCGCCGAGGTTCCAATCCTCTGTCCACAGTTCTGTGTGAGAACAGAAACCCTGCGACAGGGGCACCCCCAACCCTTGCTGGAGCTTCATCACACTTGCGATACAACTCCAGCAATGCATTCGCCGAGGTTCCAATCCTCTGTCCACAGTTCTGTGTGAGAACAGAAACCCTGCGACAGGGGCACCCCCGACCCTTGCTGGAGCTTCATCACACTTGCGATACAACTCCAGCAATGCGCCACCTTTACGGCACAGATACATCACGCATCTGTGCTGTTTTTGCCCCATGATGCGCCGCATTGTAAATGCAGCACACCATAGGTGACGGAACAGCGGCACAGAATGACTAACACATCCCTGGTGATGCGCCAGTCATCATAAATGTATCCCTATGCTTCTTATCTTGTTAGAGATGAACCGCCATATGTATCATCAAAGTTTTTTGCATTTCCTAAATAGCGAACTTTAAGGAATAAATAGCGATTCTTTACCATTCCTAGTTTGCGATGAGCTATTTGCTAATTAGCCGAATGTAGCCCAATGAAGCCCAATGTAGCCCAATGTAGCCCAAAGATGGCCGCCAGACACACAAAAAAACAAATGTAGCCCAAATATCAGCCAGATGTAGCCCAACTATAGCCCAGTGACAAAATGACCAATCAGCTTCGCAAACCTCCGTTACGCGAAGCGGAGCGCTGTTACAGATATATATCTTTTTTTGAACGTTAATTTCTCAAAATCCACTGGAGCACATATATTGAGACCTAGCAAAGGCACATCGGGCTACCAGTCCCTAATATTTTTCCAAGTTTTGTGCAAATCCATTCAGCCGTTCGATTATTATTATTATTATTTTTTTTTGCCCCGCGGGGCCCTTTTAAAACCTCCACATCAAACCTAGGGGGTCAGCGAGGATCTACTATGCCCCCTTATAGTTATTTCCCCCTTTGTTTTGACCTCCTCTTGTCTCTCGATCCTACCGAGAGACAAGATGGCGGCCGCTACGGACTGTTTGGAATGTTGACAGACGCCGGAGAACCAATCAGCTTCGCTTCACAAAGCTCCGTTGCGCGACAAGTACGCGTCCTGGGCCGCTGCCCAGTCCGCTGTTACAGATATATATCTTTTTTTAAACGTTAATTTCTCAAAATCCACTGGAGCACATATATTGAGACCTACAAAAGGCACATCGGGCTACCAGTCCCTACAATTTTGCCAAGTTTCGTGCAAATCCATTCAGCCGTTCGGGCTAAAAGTGAGGCCAACCGCCCTATGGAAATTAACATGGGAAAAACGCGTTTTGGGACCCCCCTTTTTTCTCGGCCCCCCCTTGACGAACCCCCCCAAAATTGTCAGGGGCTGCTCAGAAACAAAATGTGCCATTTTCCTGAAAATTTCAGCCAATTCCGTCCACAAACGCCAAAGTTATTAGACATAGAATTTTCAAAAAACCCATAGAGAAAAAATCCTAACTATATATACCTACTGGCGACCGCCAGTAGGTAATATATATATATATATATATATATATATATATAGATATATATAGATAGATATATAGATATATATAGATATATATATAGATATATATATATATCAATGCACGCTTAAATCAACAATGCTATCCAGAGTGGTTATGGTATGGATTTCTAAAATTGTCATTGATATATATGAATATAAAGTATATTGCGGTTAAGGATTTATCCAGCTACTGTGTATAATCATGTTGTCAATGACATATAAGATTACTAGCATTATGTGAGCCAATCTAGTAGCATGATTCATGAGATTCTTGTGCAATATTACGACTAGGGGGATTGATCCCATTATTGTGATTTTTATTTTAAAAGCACACAGTAATGTAAGCGTTAAAATTGTAGTATGTTTACTACTTTCTTTGCGTTTTAAATACATACCTATTGTGATTGGATAATCCAGCTGCACTAGCACTTTAAATTTCTGCCGTCGCCCTCAGTGGCGCCATGTGACCAAGGCCTCTGGAAGGTCGAAACGTTATGCTGTCCGTTGCAGAAAATAAATATTTACTCACGGAAATCTGGGTCTCCTGTTTCTTGACGGTGCCGCGGCGGAATTGAGTCCGCTGCATTGTGTGTTGAAACCTGTGTGGATTTGACAGCCGGTTGTGTGCTTCTCCGGCGTTGAGAGACCCCTCCTTCAGAAAGTGGCTACGCGGCAGGAAGTCGTAACCTCTGGTGCACCGGAGGTGTTTGTTTCTCCTGTTAGGGAGAGACCGCGAAGAGCCCCGGGATACCCGTGAACACTGCTTGGTTTGAAAGCGGATCCGGCGTGGTGGTGGGACGGCTGTCTCAGAACCGCGCTGTTTGAACTTCTAGAAAACGCGGCAAGTTTGGGGATACGTCCCGTGAAGGAGTACTTGTTCCATATTTGTCCGCGAGTGACATTTATCTACCTTGCGACGAAAAGTGAGTAACGCATCATTGCGTATTAACAATATTATTCAAGCAACATGGCGGCTGGCGCAAGAAGAGGGAGGGAGGTGGCTGCCTTCGACGTGTTTGATGATTCCCCGGCCGGGGGGTCACAGGTGGCAGGTTCCACTGAGAAAATATTTGATAGTGGCCCGAGTCTCCGTGATAAATTTAAAAGACTTGAGAAATTAACCAAACGGGAACAGGCTAAGTGGTGGGAGCATCGCTCCCTAAGTAGATATCTGGAGGTTGATCGTATACCCAGGGGACTACGACTAATGCTGGCCCCAACCTATGATGAACCTGATCCAGAAATGCTCAGAGAATGGGCCGAATGCAATTTGGATTCCTCTAAAAGACTGGTTCAAATTCTGGTACGCTATGCTGAATCGGATCGGATTAAGATACAAAAGCAGATTGAGGAGTTGACCACAGAAATAGATGGAATGGGTGCGGATATCTCGGAATGTCAAAAACTAAGAGAGGAAATGATGGTCCGTGTACAAAAGGAGGAAGACACGATTATCAAACGGAAACAGTTCAAATTCCAGCGTGACAAAAATGACTATCTTGAGGGGCGCATTTTTACATTCGCGCGCAAGTATGACGCTAGAAAAATGTCACAGCCTCCGACTATGCGCAATGCCCCAGCCAGCAATGATGCTCAAAGATCAGTTTCATCAGCTAGCTCCTCAAATGCAGACCTCAGTTCCAGTATTGACAGCGGGTCTGAATAGGAGGCAGGCAGAACCCGGTCGGGGTTGGGGTTTACTCGGTTCACCCTGGCACAGGAATTGCAATGTGTGAGCCAGGACAGACGAGACACACTACGGCCCAGGGTGGATCGCCAAACTTCCAAGAAAGCCCCAATACAAAATGGAGAGAGCGCCGCAAATCAAATGCAAATGCAAGGCGCCATACCAAAACGCAAGACCTACAAAAAACAGTGGAACAAAAAGAAACAACAATAGGGGTGCAGGATGCAGCAAATTTCTCTGTGATTAATCTCACTTCTATGACTCTAACGCCTACGGAATTGAAGACTCTTTCGTTGGGGCTGTCCTTTTGCCCTCCCAGGAACTTTAATTATGCGGACACACGCATTGATTTGTACAAATTTACGCGTAAGCTTAAATTGAAAAAGCATTTTGCCAATAACAAATCACGCAAGGCAGAAGTGAGAATTGACAAAAACAACTCTAGCATGCTAGCCCTCACAGCCAATGACATGCCATTATTACAAGATTTGGAGGGGTTACGATTAGAACAATCTCTTTCACAGAGTCCAAGTACCCACCACACTGGTCCCGTTGGAGGTCTCACAAACTTCAGACCACGGTCAACATATACACCACAGATGGTGCATGATAACATTGACATTTTTCAAGAGGCAGTGGTCAAGGATATCAAGGGCCTATACGAACAAACACTTAAGAGCAACAAGCACAAGCACAGACGCAACCACAAATATACTGATTTGGTGGCTAAAATACAGGAATGTGGAAATGTCATCGTACATCAATCCGATAAGAGGGGCAATATTGTTTTATGGGCAAGAGATCTCTATTTGGAGGAGGCATTACTACAGCTGAATGACGCCTCTTGCTATAGACACTGTGATGTGGCGTTGGTTAAGAAGTCCCAAATAACCTTTTATTCTATGTTGATGGGGTGGAGGTCATCGGGCCTCATCAGCATGGATGAATTGAAATATCTCAAAAATGATCATCCCATCATGCCCGTCTTATACCTGATCCCCAAGGTCCACAAAAATCCAAATAAACCCCTTGGCAGGCCTATCATCTCTGCGTGTGGGGGGCTTTTGGAAAAAACTACTATCTATGTGGATGCATTTCTGCAGGACTTTGTGTGTGGATTGCCCTCGTACATCCAGGATCCAGTGATTTTTTGAGGAAAATCAATGAACTACAATGGGATCCAGAATATTTCTTAATCACACTTGACGTCACGGCGTTGTATACAAGTATTGTACATGTGGATGGGTTGAGGGCTGTGTCTTACTATTTGGGTCAACGTGCGATTGAATTGGTAGAACACAACAAGATGTTACTGTCTATGATTAGTTTCTGCCTGAACAATAACTTTTTTATGTTCAACAAACAACATTACCAACAGGTCAGGGGAGTAGCCATGGGGGCCTGTTTCTCTCCCAGTTATGCCTGTATTCATATGGGATACTGGGAGAGGCAGGTCCTCCATGGTGAGCACTCAGCTATTTGCAGAGACCACATCGTCCGGTGGTATAGATACATCGACGATGTTTTTATGATCTGGAAAGGTACATGTACACAGGCAGAACAATTCATCACTCAGTTGAACATCAACAACTACAACCTGGCATTCACTTCTAACATCAGTGAACAATATGCAACTTTCTTAGATGTAGCCATTGAAATCAATAATGGTCATTTGGAAACAGCTTTGTTTAGGAAGCCCACGGCGGGAAACACAGTACTGCACGCCCATAGTCATCATCCTCCGCATTTAATCAGGAGCATCCCCTATGGGGAGATGCTCAGGATTAGAAGGGTCTGTAGTACTGAGGTTCAATGTAGTGCAGCACAACAGGCCAGCAAACTTAGGTTTCTGGCACGAGGATACAGTGAAAAGATTGTTGCAGCTGCCATTTGCAAAGCTAATGCTTTCCCGCGTGAGGTTGTTTTACTTCTCAAACAATCTCAAGCTCCAACTGTTATACCTATGCAACAACCTGTCAGACTGATTTGGTCGTTCAATAACCAGCATGGGGCACTCAGAAAGATTGTCAACAAATACTGGGATCTAGTGAAATGTGATCCAGTCATTGGAAAAGTCATGCCTAGAAAACCAGCTATTACCTACAGAAGGGCCTACTCCTTACAAGACGCTCTGGTAAAATCTAGCCCAGAACTAGTAACAAATAAAGACTGGCTGGGGGGCAGCAAAGGTTTTAGGAAATGCTCTATTTGTAAGGCATGCGCCCATGGGGTTAACAGAACAGAATATATCACCCCTTTTTCTGAAGTCCCGTGTAAGATCAACAAAAAACTAACCTGCAAGAGTGAGTTTGCAGTGTACGTGTTGGAGTGCCCGTGTGGCTTGAGATACGTGGGCAGCTCGAAGCTGCAAGTCCACAAACGGGTTCTCCAATACCTGAGGGCTATAAACACCAATGACCCAGTTTACCCAGGGGCTTGACACTTCAAAGAGTACCACAATAGCAATAGCACTCTGTTGAGGTACTACGCCATTGATTCAGTAGCACCCCTGAGAAGGGGAGGTGACAGGGATGCTGCACTCAGGAAGTTGGAAACTAGATATATTTTGATGTTGGACAGTAAGGCACCGCAGGGACTCAATGCCTCAGAAGATTTTTACACCTGCCTCTGAGGCAAACATTGTCTTTAAAACAAGCTGTGCCAACTTGCGTCAAAGTTATCAGCATATAAATACACACTTGCACGCACAATGGATATAACCTACTGTAATACCAACGGGTTGGTGCGAATGTGATGCTTATTCTTAGTTGTATTTTAAAACCTTGTTTATGGTTATGCAGAACCTGCCACCATATGTGTTAGGTTGTCAGACTGGGATCAGTCTGTTTAACATCACACCTATATGACACATATTAGTGTTAACCACAGAAAAATCGAGCACTTTTATTATTATTTTTATCACTGATTCATCCAGCAGGGTATTATCACGTAGGATAAATATTAGCGAATTTGCACATGAACGTATTATACATGTATTGGCGAATCAACTAAGCTGGGGGCATTGATGTTGATTCATGTTTTCTTGTACATAGAAAATTGGATTATAAGTCATATGTAAATACATGCTCAGCATCTTTACGGGATTTTTTTGTATATATGTATATAAATGTTTATAGATAAATATTTATTACTTTTATGGTGTCGTGCATATCAATGCACGCTTAAATCAACAATGCTATCCAGAGTGGTTATGGTATAGATTTCTAAAATTGTCATTGATATATATGAATATAAAGTATATTGCGGTTAGGGATTTATCCAGCTACTGTGTATAATCATGTTGTCAATGACATATAAGATTACAAGCATTATGTGAGCCAATTTAGTAGCATGATTCATGAGATTCTTGTGCAATATTACGACTAGGGGGATTGATCCCATTATTGTGATTTTTATTTTAAAAGCACACAGTAATGTAAGCGTTAAAATTGTAGTATTTTTACTACTTTCTTTGCGTTTTAAATACATACCTACTGTGATTGGATAATCCAGCTGCACTAGCACTTTAAATTTCTGCCGCCGCCCTCAGTGGCGCCATGTGACCAAGGCCTCTGGAAGGCCGAAACGTTATGCTGTACGTTGCAGAAAATAAATAATTACTCACGGAAATCTGGGTCTCCTGTTTCTGGACGGTGCCGCGGCAGAATTGAGTCCGCTGCATTGTGTGTTGAAACCTGTGTGGATATATATATATATATATAAATATAAATATATATATATATATATATATATATATATATATATATATATATATATATATATAATATATATATATATATATATATCTGCTTTCTGTGTATGCCAGTGAGCAAGGGCAGGGTATGCTCGAAACGTGTCTGGCACAGATACTGGTGTTTGATTCAGATGGAATGCTCATGCAACTCCCTGAATGAATGGTGTTAACTCATTGGGTGTAACTCCTTCAACCTGAGACAACTTTTTTTTGGTTTGTGTATACCAGTTTGCCAAAGCCAAAAAGGAGTCCCACTGCTTATCAAGCAGGTCCGGCACATCAGGACACTGTGACGCGCATGGAATGATGAGTCCTTGTTCGAGGAGTCAATACTGGCGGAGACCTTACCTGAATGTTTCAGACATCCCCACTTGGGCAAGAATTTCGGCGGCAGTAGAATCCACTGGGGTTTTGACATTTTAGCAAACTACACTTACCAGGGCGAACACACCCATTGGGGCGGGGACTATTCAGCCTTGTGGTGTGGCGCTTTTTTCCTGCAGCTGCTTTCTGTGTATGCCAGAGACCAAGAGCAGGGTATGTTGGAAATGCGTCTGGCACAGATACTGGTGTTTGGTACTGATGGAAAGCAAAAGACACACCATTGATGGATGGAATACAGAACAAATCAAAACATTCAACCCCAGTCAAGAGATCTGGGTTAAATCCATCATTCTTTTGCTCACCAGGCCACCCCAGTTTAGACCTGGCCATATGCAAATCAGTCTTGACTCTGTGCCTCATGAGAACAATCAAGCCCGAACTGCCAAGCCAGGTGCTGTCTGGACCGTAAACAAGCATCCTAGGACCAGTTTCGGGGTTTCACCCCTCTTCAGCCAGGATAGCTTGATTCCAGTGGCACAGTGAGCCCAGGACCCACGTCTGGGCATACCTGGTGCACTTAGGGCAGGAAAGCAAAAGACACGCAATTGATGGTCAGAATTCAGAACACATCAAAACATTCAACCCCCAGTCAAGAGATCTGTGTTAAATCCATCATTCTTTTGCCCACCAAGCCACGCCAGTTTAGACCTGGCCATATACAAATCAGTCTTGATCTTGTGCCTCATGGGAACAGCCCAGCCCAAACTGCCAAGCCATGTCCTCCCTGGACCAGAAACAAGCATCCTAGGACCGGTTTCAGGGTTTCACCCCTCTTTAGCCAGGATAGCTTGATTCCAGTGGCATAGTGAGCCCAGGACCCATGTCTGGCATACCTGGTGCACGTAGGGCAGGAAAGCAAAAGACACACAATGGATGGATGGAATGCAGAACAAATCAAAACATTCAACCCAGTCAAGAGATCTGGGTAAAATCCATCATTCTTTTGCTCACCAAGCCACCCCAGTTTAGACCTGGCCATATACAAATCAGTCTTGACCCTGTGCCTCATGGGAACAGTCCAGCCCGAACTGCCAAGCCAGGTAATCCCTGCACCGGAAACAAGCATCCTAGGACCGGTTTCGGGGATTCACCCCTCTTCAGCCAGGATAGCTTGATTCCAGTGGCACAGTGAGTCCAGGACCCATGTCTGGGCATACCTGGTGCACTTATGGCAGGAAAGAAATAGACACACAATTGATGGACGGAATGCAGAGCAAATCAAAACATTCAACCCCAGTCAAGAAACTGGTCCTAGGATGCTTGTTTCAAGTCCAGGGAGGACCTGGCTTGGCAGTTCGGGCTTGACTGTTCCCATGGGGCACAGGGTCAAGACTGATTTGCTTATGGCTGTGTTCAAACTGGAATGGCATGGTGAGCAAAACAACAATGGATTTAGGCCCAGATCTCAGTACTGGGGTGAATGTATGACAATTGTCTGCATTCTGTCCATCAACTGTTGTTTTTGTATTTGTCACCCCGAGTGGGACGGGTATGCTCAGACGTGAGTCCTGTGCTCTCCATGCCACTGGAATCAAGCTATCCTGGCTGGTGAGGTCTGAAAGCCCAAAACCAGTCCTAGGATTCTTGTTTCCAGTCCAGGGAGGACCTGGCTTTGCATTTCAGGCTTGACTGTTCCCATGGGGCACAGGGTCAAGACTGATTTGCATATGGCTGGGTTCAAACGGGAATCGCTTGGTGTGCAAAAAAACAATGAATTGAGGCCCAGATAGCTGTACTGGGGTGAATGTATGACATTGTTCTGCATTCTGTCCATCAACTGTTGTTTTTGCATTTGTCACCCTGAGTGGGTCGGGTATGCTCAGACGTGAGTCCCATGCTCTCCATGCCACTGGAATCAAGCTATCCTGGCTGATGAGGGCTGAAAGCCCAAACCTGGTCCTAGGATGCTTGTTTCCAGTCCAGGGAAGGCCTGACTTGGCAGTTCGGGCTTGACTGTTCCCATGGGGCACAGGGTCAAGACTGATTTGCATACGGCTGGGTTCAAACTGGAATGGCATGGTGAGCAAAAAACACAATGGATTTAGGCCGAGATCTCTGTACTGGGGTGAACGTATGACATTGTTTTGCATTCTGTCCATCAACTATTGTTTTTGCATTGGTACAGATGGAAGGCACATGGAACTCCCTGAATAAATAGTTAACTCATTGGGTGTGACTCCTTCAACCTGAGGCAACTCTTTCTTCGTTTGTGTATAGCGGCTTGCCGAAGCCGCAAAGGAGTCCCATTGCTTATCAAGCAGGTCCGGCACGTCAGGACACTGTGACGTGAATGGAAAGGTGAGTCTTTGTTCGAGGAGTCAATACTGGTGGATACCTTACTTGACAGTTTCAGACATCTCCACTTGGGCAAGAATTTCGGCAGCAGCGGGACGCACTGGGGTTTAGACATTTAAGCAAACTTCACTTACCAGGGTGTATCAGCGAACACGCCCATTGAGGTGGGGAATATTTAGCCTTGTGGTGTGGCAATTTTTTCCTGCAGCTGCTTTCTGTGTATGCCAGTGACCAAGAGCAGGGTAAGCTCAACATGCGTCTGGCACAGATACTGGTGTTTGGTACAGATGGAATAGTCCCCAACACTAATAAAAGAAAAGACAATCTGAATCAGGTGAGCCCACCACCACTTGGAAGGAGGAGCTTAGAATAAAAGTCGAGTGGGAGCTGACACTGTTTAAGGACTAAGGCGTTCAGAAGAAGGTACATGCCGAAACCGGTCAACGCTACTGTTTCCTGAATAAATATTGAATTAAAGCCCCGCTGTGTCCCGGGAGGTCTTCTTTACATGGGAGAGAGTGAAATAATGTAAAGCGTAGTTCCAATGAAGCGCGCGAAGGGACCCTTTCCATGTGAGGCCGTGGCTTTCATTGGAGAAAAGGAGTGGTTACCGAGGAGTCGGATGCATCCACGGCCCGCCATCGAAACCTGTGAGGCAGCTTGTTAACATCGGTGGCAGATGGGGCGGAGAGACGCCGATACCCTATCTATACCTGCGAGCAGATTACCACAGGGGAGATGGCATGAAAATGCAGGATTTTAAACAACAACGAACAATATTTGTTTTTCAAAAGTGAGGCCCCCATCATCCTGAAATCGGACTGTCAGCACGTTGCATTTTGGGACTGGGAGTCCCCAACACTAACGAAAGCCAAGACAATCTGAATCAGGTGAACCCACCACCACTTGGAAGGAGGAGCTTAGAATAAAAGTCGAGTGGGAGCTGACACTGTTTAAGGACTAAGGCGTTCAGAAGAAGGCACATGCCAAAACCAGTCAACGGTACTGTTTCCTGAATAAATAATGAATTAAAGCCCAGCTGTGTCCCGTGAGGTCTTCTTCACATGGGAGAGAGTGAAATATTTTATATATATATACATGTATATATATATATATATATATATATATATATATATATATATACATGTATATATATATATATATATATATATATATATATATATATACATTTATATATATATATATATATAAAAGCAATCTTGGCCGCTGTCAGCGCGGGCTAAAACAGGCGCAGACCTCTTCTCCTTGTAGTAAATTCAAGCTTTTTAATAAAGCGCCATCACACCGTCAGTCGTGTTAGCAGTGGTGATTTTAATATCAGCAATCACAGAGCGGGTGCTCTCCTCATATATATATTCATTGAAAAAAACACAGGTTTCAGGGACGTTATAGTTCGGCTGACATTTCACTGGTACAAAACCAGAGAAATTCAGCTGTTATAGTTAGCTGAGCTAACTAACTTGCACACCCCGCAATGCACTGCTGATGACATCGCATATTACATCACTCATGACACGGTGAGTGACATCACTGATGACATCACTGATAAGACCTCAAATGACATCACTGACAACATCATCCAGTGACTGAGTAGCGGTATGTTAGGGTCTGTATGGTTGTATGAGTGTATATATCAGTGGCTGTATTGATGAGTCACTGTGTGTATGAGTGACTGTATGGTTCAGTGAGTGGATGTGTGTAGACCTATAAATCAGTGAGTGGGTATGTACTAACTGGTATTGTTGTCTATGGTTTCATTTATGATACATACTTGATTGTGTGCTTTCCGCACTACACTTCCCAGAAGTCTCATTGGAGCCTCCCATTGGCGGGTGAGTTATATGAAATTGGAGAAGTGTAACGGGTGCGCACACCGCTTCCGTTAAAGCCCCTGAAGAGAAGCAGATGGAGCTTCGAAACGCGTCGGGCAGATCCATTACGGAGCGGCGTCTACGAGCGGATCCCCGTCCTCACCTACACATAAATAAAGCTGCTGCTCGCGTGCTACTCATAAGGTGGACAACCTTGGAGCGTGAGTCTATATGCGGCAGTCCAGCCGCAGAGTATGCACCACCCCGTTAACGTGGGGGTCACGGCAGTGAAGTAGCAGCCGTACATGGGATCGAGGACGGGCCCACTCGTGGAGTCCATACAGGACTTGATTGTGTGCTTTCCGCACTACACTTCCCAGAAGTCTCATTGGAGCCTCCCATTGGCGGGTGAGTTATATGAAATTGGAGAAGTGTAACGGGTGCGCACACCGCTTCCGTTAAAGCCCCTGAAGAGAAGCAGATGGAGCTTCGAAACGCGTCGGGCAGATCCATTACGGAGCGGCGTCTACGAGCGGATCCCCGTCCTCACCTACACATAAATAAAGCTGCTGCTCGCGTGCTACTCATAAGGTGGACAACCTTGGAGCGTGAGTCTATATGCGGCAGTCCAGCCGCAGAGTATGCACCACCCCGTTAACGTGGGGGTCACGGCAGTGAAGTAGCAGCCGTACATGGGATCGAGGACGGGCCCACTCGTGGAGTCCATACAGGACTTGATTGTGTGCTTTCCGCACTACACTTCCCAGAAGTCTCATTGGAGCCTCCCATTGGCGGGTGAGTTATATGAAATTGGAGAAGTGTAACGGGTGCGCACACCGCTTCCGTTAAAGCCCCTGAAGAGAAGCAGATGGAGCTTCGAAACGCGTCGGGCAGATCCATTACGGAGCGGCGTCTACGAGCGGATCCCCGTCCTCACCTACACATAAATAAAGCTGCTGCTCGCGTGCTACTCATAAGGTGGACAACCTTGGAGCGTGAATCTATATGCGGCAGTCCAGCCGCAGAGTATGCACCACCCCGTTAACGTGGGGGTCACGGCAGTGAAGTAGCAGCCGTACATGGGATCGAGGACGGGCCCACTCGTGGAGTCCATACAGGACTTGATTGTGTGCTTTCCGCACTACACTTCCCAGAAGTCTCATTGGAGCCTCCCATTGGCGGGTGAGTTATATGAAATTGGAGAAGTGTAACGGGTGCGCACACCGCTTCCGTTAAAGCCCCTGAAGAGAAGCAGATGGAGCTTCGAAACGCGTCAGGGAGATCCATTACGGAGCGGCGTCTACGAGCGGATCCCCGTCCTCACCTACACATAAATAAAGCTGCTGCTCGCGTGCTACTCATAAAGTGGACAACCTTGGAGCGTGAATCTATATGCGGCAGTCCAGCCGCAGAGTATGCACCACCCCGTTAACGTGGGGGTCACGGCAGTGAAGTAGCAGCCGTACATGGGATCGAGGACGGGCCCACTCGTGGAGTCCATACAGGACTTGATTGTGTGCTTTCCGCACTACACTTCCCAGAAGTCTCATTGGAGCCTCCCATTGGCGGGTGAGTTATATGAAATTGGAGAAGTGTAACGGGTGCGCACACCGCTTCCGTTAAAGCCCCTGAAGAGAAGCAGATGAAGCTTCGAAACGCGTCGGGCAGATCCATTACGGAGCGGCGTCTACGAGCGGATCCCCGTCCTCACCTACACATAAATAAAGCTGCTGCTCGCGTGCTACTCATAAGGTGGACAACCTTGGAGCGTGAATACATGTATATATATATATATATATATATATATATATATATACATGTATATATATATATATATATATATATATATACATGTATATATATATATATAAAAGCAATCTTGGCCGCTGTCAGCGCGGGCTAAAACAGGCGCAGACCTCTTCTCCTTGTAGTAAATTCAAGCTTTTTAATAAAGCGCCATCACACCGTCAGTCGTGTTAGCAGTGGTGATTTTAATATCAGCAATCACAGAGCGGGTGCTCTCCTCATATATATATTCATTGAAAAAAACACAGGTTTCAGGGACGTTATAGTTCGGCTGACATTTCACTGGTACAAAACCAGAGAAATTCAGCTGTTATAGTTAGCTGAGCTAACTAACTTGCACACCCCGCAATGCACTGCTGATGACATCGCATATTACATCACTCATGACACGGTGAGTGACATCACTGATGACATCACTGATAAGACCTCAAATGACATCACTGACAACATCATCCAGTGACTGAGTAGCGGTATGTTAGGGTCTGTATGGTTGTATGAGTGTATATATCAGTGGCTGTATTGATGAGTCACTGTGTGTATGAGTGACTGTATGGTTCAGTGAGTGGATGTGTGTAGACCTATAAATCAGTGAGTGGGTATGTACTAACTGGTATTGTTGTCTATGGTTTCATTTATGATAGTCTGTATTTTAGAGTGGGTGTGTGAAAGGTAACATTAGGGTTGGAGGAGGTGCATCAGATATTAAGTGGATGATGTCATTTGAGATGTCATCAGAGATGTCATCAGTGATGTCACTGACCATGTCATGAGTGATGTCAGTCAGTCAGTCAAAATAACATCATTCAGTTTCAGAAGAAAAACCGTATAAGAGCACAAGATCAACAGTACCATTTGTAATTTTGATGACCTATTTACAAACAGCATGAAAGACAATGTATACAATTCAATTATTAAAAAGGGAATACAAATAGATTGAAAAGAATACATGCCTTAACTAACTAGTCCAATACAACTACGGCTTCTAGTACCGTTTCCTGATAGTCATGGCAACTTTATTAAAATTAGAGACCCGATGCATATATCTCGAGTGGCCAGAGAATGCAAAAAGTGAAATCCCATCAATATGAAGTGATGTAATATGTGATGTCATCAGCAGTGCATTGCGAAGGCACGAGTTATAATTAGCTCAGCTGACTATAATGGCCGAGTAAAATGTCAGCCTAACTATAACGTTCCTGAAATCAGTGTTTTTTTCAGTGAATTTGTAATGTTTTTTAAATCTAATTCCTAAACATAACGTCTCTGAAACCTCTGTTTTTTTTCACTGAATGTCTAAGGTTTTTTAAATGCTAATTTCTAACGATGCCTGCATAGGGAGGACATGTGAAGAAAGAGGAAGAAAGGTGCAGAAAGAAGCAAGAGAAGTAGAGAAAGAAGCAACAGAAATATAGAAAGAGGATACAGAAGGGCAGAAAGAAGCAACAGAAATGCAGAAAGGGGCAAGAGAAGTGCAGAAAGAGGAAGAAAGGTACAGAAAGATGTAAGAGAAATGCAGAAAGAGGCAACAGAAGTCCAGAAAGAGGAATAAAGGTACAGAAGGAAGCAAGAAATGTGCAGAAAGAACCAACAGAGGTGCAGAAAGAGGCCTACTCCAACTTTACCTTACAACAGACTCATATAAAATAGACTAATTACTAATCCTTCTCCCAAGTTGTCTTTAACACCACTTTTTTCTTTAAGATTCACTATTCATTGACTGCTCAGAATGTTAGGCATACCAAATATAAAACAGCAATCCTAAGCATATCACTGTTGTAGTGTGACCACGTTTGTAAAGACCTCTGCTTTTACCTAGTGACATGTTACATAAAAAACATAAAAATACCTGTGTTATAAACAGTATACTCTGTAAATATGTATACAAAAAGGTGTATATATTTCTTTTTGCTCATAATACAGGGCACATGGGTATTCAATAGGCTATTTGTTGGCCTCTATAACACATATATACATAAGACATGTCTGCCTATGCAACCGAATAACAGAGCAGAACTGAAAGATGTGACCACCTGTAGGAGTAGTTACCCGCTTTTTAAGCTACCATCTTCATTTGCATAACACATGTGAGATTCCATATACGAGTAGACTTATACCTCAGTCACAAGAGCATGCAGACCTTTAAACGTGACAGCTTGCACTTCCCATTTGAGTACAGAAAGAGGCAACAGAAGTTCAGAAAGAAGCAAGAGCGCTGTAGAAACAGACATAAGAGGTGCAGAAAGAGGGAACGAGGTGCAGAGGGAAGAGAAGTGCGTGGCAAGAGGGGTGTGGAAATTTAGAACACAGGTGCAGAAAGAACCAACAGAGGTACAGAAAGAAGCAAGAGGGGTAAAGAAAGAGACAAAAGAAGTGCAGGACCAAAGCAAAAGAGGTACAGAAAGAACCACCAGAAGTGCAAAAAGAGGCAAGCGGGGTGCAGAAAGGGTTAGGAGAGGTACAAAAAGAGGCAAGAGGAGTACAGAAACAGGCAGGATAGGTGCAGAAAGAAGCAAGAGTGGTGCAGAAAGAAACCAAAGAGGTGCAGAAAGAAGGAACAGAGGTGCAGAGAGAGGCAAGAAAGGTGCAGAAAGAGGGAAAAGGGGTATCCAAAGAGGCACCAGGGATGTAGAAAGAAGCAAGAGAAATACAGAAAGATGCAACAGATGTGCAGAAAGAGAGAGGAGGCATGCAGAAAGGGTCAAGAGAAATACAGAAAGAAATAACATAGATGCAAAAAGAGGGAAGAGGGGTTGTGTAAGAGGTAAGAGGGAAGTAGAGAGAAGCAAGAGAGATGCAGAAAGAAACAAAAGAAGTACATTAAGAAGGAACAGATGTGCAGTAAGAGGCAAGAGGGATGCAGAAAGAAGCAACATCGGTATAGAAAGAGGCAATAGGGTTACAAAAAGAGGCAGAGGGCTGCAGAAATAGGCACAAGGGGTACAAAAAGAAGCAAGAGATGTGCAGAAAGAAACAAAAGAAGTGCAGAAAGAAGGTACAGATGTGCAGAAAGAGGGAAGAGGTGTGTAGAAGAGGCATGGGGTGCAGAAAAGCATGAGAGCTACAGACAGAAACAAGGGAAGTGCAGAAAGAAGGAACAGAGGCAAAAGTGCATAAACAATCAAAAGAGATGCAAAAAGACGCTAGAGGGGTATAGAGGAGTCAAAGGAGGTGTAGAAAGAGGGAAGAAGGGTACAGAAATAGGCAAGTGGAATAGAGAAAGAAACAAGAGAGGTATAGAAAGAAGCAAGAGAAGTGCAGAAAGAAGGAACAGTGGTGCAGAAAGAGGCAAGAAGGGTGCAGAAAGAGGGAACAGGTGTACAGAAAGAGGAACAAGGGTTGCAGAAAGTAGGGACAAAGGTGCAGAAAGAAGCAAGAGAAGTGCTGAAATAAGCAATAGAGCTGCAGAATGAGGGATTAGGGATAGAGAAAGATGAAAGAGAAATGCAGAACGAAGCAACAGAGATGTAAAAAGTGGGAACAGGTATGGAGAAAGTGGCAAGAGGGGTACCGAAATTTGGAACAGAGTTGCAGAAAGAGCCAACAGAGGTACAGAAAGAGGGAAGAGGGATACAGAAAGAGACAAGAAAAGTGCAAGACCGAAGCAAAAGAGGTGCAGAGAGAAAAGCCAGAGGTGCAAAAAGAGGTAAGAGGGATGTAGAAAGGGTTAGAAGAGGTACAAAAAAGGCAAGAGGAGTACAGAAAGAGGCAGGAGTGGTACAGAAAGAAGCAAGAGTGGTACAGTTAAAAACCAAAGAAATGCAGAAATAAGGAACAGATGTGCAGAAAGAGGAAAGAAAGGTGCAGAAAGAGGGAAAAGGGGTATAGAAAGAGGTACCAGGGATGTAGAAAGAAGCAAGAGAAATGCAGAAAGAAGCAACAGAGGTGCAGAAACAGGGAGGAGGGATGCAGAAAGGGGCAGGAGAAGTACAGAAAGAAATAACATAGATGCAAAAAGAGGGAAGAGGGGTTGTGTACGAGGTAAGAGGGAAGTAGGGAGAAGCAAGAGAGGGATAGAAAGAAACAAAACAAGTAGAGAAAGCAGGAACAGATGTGCAGAAAGATGCAAGAGGGGTACAGAAAGAGGGATAAGGGGTGCAGAAAGAAGCATGAGTGGTGCAGAAACAAGCAGGAGAGGTATAGAAAGAGGCAAGAGGGTTACAAAAAGAGGCAAGAGGGCTGCAGATATAGGCACAAGGGGTATAGAAAGAAGCAAGAGTGGTCCAGAAACAAGCACGAGAGGTATAGAAAGAAGCAAGGTGAATGCAGAAAGAAGCAAAAGAGGTATAGAAAGAGGCAAGAGGGTTGAGGGTTACAAAAAGGCAAAAGGCTGCAAAAATAGGCACACGGGGTACAAAAAGAAATAAAGGAAGTACAGAAAGAAGGAACAGAGGTGCAGAAAGGGGCAACAGCATTACAGAAGGAGGGAAGAGGGGTGGAGAAAGAGACAAGGGGTGCAGAAAGAAGCATCCGAGCTACAGAAAGAAACAACAGAGGTGCAGAAAGAAGGAACAGAGGCAAAAGAAGTGCATAAACAAGCAAAAGAGATGCGGAAAGATGCCAGAGGGGAACAGAAACAGGCAAGAGAGGTGCGGAAAGAAAGAAGAAGTGTGCAGAAAAAGGCAAATGGAATGCAGAAAGAAGCAAGAGAGGTATAGAAAGATGCAAGAGACGTGCAGAAAGAAACAACAGAGGTGTAGAAAGAAGCAAGAGTAGTGCTGAAAGAACCAACAGAGGTGCAGAAAGAGGCAAAAGAGGTGCAGAAAGAAGCAAAAGATATATAGAAAGAGACAAGAGGGGTGCAGATAGAGGCAATAGCAGTGCAGAAAGAACCAAGAGACTTACAGGGAAAGGGAAGAAGGGTGCAGAAAGAGGCACGAGGGGTGCAGAAAGAAACAAGAGAGTTGTAGAAAGAAGCAAGAGAAGTACAGAAAGAAGCAACAGGTGCAGAAAGAGGCAAGAAGGGTGCAGAAAGATGCAAAAGAAGTACAGAGTGAAGCAACAGAGGTGCAGAAAGAAGCAAAAGATATATAGAAAGAGACAAGAGGGGTGCAGATAGAGGCAATAGCAGTGCAGAAAGAACCAAGAGACTTACAGGGAAAGGGAAGAAGGGTGCAGAAAGAGGCACGAGGGGTGCAGAAAGAAACAAGAGAGTTGTAGAAAGAAGCAAGAGAAGTACAGAAAGAAGCAACAGGTGCAGAAAGAGGCAAGAAGGGTGCAGAAAGATGCAAAAGAAGTACAGAGTGAAGCAACAGAGGTGCAGAAAGAGGCAAGAAAAGTGCAAAAAGAGGCAAGAGAGTTTCAGAAAGAGGCAAAAGAGGTGCACAATGAGGGAACAGGGGTGAACACAAAGGCAAGCGAGGTACAGAAAGAACCAACAGAGGTACATTAAGAGGCCAGAGGGGTCAGAAATGTGCAAAAGAGAAGCAGAAAGAAGCAAGTAAGGTACAGAAAGAGGCAGGAGGGGTACAGAAAGAAGGAAGAAAAGGGCAGAAAGAAGCAATAGAGGTGCTGAAAGAGGCACGAAGTGTGCAAAAGAAGTATAGAAAAAAGCAACAAAGGTACAGAAAGAGGGAAGAGCGGTGTAGAAAGAGGCAAGAGGGGTGCAGAAGGAAGCAGCTGAGGTGCAGAAAGAGGCAAGAAAAGTGTAGAAAGAGGGAACAGGGGTGCAGAAAGAGGCAGGAGAAGTACAGAAAGAGGGAAGGGGAGGGGGGTGCAGAAAGAGGCAAAAGGAGTACATAAAGAAGGTAGCAAGGTTCAGAAAGAAGCAAGAGAGGTACAGAAAGATGCAGGAGGTGTACAGAAAGAAGGAAGAGAAGTGCAGAAGGAACAAACAGAGGAGCTGAAATAGACATGAATTGTGCAGAAAGAGGCAAGTGAAGTGCAGAAAGAGGCAAGAGAGAGGCAGAAGCAAGCAAGAAAGGTGCAGAAAGAGGGAACAGGAATGCAGAAAGAGGAAAGAGAGGTGCAGAAAGAGGGAACAGGAACGCAGAATACGCAAGTAAGGTACAGAAAGAAGCAAGTGAGGTAGAGAAAGAGGCAAGGGATATCCAGAAAAAGGCAAGAAAAGTACAGAAAGAAGCAAGTGAATTAGCAAAAGAAGCAACAGAGGGGTAGAAAGAAGCAATAGAAGTGTAGAAAGAGGCAAGTGAGGTGCAGAAACAGGCGAGAGGTACAGATAATGGCTAGAGAACTGCAGAAAGAGGCAAGAGGGATGCAAAAAAGTGAAGATAGGTGCATAAAGAAGTAACAGAGGTACAGAAAGAAGCAAGAGCAGTGCAGAAAGAATGAACAAAGGTGCAGAAAGAGGTAAGGGTACAGAAAGAGGCAAGAATAGTACAGTAAGAAGCAAAAGAGATACAGAAAGAGGCAAGAAAACTGCAGAAAAAGAGGTGCAGAAAGAGGCAGGAGAGGTACACAAAGAGCCAAAAGGGGTATATAAAGAGGTGCAGCAACATGCAAGATACATGCAGAAAGAAGCAACAGAGGTGCTGAAAGAGGCAAGAGGGGTGCAGAAAGAGGAAAGAGGTGCAGAGAGGCAAGAGAAGTGCAGAAAGAAGCAAAAGAGTTGCAGAAAGAGCAAGAGGGGTGCAGAAAGGGGCACGAGTAGTGCAGAAAGAACCAAGAGACTTACAGGAAAAGGGAAGAATGGGGCAGAAAGAGGGATGAGGGGTACAGAAAGAAGCAAGAGAGGTATAGAAAGAAGCAAAAGAAGTGCAGAAAGAAGCAACAGAGGTGGAGAAAGAGGCAAGAGCGATGCAAAAAGAGGCAAGAGAAGTATAGAAGGAAGCAACAGAGGTGCAGAAAGAAGCAAGAAAAGTGCAGGAAGAGGTAAGAGAGTTGCAGAAACAGATAAAAGAGGTGTACAAAGAGGGAACAGGGGTGCACACAGAGGCAAGAGAGGTACAGAAAAAACTAACAGAGGTGCAGAAAGAGGCAAGAGGGATAAGAAATATACAAGAAGGTGCAAAACGAGATAAAGGAGGTACAGAAAGAGGCAGGAAGGGTGCAGAAAAAGGAAGAGAAGAACAGAAATAAGCAGGAGAATTACTGAAAGAAGCAACAGAGGTGTAGAAAGAATCAAAAGAAAGAGGCGCAAAGGGTGCAGAAAGAGGCAAGAGAAGTGCTGAAAGAAGCAACAGAGGTACAGACAGAGGCAAGAGAGGTGCAGAAACAGGCAGGAAAGGTACAGAAAGAGGAAACAGTGGTGCAGAAAGAGGTAAGAGAAGTGCAGAAAGAGGGAAGAGAGGTGCAGAAAGAGGCAAGAGGGGTGCACAAAGAAGCATGTGAGGTGCAGAAAGAGACAAGAGCGGTACAGAAAGAGGCAACAGAGGTGTAGAAAGAAGCGCAGAAAGAGGCAGGTGTGTGGCAGAAAGAAACAGGTTAGGTACAGAAAGGGGCAAGAGAAGTACAGAAAATAGCGAGAGAACTGTAAAAAGAGGCAAAAGGGATGCAAAAAGGGAAGAAATGTAAAGAAAGAAGCAAGAGCAGTGCAGAAAGAACGAACAGAGGTGCAGAAAGAGGCAAGAGCGATACAGAAAGAGGCAAGAAAAGTACAGAAATAAGCAAAAAGAGGTGCAGAAAGAGGCTAGAGAAATGCAGGAAAAGGCAAGAGAGGTGTAGAAAGAGACAGGAGAGGTGCATGCAGAAAGAGGGCAGAGGGGTACAGAAGGAGGGGTGCAGAAAGAAGCAAGAGAAGTGCAGAAGGAAGCAACAGAAATGCTGAAAGAGACCAGAGAGGTACAGGAAGAGGCAAGAAAAGTGCAGAAAGAAGCAAAAGTGGTGCAGAAAGAGGGCAGCGGGGTAAAGAAGGAGGCAAGAGGGGTGCAGAAATTTGGAACAGAGGTCCAGAAAGAAGCAAAAGCACTGCAGAAAGAATGAACAGAAGTGCAGAAAGAGGCAAGAGGGGTACAGAAAGAGGCAAGAAAAGTGCAGAAAGAAGCAAATGAGGTGCAGAAAGAGGCAAGAAAACTGCAAAAATGGCAAGAGAGGTACAGAAAGAAGCAAAAGGGGTACAGAAGGAGAGAAGAGGGGTGCAGAAACGAGCGAGAGAAGTGCAGAAAAAAGCAACAGAATTGCTGAAAGAGGCAAGAGGGGTGCAGAAAGAAGCAACAGAGGTGCTGAAAGAGGCAAGAGAGGTGCAGAAACAGCCAAGAAAAAAGGAGAAAGAGACAAGAGGGCTGCAGAAGTTTGCAAAAGAGGTGCAGAAAGAAGCAAGATCAATGTAGAAAGAAACAACAGAGGTGCCGAAAGAGGGAAGAGAGGTGCAGAAACAGCCAAGAAAGGTGCAGAAAGAGGGAATAGGGGTGAAGAAAGAGGCAAGAGGGGTGTAGAAGTTTGCAAAAAGGTACAAAAAAGCAAGAGCCGTGCAGAAAGGTGCTGAAAGAGGCGCAAAGGGTGCTGAAAGAGGCAAGAGAGGTGCAGAAACAGGCAGGAAAGGTACAAAAAAAGGAACAGGAGTGCATAAAGAGGCAATAGAGGGGCAGAAAGAGGGAAGCAGAGTGCTGAAAGAGGCAAGAGGGGTGTGGAAAGAAGCAAGTAAGGTGCAGAAAAAAAGCAAAAGAGGAATAGAAAGGAGCAAGATAGGTTCAGAAACATGGCAAGAGCAGTGCAGAGAGAGGCAAGAGGGTTGCTGACTGAAGCAACAGAGGTTTAGAAAGAAGCAAGAGCAGCACAGAAGGGGTAAGCAAGGTGCAAAAAGAGGCAAGAGAGGTGCAGGAAATGGCAGGAGAACTGAGAGAGGCAAGAGAGATGCAGAAAAGGAAAAAGTGTGCAGAAAGAAGCAATAAAAGTGCAGAAACAAGCATCAGAAATACTGAATGAGGCAAGAGGGGTGCAGAAAGAGGCAGGAGAAGTACAGAAAGAAGCAACAGACGTGGCGAAACAGGCAGGAAAGGTACAGAAAGAGGAAACAGTGGTGCAGAAAGAGGTAAGAGAAGTGCAGAAAGAGGGAAGAGGGGTGCAGAAAGAGGCAAGAGGGGTGCACAAAGAAGCATGTGAGGTGCAGAAAGAGACAAGAGCGGTACAGAAAGAGGCAACAGAGGTGTAGAAAGAAGCGCAGAAAGAGGCAGGTGTGTGGCAGAAAGAAACAGGTTAGGTACAGAAAGGGGCAAGAGAAGTACAGAAAATAGCGAGAGAACTGTAAAAAGAGGCAAAAGGGATGCAAAAAGGGAAGAAATGTAAAGAAAGAAGCAAGAGCAGTGCAGAAAGAACGAACAGAGGTGCAGAAAGAGGCAAGAGCGATACAGAAAGAGGCAAGAAAAGTACAGAAATAAGCAAAAAGAGGTGCAGAAAGAGGCTAGAGAAATGCAGGAAAAGGCAAGAGAGGTGTAGAAAGAGACAGGAGAGGTGCATGCAGAAAGAGGGCAGAGGGGTACAGAAGGAGGGGTGCAGAAAGAAGCAAGAGAAGTGCAGAAGGAAGCAACAGAAATGCTGAAAGAGACCAGAGAGGTACAGGAAGAGGCAAGAAAAGTGCAGAAAGAAGCAAAAGTGGTGCAGAAAGAGGGCAGCGGGGTAAAGAAGGAGGCAAGAGGGGTGCAGAAATTTGGAACAGAGGTCCAGAAAGAAGCAAAAGCACTGCAGAAAGAATGAACAGAAGTGCAGAAAGAGGCAAGAGGGGTACAGAAAGAGGCAAGAAAAGTGCAGAAAGAAGCAAATGAGGTGCAGAAAGAGGCAAGAAAACTGCAAAAATGGCAAGAGAGGTACAGAAAGAAGCAAAAGGGGTACAGAAGGAGAGAAGAGGGGTGCAGAAACGAGCGAGAGAAGTGCAGAAAAAAGCAACAGAATTGCTGAAAGAGGCAAGAGGGGTGCAGAAAGAAGCAACAGAGGTGCTGAAAGAGGCAAGAGAGGTGCAGAAACAGCCAAGAAAAAAGGAGAAAGAGACAAGAGGGCTGCAGAAGTTTGCAAAAGAGGTGCAGAAAGAAGCAAGATCAATGTAGAAAGAAACAACAGAGGTGCCGAAAGAGGGAAGAGAGGTGCAGAAACAGCCAAGAAAGGTGCAGAAAGAGGGAATAGGGGTGAAGAAAGAGGCAAGAGGGGTGTAGAAGTTTGCAAAAAGGTACAAAAAAGCAAGAGCCGTGCAGAAAGGTGCTAAAAGAGGCGCAAAGGGTGCTGAAAGAGGCAAGAGAGGTGCAGAAACAGGCAGGAAAGGTACAAAAAAAGGAACAGGAGTGCATAAAGAGGCAATAGAGGGGCAGAAAGAGGGAAGCAGAGTGCTGAAAGAGGCAAGAGGGGTGTGGAAAGAAGCAAGTAAGGTGCAGAAAAAAAGCAAAAGAGGAATAGAAAGGAGCAAGATAGGTTCAGAAACATGGCAAGAGCAGTGCAGAGAGAGGCAAGAGGGTTGCTGACTGAAGCAACAGAGGTTTAGAAAGAAGCAAGAGCAGCACAGAAGGGGTAAGCAAGGTGCAAAAAGAGGCAAGAGAGGTGCAGGAAATGGCAGGAGAACTGAGAGAGGCAAGAGAGATGCAGAAAAGGAAAAAGTGTGCAGAAAGAAGCAATAAAAGTGCAGAAACAAGCATCAGAAATACTGAATGAGGCAAGAGGGGTGCAGAAAGAGGCAGGAGAAGTACAGAAAGAAGCAACAGACGTGGCGAAACAGGCAGGAAAGGTACAGAAAGAGGAAACAGTGGTGCAGAAAGAGGTAAGAGAAGTGCAGAAAGAGGGAAGAGGGGTGCAGAAAGAGGCAAGAGGGGTGCACAAAGAAGCATGTGAGGTGCAGAAAGAGACAAGAGCGGTACAGAAAGAGGCAACAGAGGTGTAGAAAGAAGCGCAGAAAGAGGCAGGTGTGTGGCAGAAAGAAACAGGTTAGGTACAGAAAGGGGCAAGAGAAGTACAGAAAATAGCGAGAGAACTGTAAAAAGAGGCAAAAGGGATGCAAAAAGGGAAGAAATGTAAAGAAAGAAGCAAGAGCAGTGCAGAAAGAACGAACAGAGGTGCAGAAAGAGGCAAGAGCGATACAGAAAGAGGCAAGAAAAGTACAGAAATAAGCAAAAAGAGGTGCAGAAAGAGGCTAGAGAAATGCAGGAAAAGGCAAGAGAGGTGTAGAAAGAGACAGGAGAGGTGCATGCAGAAAGAGGGCAGAGGGGTACAGAAGGAGGGGTGCAGAAAGAAGCAAGAGAAGTGCAGAAGGAAGCAACAGAAATGCTGAAAGAGACCAGAGAGGTACAGGAAGAGGCAAGAAAAGTGCAGAAAGAAGCAAAAGTGGTGCAGAAAGAGGGCAGCGGGGTAAAGAAGGAGGCAAGAGGGGTGCAGAAATTTGGAACAGAGGTCCAGAAAGAAGCAAAAGCACTGCAGAAAGAATGAACAGAAGTGCAGAAAGAGGCAAGAGGGGTACAGAAAGAGGCAAGAAAAGTGCAGAAAGAAGCAAATGAGGTGCAGAAAGAGGCAAGAAAACTGCAAAAATGGCAAGAGAGGTACAGAAAGAAGCAAAAGGGGTACAGAAGGAGAGAAGAGGGGTGCAGAAACGAGCGAGAGAAGTGCAGAAAAAAGCAACAGAATTGCTGAAAGAGGCAAGAGGGGTGCAGAAAGAAGCAACAGAGGTGCTGAAAGAGGCAAGAGAGGTGCAGAAACAGCCAAGAAAAAAGGAGAAAGAGACAAGAGGGCTGCAGAAGTTTGCAAAAGAGGTGCAGAAAGAAGCAAGATCAATGTAGAAAGAAACAACAGAGGTGCCGAAAGAGGGAAGAGGGGTGCAGAAACAGCCAAGAAAGGTGCAGAAAGAGGGAATAGGGGTGAAGAAAGAGGCAAGAGGGGTGTAGAAGTTTGCAAAAAGGTACAAAAAAGCAAGAGCCGTGCAGAAAGGTGCTAAAAGAGGCGCAAAGGGTGCTGAAAGAGGCAAGAGAGGTGCAGAAACAGGCAGGAAAGGTACAAAAAAAGGAACAGGAGTGCATAAAGAGGCAATAGAGGGGCAGAAAGAGGGAAGCAGAGTGCTGAAAGAGGCAAGAGGGGTGTGGAAAGAAGCAAGTAAGGTGCAGAAAAAAAGCAAAAGAGGAATAGAAAGGAGCAAGATAGGTTCAGAAACATGGCAAGAGCAGTGCAGAGAGAGGCAAGAGGGTTGCTGACTGAAGCAACAGAGGTTTAGAAAGAAGCAAGAGCAGCACAGAAGGGGTAAGCAAGGTGCAAAAAGAGGCAAGAGAGGTGCAGGAAATGGCAGGAGAACTGAGAGAGGCAAGAGAGATGCAGAAAAGGAAAAAGTGTGCAGAAAGAAGCAATAAAAGTGCAGAAACAAGCATCAGAAATACTGAATGAGGCAAGAGGGGTGCAGAAAGAGGCAGGAGAAGTACAGAAAGAAGCAACAGACGTGGCGAAAAAGGCAAGAGAGGTGCAGAAAGAACAAACAGTTGCAGAAAGAGGCAAGAGGGGAACAGAAAGAGGCAAAAAAAGTGAATAAAGAAGCAAATGAGGTGCTGAAAGAGGCAAGCGGACTAAAAAAGGCAAGATAGGTGCAGAAAGAGGCAGGAGCGGTGCACAAAGATGCAGAAAGGGTACAGAAAGAGACAAGTAGGAGAAGTGCAGAAAGAAGCAACAGAATGGCTGAAAGAGGCAAGAACGTTGCAGAAAGAAGTAAAAGAGGTACAGAAAGAGGGAAGAGGGGTACAGAAAGATTCAAGAGGGTTGCAGAAATTTGGAACAGAGGTCCAGAAAGTAGCAAGAGCAGTGCAGAAGGGATAAGTAAGGTGCAGAGAGAGGCAAGAGAGGTGCAGGAAATCGCAGGAGAACTGCAGAAAGAGGCAAGACAGATGCAAAAAAGGGAAAACGTGTGCAGAAAGAAGCAAGAAAAGTACAGAAAGAAACAAAAGAGGTACAGAAAGAGGCAAGAGAACTGCAGGAAAAGGCAAGAGAGGTAGAGAAAGAGGCAGGAGAGGTGTACAAAGACATAAAAGGGATCCAGAAAGAGGCAAGAGGGGTGCAGAAACAAGCATCAGAAATGCAGAAAGAGGCAAGAGGGGTACAGAAAGAGGCAAGAGGAGTACAGAAAGAAGCAACAGAGGTGGTGAAAGAGGCAAGAGAGGTGCAGAAAAGGACAAACAGAGGTGCAGAAAGAGGCAAGAAGGGAACAGAAAGAGGAAAGAAAAGTACATAAAGAAGCAAATGAGGTGCTGAAAGAGGCAAGAGAACTAAAAAAAGGCAAGAGAAGTGCAGAAAGAGGCAGGAGCGTTGCACAAAGATGCACAAAGGGTACAGAAAGAGACAAGCAAGAGAAGTGCAGAAAGAAGCAACAAAATTGCTGAAAGAGGCAAGAGGGGTGCAAAAAGTAGCAAGAGAAGTGCAGAAAGAAGCAACGATGTGCTGAAAGAGGCACAAAGGGTGCAGAAAGAGGCAAAAGAAGTACAGAAAGAGGCAAGAGAGGAGCAGAAAGAAGCAGGAAAGTGGCAAAAAGAGGAAACAGGAGTGCAGAAAGAAGCAATAGAGGTGCAGAAAGAGGGATGAAGAGGTGCAGAAAGAGGGAAGAGGGGTGTAGGAATAAGCAAGTAAGGTGCAGAAAGAGGCAAGAGAGGTATAGAAAGAGGTAAGAGAGGTCCAGAAACAGGCAAGAGAAGTGTAGAACGAGACAAGAGAATTGCAGAAACAAGATACAGAGGTGTAGAAAGAAGCAAGCACAGTGCAGAAAGAGGTGAGTGAGGTGCAGAAAGAGGCAAGAGAGGTGCAGAAAATGGCAGGAGAACTGCATACAGAGGCAAGAGGGATGCAAAAATGGGAAGAAGGGTGCAGACAGTAGCAAGAAAGGTGCAGAAAGCATGAGCAGTGCAGAAAGAATGAACAGAGGTGCAGAGAGAGGCAGGAGCGTTGCACAAAGATGCACAAAGGGTACAGAAAGAGACAAGCAAGAGAAGTGCAGAAAGAAGCAACAAAATTGCTGAAAGAGGCAAGAGGGGTGCAAAAAGTAGCAAGAGAAGTGCAGAAAGAAGCAACGATGTGCTGAAAGAGGCACAAAGGGTGCAGAAAGAGGCAAAAGAAGTACAGAAAGAGGCAAGAGAGGAGCAGAAAGAAGCAGGAAAGTGGCAAAAAGAGGAAACAGGAGTGCAGAAAGAAGCAATAGAGGTGCAGAAAGAGGGATGAAGAGGTGCAGAAAGAGGGAAGAGGGGTGTAGGAATAAGCAAGTAAGGTGCAGAAAGAGGCAAGAGAGGTATAGAAAGAGGTAAGAGAGGTCCAGAAACAGGCAAGAGAAGTGTAGAACGAGACAAGAGAATTGCAGAAACAAGATACAGAGGTGTAGAAAGAAGCAAGCACAGTGCAGAAAGAGGTGAGTGAGGTGCAGAAAGAGGCAAGAGAGGTGCAGAAAATGGCAGGAGAACTGCATACAGAGGCAAGAGGGATGCAAAAATGGGAAGAAGGGTGCAGACAGTAGCAAGAAAGGTGCAGAAAGCATGAGCAGTGCAGAAAGAATGAACAGAGGTGCAGAGAGAGGCAGGAGCGTTGCACAAAGATGCACAAAGGGTACAGAAAGAGACAAGCAAGAGAAGTGCAGAAAGAAGCAACAAAATTGCTGAAAGAGGCAAGAGGGGTGCAAAAAGTAGCAAGAGAAGTGCAGAAAGAAGCAACGATGTTCTGAAAGAGGCACAAAGGGTGCAGAAAGAGGCAAAAGAAGTACAGAAAGAGGCAAGAGAGGAGCAGAAAGAAGCAGGAAAGTGGCAAAAAGAGGAAACAGGAGTGCAGAAAGAAGCAATAGAGGTGCAGAAAGAGGGATGAAGAGGTGCAGAAAGAGGGAAGAGGGGTGTAGGAATAAGCAAGTAAGGTGCAGAAAGAGGCAAGAGAGGTATAGAAAGAGGTAAGAGAGGTCCAGAAACAGGCAAGAGAAGTGTAGAACGAGACAAGAGAATTGCAGAAACAAGATACAGAGGTGTAGAAAGAAGCAAGCACAGTGCAGAAAGAGGTGAGTGAGGTGCAGAAAGAGGCAAGAGAGGTGCAGAAAATGGCAGGAGAACTGCATACAGAGGCAAGAGGGATGCAAAAATGGGAAGAAGGGTGCAGACAGTAGCAAGAAAGGTGCAGAAAGCATGAGCAGTGCAGAAAGAATGAACAGAGGTGCAGAGAGAGGCAAGAGGGGTGTAAAAAGAGGCAAGAAAAGTGCACAAAGAAGCAAAAGATGTGAATAAAGAAGGAAGAGGGGTACAGAAGAGGCAGGAGGGGTGCAGAAATTTGGAACAGAGATGCAGAATGAAGCAGGAGCAGTGCAGAAAGAACGAACAGAGGTGCAGAAAGAAGCAAGAGGGATACAGAAAGAGGCAAGAAAAGTGCAGAAAGAAGCAAAAGAGGTGCAGAAAGAGGCAAGAGAACTATAAGAAAGGCAAGAGAGATACAGAAAGAGGCAGGAAAGGTGCACAAAGATGCAAAGGGCCGGGTACAGAAAGAGACATGAATGGTGCAGAAACAAGCAAGAAAGATGCAGAAAGAAGGAACAGAATTGCTGAAAGAGGCAAGAGGGGTTCAGAAAGAGGCAAAGGGAAGTGCAGAAAGAAGCAACAGAAGTGCCGAAAGAGGCAAGAGAGGTGCAGAAACAGCCAAAAAAGGTGCAGAAACTTGGAACAGGGGTGCAGAATGAGGCAAGAGGGAAGCAGCAATTTGCAAAAGAGGTGCAGAAAGAAGCAAGAGCAGTGCAGAAAGAAGCAGCTGAGGTCCTGAAAAAGGCGCAAAGGGTGCAGAAAGAAACATGAGAAATGTAGAATGAAGCATCAGAGATACAGAAAGAGGCAGGAAAGGTGCAGAAAGGGAACCCTGGTGCACAAAGAGGCAATAGAGGTGCAGAAAGAGGGAAGAGTGGTGCAGAAAGAGGCAAAAGGGGTGCAGGACGAAGGAAGTAAGGTGCAGAAAAAGGCAAGAGAGATACAGAAAGAGGCAGGAGGGTGCAGAAAGAAGTACAGAATTGAATAACAGAGGTACTGAAAGATGCACGAAGGGTGCAGAAAGAGGCAAGAGAAGTACAGAAAGAGGCAAGAGGTGCAGAAACAGGCAGAAAAAAGTGCAAAAAGAGGGAACAGGAGTACAGAAAGAGGCAAGAGGGGTGCAGAAAAAGGTAGGAGAATTGCAGAAAGATGCAAGAGAAGTACAGAAAGAAGAAAAAGAAGTGCACAGAGAGGCAAGAGAGAACTGCAGGAAAAGGCAAAAAAGGTACAGAAAGAGGCAGAAGAGGTGCACAACAATACAAAAGGGATACAGAAAAAGGCAAAAGGGATGCAGAAACAAGCAATAGAAGTGCAGAAAGAACCAACAGAAATGATGAAAGAGGCCAGAGGGGTGCAGAAAGAGGCAAGAGAAGTGAGAAAGAAGCAACAGCGATGCCGAAAGAGGCAAGAGTTATATAGACAGAACATAAAGAGGTGCCGAAAGAAGCAAAAGAGATGCAGAAAGAGGCAAGAGAATTGCGGGAAAAGGCAACAAAGGTGCAGAAAGAGGCAGGAGAGGTGCACAAAGTCGCAAAAGGGGTATACAAAGAGGCAAAAGGCATACAGAAATAACCAAGCGAAGTGCAGAAAGAAGCAACAGAAATGCTAAAAGAGGCAAGAGGGGTGCAGAAAGAGGCAAGAGAAGTGAGAAAGAAGCAACAGAGGTGCCCCAAGATGCAAAAGATGTATAGAAAGAACAAACAGAGGTGCAGAAAGAGGCAAGAAGGATTCAGAAAGAGGCAAGAGAAGTGCAGAAAGAAGTAAAAGAGGTGCAGAAAGAGGTAATAAAGGTGCAGAAACAGGCAAGAAAGGTACAGAAAGAGGGAACAGGAGTGCAGAAAGAGGCAAGAGGGATGCATACATTTGCAAAAGAGATGCAGACAGAGGCAAGAGCAGTGCAGAAAGAAGCAACAGAGGTGCTGAAAGAGGCGAGAAGAGTGCAGAAAGAGGCGAGAGAAGAGCAGAAAGAAGCAACAGAGATACAGACAGAGGCAGTAAAGGTGCAGAAAGGGGGAACAGGGGTTCAGAAAGAGGCAAGAGAGGTACAGAAAGATGCAAGAGGGGTACAGAATGAGGCAAAAGGGATGCAAGGGGTGCAGAAAGAAAGAAGTAATGTGCAGAATGAGGGAATAGAGGTACAGAAAGAGGCAGAAGAGATGCAAAAAGAAGGAAGAGAAGTACAAAATGAAGCAACAGAGGTGCTGAAAGAGGTGCGAAGGGTACAGAAAGAGGCAAGAGAAGTAAAGAAACAGGCAAGAGAGGTGGAGAAAGGGGGGAGAGTTGTGCAGAAAGAGGCAACAGGGGTATAGAAAGAAGCAAGTTTGGTGTAGAGAGAGGCATGGGAGGTATAGAAAGAAGTAAGAGAGGTTCAGAAATAGTCAAAAGAAGTGCAGAAAGTGGCAAGAGAATAGCTGGAAGAAGCAACAGAGGTGTAGAAATAGGTAATTAAGGTGCAGAAAGAGGCAAGAGAGGTGGAGAGAATATCAGAAGAACTGCAGAAAGAGGCAAGAGGGATGAAAAAAGGAAAGAAGGGTGCAGAAAGCGAGAGGAGCAAAAAGAAGCAAGAGCAGTGCAGAAAGAATGAACAGAAGTACAGAAAGAGGCAAGAGAACTGCAGAGCAAGGCAAGAGTGGTGCAGAAAGACCCAGGAGAGGTACACAATGAAGCAAAAGGGGTACAGAAAATGCAAGAGTGGTGCAAAAACAAGCAAGATAAGTGCAGAAAGAAGCAACAGAGGTACAGAAAGAGGTAAGAAAGGGGCAGAAACATGCAAGTAAGGTGCAGAAAGAAGGAACAGGGGTGCAGGAAGAGGTAAGAGTGATACAGAAGTTTGCAAGAGAGGTGGTGAAATAGGGATGAGGGGTGCACAAAGAGGTAAGAGGGATGCTGAAATGTACAAAAGAGATGCAGAAAGAAGCAAGAGTAGTGCAGAAAGAACCAACAGAGGTGCAAAAAGAGTCATGAGGGATGCAGAATGAGATAGGAAATGTGCACAAGGATACAAGAACGGACAGAAAGAGGCAGGGGGTGCAGGAAGATGGAAGAGAAGGGCAGAAAGAACCAACAGAGGTGCTGAAACAGGCCCGGAGGGTACAGAAAGAGGCAAAAGAAATACAGAAAGAAGCAACAGAGGTACAGAAAGAGGCAAGTGAGGTGCACAAACAGATAGGAAAGGGCAGAAAGAGGGAATGGGTGTGCAGAAAGAGGTAAGAGTGATACAGAAGTTTGCATGAGAGGTAGTGAAATAGGGATGAGGGATGCACAAAGAGGTAAGAGGGATGCCGAAATTTACAAAAGAGATGCAGAAAGAAGCAAGAGCAGCGCAGAAAGAACCAACAGAGGTGCAAAACGAGTCATGAGGGATGCAGAAAGAGATAGGAAATGTGCACAAGGATACAAGAACGGGACAGAAAGAACCAAGGGGGTGCAGAAAGATGGAAGAGATGGGCAGAAAGAACCAACAGAGAGGCTGAAACAGGCCCGAAGGGTACAGAAAGAGGCAAGAGAAATACAGCAAGAAGCAACAGAGGTACAGAAAGAGGCAAGTGAGGTGCACAAACAGATAGGAAAGATGCAGAAAGACGAAATGGGGTGCAGAAAGAGGCAAGAGAGGTACAGAAAGAAAAAAAAGTGGTGCAGAAAGAGGTAATAGGGGTGCAGAAAGAAGCAAGAGAGTTGCAGAGACAAGCAAGAAAAATCCAGAAAGAGGAAATAGAATTGCTGAAAGAAGCAAGAGGGGTGCAGAAAGAAGCGAGAAGTGCAGAAAGAAGAAAGAGGCAAGTGAGGTACAGAAAGAAGCACAAGAGGTACAGAAAATGGCAAAAGAACTGCAGAAAGAGGTAAGGGGGATGCAAAAAAGGAAGAAGGGTGCAGAAAGAAGCAAGGTAGGTGCAGAAAGAAGCAAGAGAATTGCAGAAAGAAGCAAGTAAGGTGTAGAAATAGGCAAGAGTGGGCAGAAAGAGGCAAGAGAGGTGCAGAAAGAAGCAAGAGGGGTGCAGAAAAAGGCAAAGGAACTACAGAAAGAAGCTACAGAGGTGCAGAAGCAGGCAAGAGAATTGCAGAACGAGGCACGAAAGTTGCAGAAACAGGCAAAAGAGGTACAGAAAGAGGGAAGAGGGGTGCACAAAGAGGCAAGAGGGATGTAGAAATTTCTAGAAGAGATGCAGTAAGAAGCAACAGCAGTGCAGAACCAACAGAGGTGCAAAAAAAAGCAAGAGGGATGCAGAAAGACATAGGAGAGGTGCACAAAGAGGCAAGAAGGGGACAGAAAGAGGTAGGAGGGGTACATAAAGAAGAAAGAGTAGTGCAGAAAGAAACAACAGAGGTGCTAAAAGAGGCACCAAGTGTTCAGAAAGTGGCAAGAGGGGTGCAGAAAGAAGCACTTGAGGTACAGAAACAGGCAACAAAGATGCAGAACGATGCAAGAGAGGTGCCGAGAAAATTGCTGAAAGAAGCAGCAGAGGTGTAGAAAGTTGCAAGATAAGTGCAGAAAGAGGCAAGTGAGGTACAGAAAGAGGCAGGAGAGGTGCAGAAAATGGCACAATAACTGCAGAATGAGGCAAGAGGAATGCAAAAAAAGGAAGAAGGATGCAGAAAGAAGCAATAGAGGTGCGGAAAGGGACAAGAGAGGTGCAGAAAGAAGCAAGAGAGGTACAGAAAGAGGCATAGGATGTACAGAAAGAAGCAGAAGCAGAAGAAACAGAGGTGCAGAAGGAGGCAAGGGAACTACAGAAAGAGGCACACAATTTGCAGAAACAGGCAAAAGATATACAGAAAGAGGTAAGAGGGGGCAGAAATGTACAAGAGAGGTGTGGAAAAAATCAAAAGCAGTGCAAAATAACCAACATAAGTGCAGAAAGAGGCAAGAGGGGTGCAGAACGAGGCAAGAGAAGTGCAGAAAAAGGAACAGAGGTGCACAAAGAGGCAAATGGGGTGCAGAAAGTGGGAAGAGGTATAGAAAGAGGCAAGAGAGTTGCACAAAGAGGAAAGAAGGGTGCAGAAAGAGGCAAAAGAAGTGCCGAAAGAAGCAACAGAGGTGGAGAAGGAATGAAGAGAAGTGCAGAAAGAAGCAACAGAGGTGCAGAAATGAGCCACAGAGGTGCATAAAGAGGCAAGAGAAGTGCAGAATGAGGCAAGCGAGGTGCAGAAACAGGTAGGAGAGGTGCAGAAAGAGGGAACAGGGGTATAGAAAAAGGAAAAAGAGGTGCCAAAAGAGGGACGAAGGGTGCAGAAAGAGACAAGAGGGGTGCAGAAAGAGGCAAGTGGGGTACAGAAAGAAGCACGTGGCGTGCAGAAAGAGGCAACAGAGGTGCAGAAAGATGCAAGAGAGGTGCAGAAAATAGAAGGGATGAACAGAGAGAGGCAAAGGAAGTGCAGACAAAGAAAGAAAGGTGCAGAATGAAGCAACAGAAAGCTTAAAGAGGCAAGAGAGGCGCAGAAAGAAGCTAGAGTGGTTTGTACACCATTAGTACTAATTTAATGCCCACATTTAGCAATAAGTAAAAGGTGACCATTCTAGGTTTGCAAAGGGCCTAACACCATGCTGTAACACTTGTTGCAGCATTTTTGGTAACGTTTGAACCTTTTGAGCTGGAAACAAGTTTTTTTTGCTCTAATCTGCACATTTTGCAGCAGATGATGGATTATGTGGCAAATCTGGAAAATCCATATTTGTGCAAAGGTCAGTGCAGCCAAACAGGCGCATAATTCCAGTAGCCCTGCTCATACCTCTGACTGGGTCCAAAAGTGCTCCTCAGTGGTTCCTTCCCTTTTTTTGTCTCATTAAGTTTATATTTTCATTTCTATGGAAACGAGGAAGACTACACCTGAGGTTACCACTCCACAACATGGACTATCATACCACACAATTACTCTCCATAACACATAATCCCACTCTACATAATTCCTCTACACTAAATACCACATACCTTCTATCCACATCAAAGTCAGAGTGTATCCACATAATTTCACTGCACATCATAAAACATAATTTCACTACACACAACCTACATCCACTCCACTCAAAGAAACATCAGTAAACCACTTTAACATTTACAATGCCTATAGCTCTAACTGGCACAAATGTGAAACCTATTACATCGCAAATGCTTCTTTAACTAGTAGTCGCGTTTGCAGAGAGGTGGAGAAAGGGGGCTGGGCCTCCGACCAGCACTCAGGAATTCTGCTGCGTAGGACTTACAAGAGGTACCAGGAGTGTTCTTGGCCCCCAAAGTCCCTCAGGAGCAAAGTGGACTTCATCCTACAACCAGTACTGTGCCAGGAGGTGCATTTGCAGAGAAGTAGAGAAAGGGGTGTGCGGCCTCCAAAGATGTCTTACCAATATCACTGTGTGGGATTTACTGCTGGTAACAGGAGGGGTAGTTGGCCCCCAAGGACAACCTTGGGGGCCAACTACCCCTCCTATTACCTCCAGTACGTCCCACACAGCAGCATTGGTAAGTTCTCAAAGCAGGCCACGCCCCTTTTGCCCACCAGTCTGCAAATGCGCTCCTCTAAGAACTCTTTGATGGGGAGTTAAGACCCCTTTGCTGCTGGGGGTCCTTATGGGCCAACTAGCCTACCTGATACCTTTGCTAAGTCCCATATAGAGGGATTGCTGAAAGGTGGACACAGGCCACGACCCCTTTCTGCACCAATCTGCAAAGACGCCTCCTGGTGTACTCTTGGTTGGGGGATGAAGTCCCCTTGCCTCCTGAAGGTCCCTGGGGGCCAACTAACATTTCTTTTATCTGTAGTAAGTCCCACAGAGCAGGATTGCTGAGAGTGGTCCAAAGTCGCGCCCCTTTTTACACCACTCTGCAAATGCACCTCCTGGTGCAACTCCTGCTCGGTGGAGGAAGTCCACTTTAGTCCTGAGGTCCTCAGGAAACAAGAGGATCTCAATGCCTCACCAGCAGTGCGCCAACAGGTGCGTTTGCAGAGTGGTGTAAAAAGGAACGTGGCCTCGGACCACCTCACAGCAATCCCACTGTATAGGGTTTACTGGAGGTAAGAGATGGGCTAGTTGGCCCCTAAGGACCATCAGTAGGGTAGGGGACTTCAACCCCAAACAAAGAACACACCAGGAGTTGCATTTGCAGAGTAGTAGTGAAAGGGGCGGGGCTTCTGCGAGTTGCAGGATTACCGTTTTTTATTTTAGGAAGGGGGGCCATGTAGCCCCCTTCCCCTTCCTCTCACCTTTTTGGGCCCCGGGGAACCCATCCCCCAGGGCCTGGCCAGCACTGGGTTTAAAATTATTTTTGAGAGGGCCAATTATAGCCCCAGGGACACCATCCCCCGGGGCCTGGCCAGCTTTGTTTTTTGGAGGGGGGCCGTGTGGCCCCGGGACCTCATCCTCAGAGCCAGGACAGCTTTGTTTTTTAAAATCTTTATAGAGGGTGTAGCGTGAACCCCCTCCTGAGGCCAGATGTGGGCCCGGGGACCCCATCCCCCACAACCTGTACTTACATTAGGGACCGTGGGGGAGCCCCAATGCCCCCACGGTCCCAGCCAGCTCCCCACCTCCAGCAGGAGCCGGCATTGCTTTTGGACAAAGGGAGCTGCTAACATGCAGCTCCCCTTGTCCATAAGCAATTCTGCTTTGCTTCTCCAAGCCTTGTCATTGCAAACAGCAATGTTCTGGGTGTGGGTACCCCGGACATTGCGGGAGCCGGCCCAGGGGAGTGGCGGCCTCCAAGGCCATCCAGGGCTCCGAGAGGGGGGCCGTGTGGCCCTCTTCCCTACATTTGCACAGCCCTGAGAGGTGGTGTCCCCGGGATAGGGATCCATAATGGAACCCCTTATTTCAATAATAAGTGCCCTGGGGAGGTGGTGGTCCCCGGGGCAGTGTGAGGGGGCTCAAGACCCCCAAACAGAGTTTTAAATTGTAGCCCTAAGGAGGTGGCGTGTCCCCTAGGCTTTGGGGGGGCACGTTGCCCCCTGCATTCATAGCATATAGACCCAGGGAGGTGGTGGTCCCCGGGCCTTGGAGGGTCCCGCTAGGCCACCCCTCCCTAAAAAAATAAATGCCCGAGGAGGTGGCTGTCCCTGGGGCAGCAAGGGAGGGCAAGACCCCCCACGCATTTTTACTAAAAAGCCCTAGGGAGGTGGAGGTCCCTGGGTCTGTGGGGACCCCCACACCATAATTATGAATTGCCCCCGGGACCTGGTCCAGCCGGGGCCTTAAAACAAAGAAAGCGCTGGAGCCCGCTCTTCATTTTTTTTTCTGGTTGGATTCGCGCATCCAGCATGAATTTGTCCTTTTCTTAAAAACAAAATGCTTTTTTTGCCCTGGGGGCCCTTATGGGACCCCCTGAACAGGCCTAGGGGGTCAGGGATTTCTACCCTGCCCCCTTTACTTGTTTTTTATTCTTTTTTTAAACTGATTTCTTGTGACTCGGTTTTACAGAGTCACAAGATGGCTGCCAACACATTCTGGCAATCAGAATGAAGCTCGTGCTGGGGGGGTTCGCGAATCCTCCTCGGTGCTCAGATATATAAATATATATTTTTTTATTTCTCAGCAACTACTCTATGGATTTAGACTATTTAAAAAAAGCAGGTTTTCTGGACCAAGATCTAACTTTTTGTCAAATTTGATGTAATTTCCTCGGCTCCTGCTTGATGAATTACCCCAAAAATTAAAAAACAGGGGCTGGCCTGAGTGAACCATTGGTTTTGAAAATTTTGCGAAGATTCGTCAAACGGTGCCAAAGATATTGGCAAAAGAATAAAATGCTTTTTGAATATAAAGAAGGTCCTAACTATAACTACCGACTGGTGACTGGCTGTAGGTAATATATATATATATATATATATATATACATATATATATATATATATATATTACCTACTGGCGGTCGCCAGTAGGTATATATAGTTAGGATTTTTGCTCTATGGGATTTTTGAAAATTCTATGTCTAATAACTTTGGCGTTTGTGGACGGAATTGGCTGAAATTTTCAGGAAAATGGAACATTTTGTTTCTGAGCAGATACTGAAAATTTGGGGGGGGTTTGTCGAGGGGGGGCTGAGAAAAAAGGGGGGTCCCAAAACGTGTTTTTCCCATGTTAATTTCCATAGGGCGGTTGGCCTCACTTTTAGCCCGAACGGCTGAATGGATTTGCACGAAACTTGGCAAAATTGTAGGGACTGGTAGCCCGATGTGCCTTTGCTAGGTCTCAATATATGTGATCCAGTGGATTTTGAGAAATTAACGTGCAAAAAAAGATATATATCTGTAAGCGCGCTCCGGGCAGCGCTCCGGTTCGCGTACCTGACGCGTAACGGAACTTCGCTACTTGGCTCTCCGGTGTCTGTCAACATTCTAAACAGTCCGGAGCGGCCGCCATCTTGTCTCTCGGTAGGATCGAGAGACAAGAGGAGGCAAAAACAAAGGGGGAAATGACCATAAGGGGGCATAGTAGATCCTCCCTGACCCCCTAGGTTTGATGTGGAGGCTTTAAAAGGGCCCCGCGGGGCAAAAAAAAAAATATTTTTTAGTTTTTTTGCGTGGGGAGCGCCCGGTACGCGCACCCGGAAGCGCTCTGGGGAGCGTACTATAAGGAAAAAAGAATGATAGACTTTTCAAATATTGTATGTTAATTGATTGTTTGTTTTGTTGATTTTTTTTTTGATTTTTTTTAAGCAATTATTTATTATTGTCATTGTGTTTCAAAATTTAATAAAATGTCTAACATTTCACTGTCTGAAATGTCGTTATTTTCATTGAACATAGCTTGTAATTTTTGAGTGTGTAAAATGTCCTCATTTTCAAGGAGGACATCTACTGATTGCACACATTGCAGTAGTTCTTGGTCCCAAGTTTCATCCATAAATTCAATGTCATTTGGATCAATGATTTCTTGGTTGGTCTCTGCAAGGACAATTTCAAATGAAACTTTCTGTTCGCCTTCCATTTTGTCTGAAATTTGCATAAAAAAATATATATTAGTAGAGATAGGGCACTGTTGGGATTAATTTTAGATAGGCAGTTTTTAACAGTGAATTTATCTTTGGGCAGTGTATAGTATCAGAGTGGAAGTAGAAATATAAAAAAGTGTATGTGATTTAACGTACGTAAATTCATAATTATACAAGAGAAGCCTAAGTCCATCCATAACTATAACAGAGAAGTCTATCTAAATCTATAACTACTACAGAGGGATAGTATATAACTATCAGAAAAAGTTTACCATATTAACTTAAAGTGCACAATATACTTCAGTTTTTAAAATAACAACTTACCTTTAAAAAGAAGTTGAAGTTATTAGTGAAAATCCTATTGAAATGTACACCAGGAAGTAGTAGTCAAAATGGCTGTGTTTCCTTCTCTTCCTTTATATATATTCAGGTACATAACCAATCAAATGTCAGGTAAAAAAAAGATAGAAAATGAAAGTAACATTTTAATTGGTTGTCAATTCCAACACTTCAGATGTGTTTTGTGAAGTAATTTACCTCAGGGTATTTAGAGAGGTCTACAGGCTAAAGGGCTAAATGGAATTCCAACCAAATTTTTGAAAATGGTAGGGATTGGTATGTAGTATGAGCTAATCTATATTTGGTGAAAGTGTCTCCAGGGTTTCTTCTGTAAATTACTTTCCCACCTTTTTTGATGGAGCGCTTCCCGGTGAGCGCCCCGGTACGCGAACCGGCAGCGTTACGGGAGTCCACCATTTTGTGTTTCGGTCGAATTAAGATACAAGATGGAGGGCAAATAATGTTCAGAATGGGTAGAAGGGGGCACGGTAGACGTATCTTGACCCCCTAGATTTTCTGTGCATGGCTGAGGAGGCCCATATGTGCGGAAAAAAAACATTTTTTTAAAAAATTTCGCGCGGTTAGCTTCCGGATCGCGTACCGGGTAGCGCTCCGGGGAGCGTACTTTGTTGAAAATTTGTGAAAAAAGTTAGAGTAAAATAATAATTGTGAGTGATCAGATGTAGGGTAGCTCTGAGAAGAGCTTTTGGGTTTATGGTACATTTAGGTACTTATAAGTAGGTACCAATGCACAGTCTTAAATTCAAAATGAAAACTCTGTTGCCCTCATCTGAGAAGTGAACTCCATTTCCTCTGTAGATATCTTGCATGTAGTAACGCAAGTTATTGTTGTACATGGAGCCCATTCCATGGTCTCTCATGTAAGCTGAAACAGATTTGTTTACATGCTTCCTCGACTTCTCAATTTGTGGACAAAATTGGTTCGACCACCTCCATTTCTGTCTTTGGCATATATTTGAATATACCAAGGCAGTTTGAGGAAAAAGTGCCATCAATTGCTCAAAGGTGTCCTTTAAAAGCATTTCCAGACCTACACCAGTCAAAGTGCCCAAGTCATTTCCTCCACAGTGCACAATTAACAGGTCAGGTTTAGGCAAATGCATAAAGGTTTTCACCAATGGTATCAATTGGTGACATTTTAATCCTCTGTGGCCAAACCACTTAATTTTCACATCTTGTAAATTGAGGTTAGGTAAATTTCTGTTCTCAGCATACCTTTGAGCCCAGTAGATGTAACTATGTCCAACAATCCAGACAGAAAACATTGTGAGAGGAGGTTCTGCTGCAGTCAGATGAAGTGTGGCAATGAAATGGGAGTTGAAAAAATAAGAGTTTAAAATGAAAAAAACTGTGGAGTTTCTGTGTTAAGGAAGCAGTAGCAGTGATTGGTGGATTTTGATTGCTGAGAACAGAAAGTTAGGGTGCATGGATGTGTTGTTTGAAAGATGTAATTTGAATGGTCAAGAAAAAATCATTTAATGAAAGATTGCACTGGATACGCAGGTGCACTGAGAGTTCAGAGTTCAATTGAAACATTGTTGTGTGAACTTGCAAACATGAGAGGTCTTTCAGGAGGTGGTTGCTATGCAAAAAAGGCAGAAAGGCCAGAGGGGGGAAGGGTGTTGATTTGAAAAAAGTGAGGGAAGAGTTTTGATTGGGTGACATGAGAGATATGTGTGATGAGTTACAGCATTTCTGTGCTTTTCATAGCTGCAGACTCTGGAGTGCATACCTTTTGCTCTGCTAAAGACAATTTGGTGTGTTTCTGAGACTGTTTTGAAACTCATAAAGTATTTGCTAAGGTGAGAAAAGATTCATTTAATTTAGGTAGAGAATAGTATGGTTTAGGGAGAAAATTATGAAGAAAGTTGTGTATTTAAAATGTTGCTTTGTGTCAAGTGTTTTTCAAATAGATTTTGTTTCTTTGTGTTACATAGCCATGTTAAAAGTGATGCAAAAAAAGTGCAAGGGTCTTACAAAAATGCTTTCATGTGTCTTAGGGTATTTTAACTCACTTCCCCATGTATGTATGAATATAATTGATTTACAAGATGTGTTTAAAAACGTTTTTTGAAATCAATTAGGTTTCTTGATATGTACTGCTAGAGTTTCATAGGTTGCTTGGGGCATATTTTCAAGGCTTTTGACTTCCTTTGATGTAATTTTTCCCATTTTAATTTAAGATCTTTCCCCGTGGTGCAAGGTCCTTGTAAATATGCCCCCATCTGTGCTTGGCAAATTTAGATTTTAATTCTTTGACTAACATAGCCATGTTAAAAGTGACCCAAAAATGTTGCACGGGACTTAAAAAAACGCTTTCATGTGTCTTAGGTCATTTTAAGTCATTTCCCCTTGAATGTAGGTATCTAATTGATTTAGTTGATGTGTTTAAAAACGATTTTTGAAATCAATTAGGTTTCTTGATATGTACTGCTAGAGCTTCATAGGTTGCTTGGGGCATATTTATAAGGCCTTTGTGTCTCTCTGATGTTATTTTTCCCATTTTAATTTAAGACCTTTCCCTGTGGTGCAAGGTCCTTGTAAATACGCCCCCATGTGTGCTTGGCAAATTTAGATCTTGATTATTTGACTTACATAGCCATGTTAAAAGTGATCTAAAAATGGAGCAAGGGCTTGAAAAAAACGCTTTCATGTGTCTTAGGGTATTTTAAGTAACTTCCCCATGAATGTATGAATATAATTGCTTTACAAGTTGTGTTTAAAAACGTTTTTTGAAATCAATTAGGTTTCTTGATATGTAATGCTAGAGGTTCATAGGTTGCTTGGGGCATATTTATAAGGCCTTTGAGTGTCTCTGATGTTATTTTTCCCATTTTAATTTAAGACCTTTCCCTGTGGTGCAAGGTCCTTGTAAATACGCCCCCATCTGTGCTTGGCAAATTTAGATCTTGATTATTTGACTTACATAGCCATGTTAAAAGTGATCTAAAAATGGAGCAAGGGCTTAAAAAAAACGCTTTCATGTGTCTTAGGGCATTTTAAGTCACTTCCTGATGAATGTAGGTATATAATTTATTTAGATGATGTGTTTAAAAACGATTTTTGAAATCAATTAGGTTTCTTGATATGTAATGCTAGAGCTTCATAGGTTGCTTGGGGCATATTTATAAGGCCTTTGAGTCTCTCTGATGTTATTTTTCCCATTTTAATTTAAGACCTTTCCCTGTGGTGCAAGGTCCTTGTAAATACGCCCCCACGTGTGCTTGGCAAATTTAGATTTTGATTTTTTGACTTACATAGCCATGTTCCATACAGTTGTAACCTTCTGCGTAGTCTTTGATATGCTAGACTCCGTCTGCACTATGAGATACCTAAGCAAAGGAAACACAGGTGATGTGATTGTGAAATGAGGAAAAGAAACTCCACATTTTTCAATTACATCACATGTGTTTCCTAAGTTTACGAATGACATTGTGCAGATGAGGTTTAGGTCTGTCCACGGACACAGAAAAGGTCTGGCCTTTGTTCAAGAGTGAAGTGGACATGACTTACTTCATTGGTAGGCCTTCACATGTATTATCTCCTCTGTACTCTTCAAAAAGCGTAAATTTCATCTGCAACCCTTAGTAGGCCTCACCTCAAACAAATCTCTGGATAGGCCACACTTTATCGTCATCCTGAATCAATCATTTAAAATGTTAGGGACAGATTTATGATAGGTGTAAGCTTATTTTGCGTCACTGTGCGTGACTTTTGTGACGCAGCGGCGGTGCAAAAGATTTGCTATGTGGCGACATATTTACATCTTGATGCATCTAGGCAGATGTGTCATGCTGTAAAGTCCCGTGCCACATGAAACCGATGCAGCAGTGATGCAAAAGATGCACCATGTTGCAAGACAGGCCTCATTTCATCTCCAACAAGATAAGAAGCTGAATCTTCTGTAAATGTGAAAATTGTTGTATTCACTGCTCAACTTATGTGTACTCTTTGATATGCTAGAGTCGATCTGCACTATAAAATACCTAAGCAAAGGAAACACAGGTGATGTGATTGTGAAATGAGGAAAAGAAACTCCACATTTTTCAATTACATCACCTGTGTTTCCTAAGTTTACGAATGACATTGTGCAGATGAGGTTTAGGTCTGTCCACGGACACAGAAGAGGTCTGGCCTTTGTTCAAGAGTGAAGTGGACATGACTTACTTCATTGGTAGGTCTTCACATGTATTATATCCTCTATACTCTTCAACAAGCGTAAATTTAATCTGCAACCCTGAGTAGGCCTTACCTTAAACAAACCTCTGGATAGGCCACACCTTAATGTCATCCTGAATCAATCATTTAACATGTTAGGGACAGATTTATGATAGATGTATGACTCTTTTGCGCCGCTGTGCGTCACTTTTGTGACGCAGCGGCGGTGCAAAAGATTTGCTATGTGGCGACATATTTACAACTTGATGCATCTAGGCAGATGTGTCATGCTGTAAAGTCCCGTGCCACATGAAACCGATGCAGCAGTGATGGAAAAGATGCACCATGTTGCAAGACAGGCCTCATTTCATCTCCAACAAGATAAGAAGCTGAATCATATGTAAATGTCAAAATTGTTGTATACACTGCTCAGCTTATGTGTACTCTTTGATATGCTAGAGTCCATCTGCAGTATGAGATACCTAAGCAAAGGAAACACAGGTGATGTGATTGTGAAATGAGGAAAAGAAACTCCACATTTTTCAATTACATCACCTGTGTTTCCTAAGTTTACGAATGACATTATGCAGATGAGGTTTAGATCTGTCCACGGACACAGAAGAGGTCTGGCCTTTGTTCAAAAGTGAAGTGCACATGACTTACTTCATTGGTAGGCCTTTACATATATTATCTCCTCTGTACTCTTCAACAAGTGTAAATCTCATCTGCAACCCTGAGTAGGCCTCACCTCAAACAAACCTCTGGATAGGCCACACCTTATCGTCATCCTGAATCAATCATTTAAAATGTTAGGGACAGATTTATGATAGGTGTGTGTCTCTTTTGCGCCGCTGTGCGTCACTTTTGTGACGCAGCGGCGGTGCAAAAGATTTGCTATGTGGCGACATATTTACAACTTGATGCATCTAGGCAGATGTGTCATGCTGTAAAGTCCTGTGCCACATGAAACCTGCGTCAGTTTTCATATAGGTGTTTTGTTGCAAGGTATGCATTAATTTGCATGAAAGCCATGTAAAACTAACACAGTGAAATTTAGAAGATTTCACTGAGTCAGCTTTATAGCATTGCTGAATCAAATCCTTACGCCTGTTTGAAACAGGCATAAGAAGTGATGCACCATGCAATGTGAGGCTTCCTCCTGTGCATTGCAGTAGACATGTCGCGCTTATGACGGGATTCCTGCAATGTGCTGCTTTTGCGGCACAGATGCGTGACGCATCTGTGCTGTTTTTGCTCAATGGTGCTCCACATTGTAAATGCGGCACACTATGGGTGGCAGAGCAGCGGTGCACATTAACTGGTGCATCCGTGGGGATGCGCCACTTAGCATAAATCTGCCCCTGTACATTTAAGTATGAGCAGGGGACACAGAGTCGGTGAGGCTTATCCAAGGTTAAGAAGAGATGAGTCCTGTTCACTGAAAACTTGGACATAGGCCTCACCTCCTCAGCATCGCTGGACATGGCTAAATAATAGCTGCAAAATGTTACTCTTGTTAAACAAATTTACTATTATAATCTCTGAGATTTGTCTCTTACTCTGCAACATCTCATTGTTGTTATCTTTCTTTAAAGATAAAGACAACATCAACATGAGCGACAATCAGCAATCAGTTGATTTCGACCTCATCATTGAACTCGTAATTGAAACATCAGTGGATGTTGATCCCTTGGATGATTTAAATCCTGAGGATGAAGAAGAACGTGATGAGGATGCAGATTTGTCCGAATTATATGACATAGGGTGGGAAGCTGACCTGCTTGAGCCTATGGAACTATAAACATTTATTTTTAAAATTTACAATAAATGAAAAGTAAAAATGTAAACTGTTTAATTTTAAATTAAACACACCTTCAAAAACAGGTTATGTGTAGTGTCTTCAATAAAATATTAAAATATGCTCATAAAATTAGATCAGATTCACATATAAAACAGGACAGGTAAAATGAAGAAGAATTCCATTTCTTTTCTGCTATTTCTGTATTCTAAATTTGCCAAAGCACTAAAAAATATTATATGTAAAAATGTCAAGTAGTGTGTTAAGTTTTTGATGACTGTTATTGATTTACTGTTTGGTAATAGTGGTTAATAACATTTTTTATTATATTTTACCACAGATTCAACTGCAGATCATTTCAAATTTTGAGAATGCCAACTAAGGATAGAAGGAGAAAGGCTACAAAACGTCAAAGACAGCAGGTCCATCATTTACTGCAGCAGTCCTCTACAATAAAAAATTGTCAAGTCACCAAGAAAGCACCGGGTAAGACCACGAAAACATTCATAAGAAACATTTCTAGAAAAAAAGTAGTACTACAGAAAATGTTTTTGTCCAGAAAAAGAGAAGCAATTTAAACGGAAAGGAAAGTCCAATCAAAAATGTTACTGCTAGAGCAAGAGATAACTCTGTGCATGATAGTAGAAGGAAACAACAGTTTAGGGACATTCGTAAACGAATGTTCCGCAACAGGATAATTGGCAATTTGTTAAAAAATATTAAGAAAGGTCAACAGAAAGTGGTTTTTTATAAGAGAAAAAAAAAAGTTGAGAAAGTTATTGATCAGGCATTTGAAATTAAACGAAAGTTATTTATTTTGATAATCAATAGAATTAGGAAGCTAAACAAGGTTATTTATGATTTCAAAAGAAATAGTAGATGGAAGAGAATAGTTAATCGTAGTAATTTTTGTGAAGTTTTTTCCGGAGAATGGATGCATAGTTCAAGTTGTGAGGCATTTTTCAATGAGGAGAGTTATTTCCAGGATAAGGATTTGGTGCATGCAGTTGACACCAGCGGCCGAGCTTATGAGGTGAAAGATGGTTGTCCAGTTGAAAAAGAAAAACTTGTGACAACAGAGGCAGAAGAGATGTTAGGTAATGAGGTTTTAGGAAGACGTCCTAAGGGACCTGTGTACACCTGGAAGTGTAGTAGTATTTGCAGTGTGCGACAGGATTCCATCAATTTGCTTTGTGATTTTGTACGGACATTTAATAAGAAAAGTTGGAAGCAGAAAATGAAGTTGTTGCAAGAATTAGATCCTTGCAGAGTGAGAAAAGTGACAGGTTTGCATGGTCATTCACTGGCTTGTCTTTCCAGGAGAGTATGCCAGAGTGTTTTTCATCATTTCAGGATGCTAGCAGTGCATCATAATAAAGTGAGGAAATTAGTTAGAATGTTGTATTATGCTAAGAGTCCAGCAGTTATGCTTAAACAATTATGCGCTGCTCTTTTGCATGGTTCTGAAATAGATGTGAAGAATATGTGTGAAGAAATTGAGTTTTGTTACTTTGGAAGTAAAGAGGAGAATGTTGAAATTGACCCAGAAGAAGAGGGTAATGTGGAAGATAGTGTACAGGTTTCCAGTACAGATAATTTACAGAAGGAAATTGCCACGTTTCAGGTGAAATCAAGTGAGAGGCCTAATTTCACTTGTGTGTGTTGTCGACGCACTTATTATAAGAATCAGACTAAGTTAGTGGATTTATATGCAAAAAGTGAAAGGGAAAATAATAGTGAATGGAAGGATTTCGCTACATACTTGATGGTAGAAAATTGTTTTGATTTGGGATCGGATCAACGTGTGTGTACTTATTGTTGTAATAAATTAAATCAAAACCAGATGCCTGCTAGAGCGGTTCATAATAATCTGGAATTGGTTGAGATTCCTTCTGAATTGAAGGATTTAAATACTTATGAATCTATTTTGATTCAAAGTATCCATCCCTTTCAGGCTATTGTAAGAATGGAGCCAAAGACAGGGAAATTGCCTCCATCAGATTTACAGAGAGGATTAAAGGGAAGAGTTGTTTATTTGCCTCTAGATTTGAAGAAAAACATTAACACAAGTGGAGTAGAAAAAGTGGAAGAGGAACCTCTGGTTATCTTAGTTAATGGGGTTCCGACAAAGAATAAAAAAATATGGCAAGATTTAGTGGATGTTAGGAAAGTCAAAAAGGCAACATTGTATTTGAAAAAAAATAATAAGTACTATAAGAATGTATATGTTGCAGAAGAGGAAGTAAGTGAGGAAGAGGATAGCGATTTGTGTGCTGGTCAAATTGAGAAAGTAGAACCCTCTAAAAGTGAAGAAATATATGAACATTATAGTGTTCATCCTTTGCATTCCAAGGAAGTCATGGGGAATGCTATTGAGTTGTTTCAAATGAAACAAGCCAAAGGGAGTCCCATTAGTGTCTGGGAGGAAAGTTTGGAAGCTCGGTGTTTCCCACAGCTATTTCCAACAGGTCAAGGAGGAAGATATGATGAGCGACCTCATCAAATTCCTGCTTCTGAATACCGGACTTTACGATTGTATGCAGAAGATGCTAGGTTTCGACAATGCATTCCCTATTTGTTTCATCTCCTGTTTGAAAGCGATCTGTCTGGACTGTCATATGCAGTGAACCACATCTTGAAAAGTGGGATACAGATGCAAAACATCTCGGCAAGTGACTTTATGGATAAACTCAATGTCCAAGACAGTATTTTGGACTGTCACCTGATTAATCTCATGGCGTGTCAGCGTGGTACTAATGAGTACTGGTACCGTTGTCATGGTGATTTAAAATGTATGCTGAGGAACTTAGGAACTCCCACATGGTTCCTCACTCTGAGCTGTGCCGAGTATGGCTGGGAAGACTTACTTGAATTTCTACGAGAGCCAAATGGAAACATCGAAAACATCGAATTCAAGACACCCGGAGAACTGTGCTCTTTGGATCCAGTGAATGTATGCAGGTACTTCAATCATAGATTTGAAGCTATGATGTCTTTCATCATGAATAAGAAGAATCCACCTCTTGGAGAGGTGTTGGATTTCTTCTGGAGAAAGGAGTACCAAGCAAGAGGTGCTCCTCATATACATATGCTGCTGTGGATCAAGGATGCACCTAAATTTGGAACAGATCCACAAGACTTAGTGATGAGTTTCATAGAACAGTATTCTACATGTGCTGTTCCAAACGCAAAGGAGGACAAAAGCCTAAGAGAACAAGTTCTATGCTTCCAAAGCCATCGTTGCGGAAAGTACTGTCGTCGTAAATTCAGAAACAAGGACAAGTTCTACACCAAATGTCGTTTCGCCTTTCCACGACCGGTGATTTCTAAAGGAAGAGTGAACAGTTTGATGTCTTCGCTGCGACATAATGTGATGAAGAAATCACCTAAAAACACATACAATTTGAAGAGGAACGAAGAGTCCAAGTACATCAACGACTACAACCCAGTGATTTTGTCCATGTGGAATGCTAACATGGATATACAGTTTGTGGCTGATAACTGTATGGCTGTGGCTCGGTATGTGACATCTTACATCACCAAAAAAGAAAAGACAGAATTGAAGGATATGTGGGAGGACATTTCCCATGAAAAGAGCCTCAGTAAGAAGTTGTACAGTTTCAGTCTGAAGATGCTGTCGCATCGAGAAATCGGAGCTTACGAATGTTCTGACCGGTTGTCTTCAGCAAGTCTCTCTGCCAAATCTAGGAGTATCGTTTGGGCGAGTCTTGGTCTTGCTGCAACGCGTAATCGAGCTCAGAAACCTGTGCGGGAAATTGAGTATTTGGCGGAAAAGGAGCCAAACAGTACCGACATTTTGAAGACCAACATGTTGGATACATATTATCCAAATCGAAGCAGTCACCTCGAGAATGTTTGTCTGTATGAAGTTCTACAAAATTACATATTCAAGAGGAACATCAAAGAAGATATTGATAAAGGAGTGTATGCTGTAATTGGAAGTGAGGGATGTCTGGTCAAGCAAAGAAAATGCCACTTGGTAAACCATCGAAAATTGAGTGGCGAATCTCCTGAAAAAAAAGAGTTTTTCTATTTAGCACTTTTGCAACTTTTCAAGCCTTGGCGTGCAGAAGAGGAACTGCTTGGAGATTTCCTCTGTTATGAAGACTCTTTCACTGCCGCCAAGGAGACCATAGAATGTCCTGCTTTTCCCAAATATGTACAAATGTTGAATGCGGAAATCGAGCAGGAAGCAACGATTGCAGCCGAGATTGCCAGAGACAGTTCTCAGGACAGTCAGAGTTCTGTTTCATTGAGTCAGGATCCACTAGGAGGACCTGTTATCGAAAATGAAGCTGCCACTGCCATGAATGAAGTGGAAAGAGCCATGGCACATGCTCAGGAGGATGCGTTTAACTTAGAAGACTTGGAAAGACAACTCAACGTTGAGCAGAGGAAAATATATGACGAAGTTACCAAGCAAATTGATCATGGATTAAGTCATGAGAAGAAAGAGTGCTCATGTACGTCGTTGAAGCCTGTCCGACTGTACGTGAGTGGAGAAGCGGGAACTGGAAAGAGTTTCCTCATTAAAGCAATTTCATGTTATTTGATGGAAAGGACTGAGTCATCGCTGTCTTGTGTAGTCACCGCTCCAACTGGACTGGCAGCACATAACATTAAAGGTATTACTTTGCATCGTCTACTGATGCTGCCAGTGGAGCATGATAACAAATTACAATACCACAAGTTATCTGGAGATGCTTGTTGTGAAGTTTCAAGAGTCTTGAGGAAAATGAAACTTCTTATCATTGACGAAGTAAGCATGGTTTCCAATGTCATGCTTGCCTTTGTGCATTTGAGAATGCAAGAAGTTCTTAAAACAGAGTATGATGTGTTATTTGGTGGCAAACACATCATTGTTTTCGGAGATCTTCTGCAGCTGACACCAGTGAAAGGACAACCTGTGTTCAAAATGCTCACGCATGAAGATACCAGGAAGTGCCTAGGGAGCATTGGCAACGTCAATATATGGTTAAACTTCAATTATGCTGAACTGCATGAAAATATGCGTCAGGCGAAGGATGAAGTTTACAAGAATATTCTACAAGATGTTAGAATTGGAAAAGTGACCGAGCATGGGAAACAAGCTTTACATGCACGATTACTGTCAAATTTATATCCAGAACAAGACGTTGTGACTGAGAATATTTTTCAGAAAATTACTGAGAAGAAATCTGGAATATGTTTGATGCCAACTCTTGCAGAATGTGCCATCTTCAACAACAAAATGTTGCATTTAGAAAACCAAGAGATTGTGAAACTGGAAGCTATTGACAGAGTAGAGCATATGGGATCAACAATTATTTTGTCTGAGAATTTGAAAACAAAATTGGATTCATTAGAGAAGACTATATCTAAAACTGCAGGTTTTGAAAAGACTCTGAATGTGTGCTTAAATTGCCGTATAATTTTAAGAAGGAATTTACATGTTGAAAGAGGTCTGGTAAATGGATCAATGGGTAATGTTGTTGATTTTGTGAAATACAGAAATAGAGATAGAATTGAATTTTTAAAAATTAAATTTGATGGCATTGAGGAAGTACAGCTAATTGGTCGTTGTTCTGCTAGATTTTTGCTTGTAAAAGACTTATATGTTCGCCGTAAGCAGTTTCCTGTTTGCTTGGCATATGCGGTGACAATCCATAAATCACAAGGTTTAAGTGTAGACAGTGCATTGGTGAATATTGGCAGTTCTGTGTTCAAGGAGGGTATGGCATATGTGGCATTGTCACGAGTTAGAACTTTATCGGGATTGTACTTGATTGAGTGTGATGTCACAAACATTTGTGCGGATCTAGATTGTGTTAAGGAATACAATAGGTTAAGAATAGAGTATGTGCCACATTTGCCTCAATATCCTTTGTTTGAGAAACGTGTGGTAGGCCGGAAACGAAGAAATGTGACCAATACTAGGGAGGTTGTACCAAAAAGACGAAAAGTTGATGCACCTGAAATTATAAGCAGAAAGAAAAAGGATTCTGTTGAAGATGTTGTTGGTTTTCAATTTGAAAACAGTTCTGGTGTCAACTGCTATGCTAATGTAGTGGTTAATGTTTTGTTTTCTCTAGAAAATGTAAAAGAAGAGATTGTGGTCAATTCGGATCACAGATTTTGCAGTTTGTTAAATTCTGTGTTAGAGAAATGTAGCACTGATAGAACAAAAATAGAAAGTGTGTCTGAAATTCGAAATCTGTTAGACAGATGTTCAGGTCAAACACAATTCTCTCAAAATATTCAGCAAGATTGTCAGGAGTTTTTAATGTATATGCTTGATGTATTGCATGCTGAAGGTGTAGATGTAGATCACCTGTTTGGGCTTTCTTATCAATGGCAGCATGACTGCGAGAACTGTAGGGTATCAAGTACTACTAGTGTAGACTCAGAAAGATTTATATATTTAACTTTGCCAGACAGTAAATCAGTGTCCTTTAATAAGCTAGTAAAAGCAGCTGATCACAACATGGAGTGTAGCCAATGTAAATCTGAAATGATGTCAACATTATTTATACGAACATATGGCCAGTATGTCATTTTAATGTTCCAACGATGTAGGGCTGATGGAACAAAATTGACAACTTTAATTAAAAATTTTGTAGCTTCGCAGTTGTCAATATCAGGAAGGACTTTTGTAACTGCAGCAATTATATATCATGACGGTCCTTCAATAACATCAGGACATTACACAGCTTATTTAAAGTCTAGAAACGGCTGGTCATTCTGCAACGATTCTGTTTTAACTTTCAAAAAAAAATTGCCGTATGACCTTAAAAATTCTTACCTGGTGTTTTTAAAATCAAAATTTTAGGGAAAGAATCTCGGGATGTGCTCTGAGGAATTTCAAGAGGTTCTAATGGCTCCTACACGATTTGGCCTTGAGGATAAGTGTAGTACAGAGACAATAGTTCCTGGAAAAAAAGAAGATTTTCTTACAGAAAGTGGTGGGCACAGATTAGTTGATGGACAACAGAGTATTTCCCAAAGCAAACGGTCTTCTTACCATAACACTTGACGTCATGGAAAAATAACTGCACTTTTAATGAGTTCAGAAAAACTGTTTCTTTTTATAAGCTAATTCAAGCAGCCAATCAAAACATGGAGTAGAGGGAATGTAAGTCTGCAATGCTGTCTAGATTATTGGTCCAAACCTTTGATTATAATGTCATTTTAAAAATCCAATTATATAAACCTGATGAAAGTAAGTCTTCAACTTTAATTACAAATGTTGTGGCTACACAGTCGTTGATTTTAGGAAGAAGATTTGTAACTGCAGCTATTATATTGCATGATGGTCATTTGACAAGATCCGCTTATTACACAGGTTATTGAAAATGTAAAAGAAATTGCTGTTTCAGAAATTATTGCCATTTGACTATGATACAATGTTGCCTTTTTACTAAAAAATATTCTTACTTTCTGTTTTCAGAAAAGAGAATTTAGGGTAGGTAACTGGCGTATAATGATTCTAGGGGTTGATATAATTTTATTTACTGTTTTATATTGCTTTGTGATTAAAAGTGATGTAGAGAATTAAATAATTGTAGTAGTCATAGAGGTAGTGTAAGTCTGCTTCATAGTAAGCAGTATCAGTGTCATAGGAAATGTAGAACATGAGTGAGCAAAAAGGGTAAGATATTACTAGTCTAGGATTGTGAAAGTGATCTTGAACGTTTTCTTTCTGAAAGTTGCGGAAATACAAAATGATGGGATTTGCTTACAAGAATTCCAAGAGTTATAAATGGCTCTTACACGATTTGGCCTTGAGGAAACGTGTGGTAGAGAGCGAGAAGTCATTTATTGTATGTAACATATTTTTCAAAACGATGGAGCTTTTCTTTCAGAAAGTGGCGGGCTGAAAAAACAGCACAACCGAGTGTAAGCTGTTCATAGGACATCCTTCGACGTCATGGAAAGTAAGTTACTTTTGAGGAGTTTTGATTTCTGATTGGTTATGTTATATGGGTTTTTTAAACACAATCATTTTGATTGTGTTTTTTTTCCCCGCTGTTATATGATGCATACCTTCAAGTCACTGTTTTTAGTGAAATTTGATACATTCTGAGAACAGCAAAAATAAACCATTTAACATGTATAGTTAATTCTGTACTGTTTGTATTTACGATGTACATTTAGAACTGTGTAGGAGGCATGGAGAAGGTGAGGCTTCTGTAAGAGTCAAAGTTGTTGCATTCAGTGCGTACTCTTTCATATGCTGGACTACATCTGCACAATGAGATACCTAACCAAAGGAAACACAAGTGATGTGATTGTGAAATGAGCAAAAGAAATTGCATATTTTTCAAATACATTACCTGTGTTTCGTAACATTACGAATCAAATTGTGCAGATGAAGTTTAGGCCTCTCCAGGGAAACAGAGGAAGTCTGAACTTTATTGGTTGCCCTGCACATGTATTATCTCCTCTGTACTCTTCAACAAGGCTAAATTTGATCTGCAACCCTGAGTAGGCCTCACCTGAAACAAACGTCTGGATAGGACACACCTTATTGCCATCCTGAAACAATCATTTAAAATGTTAGGAACAGTTTTATGATGATTGTGCACCTCTTTTGCGCTGCCATTGCGTCACTTTTGCGAGACAACAGCAGTGCAAAAGATGCACCATGTTCCAAGATAGGCCTCAGTTCATCTGCATCAAGATACTGTTAGTTTAAAATGTATATCTTTAGGACTGTGTAGGGGGCCTGGAGAAGCAGAAGCTTCTGTAAGTGTCAAAGTTGTTGAAAAACTGTTTGTCCTTCAATCTTTTCCCTTGTCTTTTCTAATTTTCAAATACATGTTTTAATATTTTTCAAATGTTTGTTCTCTCTTTCACAGATTGAAAGTATAAAAATAACAAGTGACTAAGTTAACGACAATTATAAGGTAAATGTTTTGTACTCTTTTCGTTACATTTCTATCACATTTAACTACTATTAGTTCCACTGCTTCATTTCTTTAACCCTAACTTTTCTGCCTTTGCTACTTCCCTCATTCCTTTCTCTATTACTTACTTACTTACTCTACTCCTTCCACTCCTTTTCTCAGTCCCTCTCCTCATAGTTCCTCACTCTTGTTCACTCACTCCGTCTCTATTACTCTTAGTGTCTCTGACTGATCACTCTTTCACTACTTGTTCATTATGCTTTCTCTGTGTAGTTGAAGCACACTAAGGGGCATATTATGAACACAGCCAATAAAATTATTGCTGCTTTTATCGGCAGAAAACTGCTGCAAAAGCGGCTGTAGCGGCAGATTTCTGCCGCAAAAGCGGCTTTAGCGACACATTTCTGCCAATAAAAGCTGCGAAACTTTTATTGCCTATGTTGATAATATGCCCCTATGTTATTTACATTTCTTTGCTGTTTCAATTATTCCTTTTCTGTTACTTCTTCTTTTCTGCTTTCTGTTTCTTCTCTCTGTTATTCCACATGTTTTAATCTTATTTTGAACATTCACTCACATTCTCTAAGAAACTCTTCTTTGTTATTCTTCTACTCTCCTTTTTTTCTTTCACTTCCTTATCTATTTTGTTTTTCACAATTATACCCTCTTCCATCTTTTCTTCGGTAAATAAATCTATTAAACAGTATCTCTGGTTTAGTCCCTATAGCTGTCTTTGTTTTAACATTACTCTCTGTTTACTTCCCTTATACTTACTCTTCTTTTTAAAAAAAAAAAATTTTTGGGTTCGCTCCCGGTTCGCGTACCGGGGAGCGAACCGGGAAGTGAACCAAAAGAAATAGAGCTTGCCAGAGTGCTAAACATTCTAGCAATTTTTTTTATAAAGGGGAGGTAGTTCTGAAAAGAACTTTTTTTTAATGTTTTTGTTGTTTTATATATATATTTTTTTTCTGAACATTTTTTTTTTTTGTATTTTTTGAACAGTTTTATGTTTTTTTTGGTTTTTTTGGGGGGGGAACAACAAAAAACAGGCATTGGAAAGGGCTCAACAGGAGCAAAAAAAAAAATTACTTTTTGGGGCGTTTAGAGCACTTGTGGTTTTCAAATGCTCTGTTTATTAAGTTAATGCTCATATTGGCACATGAGAGCAATGTACCACAATATAAACAGGTAATCTTCATATGGACAAAGTTGTCCTGAATGTTTGGCACGGTTTCCCGTGCCTCTGGCCCCGACAGAGATACCTGTGACGATGTCCTGGCCACAGGAGTTGGTGGATTGTCCTGAAGGTCACGCATCTCTGCCCGGCTGTAGTTTAGTGGATGCCACCTCAGCATGTGACGGTGCATAGTATAGTTGCCGTAACTATACTTCTTTTCTGTGCCTCTAGATAAGTCCTCTTTACATATCAGGCACGTCACATATCGAGCATTAACTTTTTTCTGTCCTTCAGGAAATGAAAAAAACTGCCAAATGAAACTAGTTTTATGATGAGATACCCGGGGCTCCTCTTGTAAAAACAGTGTTTCCTGTATCTCCTGTTCCTCTTCTTCATCCTCTTCCTCCTCTGTGTTGGTAATGAACTGTGGAGGTGGTCCTCTCTTCCTATGAGGAGGTGGTGGTGGTGGTGGGGGTGCACCAGCTGAAGCTACTAATGAAGCCATTGCTCAGTGATCACAAAGGGTCTTCCTCTCACAAAGATGAAAGTCAGAGTGAAGAAAGAAGGAGGGGTTTTCATCATTTTGGAAAAAAAATAGGTCTAAACCAATGAAAAGTGTTATTTTTAGGTCACATGACCTAGCCTTACATCATTAGGAAACCAAAAGTGAAATGAACCAATGAAAAGTTTTATTAACAAGTCACATGACCTGTTACGCTTATGTTACGCGCTGCGGAACGCGCCCCGGATCGCTTCCGGGGAGCTGCGCTTCGCGCCTCGGTTCGCGCTCCGGAGCACTTCCGGGTGCGCTAACGCGGCGTGTCATAAGACGCATTACGCGGCAACGCGATACGTCGCGCTTTTGCGACGCGCCCCGGATCACTTCCGGGGAGCTTGGCTTCGCGCCGCGGTTCGCGTACCGGAGCACTTCCGGGTGCGCTAACGCGGCGCGTCATAAGACGCATTACGCGACAACGCGATACATCGCGCTTCCGCGTTGCGTCACGATGTTGATTTCTAACGCGGCAGTTGCGCAAACGGAACGTTTACTGGTTCGCGGACCGGGTCGCGGCACCACATTGAGCTAACGGGAAGCTTCCCGGTTCGCGAACCGGGAGCGAACCAAAACATAATAATAAAAAAAAATAATAATAAACGTATAAAATACATTTTTTGATTTAAAGAAGAATACATTTTACAGCTATAGATATTAGCTTTTAAAAAACCAATGAAATTCACTGAAAAAACCATAGGTTATAGACCATATATAGTTAGGAATTAGCATTTTCAAAACCTTGAAAATTCACTGAAAAAACCATAGGTTATAGACCATATATAGTTAGGAATTAGCATTTAAAAAACCTTTTTTTACTGACACAAAACCATTGAAATTCCATATATAGTTAGTTGTACTAACTATATATCGCGCACCCGCAATCCACTGCTGATCATGTCACATATTACATCATTCATGACATGGTCAGTGACATCACTGATGACATCACTGATGACATCTCAAATGACATCACTGATGACATCACTGATGACAACATCCAGTGACTGTATGTTTCTGTAAAGTTAAAATATGTCTTACATATTGAAGAATGAGTGGATTTATAAGTGTCTGGATGAAGGATTTATTAGGTGCATGACTGACTGTATGAGTGACTGATTAAATGTGTCTCACTGAGTGCATGGGTTAGTGACTAAACTGTCTTAATTTGTGCATCATTATGTCTGTTGTTCTGTAAACTGCTGCATGTGTTGATCAGTAGCTATATGAGTAACTATATGGGTTATTGGTTGATTGCCTAAGTATTTGTATGGGAGACTGAGTGTGTGTGTGGGTGGCTGGGAGGTGTATAACTCTGTGCATAGATGTGTGAGCAGTTGATTCACTAGATGTATGGATTCAAAAGTGCATGTGGAAACACCTGTATGGGCGGTTGACTGTGTGCATGAGTGTATTGGTGAGTGAATGGATATCTAAGTGCTACATGTCAAAGTAAGTACATATGTAAAACACAGTACATGTGAGAGTTGACATATATAAATAACTATGCATAAGAGCCAGTGAATGTGTGAGTGGCTGTATGGATCATTGTGAACTTGTATCAGGGATTGTATAAGAGAGTAAATATGTGTTAGTATATGTTTGAATAAGTAAGGTGTGTACAACTGTATAGTTGAGGAAATGGAGGTGTGATTGATTCTTTGCATGACTGTGTGTGAGTAACTCCATGGATGAGTGACAGTCTGTGAGTGTCTGTTTACACTGAGTGTATCTAAGTTTTTATTAGAGTCTGAAGAGATTCATCGTATTATCACATGAATAATGTCATCAGTGATGTCATCAGTGATGTCATTTGAGATGTCATCAGTGATGTCATTTGAGATGTCATCAGTGATGTCATCAGTGATGTCATTTGAGATGTCATCAGTGATGTCATCAGTGATGTCATTTGAGATGTCATCAGTGATGTCATCAGTGATGTCACTGACCATGTCATGAATGATGTAATATGTGACATGATCAGTGGATTGAGGGTGCGCGATATATAGTTAGTACAACTAACTATATATGGAATTTCAATGGTTTTGTGTCAGTAAAAAAAGGTTTTTTAAATGCTAATTCCTAACTATATATGGTCTATAACCTATGGTTTTTTCAGTGAATTTTCAAGGTTTTGTAAATGCTAATTCCTAACTATATATGGTCTATAATATTGTATAACTTGCTTTTACCTGCTAATTCCCTGATTGCATTCGAGCACACAGCAGACCGCCCAGCCGATTTAGGGCTGACGCGGCACACTGCTGCCAGGGCAACGCCGCCTTCCTCATCCTGCGGACACGCCCACACGCGCTGACCACGCCCCCTTTCACTATTTGAGCGCGCGCTGACCACGAGCGAGCGTTCACAGAACTTCACTCCTGAGGCGGAAGCCGGGAGTTAGCACTTGCTTTTAATATTGTATAACTTGCTTTTACCTGCTAATTCCCTGATTGCATTCGAGCACACAGCAGACCGCCCAGCTGATTTAGGGCTGACGCGGCACACTGCTGCCAGGGCAACGCCGCCTTCCTCATCCTGCGGACACGCCCACACGCGCTGACCACGCCCCCTTTCACTATTTGAGCGCGCGCTGACCACGAGCGAGCGTTCACAGAACTTCACTCCTGAGGCGGAAGCCGGGAGTTAGCACTTGCTTTTAATATTGTATAACTTGCTTTTACCTGCTAATTCCCTGATTGCATTCGAGCACACAGCAGACCGCCCAGCCGATTTAGGGCTGACGCGGCACACTGCTGCCAGGGCAACGCCGCCTTCCTCATCCTGCGGACACGCCCACACGCGCTGACCACGCCCCCTTTCACTATTTGAGCGCGCGCTGACCACGAGCGAGCGTTCACAGAACTTCACTCCTGAGGCGGAAGCCGGGAGTTAGCACTTGCTTTTAATATTGTATAACTTGCTTTTACCTGCTAATTCCCTGATTGCATTCGAGCACACAGCAGACCGCCCAGCCGATTTAGGGCTGACGCGGCACACTGCTGCCAGGGCAACGCCGCCTTCCTCATCCTGCGGACACGCCCACACGCGCTGACCACGCCCCCTTTCACTATTTGAGCGCGCGCTGACCACGAGCGAGCGTTCACAGAACTTCACTCCTGAGGCGGAAGCCGGGAGTTAGCACTTGCTTTTAATATTGTATAACTTGCTTTTACCTGCTAATTCCCTGATTGCATTCGAGCACACAGCAGACCGCCCAGCCGATTTAGGGCTGACGCGGCACACTGCTGCCAGGGCAACGCCGCCTTCCTCATCCTGCGGACACGCCCACACGCGCTGACCACGCCCCCTTTCACTATTTGAGCGCGCGCTGACCACGAGCGAACGTTCACAGAACTTCACTCCTGAGGCGGAAGCCGGGAGTTAGCACTTGCTTTTAATATTGTATAACTTGCTTTTACCTGCTAATTCCCTGATTGCATTCGAGCACACAGCAGACCGCCCAGCCGATTTAGGGCTGACGCGGCACACTGCTGCCAGGGCAACGCCGCCTTCCTCATCCTGCGGACACGCCCACACGCGCTGACCACGCCCCCTTTCACTATTTGAGCGCACGCTGACCACGAGCGAGCGTTCACAGAACTTCACTCCTGAGGCGGAAGCCGGGAGTTAGCACTTGCTTTTAATATTGTATAACTTGCTTTTACCTGCTAATTCCCTGATTGCATTCGAGCACACAGCAGACCGCCCAGCCGATTTAGGGCTGACGCGGCACACTGCTGCCAGGGCAACGCCGCCTTCCTCATCCTGCGGACACGCCCACACGCGCTGACCACGCCCCCTTTCACTATTTGAGCGCGCGCTGACCACGAGCGAGCGTTCACAGAACTTCACTCCTGAGGCGGAAGCCGGGAGTTAGCACTTGCTTTTAATATTGTATAACTTGCTTTTACCTGCTAATTCCCTGATTGCATTCGAGCACACAGCAGACCGCCCAGCCGATTTAGGGCTGACGCGGCACACTGCTGCCAGGGCAACGCCGCCTTCCTCATCCTGCGGACACGCCCACACGCGCTGACCACACCCCCTTCCCATGGCACACTCGGGTCAATAAACCATGTGCTGTAACCGGAGGCGCAGCGGACGAGCGCAGCGGGCGCGACGATTGCGCGCCGAAGGCGCGCATAAGGCAAGCTCGTCTGCGCTCGTCCGCGCCGAGGACGGGCCAAGGGCCACCCCCCCTGCTGCTTCAGTATCAAGACCACCTACGAATGCAGTGAGACTGAAATATTCAACTGCCGATTTATTAGAACTCAGGCATAATGTAGCTCTACCTCATGTTCCTCCTCATCTAGGATATTCCAATCCCATCCTAGGCCCAATCCTATGCTCAACCTGCATAAAAACAACCTCGATACCCTTTATAGCCAACCCTCTACTGATCCAAGCTGCGCTAATAAATGCTAGATCCCTCCCAAAACACAAATTAGAAATCGCCGACTTGATTGACGCACACAAACTGGATCTCTTGTTCATCACAGAGACCTGGGGTGATGAAGCTTCCGGACCTGACTTTAGAGCAGCCTCTCCCACCAATTACAATGTTTGTAGATTGGACAGGCCAATAAAAAAAGGTGGTGGCATTGCTATAATTTACAAAGACCACTTCAAACTCACGACGAAACAACTCGCCTGCCCTGAATACGAATCTCTCCTTTTTTCATTATGCCTCTCGGCCAAATCATCCTTTAAGGGCATGCTAATTTATCGCCCTCCTGGATCAAGAGCCAAGTTTCTAGCTAATATAGGCAACTTAATCGAAGCGGCTGCAGACTCCCCCCATTTTACTTTACTAGGTGACTTTAATTTTCACCTTGAAGCCCTTAACAACCACGATACTTCGCAGCTACTCACAGACCTAGAAGCTGCTGGCCTGACACAATTGATAACTTCTCCTACACATCAGGCAGGCCACACATTAGATGGTATATCCACCAACAGTCCTCTTGTAACGGCTACCCATATTATCCCTCTCATCTGGACAGATCATGCAGCGATTTTTTTCACTGTTGAAAGTAACCCCAGCAAACCTACATCCACTGCCCCCTCTCAATCTTCCTATAGAGATTGGAAAAACATCAATCTAGCTCATCTAGCTGAGATGATGCAGGAAAATTATACTCCTTATGAGCAGGACCCTATTATAGCATCTTCTAATTATCTAACTAACTTAGACATGGCCTGTAATAAGCTAGCCCCCATTAAAACCTCCTATAGGAACAGGAAATTACCATCAGCTCCATGGTTCAATGAAGCCCTTCGGATTCAAAAACAACACTGCAGGAATCTTGAAAGGCAGTGGCGTCGCAACTACAGCCCTACAGACAAAACGACCTATAAAAACGCCCTTTCCAACTATAAAAAACTTATAGTTGTTGAAAAAAGTCTCTACTATACTTCCCAAATTGAGCATGCGAAAAACTCGGCAGGAGAACTATATCGGGTGGTCACTACTCTGTCCAACCCCCCTGCCCAGCACCTAGAGGGTTCTCAGTCCTTAGCGGACGCTTTGGCCAGTTTCTTCGAGGAAAAAGTTAGATCAATTTTTCTTACCTTTACGCATTCCGCCCCGCACCCTTTTCTGAGGCCCTTCTCACTAATACCTCGCCCATCCTATTATCTTTTGACACTGTTGATCAGGATCATATTCAACGTCTGGTATCCAGCATTAAATCTGGATCCCCTCTTGACCCATGTCCCCCTGCTATTCTGAACCTCATTCCAGAAGCAATCTCTCCCGCGTTAACTACCATCTGCAACGCCATGTTCGCAACAGGCATATACCCCTCAGTCTGGAAGGAGGCTATCATCAAGCCTCTTCTAAAAAAGCCTACTCTGGACCCTCTTCTTCCTGCAAGCTACAGACCCATCGCCTGTCTCCCATTCCCAGCCAAAATCTTCGAAAAGTCCATGAACATCCAACTTTCGAAATTCATCAATGATAACAACTTACTTGATGAGACTCAGTTTGGCTTTAGACAGGGGCATGGTACAGAGACAGCACTACTAAAGGCCGCGGATGAAATCAGAGCAACCATGGACATGGGAGGAGCGGCAGTCCTAATACTCCTGGACCTCTCTGCCGCATTTGACACGGTCGATCATGTCACTCTGATCGACCGTGTCTCAGCTCTAGGAATAAGAGGCAAAGCTAAAAATCTGATTGCCTCATTCCTAGCTAATCGCCCTCAGACTATCAAGATGGGCAATTTCACCTCCCAGACCTTCTCCCTCCCATGCGGTGTTCCTCAGGGCTCCTCGCTAAGTCCGACGCTTTTTAATATCTATGTTTCGGACTTAGCGAGGGTGATAAAATCTTATGGAATTGCCCTCACTACGTACGCAGATGATACCCAATTAGTATTATCGGTGCACAACAATGGAGCATCCGTCGCAGCCAACTTTCAGGAGGGAATGAAGGCGATAAGCTCCTGGATGTCATCAAACTGCCTCAAACTTAACTCCGATAAAACGGAGGTGATGACGTTCGGGAGCTTGCAGCCAGCATGGTCCCTTCAGTGGTGGCCACCTCAGTTGGGGCCTCCCCCCCAGCCGGTGGCGAAGGTCCGTAATCTGGGAGTCACTTTTGACAATAAGCTGACTTTTCACTATCACGCCAATGCCGTTGTATCATCTGCCTTTTACACCCTCAAAAAAATTAAAAAACTTCTTCCTTACCTACCACAATCAGCGGGCAAAACACTCATCAGCACCTTAGTGTTCTCAAGAACCGATTACTGCAATTCACTTCTCTTGAATGCGCAGGAGGGGGTTCTCAATAAACTACAGTCAGTACAAAATGCTGCGGCCAGAACTTTACTATCCATTCCCAAATTTACTTCCACCTCCCAGTACATTAAAAAACTCCACTGGCTCCCTATTAGGAGCCGAATTAAATTTAAGGCTCTGTGTATAGCCTACAAGACTTTGAACAACGCAGGACCACAGTTTTTAAAAGAAGCCCTCTGTCCAGTGGAACAACACAGGACTCTACGATCTTCTTCAGCTTTTTTGCTGAACGTTCCTCGGACAAGAAAGGCCAACTGGGGAGATAGACGCTTCACTATTGCTACGGCCAAACTGTGGAACACTTTACCTCTCCATATCAAAACTGCCCCCACCCTTCTTAAATTTCGTAAGAGCCTCAAAACATGGCTATTCTCCACCCTTTGACTCCCCCGCCATACATAAGTGAGTTCTGTGAATATCAGCGCCGAGACACCCGCATGGGTATTTGTGCGCTTTAAAAATTGCAAAAAATAAATAAATAAATAAATATAACCTATGGTTTTTTCAGTGAATATATATATATATATTCACCGAAAAAAACATAGGTTTCAGGGACGTTACTGTTACAAATTAGCATTTAAAAAACCTTTGAAATTCACTGAAAAAACCATAGGTTTGAGGGACGTTATAGGTAGTTGGACATTTTACTCATACAAAACCATAGAAATTCCGCTGTTATAATTAGTTACGCTAACTATAACTCGCGCCCCCGCAATGCACTGCTGATGGCGTCACGTATTACATCATTCATGACATAGTCAGTGACATCACTGATGACATCACTAATTACATTATCCACGTGACAATCTGATGCACCTCCTCACACCCTAATATAACCTTTGATACACCCCCTGTAAAATACAGAGTACCATTTTCAAAACCATCGAGACACCAACACCAGTTACTCCAAACGCACTCACTAATTCCTAGGTTTACAGCCACATACACTCATTCACCCATACAGCCATTCATACATGTAGTCACTGATCAATACAACACTATCATATACACTCATATACACCTATACAGACACTCACACACCACCACTCATCCTCGTCAGTCATGCCATCATCCTAGTCAGTCATGCAAAGAATCAATCACAGTTCCATTTACTCACCTACAATGTTATATACACACACCACCTAACACCATACTAACGCAAATGTACTCTCTTATGTAATCACTAATACAAGTATACACTAATCCATACAGCCACTCCCACAATCACTGACTCTCACATATAGTCACTTTTACTTTTGTACTTACTTGGACATCTACCACTGAGACATCCATTCACTCACCAACAAATCCATACACACACTCACTCACCCATAGAACTGTTTCCACATGCAATCTTAAAGTCATACAACCAGTCAATCAGCCACTCACACATCTATGCACAGAGTCACACACCCCCACCCAACCACACACACACTCAGTCTCCCATACAATTACTCAGGCAACTAATCAATAACCCATATAGACACCCATGGAACTACTGACCAACTGAAGCAGCAGGTTATACAACAACAGACAGACTGATACAGACATTCACACAGTTTAATCACTAAGCCATGTATTCAGTAAGACACATTTAATCACTCACTTAAACAGTGAGTCACACACCTACTAAATCCTCCATCCAGACACTTATACATCCACTCATTCTTCAATACAGCTTGGTATTTATATAATACATATTTAAATTTGGAAGAAAAACACATTCACTGGATGATGTCATCAGTGATGTAATTTGAGATGTCATCAGTGATGTCATCAGTGATGTCACTGACCATGTCATGAATTATGTAATATGTGATGTTATCAGCAGTGCATTGCGGGGACGCGAGTTATAGTTATTTCAACTAGCTATAATGGTGGAATTTCTATGGATTTGTATGAGTGAAATGTCCAACGAACTATAACGTCCCTGAAACCTATTTATAATATAAAAAGAACAGAATAATCAAAGTACATTAATGATTAAAATCCAGTGATTTTGAAGATGTGGACATGCAACATGTGGCAGATAACTCAATTGCTGTTGCTCGCTATGTCACGTCATATATTACCAAGTCTGAGAAGACAGAAATGAAAGAAATGTGGGAGGAAATTTCACAGGAGAAGACTCTTAGCAAACAATTGTACAGCTTCAGCTTGAAGATGCTTTCACATCGCAAAATTGGGTCCTACGAACGACCCTGAAACCTACATATTTTGACAGTGTATTTCATAAATATTTCATCTTTTGTTCCATACACCTACACTGCGGTCAGAGAGCTCACAATTTAAATTGAGACATGTTTTATTTATTTCAGAGAGAATTGTACTCTATGTCCTCGAACTTTGTCAAGAGGAATTGACTAAAAACTTTACTCGATGTCTGTGCTGACTACTGCACCTGAGAGGTGGAGAACGTTACGATGCCAGATGTGATGTGGCAGAGATCGTACTTGCACCTTTCTTTATAGCTGGGCGAAGTAACCAATACATTATCACTGAAATTACAAATACATCTGTGGAGTGGTCACTACAACCCTTAATGATGAAATATTTTGTGTATAATTTCACGTCTGCTGTCCTACCTCAGTGTACCAGAATTCATGAACCCTTTACAATAGAATCTTTTCTGTATTATTTCATATCTGGTGCCCTACCTTAGTGCAGCACAAATCATTGACCCTTTATGTTTGAATCTCTGTGTCTGATCCAATGATTACTGTTGAACTTGTTGCCAGCACCAACCATTCCCGGAATGTTGGCTTACAATCACCCAACACGCATCCACCACAGAAGTCGCTGGGCATGTGACCCTGGTAATAAAAAGGAGTCAAGAGCAGGTGCCCGTACCCAGTTCCACTATCTATCTGTGTCCGTGTGTTCATTATGTAAGCAACATGCGTCCCCTGGGCCCTACCACAAAACATAGTGTTCTGGACAGCATATGCAACCATCTTCTCTTTGACAGTGGGGGAAAACTTTAGTTATGTAACTTTGTCTCGGTCATTGTACAAGTAAGTACGGAGAGACTGCATAATTAGATTACTGCAAGCAGAGTGTATAGTGAATTTATAAGTGCGTGAGGATCGTGCTTGTCTCTCATTGGCTGCCCTCCATGTGCCAAAAACTGAAACTTCAAATTCCATGGCCCTGTATTGCTATAGCTGCAAAACTCCGCTGAATGTGCAATAAACATTCATATCCACACAGATGTTTCATGTCCACCATCTTTCTTGTGTGGAACTATGGATGAATATAGGGTCAGTGATTCCCTGTACCTTACATGTTGACCATATTGTTGGACTTGGCTCACAGAGTGACACTTTGACTTTTGCAACCCGGGTGACGGTAGCACTCCAACAGGGACACCCACATCCAGTGTTGTCAGATTTTTAAACTTTCTATAGCCTAACGCCAACCAAAAAGTACCCAAAAGTATCCCAATATTACTACTTTAGGGAAGGAGGGACAGGGACAGCATCAAGCAAGCAGTGAATGCATTGGAATAGATGTTTCAGCAGGATGCCAAGTAACTATTTGTCTAATAGAGTGCTTTAACATACTACTTTGCTGGAGCGCTGTACATATATTTATAATCTGGCAGCTACCACAAACCAAAGTGTTACCGCACAACCGGAAAAAATATAGCCCAATTGTGCATGATCTAGCCAATCTGGCAACATTGATGCCACAGCCACTCCCTCACGGTTGCTATACACCCACACCACACCCATCCAGCACATGCGTCACAAGACACGTGACCCTGCTAATATAAAAGACCGCGCACACGTGCTCTACGCCATTTTAGAGTTTAGAGTGCGTGGCCTCACTTTTCACTGAGTTAGTAGCAACGCAACCACTGAGCAGGTGTACAACCTGTGATGATGATAGGTGCACTAGTATGTCCTCTGTTATGGAAATATCAAGACTCAGTATCAAATGTGAGACCTGTTAGCTTGCAGAATGGAGCTGCATGATATGGAGGGTGCCCTGGCAGTGAAAAGGTGAGCAGTGAGGCCTTGGTGGGCAGCGTCGGGCAGATACCTCTGGGTGGCTGGAGTGGATGGGATACAGCAGCCTGAATGCAGAAAGACGGCAGAGCAATTTAGGCATACGCACCCGTATACTCTGCCACAGCGCCGGATTGGTAACGTGGGCACTGGTGCAGTGCCAGAGGGGCTGGTGCGCAGTTCCAACTGTGGGCTGCTTTTTGGAGCAGTCTGGTGGGTAGATTTGGGCGGTGTCTCTGTTGTTCGGATATAGCCAGCGGCCCAGTGGGTGTCTAAAGGGCCTTTCTGGAGGCAGATGGGCGTCATTACCTCACGTTTAGCAACAGGCAGAGGTGTCACTTTCTTTTACTTGCAAGGCCGGCCCATTAATGTATGCATACCTAGCAGGGCAAGGGCCCTGAGCAGAAGTGGCCTCACTTCTTTTTACCCTGCTCTGCCATTACTCATTTTGTACTATCTTTCAGATGTGGGAGCTTGAGAGTACCACTAGGTCACGGCACATGGTTAAAGACAGAGCGAGGGCGTAAAGGTAAGCTGTGACGGTATTGTACACAGTGTGGGCTCTCAGTATCCCTCCTCATCTCTTCCTTTTTCTCCCTCACACTCTTTCTATCTCCCTCTTCCTCCTACACTGTTTGTCTCTTTCTCTCTCTCTCTCTTCCTCTCTCTCTGTTTCCCTCTCTCTCAGTTTCTCTGTTCCTCTTTCTCACACTCTTTCCCTCTTTCTCTCTCTCTTCCTCTCTCACTGTCTCTCTCTCTCTCTCTCTTCATCTTTCTCACTCTTTCTCCCTGTGTTCCTGTCACTTTCTTTCTTTTTTCTCTCTCTTCCTCTCACCACTTCTCTCTTTCTCTCAGTCTTCTGCTCACTCTTTCTTTCTTTCTATCTCTCTTCCTCTCACTCTTTCTTTCTTTCTATCTCTCTTCCTCTCACAATATTATCTTGCTTTTAATCTAACAGGCTGGGAATCACGAACCAATGTTCACCCCCCAACACTACCAGAGTATGCAACGCCTGAGAAGGTTGCTTCGGCATTTGGTGAACCCTCTTACACACACTCCTGTGGCGGAAGGTGAGCAGAGAGACTTCTTTCCACAGCAGTCACCTCTGGGTGCTGGGAGTAGATAGGGTGCAGCTGTTTGGGTGCACAAGAGCGCACAGACACCTCCAAGGAGTGGGAGTGGATGGGTTGCACCAGCCTCATTGCGCATTAGTAAAACAGAGAATTACGCTTGTGCAGTTGTATGTACTCTGCAATTACTAATTCTATGCTATCTTTCAGATCACTAAACTTGAGGGCTGCACTATCTCCCGGCACTTGGTTAGAGACACACCAGTGGCACAAAGGTGAGCTGCGAAGATTTTCTCCAGTGTCAACACTCCGTCGCCATCTCTTCCTTTCTCTCTCTCACACTTTCTCTCTTTCTGTCTCTTACGCTCTCTCTCTCATTCTTTCTTTCTCTCTTCTTGTCTCTCACTCTTTATCTCTCTCTTCCTCTCTCTCACCCTGTTTCTCTCGTTGTCTTCCTCTCTGTCTCACTCTTTCTCTCTTTGTCTGGTTTCTTCTCTCTCACTCTTCCTCTTTCACTCTTTCTCTCTCTCTTCCTCTCTCTCACTCTTTCTCTTCCTCTCGCTCACTCTTTCTCTCTATCTTCCTCTCACACTGATTCACTCTTTCTCACTTCCTCTCTCTCACTCTTTCTCTCTCTCTTACTTCCTCTCTCTCATTCTTTCTCTCTCTCTTCCTCTCACACTGATTCTCTCTTTCACTCTTCCTCTCTCTCACTCTTTCTCTCTCTACCTCTCTCTCTCTCTTTCTCTCTCTCTCTTCCTCTCTCTCTCTCACACTGTTTCTCTTTCTCTCTTCCTTGTATCTTACTTTTTCTCTCTTTCTCTCTCTTACTCTATCTCTCTTTCTCTGTCATCCTTTACCTGCGAATGGTTATTTAATAATGTTTCTCTCTTTTCTTTTGTTTTTTCAATTGGTAAAACCTCAACAAAAATTGCACAAAGACTGTATAAAGTTGCCACGTATCTGCTATATTATACCTTTCCTTTTGATAACTTTATTGCGGTCATGGACCATAAAAGCACAAGTAAAATATGTACATACACGGAATAGAATACATAAATAATTATAAAATACATGGTTAAAAAGTTATTAAACAGTAAGTTATCAAAGTAATGGTATCAAAACATCCCAGTTAATCACAGATTGTTACAGTTCATTAAAGTAAGTCTTCTGCGCCACATACCATATAAAAAACGGGATACCGCAAACACAATAGAGGGGGAGGTGTCATATCTTAAAATTCTGACAGCTTGTGCACATTGTCTTAAACCAAGGCTTCTACATAGCGGTGCCAGCCAGCATCTCCTTATTGTACTGTAGGCTGGGCAGAAGAGTAAGACATGGACACTATCCTCTTTGGTGTTGTTACAAACTGGGCAAATTCCCTCTTCTCGTCCATTCCATTTGCAAGTAAATGCCCCAATAGGTAGACAACCATGTCTTAATTGTGTATAAAGTTTTCTTGCAAGGGGAGGCTGTATTAAGTCCAGAAACTCCTCCCTCTTAGGCACCAGTTTCACCTGCAAAAACTCTGCAGACAAACTGCCCAGCGTTGTCGAGCTATACAGAAGGCTTAGGTTGTAATGTCTCAGGGAGACCAAAAGCTCCATTCTCTTCACTCTCGGGCAGCTCACCTCCGGGGTCTCCCATAATTGGGGCATACCAATTTGATGTACAAGGGCCTTGATATGGGCTAGCCAGGGGATATTCTTGGTCTTTAGGTACCCCCAGACTGCAGCGAACTCAGCTCTATAATCCTCAAGCTCATGCACTGTCCAGAGCCTTCTCCAATACAGAAGAGGTCGGGTGGCTAGCAGTTCTGAAATGGACTCTAGGCCTAGATCAAATCTCAAGGGTGTGAGCGGGGTACTCTGGGGGAGGCCTATCAGGTTCCGCATAAAGGCCTGTTCCACCTTGAGGAGGCTTGGTGTGCTCTTATGGCCCCAGAGTTCTGCACCATACATCACAGCTAGTCTAGCTTGCGCCCCATAGATCTCAAGGGCTGGGGCAACTGGCTTAAACAGGGTGGAACTTGCCAGTGCCCCCTCCGATCTGCGCCAACCTCAAAGCAGATTTGGATACCTGTGGGCCCTAACCGAAATCTTCAGTCAGGGTAACCCCCAAGTATATAAAGGTTCTCACCCTTTCGAGCGGGACGCCTTTTAATACCGGGTTAGGGCGAGTTCGCTTTGGGGGATGGAAAATCATAAACTTCGTCTTTGCTAAGTTTATCTCCAATCCCCTCCGATCGCAAAAGGATACAAAACCATCCAGGACCCTTTGGATACCTGATGATGTTCGAGGCAACAACAGAGTGTCGTCTGCGAACATCAGAGCAGGTACCCGGCCAGTGGCCAACCAAGGAGCATCACTATCTCTGACCCTATCCAGTTCACCCACCAGGCCGTTTATATAAAGACTAAAGAGCGTGGGAGCCAGGGCGCCGCCCTGGCGTACGCCTCTAGTCACGGGGAAGCGGGCTGATAATTCCCCTTTCTTCCCGCATCTCACCTTGGCGTAATTCCCTGCATGGAAGCGCATCAGGACGTCTAGCAGATAGGGCGGGAGGTCTAGTTATTTCAGTACCCTCCATAGGCTTTCCCTGGGGACAAGGTCGAAAGCAGCCCGCAGGTCTACGAAAACAAGGTAGAGGCTGCCACCCTCTACACTTGCTGTCTTCCAAAAAAGGACCTGCAACCTAAAAATTTGGTCCAGGGTCGAAATTCCAGCTCTGAAGCCGGCCTGTAGGGTAGTCAATATTTTTTGCTACTCCATTCACCCCAACAATCTGTCCAAAAGGACTCGGCCCATTAGCTTCTGTGAAGTATCCAGGAGACTAATTGGCTGATAATTTGATGGCACTAAGGGGCAGCCCTTCTTGAAGATTGGCACAATCTCGGCTCCTGCCCAGGTGTCCGGTAACTTGGCTCCTCAAAGGACAGCACTGAATAGAGCAGCCAAGTACGGGGCCCAGATTTTTGGCTGGGAGCGGAAAAGGTCTCCTGGTAGTCTGTCGAGGCCTGGGGCTTTGTTAGGTAGTTGCCTGATGATCACCGATTCCACCTCTTTGACTGAGATACTCTCGGTGTCTCCAGGGCCCTCCCTTGCCCTGGCATCCTGGTGGCCTAACGGATAACCCAAGTCTGAGGCCCCCCGCAGTCGATACTCGTGCGGGGGGTCTGGGGCTCGGGACATCCGGAGGGCATCATCTACCACCGATATCTCTGCCTCATTTAGGTGTTCACTAGTATCAGTCTCAGGGCTGGTGTAAAGCGCAGCAAAGTGCGCCTCCCAGACTGACGGAGCAATGTTTGGTTGAAGAGGCTCCCCTCCCTCTTTTACACCAGAGTTTACTATTGCCCAGAATAATTTGGCGTCTTTTGCTAGTAGGGCCCCTCTTAGATCTTCCCACCTGGCTTCTTCCCACTCCCTCTTGCCCCTAGCGAGCTCCTTTTTATACAGCAGTCTGGTTGCCCTAATGTTCACTCTGTCATTCGATTTGATTGCCGCAAGTAGCTCCTTTTTTAGTTTTTTGCCAGCATCATCAAACCAAGGGTGAGATTTCGGGGCTCGCCTTTTAATTCCTTTTACAGGGTAGAACACGTCCCCCAATACCGTAACTGGCTGCCTATGTGTCTCCACTACCTGATGCTTACAGGATAGATCACCCATCTGGGTGATAAGTGGGATTGCAAGTTGGTACATTTTTGCTAGCCTGGATGGTGAATTTACTAGGTGGGGCCATTTAACCCTTCTTCTATTGTTAGCCAACAAGAGGGGAGGCATCAACGCCGCGGGTTTGGGTACAGGATTAGTTAAACCAAAGGACCCCGGCTTAAGAGTTAAAACCAGGGCATTATGGTCGCTATCTTGTCTTTGTACGACCCTAAATTCTTTTAGCTTATCCCAATTTTTGGCGTCTACCATAAGGTAGTCAATGATGGATGTTTTCCCTACTCGGTTAAACGTAACTAATGCTGGGGAATCAGGGTCCAATCTCCCATTACATGCCCGCAAAGATGTTTCAAGGGAGAGGGATTTTATCTGGAGAGCTAAAGGAGTCCATGCCCTAACCGGGGTAATATTGGGCTCAGGAATATGCCAAAGTGCGTCAACCTCATCTTGCTCATCCAGCTCCAGACTTCCCAGTGGTTCGAATTGACAATTAAAGTCTCCCCCAAGAATTATTGAAATAGAGGGGTCTAGCCTCTGGATAAAAGAATTCAGGGCTTTAATTGTTTCCGACTCTTGTCCATTTCTGGATGGTCTGGAGTAGATATTTATTATTGCTACTTTGGGTTTGCTTGCGGGTTTTAATAAGACACACTGTATATCCAATGTGTTTGTTTGTATTTGGGTCGCCTGGATACCCAAGTGGGTACCTATCCAAATTGACAACCCACCCGATGGGCGGCCTCTGCCTGTAGACACAGCCAGGATGTCAAATGGTGCGAAAGACGAGCTACTGCTCTCTTCCAGTGCCCAGGTCTCTTGCATAAGGCATATGTCATGTGTTGCCATAAAGGGCGCCCACTCTGGGGTTAGTAGCTTATTTCTTAACCCGGCTATATTCCATGAGATCAACTTTAAACATCCTTCTTGTGGAATTTTGGAGCCCTCTCCTTTCCCTTCTACATTTTTCTCCCCCAGAAGCTGATGAAACATGGGATACGGAGTGATTTCTTCTAAAACCCCATGGGCTGCACCTTCTGGACTAGAGGTATGGGATTGTCCACCCATACCCCACCTCGACTGTAAACTTCAGTCGCAATCATCCATACCACTAAACACATCGAACCTATTAAGTGTCTCCAGGGGTGTGAAAGGCCTCAGATGGTCCCTGTTTCTGTTAAAATTTGTATTGACTCTGGGGGGTACGGTATTCCACCCGTAGGGATCAGCAGCAGGCATTTGGTATTGTGCATGTAACAAATGCCCGGTGTTAAATGGGGTGGAAAATATGTATGGGTATGTGATTGTCCACTTGTGTATTTTGGGGCGAACACTAAGGATCCGGGATAGAAATATGTCAGAGGGCGGGGGATAATGCTGTTGTTACCATTCCCTGCAGGCCAGTTTAATATATAATTGACCGCACACGAATCTCTAAAGTTGACTACGACTACATCTCCCTCAATGTCCTTACTTCTACTACCCAGCCAAGGAAGTCGGCGAACATGTACTATTTCGCCATTGATGTTACTTGCCATTGGTCTGTATACTCTAAACCAATGCTGGGTTGGCCCGATGCATTTCGGGACACACGTCCCTTCCTCAGGGGCCTATGTGAGGTTGAAAGGCTTATGTGTTCCGCTAATCCGCTAGCGGATTAGCGGAACACTGAGCTACGGCGGAAACGCGGAGGTTATAGATTAAAACAAGCAAACGATCGAGCACTGTGGTTTAAAGAGCACAGCTTCGTAAAGTTTACATGATGTACGGCGAGAGTACGTGAAATACATAGACCACGATGCACTAGCATTACTTAAAGTATTTCAGAAATATCGGAAACGGTTCTGATCGCCTGAAAAAACATAAGCCTTTCAACCCCACATAGTCCCCTGAGGAAGGGACGTGTGTCCCGAAATGCATCGGGCCAACCTTCAGCCACAATCGCCATAAATGTTAAAGTTATCAGTTCGATGTTATAATTCTAAAAGCAAATGTACAAGTGATAAAACATGATGAAATGTTAGAATTCACGTTATGATTTGAATCGATCATAGATTGAAAACGTTTGAAAAACTTTCAATGAATAAATCAAGGAATTTTTTGTAACAACAAATTAATGATTTGAGTTAAGTTTGTAAAAAAGTGAACAGGAGTGAAGACAGATAGCTGTGCTATCGGTAGGGTTAGGATATTGTATCACTGACCACATACGCCTATTATCATAAGACTTAGGGACAGGCAGCCCTATGATACCGATTAGCACGCCAAAGGTGGAAAAGTAGATCGTACACTCGAATAGAGAAACAGAAACAAGTATCAGATAGGAGTGCCAGAGGCCTAACTCAGTAGTTTTCATAAGAATCAATATTTACACCTGTGGACTTAAGTTCATTTAATGCTAGAGATCATCATACAAAGGAGACTGTTTCTTTATTTTCTCCCACTGCTGACAAAATCTATTGTACTTACTTCTGAGGTGTGGGGTGGGGTTGGAGGAGGGTCTGAGGTGGTAATTAATTTCTAAACTTTGAATTTAATCTTTGCACTGCATATTTTTAAAAAAAAGAGAAATGTTTCAAGTGTTATGTGTTTACTTATGCTGTAGAAGTCATTTGTCAATCCACCCAAATATTTGTTTCTTACTGTCTTCCACAGCATAGGTATCTACATAGTATGTGATACATTGATTAGCTACTTCAGTACATAATTCATTTATAATTTTTGACATTTGACATATACTATAGGGACTTAAAGTAAGTGAACACCCATGGTGAAATGCCCAAACAAAGGTAACCAGCTTTCAGTTTATGCTAACATTGGTAGAACATTGCTGTATCTGTGGCACACATCTTTTCATATTTTACTTATTGAGAATGAAAGGTATGCAGATTGTAGGGCGTTGTGAACACACTGTACAGCAGTATTTTTGGTTGATATCCTTTTTGGTGACATTGGTTCTCCCTGAACATCCTCAGGAAGACCTTCAAGACCTAGTTCTATGGCTGAACAGAACTGCCCCCCCCATGTGAGCTATCATGGGGAAAGACATAACTGTGACCAAATGTTTTTGGCAATGTTGCCTACATGCTTGAGCTTATGCTATTGTAGAAAAGGTTTGGGTGCCTTGAAGTAGGTGAAATCTGAAAACTTGGGAACTGTTTTGTGATTAGAGGTCATGATTAATTCTGTTTATACAGATTCAATAAAACAATTGTATATGTCCTTTCAGCATCATCCAGAGCAGGCAAAGGAGAAGTTGTCAGCATAGATGTGGAAGCAGCTGGTCAATGTGGTTGGGTGCAAAACCACTGACATAGAGTGACCCAGTGGCACAGAGGATGAGGGGAGTGCAATGGAGGCGTCAAGCTCCTCAACATCTTCTTTGGAGGCCTTCTCCAGTGAGCACTCACTAGTGGTGGTGGACCTGACCGGATGTCTATCAACTTAATCCTTGTCCACAACCCAGAGTACCATATCCACCTTCCCTCTTGCTCCCCCCAGTTGACCAAACCCACCCCCTAAAAGGGGTGGTGTCTCCTACGCTGCAGGAACTTCATCTCCTGGCCCTGTCCCCCCGGCTGCACTGAGTGAAGTGGCTATTGACCTCCTCTGGAACATCTCTGTAGGCCAGACTGCACTACTGGATACCATCCAGGAGCTTGGCTGCCAATTGCAGCAAATGGTCTGACATACAAAGGTATTTTCAAGATCCAGCCTCCTCACTGACTGCAGCCTCCACATCATCCCAACCTTGTGTCCCACCTTCTGCCCCTTCCCCATTCACATTTCATATTCCCAGACCTGTCCAAAACACACTTGCACCTTTGCATGCATCCATTCAAACAGACACAAGCAGCACACCCACACAGAAACACAAACACCACAAAAAACATAGGTGCACATCCAAACAAAGACACCACACCTACCACTGCACCCACATGGACCACCACCAGCAAACCCACAGAGACCGCACCTACCACCATACACACATGCACCACCACAAGCACACCCACAGACACTGCTCCCACCACACACACACATGCACCAACCCCAGTACATTCACAGACACTGCACCCACCAGGACAGACACAGCACCTACCACACACTAGCATACAACACCCCCACCACCAGTACACCCATCCACCCACATGCACCTTAGAATACACACCCCAAAAACATAAACACCCAACCTCAACCAAACTAGACACCAAGTCAGCAAGACACACCGAAACATGCATGACATACACCAGACCCACAGGCACATGAACCCTCAACAGACACACACACATTAGTCACTGCCACTCCCTCTACCTCTCAAACCCAACTCCCTGTCAAACACCCTACCCATTTTTTCATAGAAGATGTCCTATTTACCCTTGCCTTAACCCCTTCCAATCCCCACTTGACCCCTAGTAAAGGGAAATCTACCCCTTCCACACCCCAATCCACCCCCTTCCACATCCCAATTCAAACCCACCCCTACCAAATGCAAACCTACCCTTTCCACACCACCCCCCACTTTTTCCACACCCCAAACAAATGCAAGAGCACCCCCCAACCCAAAGGCACTCCTCCCAAACCCAACCCGCCCATCCCCTGTAAGATCTTTGAGGTGCCTGCTCTGCCCACTAGATGCCCCTTCCTGAGTAGGCTCCCTTTGGCAGTGAATTAGGAGGCAAGCTGTATTCCACTGCACAACAGTGTGGAATTTTAGACTTTATGGACTGCCTTTTGCTGTGAATATTATTTAGAGAGTCTTATCTCATTTTCTGGAAAGAATCCATTCTTTTAATCTATTCTTTTGATTTCACCGAATTGGTCTTGCCATTATTTTTCCTTGGCAATTGTTTGATTCCTAGCAATGTTTTTGAGTAACAAGATGTCAGGTTATACAACTGATTATTTTAATGTCTACTTTGTTAAGTGCATACACTGGTTAACATAATATGGGATGGTCATTTGAATTTTGGTGCAGGCATTCATCATAGTAATGGCCACCTGCACCAGCTAATTGAAGTCACAGTTTTTTGGGGATGTATTACTATAGGTGTGTTTGTTTCACGTTGATTTCTGACCAGTATAAGAAATGTTGTGACTATTGAAACTAGATATAGTACAGGACTTGCACTAGACCAGGGGAAATGTTACATGGATGTATATGTTGAACACTTCTAATTTGTGACAATGATTTTACTGTTAATTTCTAAGGTAAAGGGTACACCTTGTCTCGTGCAATTTCTACATCATATTTCATTGCACTTATTCCTATGATGCGCGTTACATGTGTTTTAAATGGGAACATTTTAGAAAGGTCTTTAAACACACCTGTATGGTGACTTTTTTATTTTTAATTGGATATCCTTTTTTGTGCAAGCGTCCATTTTTTTAAGGCAGCTTGCACCAAATTTATGCATACAATCTGATAATACAGGTGTTTCTTTAAATTTCTTAAATGTCAAAATTACAGACATATGCTTTGCACATTGGTATGTAATAGATTGTAAGAGAGATTTATAAATGCACAAGACTTGAGCAAATGTTAACAGACAAGTCAATAGGTAGCAGTTAAAAGTGAATCTTACCATTGAATGCATCAACGACAGTGTTGGTTTTATTCATCATCGAGAAGCAGCAGCAGTGGCAGGACTTGGTGGAACAGGACATGTGAAAGTGAGAAAAGGTGAGTTTCTGCCTTGGATCCCTTCCATGCTGTCAACTCAGGTGTGGAGGGTTTACTGCCACAATCATGTTGATGGGAAGGCACATTGTGTTTGGGCCTGCAGGGAAACTTGTGGTCCTCCCTTCAACAGCCACTATTGTCTATCCCGCCATCGACGCAGTCAGGATTTCCTGGCAGTGGCAGCAGGACTGCAGCAGTCATTCATCTATGGACCCACTAACATCTAAATAGGGTGGGTGGACCGCCAAGCCGGCGGGCGTGAAGACCCTTGAAAAAGCTATGGTGGGACTCGATCCGCCAAGCTCTAAATCAGACTTTAAGTCTCTTTAGCTTTATTTGAAGGCTATGTAGTTTATTAGGGGTTTGGTTGAAGTGTGTTTTCTTTGCTAATAAATACAATTTTAATAAGTTTAAGCTGTTTACATTTGACGTTGAAATTGTAATTGTGATTATTGCAAATTGAATGCAAAGTGTTGGGGTTCAATTATTATGGATATTTCTTATTTATTTTATTTAGTTTTCAGCTTATCATATTTTTAAATGGGTTATGATAAGTGTTATAGATTGTGCAGAGATTTTATAAAATGAGCACCATTTTACATTTGGACATTCAAGTGTATTTATTGTGTTTATTATTTATATTATTTACTTATAATTAGTAAGAAAAACATGGAACATGTATTTAAATGTTATAATTAAATAGATAAAAATGCAAGTTATATTGTTATAGAAATATATTATGTGGTGTATGTAAGATGTGGGTGTAAGTCTATCAAACCTCCCATTTGACATGAAAACAGCAGCCATTTAACATGAGTAAAGTAACAGCGTTTATAAAAGCTAAATCATAGGAACCTATCTCAGATACAAGCATTAGGAAAAGAGGAATGTCTGTTCAAAGCTGAGACGTTTATGTACATGGTGATTTTCATTGTTAAATTTATTTTCAAATGAATCGAATACATGTCAATTACTGTCTTTATCGCTGCTACAACATTTAAGGGCAAGAGTGATAATATAAGAGGTGCCCCTGGTGTTCCAATCAGAAATGAAATAGGAGCTCTGGTGGTGTGCCCTTTTTATGTTAAAGCTTAGTGTTTGTGTGTGGCTTCCTGAGTTTGGTGAGGTCTGCCTATGAGTTTGAATCATTGTATTTTCCTCCATCCTGGCTGTGAGCAATGGGTTGACAATGTCTATCTTGCTAGTTTGTTCCACTTACGGCCTTCTTACGATGTCAGTCAGATCGCAACCAACAGGCCGTCGGTTGTGTTAAGATCGACATCTGATGCTGCGATCCGATTACCACATTATGATGTGTGGCGGTCGGAGACAGTGGGCAGAGGGACGGACCAATGCTTCTGACAGGCTCAAAGAGCCTGTTCGCCTTCCAGTCGGAACATGATACTCTACAATATGGCAGTGCCCAGGCACCGCCATAGGCGTTACGATGTCCATTTCAGACAGCTTTCCTACGGCAGTCCGTTCGCCATAGAAAGGCTGTTGGAAACTGACTCTGCTATGAGGCATGGGGTGCACCCAAACATCAAAAAACTGTGTGCCAGGCACCACATGTGCCATAGCAAATAGTGCATGGATGTTTGAAGACATACATTTTTCCAGTGCAGCTTGTGCAGTGGTCCTTTTCCGGCTGCAACACAAGCCGTAACGGAAAAATATATGTTTATGACCGCATCATGGGCTGTCGCATCCTAATTTGTTGAATGGAACCACCGACTAAGCATGGGCGGATTTTGCGGATTGGCAATCCGCGAACTTGCGTATTTACGGATTCGCAATCCGCGAAGATCCGCGAACTCTAGCGGATTTGCGGATTTTTCCGTTTTTTGTGTTGGCGCGTGTTCGCGCCGATTTTGGGACAAGTTCGCAATTGCGAACTTACTTTTCGGCTTGCAACGGCCGCGACTATGTTGTTTCTACGTCTGGTTTATCATCACAGGTTCACAGCACCCTCTGTTTCACCACTGCCACCCTCTGGGACACCCATGCCACCCTCTAGTACATCCTCACAGGCACCTATTAGGTTTATTTATTACTGTAGATTATGGTGGTTGAAAAAAGCTAGCACACCTGCCCTTCTTCAACTGCCATCAATTAATTTGTGTTTCATTAATGTGTCAGCAATTTTGAAAGTTCCAGTCTGGCTGGCACCTGCTTCCTTCCTTATCTGTAATTTGCTTTTTGTTGCAGTGAAATTTTTTTTTTACAGGACCTTTATGGTGCTATTCTATGAGCCTGCTGTTTGGGTCATAGCAGGGTCATAGAATTGTTGCAAACTCTGGAGGGGCCCATCAGGAAGCACTACCTTGAATGTTACTAATGTTAAGTTTGAACTTTTGCACCTGCTCATTGCTTTCATTTTAGCTAAAATCGTTTTTTTTGCAATTTCGCGCGTTATTTGGGGCGCGAATCCGTGCGAGATCGATTTCGGAAGCCGCGAATACGTGCGAATACAAAATTGTTTTTGTTGCGACGTGTATGTTCGCGTGATCTTGCGCGTGTTCGCGAGGCGCTTCTAGCTATTCGTTTGCCAAGTTACCCTATCGGTCGTACACGGGCGCGGCCATCTTGTTGGCGTGACGTAATTCCGTTTCCGCCCGCTATGTGTAATCTCGCAAAGTGTGCTGCTCGCGAGTACAATTTCGCGCGTACTCGCAAGGAAAATCTCGCGCGAACTTACCCACGCGGTCGTGAACGGGCGCGGCCATCTTGTTTCTCATTCATTGCTATGGTTCTGGGCATGCTTTCTGTATCCTCTCTCAATCTCTGCCATCCTTTGCTTGTTTGAAGTTTTTTTGATCTAATTTTACTTATTATCTAACCCTCTATTTTTCTAGCTCTATATTTTTGTGTTTTCTGCAGCTTTTATTTACTTTTAAACTACTTTTTTAAACTCTTTTCTTTTCTTCTTCACTATTCTATTTCTTCTTTATCATTTAAGTTTATTTCTGCCCAGACCATGGTAAAGGGAGCCGGGAAGCACCCTGAGAAGGGGAAGGGTCCCGCACCCCGTGCCCGGCTCCCGTGCGGGCGTTTAAGGGGGGAGCAAGTGGTCCCGAGGGAGATCTTCAGCGCGGAGGAAGTGGCGGCACTGATCTTCCATGTCCAGCGCCGCCTCCCCAAGACGATCCTGGGAGGCGGCAAGATCGCGACCGGCTATGGCATCCGGGAGCGCCGCCAGCGGTGGGAGAAGGTGTGCCGGGCCATGTACAAGATCTCTGGGGTCCGGCGCACATATAACCAGGCCACCCACCGCTGGACCGATGTCATGGACCGGGAGCGGGACTTGCTGGACGCGCTCGGCGTAGAGGTCCCCGGGCTTGGTGAGTAGTAGTAGTAGTACATTTACTACTCTGTTTTATCCTGCTCTGTTATTTGCAAATCTTTGTTCTTTACCAAGAGCAATAATGCTGCCGATTACATTGAGGTAAATTATATTTCAAAATCTTCTATGCATTTCATTTTCAGGTGCACTGCTCTCCTTCTCAGTAGCCTTGCTTGCTACTATGCTTCTTTGTTTTGTATGTTGTGTTCAGAAGCATTTCATTGGCCTGAGAAATTATGTATGAGTGTACTGTAAAGAAAAGAACTGCGTAATGCTAGACAGTAAGGGTCATATTTTCAATTACCGGCGCATCCCTGCAAAGTAGCAGGGATGCGGCAGTAATTGTGTGCCATGCCACCACCACCCATTGGCCCAAAACGTCACAGAAGCCTTACGCATCTGTGCCGTAAAGGCAGCGCATTGCTGGAGTTGCGTGCCAACGATGGCGCAGCTCCAGCAATGCTCTGGGGTACCCTATCTCCCCAATGCTGCATCAAGCCGTACGTCGGCTTCAAGCGCGCAGGGTTTGAGTCATGCATCATTGTCCTAAAAATGACTGATTGACATCTTGTAGATTTCCCTCAGCCACTTTTAGGATTCGTTCCTGCGCAGGTACGCCCTCCCTTGCGCCGGAACGCCCCCTGATGGCGCAGGGCTTTACAACGTGATGCATCGCCCATATGCCCATATGTGTTTTTTTTTTTAATATATACGCCGCACCAACACCATGGCGAGTCTTTTGTTCTGCCGCTGCGTCAGAAAAGGCACGCAACAATGGAGGAAAATCAGCCGCAACTTCCGCAAGGGACTTATAAATCAGCCCCAACAGACTGAAGTCCAGTGTCCTTCCTTTAGACAGTCACATGGCTATCAGAAGAAATAGTGGCGGTGGTGGCGGGTGGATTGATAGTTTGAGTATTCACTGATCTGCAAGCAGGATGGACTTTGTCTGTCACGTGTTGCGCACTACTGCCTGCAGTGCCAGGCCTAGGCAAACCTCTTTAGTAGTCTGTTTATTGAGTTACATAGGAACTTTCTAAGTCAACGTTCCGCAAATCAGGCAATACGAATAACGTAGTATACCACATGAGATAGATCCCGTGGAATAGTTGTCTATCTATTTGCTATTTTTCCAAAATATGTTGTTATTGTTCTTTTGAAATGTTTGATTTGGTTGAAAAATCTCATCCATGTTTTATGGTTTTTCTTTCTTTCATGTTGTACATCAGCTCCCCCCAAGGGCAAGAGGACACAGGAGGAGGGTGCTGAGGATGCAGGCCAGGATCGGGCAGGCGAGGGCTCCTTTGCTGGCCCCAGTAAGTTTACATTTTACTAAACAGTACCTATTTTTTCCTAGCGTTCCTCATTCGATTTTTTCTAAATCGTCTTTGATCTTCTTGTAGACTGGATATAAATTCTTATCCTGCCTCGAATATGACTCCCTGTGGTATTACTAGACTATTCTTATTAGTCTGTCTGTGTAGCTAACTAAGATTGGACATTTGGCAATTCCATTGGACTCCCATTATATTCAGCAATACCTCTATGCACTGTCTCCTTACTGACTAGATAGTGTGGCAGAGTCATTCAGCTCCCGAAGTCACCGATTATAGATCCCCAATGATCTCTAGATTATCGTACGCAGGACAAGAGAGTAGTACGGAGTCACAGCACAGTCAAGAAGTGTCAGAGGCACTCATGCTTGCAAAAATTCCAAAACCTTTAGCTCATCCACTCTAGTCTAGAGGAACAAAAACCACAGAGTCTATTTAAGTGTAAAAGCTTTATTAAAAGTAAACACATTTATTAAAATCTACTTTGTCATAAAACTATTTAACTGTAAACGGAAAAGTGGTTAGTGCTGACGATTAATTGGACACATTTCTTGTGGTCGAGCCGAACTCTCACCTACTTTGAACTTGATCCTGGTCGTGTTCTTAGGACTCAGGAGTCAAGCTTCTGTCTGTTAGGAGAAAAAGTGGTGCGTGTTAAAAATCAAAAGCAAGCATTCATCAGTTGTGCATAAAAGTGCAGCAAGACAACAGCCTTCCCTGGAAAATGGGACATTTTTACTATGGAGTAGACAGTCACAAATTATTACATTGTATTCTGGTTTTTTAACATTTCTCCTAGACCAAATATTATATAGTAGTGAGTGGTGTATTCTAACTTTCTTAAATGTACTTTGTAGGTGTAACATCTGGTGACGGGGCCAGCGCGGAGGTGGCTGTGTTGGACTTGGACTCGGAGGCCTCTGGGGAGGATGCGGCGTTAGAAGAGCTGGTGGCCGTTCCTGTGGGGGATCAAACGGTGGTGGCGGAAACAGGTAAGCTATATATTCCTTACTTATTGAGATTGAAGACTGCATAGTGTGCTTTCTGCACGGGTGTATTACAATTACAAATCAACCAGGTAGTAGCCTCCTCGAAATGTACTTCGACTTAGCTGTGAAGTTTTTGGTGAGAAGAATCCCAATAAGTTCTTAGACGAACGTGATGGATGGGATGAACGAAAAGCGAAAGAAGGGTGTAAGTAAGTGGGACGCGAACTTGTATGATGGCTGGCAAAGAAGAACGATATGTGTTTGCTTGGACCCAGAGGTGGCTGGGAAGGAAAGAATATGGTATGGTGCATGGCTGGGTCAATGATGAAGCAAGGATGGGTGGAAGGACAGCAGCCTGGGTGGGTGAAACAGAAACTGTATGTGTGCGTATACTTTGAATGAATGGATGCCTGGAGCATGGTATTCTCTGACTCTTACATAGCAAATGTGTATCTAGAGAGAGTAGATGGTCGCCAGGTGAAGTAAGTGTTACCTTGAAGAGCATGTACCACCGCACCCGCACGTCCGTCCCAGTGCAGGGAAGGCAAGGAAAAGAAATTGTAAATGTGTCCAATACTACCATGAATAGTAGCAGTACTTTGTATTGCGTTTGCATTCACAGCATATATCTGGTTATTACGGTGGACACTCCGTACCTCTCTTAATAACTTTAGTTTACTTGTAGTACGTCATTCATGTGTGGGTGTATCACTGTGTTCACTCAATATTAAGCAAAGCACCTAAAGTCATCTCATCTGTCATTAAATACGTCCCATGTGAAGTGATAGATAATCAAATTAGTTAGCTTCTTCAGTTTCCTTTTCTAGTACTCATTTGCACTGTAGGGTGAAAGGTAAATTAATTAAGCAGTAGCCCTTGTAACAGAGTATTCTCAGTGCCACCCGTAATAGAAAAGTAATAGCTTCACCACCTGCATGTACTGGACCGGTACAGTAACGCAAGTCTGTCTCCATCATCATGGTGTGCAACTTTTTTTCTCGGGTGCAACTTCACTGTGCTGTGTCCATGTCATTCTGCCGGCTTGCATAAGATAACGTACCCATTTCCCTAAACAAGAGAGAAGAAGAAGAATAAGACTGGTGTACTGTCATAGTCGACTGTAATGGAAGTCCATAGTGGTCGTAGAATTAGTTCATTAAACTACCACTACTGTTAGAGCAAGGATGCAGAAGTGGGAGGTTACATAGATACTGTCCTCAATAGTTATGTACTGTGCTTTCAATTTGCTACTTGTACTCTGTGACCCAACTTTCGGCTCAATCACTTTGTGTTATTAATAAGGAGCATTGGTTACAGACTATGTCTTTCTTTCTTCATATAGTTGCTCCTTCCAAATCAACAACAAGGAGGGAGCAGGCTAGATTGGCCCGGCAACGGAGGCTGGAGGCCACAGTCGCCGAGTATCGGCGGCTGGTGGCCCTGGAGGAGGAGGAGGACACGCAGTCGAGCGGGGCAACATCTTCGACTGTGACCACTGCATCCTCCTCCGTGACTAAACCAGCGGGACCGAGCCGGGCTAAGAAAGCCGACCGCCACCGCCAAGCACCCGAAATACCAGCTGCCCCCCACAGGAGCTGCAAGGAACGCCAACGCCGCCTACGAGTCCGCATGTCCAACCTGGAGCAGGAGGTCCTGAGGTATAAGACCTTGGTTAAGGGCCTCTGCTCCGAGCTTGCCACCCTCCGCAAGGAGTATGATGCCCATGCCGCATCATGCACCAGCACCAGCACCCTCCAGTAGTGGAGTGTCCCTTGCCCTTTTTTTATAGACTTTTGGGGGGTGGGATTTGGGAGTTGGGATCGTTTTGGGACGTTTCAGAGACAATCGTTGGGGTTAGGGTGGGTGAGGGAGATTATTTTGTTAGGGATAAATAAATATATTTTTCAACTTTATCTGACCATACCTGTTTTTTACTGCTTTTCAGTCTGGTGGGTGGGGGGCGGGGGTGTAACAGTAACTTTGTTTTCCTGAACAGTCGTAGGACTTTAGTAGTACAACCGTCAATCTCTTGTCTACTCCGAAATAATACTCCATTATACTACCTCCCACCAAACGCTTATCTTACCTGTAATTTGTGTTAGAAATTAGGGCTAGGCCCAGGGCTGGCTCCAGGTGAAATGGGGATTAACGTTGTCATTCCTGGGCGGGTGACATGTCCTCATTGCGGTGTTACTAGTGGTGTGACACAGTGGCAGTTGCATGCCTATGGAAAAAAAGAAAACGAAACCTTGTTTGTACTCCTTACTGTAGCATTACAACGGTTACGGTACGATCGAGAAAATAGCAGGTGACAGTACACTAGAACAGTGCCATAATGTAGCCTAACAAATGGTAAAGTATTGCAAGTATAACTAGTACTTGCGTTGAATTTATTTGACATTGGCTACTACTACTAGAAGATATAGTACTGAAGCTGAGTAAGTCTAGAAGATATCCTCGTATTCCTTCACCAGCCTGTTGCTGCTATCACCTTATCCTCCCCAGCAAGTGTGTGGAATTATTGATGTCATTTTAGTCAGACATCAAGCAAAACAACACAGCCCGGGGGAAGAGGGTTAGGGTTTGTAAAATGGATGGGAATGGGGGTTTCTTTTTGGGTAGGTTTTGTTGAGAGAAGAAAAAAAAAGCAGAGCATGGACAAACAATAATTGAAGATACAGAGTTTACAGACAATCTTTGGTTACAAACTAAAGGTAAGCACATGCAGTCACACTCATAGAATAAAAGACAACAATGGATACTGTATCTGTATTGCGTATGTTGTTGGAGTTGTCCTGTTGAAATTGGTAAGTAAGTTGCATGCAGCAAACAATTCCTCTTATTGGCGGCACTCCTCCATTCCAGCTGACGCTTCGTCCATCAATGTGGTGGTGACCACTGACAGAAGAGACACCCTGTCCACTGCCTGCCTGGCGGATGTTGACTGAAACCCGGCCTGTAATTATTGAACGGAAAACAGGAAGTGCTATTACAATACCACTGATAAATAAATAAAAGGTATGTACGCTGTGTGGTTCAAAAAGTGACACTTTGATTTCCCTAATAGACAGTACAATATTTTTGAAATTGCGTGCTCTGTCTGAGTCACCTTTTTAAGGATCAATAAGTATGGCCAAAATATTATAGCGGATCTTTCCCCTCAAGGTGGGTGTACTACTGTGTTTTAGAACAAAATTTGACCTTCCCAGCAATGCTCCCACCAAGACCCTTACTAAAGCCAGTCGCAAAAATGTAGAAGAACCCAATCATATCTCCAAAAACGATGCCTAGCAGAAAAATGGTTACAAAACGTACTTTGAAAGTAACAGTAGACCCAAATACAGACCGTGGATTGTATTCAAACCACTTGCCTGCAAGCAAAAGTATCCATAGCCAGCATCGCTCCAACAGTGCTCTACAACAACAGAACCGCGTTGCAATCGAACCCCCCTAAACACATGCAATCCTGCTGCTAGGGCTAACCCTAACGAACCCTAACTTACAAAAAGTGCCAAAACTGGTGTTTCCTTATGGATTTTGTCCAACTAACTTCTAGCCGGTATTAGACCTTCCCAGGAATGCCCCAGGCAAGACCCGCCAACCCACCCGCAAAAAAACACCCGACACAACACCACCAAACAGCGAAAAAGCTAAATCTCATACTTACAATGTCTCTCGGCCTTCGGTCCAAACGCGGCGCTGTGCAGCTAGGTCGTCATCATCATCAATCATCATAACTCCTGTTTTCCACCACGGATTTCCTGAAAAGCAAATGCAATCAAGATTAGACTGTCGCAGCAGTGCTTCGACAGAGACCCCGGCCGCAACCCACCCACGAACAGCAGGAAGCCCCCCAAAACGCTACATTGAGCAAGATGTCTGAAGAAATGGCAAAAAAAAGGCTGTTCCTTATGGATTTTGTCCAAAACACTTGTATCCGGTATTAGACCTTCCCAGGAATGCCCCAGGCAAGACCCGCCGGCGCCAACCCACCCGCAAAAAAACACCCGACACAACACCACCAAACAGCGAAAAAGCTAAATCTCATACTTACAATGTCTCTCGGCCTTCGGTCCAAACGCGGCGCTGTGCAGCTAGGTCGTCATCATCATCAATCATCATAACTCCTGTTTTCCACCACGGATTTCCTGAAAAGCAAATGCAATCAAGATTAGACTGTCGCAGCAGTGCTTCGACAGAGACCCCGGCCGCAACCCACCCACGAACAGCAGGAAGCCCCCCAAAACGCTACATTGAGCAAGATGTCTGAAGAAATGGCAAAAAAAAGGCTGTTCCTTATGGATTTTGTCCAAAACACTTGTATCCGGTATTAGACCTTCCCAGGAATGCCCCAGGCAAGACCCGCCGGCGCCAACCCACCCGCAAAAAAACACCCGACACAACACCACCAAACAGCGAAAAAGCTAAATCTCATACTTACAATGTCTCTCGGCCTTCGGTCCAAACGCGGCGCTGTGCAGCTAGGTCGTCATCATCATCAATCATCATAACTCCTGTTTTCCACCACGGATTTCCTGAAAAGCAAATGCAATCATGATTAGACTGTCGCAGCAGTGCTTCGACAGAGACCCCGGCCGCAACCCACCCACGAACAGCAGGAAGCCCCCCAAAACGCTACATTGAGCAAGATGTCTGAAGAAATGGCAAAAAAAAGGCTGTTCCTTATGGATTTTGTCCAAAACACTTGTATCCGGTATTAGACCTTCCCAGGAATGCCCCAGGCAAGACCCGCCGGCGTCAACCCACCCGCAAAAAAACACCCGACAACACCCCCAAACAGCGAAAAAGCTAAATCTCATACTTACAAGTTACAATATCTCTCGGCCTTCGTTCCAAATGCCGCGCTGTTCAGCTAGGTCATCATCATCAATCATCATAACTCCTGTTTTCCACCACAGATTTCCTGAAAAGCAAATGCAATCAAGATTAGACTGTCGCAGCAGTGCTTCGACAGACACCAAAAATTACACACAAACCCCCGGAACCCCGCCAAAGAGCACCTCAAAGGCAAGCAAGTCAGCAAAAACGGCAAGAAATTTCCACCTCATATTTGGTCCAAAACACTTTTGTCCATTATTAGAGCTTCACAGCAATGGGCCCAAAACCGTCAACTCACCCGCAAAGAAGTACAACACCCCCACAAGTGCTGAGTCTTTCTTCATTGTGCGTAATCCAGCACTCTGCTTGGAGGTAAATCGCAGTCTGGAGGAGGAGGATAGAGGAGCATGTTCTTCAGAACTTGTGAACCTGAGGAATGTAGACTGCGGCACCTTCAAATCAATAAGCAAACAAGTGAAGACAGTTCTGATGATGGTCTTGTTTTTGGGATTAGGTGATTAAAGTTTGAATTAAATTAACTGTGCAAAACAAAGAAAGAGAGACACAAAGCACACAGGAATAAAAGTGAATAAGGACGAAAAAGAAAGTTCTTGATTGATTGTCTCATTTTCAGGGCTCGGTGTCAGGGAATAAGAACAAGATTTCGTCATCATACTCTGCGAATTCAGGCTGGATGAGGTCAGTGGCACCGAACAGAGAAAAAATCCCCTCATCTACGTTGCTGTCCTCCTCGTCTTCATGTGGCGTGCTTTCTCGCACTTTGTAATCTGGTGGTATGAGGTGCTGATTCATCTTGATCATTGTCAGCCGCTCCACATTTTTGGGCGATAGGCGGCTCCGTTTGGGAGTTACAATGCCACCAGCAGCACTGAAAACACGTTCAGAAGACACACTTGCGAGTGGGCAAGACAAATAGTTTATAGCCAGGTTGTAGAGCTGTGGCCACAATTGTTTTTTGCCATGCCAATACTGCAATGGCTCCTCATTAAGAAAGACCACTGTTGAGTCATTCAGATAGTCCTGCACCATCGACTCAAGGTCATCAACTGTTCCTCCACTTTGCTTACTTTTTGCTGTGCCTGTGACATTTTTTCGAGAACCATACCCCATCAAACTTAGCCAATCCTCCTCCCCAGCCACTGTTAGTGTTGTCATTGTGTGTGGTGCAGATGATCCAGTTGCCGGTGTCTTTAACGGCTGAGAGGTCACTTGTGCCCCAGCCACAGGTGCAGAAGTGGATTCTTGTGACTGCGGATGGCCTGCTGATGCTGATGTACTGGCTTCTCCTTCAATAACCTGCCGTTCTTTTTCAAACCTCTTGGCTGACCAGGCTAACCAATGTTTGTACTTTTGAACATCTGCATCAGCGAAAGGAAAGAATGCGTTGTCTGCCAGCGCCTTTTTGTAGCGTGGATCCAGAATAGTAGCACAAATGTAATGCTGATCTGAGTTGATGTTTTTAAGACGTTCATCACCACGTAGGCGATGTAATAATTTCTCAGACAAAATGAAATGGTTTTTTTTTTTTTCATCTTTTTCAAACTCAGAAGAAACCGCCATCAGTTGGTGCTCCAGTATGCACAACAATGGGATAGCTTTTCCCAAATTACAGTCCTCCTGGCTGACTGCACGCGTGAAGAACTCAAAAGGACGAAGCATGTCTGTCAGGCTTTTAACTATGGCCCATTGCGCCTTACTCATCCGCAGGTCCTCCTTCTGAGATGTAGCCTCTGTCAAGAAATAGTGATCGAGTACCGTATACTGCTCATGCAGACGCTCAAGCATGTAGAAGGTTGAGTTCCAACGTGTTGCCACCTCCTGGATGAGTGCTTTCACTGGCATTCCACGTTGAAGTAGCAGTCTCCGCAGATGCTTCCGGGCCTTAAAAGAATGGCTGAAATGGTTGCACATTTTGCGGCAGGTGGCCATTACCTCGAACGCTGGACTCTCTTTATCACTCAAGAATTTTTGAACTACCAGGTTGATACAGTGCGCCAAACACGGCACTCTAACATAGCCACCCTCCGACATGGCCTTAACTACATTGGCGCCATTATCCGTGGAAACATAACCAATCTTGCGTTTTAGGGGGGATAGCATTGTCAAGACCTTTTTGTTAAACTCTTGCAAAAGGTTTTCTGCTGTGTGACTTTTCTCCAAGCCAAACATGGCTAGTGTTGCATGTTTCCGAGCAGCTTTGAAAACTTGGTCCGGGTCAACACCTGCGTTTAGCTTTGCTATAACACCTGAAAAAGAGACCCAGTGTGCAGTGATGCACATGTAATCATCGCCTGGGCCACTGGTCCACATGTCTGTTGTCAGATGTATTGTGTGAACAGCACTCTTCTGCAAAGCTGCCCCAATCGCCTGCAGCACATCTTCATGTAGTGCTGGAACCGCAACTCTGGCAAAATAGAACCGGCTCGGAACCTTCCATTTAGGGCAGAGCGTTGCAACTAATTCAAGAAAACCTACCGCTTCTACAAAAGAAAAAGGTAGAAGGTCCACAGCTAGCATTTTAGCCAGCTTAGTGTTATACAGACGCGTCAGTGGGTGGTTGCGTTCATATGGCACCTCTGAAGTAAGCATTGTTCTAATGTTGCCCTGGACCAAGCATTTACGGGCTGATAATGACTTCGTTGACCCAATTTTGCTCGCTGGTGAACTTTTGTGCGTTGGTGTCTCACTCGCTCCAACACTCTTAGTGTGCCTCACATTGGGTGTGCTGCTGAGAGGGGTACTGGGTGTAAGGGAAGTGTTTGACACGTCTTCTTCCTGCTCGTCAACATCAGATGAAACATCAACGTTTCCTTGATTTTGGCCTTTCTTGATCGCAGCTAGGTGCGCAAACCATTGGACAGCGTGCTTTCTCTCAAGATGACCACTCTGGCCGCCGGTACCATAGTTGCTACCTGGCTTACCACGACTAACTGCAAGCTTACAAAGGGTACAAATGGCAAACTTTGGATTTTTGGGACAAACAGTAAAGAAGTCCCAAACTGGGGACTTGAAGTGTCTGTGGGACCTGGAGGAGGCGGCGATACTGGTGGTGGTGGTCATGAAGCTAATGCCAGATGAAGTGGAGGATCTGGATTGGCCAACTTTTGTACGTTTTCCACTTTCACCGCCACTAATTAAGGTCGAGGTTGACGCAGGTCTCTTCTTGCCAGAAAGAAATATGGAAGCGGGACGAGTTGGTGTACTACTTAACTCCAATGATTGTGGTGTTTCCACTGCCTCCTCATCGACAACATCATCATCATCATCATCACGCGCAGCAGCTCTTCGGGCTAGGGTCAAAATGTCTGTTTGCTGCATGCCCGCTGGGGCTGCAGTGACCTTTATGATGACTGGGTCGTCGTTGGCAGAGTCTTCATCAGCAGCAGTATCCGCCACTTCTTGTTGAGCCTCATCACACTCCATAAGTCTGAGACTTTGGACGAGCTTCCTTTTACGCTTAAGTACCTTTGTTGGATCATGGTGTGCCTCACTCTCAGACGGCTGTGGTGCTGGTTCCCAAGTTTGATCCGTATCATCAGAAGGAGGTGTGCTTGAAGAAGATGTAGACACCACCCTTGATCTCTTCCTTGCTAGGGGTGTGGAAGACAATGAAGGATCATCAGGAGGAGTGGCTTCCTCAAATGATACCTCGCCTTGATTGTCGATTTCCTGATGTGCCCCTACTTCGGGAGGAACAACTATTGTGGGCACTTGTGACCCTCCATGCACCTCTGCTTGCGCATCTCCTTGCGCTGCCTCTCCTTCCACATGTACTTGGGCTTGTACTTGCACATGTGATTGTTGTTGCGGCTGTGGTTGTTCAACACTCGTCAGATGAGCTACAACAACCTGTGTTGATTGAGGGACATTGCTGCTGCTTTCTTGCGATGAGCCAACATCACTGGTCGATGGTGATTGAAGAACTATACTGGCTGCCTCTGCAGCACTCAAGGGCTTGGACTTAAGTTGGCGTGGTGGTGGTGGTGGCACTGAGCCCAATGGAGCGGGGGTGCTGCTGCCAGCTTGGTCCCCAGCAGATCCCGCTGCTGCTGCAGGCATACTTTTTTTTTTACTCCCAAAAAAAGGGGCGGGCGGCACACCAGTGTCCTTGGTAACTTGCTTCTTCTGCTCCTTACTGGCACCTTTCTTGCTAGAGGAGCTACGGGTTACTTTTTTTGGGGCCATCTTCTTCAGAGCAGGTCAGCGGGCAGCAGTTGCACGAGTTGCAGAGGGTTCTGTGTCCAGACGTGACGTCGCGTGACGTTATGCTGCACACACACACCGCTGCAGGACTTCTTCCTGGCACTGGTGGTTCTCTTGAGTCTTCTTGTGCACCTAAAAGCAATGGAAGACAGAGGAACATCAGTTCAGTTATACACCCCAAAAAATCGACAAAACACAGAAAAATGAGCACAATCCCATGCCATCCATGATGTTTACATTGAAGACACCCCACAGAAAGACTACGGACATGCAAGTATGCAACACTCACTACCCCTGGGCATAATGGATGAAAAGTAGGCAAAATAAGTGCAGGCACACTGCCTCTCCTCAAAATGGCCCCTTACACCCCAGGCACATGTTGCCTGTACCAGCCAGCACTCAAGATGGCCACCACCACCACCCACATGACCAGTCCACATCAACAGTACACCCCCAAAAAACAGAAAAACAGCCAGAAATCACCACAATCCAACGCCATCCATGATGTTTACATTAAAGAGAGTGAGACCACACCACAGGCACACTCAGTCCATGCACCACCACCCCTGGGCAAAAGGCCACACCAGCAGCCCCCCAAAAACGACAAAAAACAATAAAATAAGCACAATCCCAGCCCATCCATGGCCTCTATTATGTTTAAATTCAAGAAGACACCCCACAGAAAGACTAGGCCCATGCAACACTCACCACCCCTGGGCAAAGGGCCCCACCAGCAGGCCCAAAAAAACGACAAAAAACAATAAAATCAGCACAATCCCAGCCCATCCATGGCCTCAATGGTGTTTAAATTCAAGAAGACACCCCTCAGAAACACTAGGCCCATGCAACACTCACTACCCCTGGGCATAATGGATGAAAAGTAGGCAAAATAAGTGCAGGCCTCAGACACTGCCTCTCCTCAAAATGGCCCCTTACACCCCAGGCACATGTTGCCTGTACCAGCCAGCACTCAAGATGGCCACCACCACCACCCACATGACCAGTCCACATCAACAGTACACCCCCAAAAAACAGAAAAACAGCCAGAAATCACCACAATCCAATGCCATCCATGATGTTTACATTAAAGAGAGTGAGACCACACCACAGGCACACTCAGTCCATGCACCACCCACCACCCCTGGGCAAAAGGCCACACCAGCAGCCCCCCAAAAACGACAAAAAACAATAAAATAAGCACAATCCCAGCCCATCCATGGCCTCTATTATGTTTAAATTCAAGAAGACACCCCACAGAAAGACTAGGCCCATGCAACACTCACCACCCCTGGGCAAAGGGCCCCACCAGCAGGCCCAAAAAAACGACAAAAAACAATAAAATCAGCACAATCCCAGCCCATCCATGGCCTCAATGGTGTTTAAATTCAAGAAGACACCCCTCAGAAACACTAGGCCCATGCAACACTCACTACCCCTGGGCATAATGGATGAAAAGTAGGCAAAATAAGTGCAGGCCTCAGACACTGCCTCTCCTCAAAATGGCCCCTTACACCCCAGGCACATGTTGCCTGTACCAGCCAGCACTCAAGATGGCCACCACCACCACCCACATGACCAGTCCACATCAACAGTACACCCCCAAAAAACAGAAAAACAGCCAGAAATCACCACAATCCAATGCCATCCATGATGTTTACATTAAAGAGAGTGAGACCACACCACAGGCACACTCAGTCCATGCACCACCACCCCTGGGCAAAAGGCCACACCAGCAGCCCCCCAAAAACGACAAAAAACAATAAAATCAGCACAATCCCAGCCCATCCATGGCCTCAATGGTGTTTAAATTCAAGAAGACACCCCTCAGAAACACTAGGCCCATGCAACACTCACTACCCCTGGGCATAATGGATGAAAAGTAGGCAAAATAAGTGCAGGCCTCAGACACTGCCTCTCCTCAAAATGGCCCCTTACACCCCAAGCACATATTGCCTGTAGCAGCCAGCACTCAAGATGGCCACCACCACCACCCACATGACCAGTCCACATCAACAGTACACCCCCAAAAAACAGAAAAACAGCCAGAAATCACCACAATCCAACGCCATCCATGATGTTTACATTAAAGAGAGTGAGACCACACCACAGGCACACTCAGTCCATGCACCACCCACCACCCCTGGGCAAAAGGCCACACCACACCAGCAGCCCCCCAAAAACGACAAAAAACAATAAAATAAGCACAATCCCAGCCCATCCATGGCCTCTATTATGTTTAAATTCAAGAAGACACCCCACAGAAAGACTAGGCCCATGCAACACTCAGTCACCACCCCTGGGCAAAGGGCCCCACCAGCAGGCCCAAAAAAACGACAAAAAACAATAAAATCAGCACAATCCCAGCCCATCCATGGCCTCAATGGTGTTTAAATTCAAGAAGACACCCCTCAGAAACACTAGGCCCATGCAACACTCACTACCCCTGGGCATAATGGATGAAAAGTAGGCAAAATAAGTGCAGGCCTCAGACACTGCCTCTCCTCAAAATGGCCCCTTACACCCCAGGCACATGTTGCCTGTACCAGCCAGCACTCAAGATGGCCACCACCACCACCCACATGACCAGTCCACATCAACAGTACACCCCCAAAAAACAGAAAAACAGCCAGAAATCACCACAATCCAATGCCATCCATGATGTTTACATTAAAGAGAGTGAGACCACACCACAGGCACACTCAGTCCATGCACCACCCACCACCCCTGGGCAAAAGGCCACACCAGCAGCCCCCCAAAAACGACAAAAAACAATAAAATAAGCACAATCCCAGCCCATCCATGGCCTCAATTATGTTTAAATTTAAGAAGACACCCCACAGAAAGACTAGGCCCATGCAACACTCACCACCCCTGGGCAAAGGGCCCCACCAGCAGTCCCAAAAAAAAGACAAAAATCAGCACAATCCCAGCCCATCCATGGCCTCAATGGTGTTTAAATTCAACAAAACAGTTGTATCATGCACCCCTAACCAACCCTGGTCCTACTGGATACTGTGGCTACCCACAATATAATTTATTTAATGTTCTGAAAAAGTTCCAAAATTTTACTTGCAGCAACTGTAATGCCCCAAACAAACTTACTTGTGAAAGTTGATTTCTAATCCAAAAGTGATCCAAAGACAGTCAAAAAGGCCTCAAATCCAAATATCCAGCAGCACCCACAAAAAGTAATCCTTCCAGCTCCAGATCCAAATGAAAGTGACCAGGAGATGGACAAAGCACTGGGAGGAGCCTGCTGGACAGGAACAGGAAGTTGGAGACTGTGGGGCACTTCCTTCCTCCCCCCCCCCAAAATGGACTCCTTGCAAAAAAAAAAAGCCATGCAAATGTCAACCTGAGGAGTGATTCTGATAAAAATCATAATTTTCAGAAGGTTTATCCTGTTTGCTGGTGATTTTCTTGTGCGAAATGGCAAAATCTCTATTTCGCAAGTGCGAGATTGTTCCTTTCCGCCGCAACTACGTGTTCGCAATTGCGAACTCTCGCGAGGTGTGCTGTGCAAGGTGGCAAGCCGCGAGTACGTATTCGCGGGCGACAAACTCCCGCGGGAACACGCAGCAAGATCTAAAATGGCGCGTCACTCGCAAAGAAAAACAACTCGGCAAACGCTAAAATGACGGAAAGTGAACGCCGTGCACCACGCCGCGCGCCGCAACCAAGCAAAAAATCCGCCGCGAGCGGATTCACGGATTTTCGACAAATTCGCGAGCGTTCGCGGATTGCGGATTTGCCGAAAATCCGAAAAATCCGCGAGCGGAGCGGATTTTACGCCCATGCTTACCACCGACTACTAATTGGGGGGGGTTTCCATTCCAAACCGAAGTCAGTCAAATGCACGTCCAACCGGCATCGTAAGATGGCCCTCTGTGTATATTCTGAACAGCTAATCTGTGTATGTTGGAGACAACAGCAACACCCAGGCCCTCATTACGAGTGGCCCGTATTTTGCGTGATAATTATTGCAACAGTAAAATTTGACTCTATGGGGTCAGACTTCATCCGATGTGAGAATTATCACCTAGAACACGATTTTGGGATGTGACGTGTATTTTGGTATTTACCACATCAGAATCTGCATGCTATGGTAATTGACAGCTTTTTTCAGTTAAACTTCAGCACGTTTGACGTGCTGAAATTTTACTGCGAGGATCGGACTTTTGTAACACCAAGTAATCATTGAGTGCCTGCACAATTCAAAATTTCGAACCCTACTACACAGGGTTTGTAATTTAATAGGCGTTTCAATATGCGTGCCCCAGATAACTAAAAGAGCATTGGGGCATATTAGCAAGAACCTCGTTAAAATTATCGCCGTTTTAGCGGCAGGAAACTGCTGATAAAACAGCGAGGATGGGCTTGCTAATACGTGTTACAGAAAGCCAATAAAAGCACAGGTTAGATGTGCAGGACATCTAACCTGGGCTTCTATTGGAATTCTATAATGCATATTAGCAAGTCCATTATCGCCGTTTTACCGGCAGTTTCCTGCCGCTAAAACGGCGATAAATTTAACGAGTTTCATGCTAATATGCCCCATTGTGTTTTTGAATTATTTTATCGGAAGCTAACAGGCGGAAATGCTGTTTTCCAGCTGTTAGCGGAAATTTCTTCAAGTCCCAAAGACCCAAAGGCTTCTGCTGTAGGGGTTAAATCTATAACATAGTTTCCTATTAAAGAGTTGCCTCTATGGGGGGCGCTAGAGGGCACACAACGGAATGGCCGCACTCCTGTGAGGCTCCCGAGGACCGGAGCAATTATCCTTAATTATTCCTGCTAATTAGCTGAGAGGCAAGACTGGATCATAAGTAATTTGTGCCTTACTGCCTGGAAAACACTTGTTGGCAGTCTGAGGGTTAACGGAGGGGCACCGGCCAATGGAGAGTGTACTGAAGATTGCCCGACTGAATAGGGAGGAGCGGCCAGAAGAGCTGAGCGGCCTGCCCAACAAGGAAATCCCGAGGCCCACAGAACGGAAGGTAGGCCACGAGTAGGCGGGATCGGAGTGAGGACGTCCGAGTCCTGGTGTGCTGCAGTGGGCCGCGTAGCCAAGAGCGGAACGGAGGTGGCGAGCAGGGGAGGGCGCACTGTGGAGGCACCAGGGCTTTCCTGCAAGAGGAGCGGGACCGTCGACCATTGTACAGACAGCACACGGAGGCGGCGGCTGTGTGGACGGGAGCGGCAAGCACCGCGGCCGTAGATGAGAGTCGGCCTAGTCGGTGCTAAGGTGCAGCGCCTAAGAGACGGGCGCACACGAACAGGGGCAGTCCAACGAACTAGAAGACTTCTGCCTTGAGGAGGAAATCGGGCGGCTGCATTGCCAGGTAGCGGCGCCCATAGTCCCTGTGCTGCGGGGCCCGACCCCCTGGTCCCTAAATATAGCACATAGGGACCTGCACCTACGGCCTGCACGCAGAGCCCTGTTGAGTCATCGCCAAAGGTCAGGCAGCGAGTGGACATTGAGGCGCCACGAGGCGGAAGACCCGAATTGAGGTAAGGGATACCCCTCCCTGCCATACACGAGGCGCGACTGGGCCAGCATTGCGCTGCGGATTGTGAGTGGAGGTGCCACGACCTGGAAAAGACCACGAGGGACTGGGCCTGCATAGAGCATAGTCTTCTCCAACTGTGACATATCCAGTGTATGGACTGGGCGCTGCAATAAGGGGACATTCATCCTATGATGGCCCTGATCAGGGATTGAGACATACCCTGGCGCCGCCGCGGGATGGGCCACAGGGGTAACTGAACCAGGTGCCCATCAGTGCTGAGGACTGACGGTGTCGCCGGATCTGCATTCCCCGCGTGCAAGACACGAGCAACCTTGTAAGCAGTGCCCGCTAGCCCCGTACATATGCTAATAGTGCAAGCCACACCTGGTATGATAAACTGTGCAGACGCCACTGCCTTAGCGAATTGAGCCAGGTTTTGAGGCCTGATAATATAGACTGCAGGCCTACGCGAGGAGGTGCAGCGCTTTAAATAACGGAGACAACCGGTAAACGCAGCAGGAAACCAGCGTGAGCCCATCCCTTTGACTTGAGTGTGTTGAAGGAGGATATGATGGGTAAGACAGATGCCAAGCAGCACAAAATCAGTTTTGGTAATGAAAAAACGGGGCCCAGGGGCAAGCAGACTGGTGCAGGGGCAATGGAGGACGACAGGGCCACAGGATCGCACGGGGCTGCCATGGAACATATGTTGTAGGAAATGCGACAGGGATTCGCGACCGTTGTCGACAAGGTGGATCGTATGTCATCAAGAATGGAAGCCATAGCGCACAAGATGGATGCACATGAAGAACGCATAGTGGAGGCGGAAAGACGAATTTCGGGCAACGATGACATCACGGCTGGACACTCAACTCAACTGGCGCAAATGGATAACATCCTGAGAACCATTGCGGCTAGGAATGAGGACTTAGAAGCGCGCAGTCGGAGGAATAATATACGCGTAGTAGGAATTCCGGTATCCACGAACACTGGAAAAATGGAGGAGTTTGTGGAGAAGATGTTGATAGCTGCGGTGGGACAAGAGGCGTTCTCCCCGCAATTCATTGTTGAATGAGCTCATAGGTCGTTGGGCCCGCGGCCTGTCCCTGGAGCGACACCCCGGCCCATCATTGCCCGCCTACTTAACTACCGTGACAGAGATGAGGCGCTACGGGCGGCCCGAAATAAGCAGTCGTTGTCCTACGAAGGAAACACGTTTTCTATCTATCCTGACTTCACCACCATGGTGCAAGAGGAGCGCAGAAAGTTCATTGCTGTTAAAAAAAAGCGTTGAGATGCACAGATCGACTATGCCCTTCTGTATCCAGCCCGGCTTCGTGTGACACACCAGGGCAAACAGAAATTCTTCACCAGCCCTGGGCAAGCGGAGGAGTATCTGCGATCGATAAAACAACGTAATCAAGGCCGGTCGAAATGGATCGCAGAGGTCGTCCCCGGCGAGAGATGACAGAAATTCACAGTGAATGACTAGTGGACACATGGCGAGGGACGCAATGCAGAGTGCAAGTAAGAGTCATGTGGCAACTATAGCCATAGCAATGTGAGTTTGGTTGTGCACCAGCTGTTAGCTAATATTTTTCTCTGGACCACCTCTCCTGTGGTGAAGGGTCCCTGTTGTGTCATCGAAGGGACTCTACTGGGAGAGGAGAACTTGTGAGGCCCTCTAGAGGAAGGCCCCAGAGGGTATACCCCACTTATGGAAGGCGGCAGTCCGGCTGCCTTTGAACTAGACTTTGTTTGGGTATGTTGGAAGGGGACGGAGGGCAGGGGTAGGGTGCAGGATACTGGCAAAATTGGGTTGCTTCAGTGGGTGGGGGGAGGCTGGGGTGGAGGGGAGGGCTTGGGGCTTTGTTTGGGAGGTTAACGTCTTCGAATTGTGTGGTCCTACAGAGAAATGTCCAGAGATGCGAATGTGACCAAGGGGACTACGGTACTTTGAGACTGAGAGTTGGGATACTGGGTGGGTGGAGGGCCCGACCCTATTTTCCATTGACAATATTGTGGAAGGATGGAAGCGAAAGCTGGGGCACTTGCTAGTGACCTTAATATAATGACGTGGAATGTGAGAGGCCTAGGGGATCCCCTCAAGAAAAGGCAGGTTTTATCCTATTTGGATCGCCATCAGGTGCACATTGCTATGCTGCAGGAGACACACTGCCCACGGGCTAAGCCTATCACCTTTAGGAGCAAATGGGCGGCAATTAGGCTGTTCTCATCCTATTTGAATTATGCTTGTGGGACTGCCATACTGGTTAGTAAGCGGGTGTCATTTCACTTGTCAGGTACCTTCTGTGATACGGACGGCAGATACTGTATGGCATGGGGCAGGCTAGGGTCCCAATCTGTCCTCCTGATATGCTGCTATGGGCCTAATGTAGACGATCCCATTTTTTTTATAGCCTGTGGGCCAAGATCTTTGATATCGGTGCCATACATATAGTTTGGGGGGAGATTTCCACGTCACGTATAATCCTGGGGTAGATAGATCACACCCGGCACCACATCATTACACTAAAGCACAAGCTGTGCTTAGGGAAATCAAGGACGCTTATAACTTAATAGACGCTTGGAGACACAATCACCCACAGGACCGAGAAGGTACGCATTTTACAGCATATGCACACTCATGGGCCAGCCTGGACTATTTTTTAATATCTAGAGGACTTGCACCCACAATAACAAGCACGAGGCACCTTGCTAGGACTTACTCAGACCATGCACCAGTACTAATGACGCTTTCTTCCGAGGACTTTAATGTACCGCGCTTTCCTTGGAGAATGAACCCCTACATTCTGTTAGACGTGGTTTTTCAAGAGGAATTGAGGGAGGAAATACTTGATTTTTTTAAAAGAAACAAGGATTCTGTGCAGAGTATAGAAATGATTTGGGAGGCCTTTAAGGTGACCTTACGGGGTTATTGCATAGGAAAAGGAGCGGGGGTGCTTAAAGACATACATGCCATGATCAGGACCCTGGATAAAGAACTTAAACAGCTGGAGGCGGAGCTTGCCAGTGCCCCTACTGCAGAAACACAAGTCGCTTTTAGGGAAAAGCTGACCCTCTATATGGAGGAAGCACAAAGAGAGGTGAAGTACAGAAGTAAGTACTGGGTGCCCAGAAGTTATGGAGAACTTGATAGGCCTGGAAAAGTACTGGCACAAAAGGTGAGACAACCTCGATGTACCAATGTAATCACGGAAATTAAAGACTCGTGCAGTGTCATTCACCGGGAGTCATGCAACATTCTGAAAGAGTTCCTAGACCACTATAGCACATTATACACTACTAAGGGGAACACGGATGAGCAACTGGAGGACTTCCTGGGGGACGTTGCACTGGGATGGCTGAGCGACATGCAGAGGGCCTTCTAGAGTGCTCCCTTGGAGCTGGATGAGGTGAGGGAGGCCATTATGGGTATGCACACAGGTAAGGCCACTGGTACCGATGGTATTCCGGTGGAATTCTACAAAACATATATAGACATCATGGCCCCGGTGCTTAGAGAGGTATATGAAGATGCATTGGAGGTGGGGTCACTGCCGCAATCAATGAGAGAAGCATTGATATTGTCATTGCCAAAACCTGGGAAGCCCCTTGACCTTTGTGACTCCTATAGACCACTGTTGTGGCTCAATAGTGATGCAAAAACTACTGGCTAAACTTATAGCCACAAGACTGAGTCTGTTAATGGAACATTTATTACTGCTAGACCAGTCGGGCTTTGTGCCTGGCAGGGCAACGTCCCACAATTTGCGGACGCTCTTTGCGATACTGCACACCACCTCCCCTGATCTCCCCATGGCTGCTATTTTCTTAGACGCTACAAAGGCGTTTGACTCGTTGGAATGGGGCTATTTATTTGGGCTGATGAGATGGATGAGCTTCCCGCCTTTGTTTTTAGCCTGGATTAAATTACTCTACACTAGATCAATTGCCAAGGTCTTGATGAATGGGCACACCTCCCAGACGTTTGAGCTCACGAGGGGTACTAGGCAGGGGTGCCCTCTGTCACCACTGCTCTTCGCGTTGGCAGTTTAACCCCTTGCTGCAAAACTACAGCAATATCACAATGATAAGGCACTGAGGTGCTATCAGCGCTAGATACCCATCTCGCTTTATGCGGATTACATTACTCTATATATTCGAGACCCACAACAAAATTTGAACCCGGTACTGAGGGAATTCATTGTATTTGGTGGATTGTCTGGTGTACAGATCAACTGGAATAAGTCTAGCTTTTTTCCACTCACAGATGCGGTCCAGTGCTTTGAAATGGATTATCCATTGGAATGGTGTGAGGAGGAGCTTATATATTTAGAAGTCAAAGTCACGAGAAATAGGGACGAACTGATGAGGGCGAATTATGGGACTCTTCTGACCAAAATAGCAGACGTGACGAGGTGGGTGGCCCTCCCTCTGTCTATGGCGGGAAGGGCCTCTTTAATTAAGATGGTGATACTTCCGCAGGTGTTATATTTATTTTTGAATATACTGTACTATCCGGGGTCCTATTTTTTCAAAACCATGAAATCTGAGCTGATACGACTAGTATGGGGAGGTAAACAGCCTCGGCTACAGTGGGAATTGTTAATTAGACCTTATAACAAAGGTGGATTCGGGATACCAGATATAGAGCTGTATTTTATAGCGGCGCAGGCACACTTTGTATGGTTTTGGGTCCATCAACCTCGGTATATGTCACAGGTTGCGGCGGAGCACTGGCTGGCTCACCCTGTCCCACTAGAGAGGGCGATATATACGAGGATTAGGCAACGAGAGCAGCAACCGAACGCACTGTATGGTACAATTAGGGCATGGCACAAGATAATGGAGATATTGGAAGTGCACCTGGCATACACGCCATTGATGCCTCTCACCTATTACCCGAATATCCTGTTACTACAGGAGGGGGTATTTCGGAAATTTAAACAGAAGTTTGGCTTAGCTACGTGGGGGGATATGTACCATGAAAACAAGTTCCGTGCGCTGACACATATGTGTCCTGAGGAGAAACAGACACCTTTGGACGTGTTCCTATATGTAGACTTCGACAGGGTGTAAAATCGATTGACCCGACGTTTCCTGACGAACCAATACGACTGACCCCGTTACATACTATACTAGAAAGGCCCAAACCCATGCAATTAGTTTCATCAATATACAAAATGGTGCATGCCCAAAGGGAGAGAACAGCTGCTCCGGCGCGGGTGAAATGGGACTTCGATCTGGGACGACAACTGACGGACACACAATGGGAGACCTACTGCCTGCACACTGAGAGGGTTTCCGCGAACAGCAGACTCCGCATCATACACCATAAGTTTCTCCATAGGCTCTACTATACACCTGCTAAGATGCACAGATTTAACACGAGGGATAATGACCAGTGTGACAGATGCCGCGCACCTGGGGCGGATTTTCTGCACCTAGCGTGGGACTGCTACGACTTTCGAGAATATTGGGAGAAGGTGTTTGAGGCGTTGCAGCAAATGATAGGCGAGACACTGGAACCGAGTCCCTTGTTAGGGCTTTTGGGGATTATATCACCATTCAAGCCGGAACACAGGAGGTTTGTGGCAATGGCACTTCTTATGGCCAAGCGCAGGGTTGCCTGTAGATGGGGGAGGGGCCGAGCGCCTAAATTTAAGACATTGTTGGATGATCTAATTACTTGCCAAGAAAGACTTGCTACGTATGCAGAATTATTACCTGTAACCTCCAGGCCTAACGATATTTGGGCCCCCCTCACATGCTATCTCCTCACTAGGTCGACATCTGATAGGGGTGATGAGAACTAGGACAACACGAGGAAAGGGATATGAGGAACTGAAAGAGGTGTCGGATGGAAAATGAGGGGCAAGGCCCCAGGTTTTTTAGAGCCTCTTAAGAGCCTGACTCATGACCACAGATAAGATATGGTAATTGAGGATAGGGGGTACGGAGGACCTATATATCGACCACTTAGGAACCCTGCTCATCCCTATATTTGGAGAACTGTATGATTTCGACGATGAGCATATGTGATGGGGGAAGGAGTGAAGCCCGCTTAAGAGTATCCCACTGCTGTACTGTTAATGACATATACTGCATGTACCATGTTTGTATATTACTTATTATTGTTGTGATGGACAAATGGACCAATCTGATACTGTATTGCAAAATGGATGTAGAAGGCGATGTTTAAGCTGTTTGTAAAACCACAATAAAAATAATTTTAAAAAAAAAAGAGTTGCCTCTATTATTTTTCAATTTAGGAAACATAGTATCGCGGGATTAAAAGCAATTTAGTGCGATCGTTTTGACTCTTCTCTAGCTGTCTCATTAGCCGGACATTCCCTTTTCTTTTCCAATCTGGAATTCCTTTCTGTATCAATAAGCGCCTTGAGCTGTTAGGTTTGCTGTCTTGCACAGACTGTTGGTCTATATGTAGGAAGATTAATCTTTGTGCGACCCATTGAACCTCAGGCTGCAAGATCTCTTTAGAAGTGGTAAACTGTGAGATTGTTTCTGTCACAGCTCTATTGCATGCCTTCATGAAATTAAGAGCAGTTTGTAACTTTCCCTCATGGTCGGTTAATTGCCCTATCTGCTGCATCGCATTTAAACTGTTATTGATGTGTTTGTCAGCAGCAACTTAAATGATAATTTATGTGCGAATATATGAATATTTTAAACTAATGTAAGCACAGAGTGACGCATCTTTTGTGTTGTTATTCATTTTCTTTTAGCTACTTAATTTTAGTACCTGTTCTAGACGTCTGCGGGGTAATCAAGACTTTTGCTATTCACTCTCAAATTGTCAAGCTTCATTTAGTGAAAGATGATGGGAGATCAATCGACATATTCTTAACATTTGTTAAAAGGTCATTTTGTTTACTGCAGGAGGGAACCCACACACCTACAACGTGTGCTCCTTTAACCTGGAAAGTGCTTAATTTGTAAAAAAAAAAATAAGTGCGGGCCCCCGTGATGAGACCACCGCAGTTTGCACCACACTTTGCCACTGCCAGCGCTGCCAATGACAGACACAGCTATTAACCATCACTCTGCTGCAACTGTGACAATTCAGACAAGTCGAGGCCCACACAGCTTTAAGAATGGTTTCGGTGCCAGGTATTGTTTTTTTTAAAAGTGTATTAAATGACTTAAGAACTGTTTTCCTACTCATCTTTGAATGAGCAGCTGTCCTGAGTGCCGGTACCGAGCACCGGAAACCACCAGCTCAAATGAAGCGCTGCCTGGCATACTAGGATAACTCTTAAACATCAAACTGATAGACTCATATCTCTCTTCCCCCATTCAGCAGATTAGCACATCTACCTTGTCTCCAACACACTCTCCCCATGCCATTAGAAGCCCAACCTCCCAGCCTTCCTCATATCCTGAACCCCTTATGCCCCCTCTTTTAGACGTTCCCATCCACTGTTAAATCTACTAATTGCTTTTTAGGTCTAGCTTGACAGGGCAGCTGTGAGAAATTGGGGTTGTTGTTTGAGCAGGGTGTGAGCCCTTCTCAAGCAACATCCACAGTCCTTGTCAGGGTAAACCACAAAAAGTCACTAAATTAACCTATGTTTAACCCTCTGTTAACTCAACACAAAAGCAGTCAGGCTTAACTTAGAGGCAATGAGGAAGGTATCTATGCAGCACACAAAGAGTAATAAAGTGAAAACACAACACTGGCAGGTCCAGTTATGTGTCTAAGCAGGTCCAGTTGCAGCAGATCAGCTGCAGAGAGGCCTTTAAAAAATAGAGTAAGATGTAATAAATGATGTGATATTAATATGATAAAAATCCAGAGAAATGTAATTGTAAAGATTTAAAGTAAGTATAGCGCCTAAAAGCACAAGGTGCCACTTGTGGTTATCTGGTCATATGAGACTGTGTAAAAGTCATAAATTTAGGCTGACCATGATAGAGCAAGGGCCAGATAAAGGGACCAGGTTAGTTCTGCTGAAAAGTCACCTTCTAAATTGCATCACAAAGTTCTGTTCATGGTAGAGGAGGCCTCAAAGAGCAAGTTGGGCATCGTGAATGGTCATCGCTGTAGCACGAAGATCCTGTCCAGCATTGCAAATGGTCGTTGCTGGAGCATCTCATTGGTAGTCTCCAAGGGCTGTCGAAGCTATAGCGCGGTATTGCAGGTCTCGTGTTGACGGTTGTTGCTGGTCAGAGTCTGCATGGGCGGCAAGATCTTGGCGCGAACGGGTCCATTCACCGTCACAGAGAGCCCAAAACTTTAGGATTTCTCCTTTTCTTCAAGGAGGAGCTCAATTGATGCCACACAAAGGGTCCAGGACCTGCGAGGCAACTCGTGGGGATCAGGAACTCGCTCCACCAAGGTCCAGTTGCAGGTCCAGGCAGATCCAGTTGCAGCACGTCAGCTGGGCCTGGGAGCCACTTCAACCTGGAATGGATGGTGAAGATCCAGTTTTCCTTCTCAGATAGCAGGGCAGGCCTCAACCAGCAGGGCATTTCTTCTTTTGTGGCATCCACAGATCCAGGAGTGCACTTAAGAGTGGGTCTTGTTTATACCTGGCCCCTTTAAGTGGGAGAAGCTTTTTGAGTTTTTCCCTTGAAGAAGTGTCTGCAATTTCCTACCTCCCTGATCTGGCCCCAGTCTGTCTGGGGGCACAATAGGCAAGTAGGAAGTCCTTTGTGTGTAAGCTGTGCCAGTGCCTTTGAAGTGCATGTTTGGTAGGTGACAGCTCTGCCCCCATCAAGCCAGGATGGCCCATCCTACACACATCCAGACCCTTCTTGGTGATACTGTCTGGGAGGAATACACAAAGGCTAACTGCCAACTACACTTAGTCAAGTGAACTGGCTGCAGACACCAACTGGTTAGGACAAGAAAATGTCAAACTTCAAAAGTAGTCCAAAAGGCACTTTTCTCGCACACCAAAGTGTTGCACTGTGTAGTGGAAAATATTCCTTCCATTACACCAATGTATCCAGGTACTCCAATGTAAACACTTTATACCAATTTTACTTCAAATCATTACTCTGTGCGTTATCCTTATTCTTTTCACCACTACGGAGACAGCATGATTGAACTTTAATTCTTTATTCACATTTTTCTAATGTCAGTTGTATGCCCATGAAGCTTTGTACAATGACACATGAAGTTCAATCATATTGTGAAATAGACACGTATATTCATTCATCCAATGCATTTTGAGCCTGTATTTCTCTTCTTCAGGGGTCTTTAGAACAAATAAAAAACTAAAAAAAACAGCTCAGCTGACTACTCAATACAATCACAATGTGTATAAGCCAATACTATAATGCCCCATGCCGCCCCCAAGAGAACGACCGTCAAACTGTGGTATATAAATAATTTAATACCGGATCTATTTTTCGGAATAATCAATAAACAGGTAGCTCAATAAATAAGAGTCAAGATTCGAGGTAGCTGGAGTTTACAGGCTTTAATCAGGCATAAAGGACAGGAACAGGACAGCCTGTACGGGAATAGGATGGCAGCTGCCGGGGGCAGGATCTGGGAGCATAAGGGATCTGGGGCACTTTTTGTAACAGTTCACAGTATATATATCAAAACAATTGCATTACATTCAATACAGTAGGCGTAGCAGTAGGCGTGGTTCGTAACAGTCGCGAAAGATAAGGGCAAAATGATGTAACAAGAAGGCGTGTACAGGGCGTATACATAGACATGTGATGTAAACGTAACAGAATATGTCATAAACGGGGCGGACACATGGAGGGGGCTACCTGAGCAGCTGGGACCTCTAACCTAGTGGTGCGCGCAAATGGGCAATGACGTGTTACCAGGGAGAACTGGGGGCTATGACTTCTGCGCTAGAAGAGGAGACTAAAGTCTGGAGTGTCAGAGCGACATGTACCCAGGCATATCTGGTATCTGGTGTTTAGAGTACATGTTGATAGAATCCAAAAGTTATCAGGGCAAAAGGCTAACAGACATTAAGACTGGTGCATGCATAATTCTTCATGTATTGCGTGTGCTAGGAATATTCTATGAATATTAATACAGTATTTCTCTTACATGGAGACATAAAGGCTAGACCATGACGGGAACTATTGATGCGATTCAGTAGCTTAGGAATGCAGAGAAGGAGGGCTGGACTGATAACTAGAAACATAACATACTCTTGGCAGACTGGGAGGCAGAGCCAGGCCGGGCCGGGCACTGCGTGGCATGAAGTAAGCGAAGGGTCAGGGATACAGGTGGGGGCTGTATCGCTCCTCGGAGAGGGTTCAGAAGACAGGAGCTGAATCTGGTGTCCGGGCCCTTTTGAGGCCTAGAAACGGGGACAATTCAATGAATTACCGTGCACACTGTAAAATGTGGCAACGTAGGTTTACATAGGCCTAATATTCGTTGCTTTCACGAGGTCTGGAAACTGGCATACTAGAGATGGACACAACTGTAATTGCGTCTTTAATCGATCAGAGGGGAATACATGCATATCGATCATGCACATATAACATAACATGGGGAACACGTAGGCACATACAACATGGCAAAATTTACTTTTCCACATTCCCTCCTTGTGCCCTACGTTTCCATCAGGAAACATCAATATTCATGATACCATCTATCATTTCATATAGCATCATTTGCTCGTCTCGAATTGTCTAGGAACGGGATTTAGGACTAGGAATACAAAAGGTAGCACACATGCCGCAAATCGCAGGGCCACATTGTATACAGAGGCAGCAACTGAATATGATCATTACTGCAATACCTAGGAACGACAATACTTTCCATCCCCAGGCAGATATAATACTCCAGAGCCAACCGGACCATGTCCAGGTGCCTGGATTCTGGTGTAACTGATGGGCAATTTTATGAAGTCTGGTTATAGCTGAATAAACAGACGGCGCGTTATTAGGAATGAAAATGCAACAACTAGATCCGATGACTCTACAAGCTCCTCCTCTATCGGCCAGTATGACGTCAAGAACGAGACGATTTTGGAGCACGACAAATCTCATAGCAGATTGCTCTTCGGTTAAGTTACCTAGAACAGAAGTAGTCTCATTCACTACTGCTTCAAGGGTTCTGGTTAGTCTACGTATTAACTTACTATTCTGGACAGGGCCTATAAAGAAGAAGAAACCTTTATTAAAATCTTGATACTGTTCTAGAGTAGTTTCAGTTTGATCGACAATTGGGGACTCGATCTCCCTTCTAGGTCTGACGTGTACTAGATGTGTGTTTCTGTGATAATCAGATGGGGCTAGAAAAACTGGTGGCAGTAGGAAGGCAATGTAACATGTTCCATCCCAATCGAGGGGCAGACGAACATATGCGGTCTGACCACAAACAAAATAAGAATGACGTGAGGCTTTGAAAATAGATTTCCCACTGTCACTATACTCAACAGTAGTAGTACAATCACTATGTCCTACACGTGCGGAACCATTCTTTCTGACACATAATTCGCCTTTGACTGGTAGTACTGAAATAGCAGGTAAATCTGGAGTAGTATCAGACTGAACATTCAGGACCATAAAATTCGAAGAATAATTACCTAAATCATAAACTTCATTTTCTAGATCTAACCCTGTTCTATGGGGGAGACCTTGCTTGTCTGGAGAACATGTTCTATTCAGAAGGGACATATCATTGGAGGATGACGTTAACGTGGACCATGCTCCACACGAACCATTATGTGAAAACGGATAAGGAAAGAGTGGCAGAACTCCCTTCGGTGTCTGGAAAGGGGGGAGTCGACCACACACCCAACAATTAGTAACATTGCTGGTCTGGTGTGAATAGTGTAACATTCTAACAAATGTATTATTTCGCATAGCAAGACGATAGGATAGCTCGTGAGGAGGCAGATCACTAAATGTTTGCTCTACTGTAGCATTAGAAAACTTATTTACATGAGAACTTGGAAAACATAAATGTAATGCATAACTTGTGCAGGTAACCATTAAACTTAGAAACAATAAGAAACTTAGAAAAACGATACATCTTATAGAGTTTTGACTAACTCTCTCGCTATGGGGGTCTATCTCATACATGTCAGGGACCTGTCTAACCGTTTCACCCGAGAGGGACTTAGACAATTAAACTGGCTGACTTATTTTACTAGACCGGAGTTTCAATTTATACTCCTGTTGCGGAGTTTTCTTTAACAGAGGAACTTTATGTTCAGAATCAAGTTCAGAGTCTGGTTTTAGGCAGTCTTTAGAAATGTCCTTTGCTAATGTCTTTTCACGAACTCCATGGAACTTCTTTATATGGGACAGATGGACCCATCCCTTGCGGCCTTCTAACTTGACTGCAGTCCTTGTTGTAAGTAATACCATCCGGGGCTCCTTCCAACGGGGCTCCAGTGGACTTGAACGATCAAAGTTCCGTACTAGCACGAGGTTTCCTGGAATGACTTCATGCGGTTTCACCTCGGTGTTGTCTGGAAATGCGGCGGCAACCTGTGAACGACAAGAGTGTAGGGCAGACATCAAGGAAGCTAGGTAATCTGTCAACATATTACTGGAAACATCTGTAATACTGCGGGGTCTAGGTGTACCCCACATATTTGGGGGGCGGCCGAATACGACCTCATACGGGGACAGACCTGATCTGGAATGTGAAACCATCCGCATATAAAATAGAGCAACTGGCAGGGCAACTAGCCAGTCTACACCTTTCTCTTTACATATCTTGGCGATACGGATTTTCAGGGTCTGATTATGTCTCTCTACGAGACCGGCTGCTTCAGGATGGCGCACACAATGGAACTTCCACTGGTACCCTAACAGAAGGGAAACATGTTTCATGAGCTCAGATGAGAATGGCTGGCCGTTATCGGAATACACGACCCTAGGGAGTCCATACCGGGGAAAGAATTCACGAACCAACTGCCTGGCAGTGGTTGCTGCTGTGTAATCTGGAACTGGATATGCTTCTGTCCACCTGGACAAAGCGCATACAACTACGAGGACATACTTGAAACCTCGACATCGCTCCATCTGAATATAATCCATCTGGAGGACTTCAAAAGGGTGGTCAGGAGGTTGGAATCCACCTTGTTCCACCGGGACACTTTTACCTGGATTGAACTGACAACATATCATACAGGTACGGACTTTCTGCTTGGCTGCAGCTCGTAAGTGCTTGTTGAACCAAAGGTTCTGAATACTGTCTAACATGGCTTTTTCTCCTAGATGTGCTGGACTATGTGCGGTATTGATAATGACTTGAACCATAGAGTCGGGGAGAAACCATGTGGCTTTTCCCTTCGTCACCCATCCCTGATCTGTCTGGACCCCTCCTTGTTCGGACCATTTCTTGATTTCTTCGGGAGTAGCATGTCTATGACATCTTGTGTAGGGTCCTTAACTGTCATACATGTAGTCGGATCTGGAGTGAGTGTCTGTGTCGGAATGTCTGGGGTCTGAGCTGTAAGCTTGGCTGTTCGATCTGCTAGATCGTTACCTTGGGAAATGATGTCAGTAACTTTCGTATGTGCTTTGCACTTCATGATAGCGATAGCTGTCGGTAAATGTATTGCATCTAACAGAGCTTGAATGAGGAGACCATGCTGAATTTTGGTTCCATGGGAAGTCATGAAACCTCTCTCCTGCCAGAGTACTCCAAAGTCGTGTACGACTCCGAATGCGTAACGTGAATCTGTGTATATGTTTACTTTCAGGTTCTTAGCACGTATGCAGGCTTAAGTCAGAGCAACTAGCTCTGCTGCTTGAGCAGACAGGGTGTCAATACGATGTGTTTCTATAACTTCAGTTTTAGTAGTCACTGCATACGCGGCTACTAGTTCTCCTGTACTAGTTCTCATACATGAACCGTCCACATAAAGTGTCAGGTGACGGTCGGGATTAGATAATGCAATGTCTGTCAAGTCTTGTCTTGGCTTAGTCATAGTGTTGACAACTTCCACACAGTCATGTGTGGCAGGATTTGAAGTAACTGACGGTAACAGTGTAGCAGGATTTAGAATGTTGCAGCGTCTGATTTCTATATGTGGCTGGAACAGTGTCAGTTCATAACCTGTTAAACGTGCAATTGTCAAGTGCTGAGTCTGTGTTCGGTTTAAAAGAACTTCCACGGAGTGTGGAACTTGTACTGTCAGAGAGTGTCCTAATACTATGGAATCACTTTGTCTGATTGCTAGAGCTGTGGCTGCAACTGACTTGAGGCATGCAGGCAGAGCCTGGGCTACTGGATCTAATGTGCTCGAAAAATAAGCACAGGGCTTGTACTGTCCTGCTTGATCTTGTGTAAGAACAGATAATGCAGTACCATCACGTTCTGTGACAAAAAGTGTAAAAGGCTTACTGTAGTTCGGTGTAGCTAGAACAGGTGCTTGGCATAAGGCTTTCTTTAATTCATTGAAAACAAGTGTATGTTCAGATGTCCAAGGGAGGACAGTCGATACGGCTGCCTCCTGTGTCGTTAACTGTATCAGTGGCTTGGCTAGAAATGCATACTGAGGAATCCATTGTCTGCAGTAAGAAGTGAGGCCAATAAAAGCTCGTACCTCCTTCTGTGTCTTGGGCTGTGGAAGACTCGCTATTAACTGGATACGGTCTGGTGTCAACTGCCTACCCCACTTGGACAGTAAGTGGCCTAAGTAGATCACTTGCTGGACACAGAACTGAAGCTTCGAAGGGGACACCTTGTGCCCCATCTCGGCTAGGAAATACAGAACCGTAAGTGACGCACGCTCGCAGTCACGCTCAGAACGAGCTGTGATCAGTAGATCATCGACATACTGGAGCAGGGCAGTGTCAGTTGGCATGTGAATATTGTCTAGTTGTCTTTTGAGTGCTTGACTGTAAATACTAGGACTTTCTGTAAAACCTTGAGGAGCTCGTGTGAATTTATAACTCCTTCCATTTAAACAAAAACCGAAAAGGTACTGGCTGTCTGGATGAATGGGGACACTGAAAAATGCGTTCTTGAGGTCGATAACTGTGAAAAATGTAGCTTCAGAATCAATGGCTGTCAATAGGGAAGAAATATCTGGGACTACCGGATACTGGGGTATGATACATTTATTAAGTTCTCGAAGGTCAATCACTAATCGATATACTGGAGGTGCATTTGGATCAGTACGTTTCAGGACCGGAATGATAGGAGAATTACATACATTGGAGTCAGTTTCTACAACCACTCCTTGAGCAATAAGCTCGTCAATAATTTTGGATAAGGCTGCTACAGCCTCAGGTGGCAATCTGTACTGTCTGATTCGTGGCAAAACTATACCTTGTTTGAGAGTCACACGATGGGGTGTGATGTGCATACATCCTACATCAGTTGGACCTTGCGCCCATAAATGCTGTGGTACATGCAGTAATCTTGGATCAAAATCACGTAATACATAGTGACCTTTAAAGTCACGCAAAAACAATCGGACTCCTTCTGGGGAACAGCAAATCACTGCACCTAATTCTTTCAGTGTTTTAATGCCTAACAAATTTTCTGGACACGATTTCGTAAGTAACAAATCAGTAGTTCGGGACAATGGACCAACTTCTAGAGTAACTGGTTTTGAAATTTCATTAACAATAGGCTTTCCTGAAAATCCAAGGGAAATATTTCTAGAGCCTGAGAGCGGAGCCCCTGGAACCTCGTCATGACTGATAGTAGTCCTACTTGCCCCTGTATCAATCAAAAACTTTCTGTCTTTCCCTAATACTTGACTGTGTACATAGGGACCCTCTTGATCTACAGGTATCTCGATGAGAGGCAAGCCTACCTCCCTCTCTAGGCTGTTTCATGAATACTGTTGATACTCTGGATACTCTGACTGGGCATACTGGTACATTTGCTGTGTAACATGCTGTGTTGCAGCGATAGGCTGCGGTGCTGGAACTGTCTGTTGTGCATTCTGTGGTGACTGAGAAGTCTGTGAAACTTGTTCTTGTCTAGGTGGACGTGGTCTTTCTTTAGTTTTACCAGTGGCTATGTTGTGTTTCAGAACTGCACACTCGCTTATAAAATGGCCTGGCTGTTTACAGTAATTGCATGTCCCTTTAACGGGAGCTGCAGGATGACTGGCTTGATTCGGACCCCTCTTCTGACTATCTTGTGGAATAGATTGTGCAACTAATACTTTCATTTTCGTATCTTTCATACGTCTCCTTTCATGTTCTTGCTCTTCCCTGATTCTATTCTGGTGATACTGGAGCATCTGAAGCATTTGCGACGGGGTATTAGCTTGCCAGGTACTTTCGACTTTCAAAACTCGATTTTTAACTTGTGGACTTGAATTCTCGACTAGTTTAGTAACAAAAAGATGAGGGTATGACTCGCTACTTGTCTTCAGACCACTGTTGATAATAAAACATTTCTCAAATCTAGAATAAAAATCACTAGTGTCTTCATCCTGTTTCTGTTTGCATGCTGAGATTGCATCCCAATCTTCCTTTTTCGTGGCTAGTAACCTTGGCAAAACTTGTATCAATAACTCGGGCAATTCTTTACATTTGTCCCCAAGACCGGTACCTGGTACTCGTATTTTATCTTCAGCTTCTAGAGCTGTCCAATCAATCTTTTTCTCTCCCACCTCCCATTCTTTTTCCTTGAGTTTTTCATATACCCCTGCGGGCAACAGGACCTTTAGCATTTTAATGATATCTGGATACGTGTATTCTCCCATACGGAGCATGTCTTTTAATTCTCGATGGAACCCTGCTGGATCTTTGTCGTGACAGGGAATTAACTTCTTCATCTCTAAGAGTTCCATCTTTGTGATAGGGGTGTAAACAAATACTCGTTGCATTTCACCACCCGTTCCTCTAACTGGTTGCACTTCTCGTAACGGATGCTGTCTATCTATGTAAAATGGTTTACTTTCTGGAGGTGAGACGTGAACAAAATGCGGATTCAAAAACGTTCTATATTTGTAGCGCTGTTCTAGAATGACACTAATTAAATCGGTACCTAAACCTCTCCATCTATATTGGAGTAACTCGTTCAGAACATCATGTAACGGACCTGGATCAGAATGTTGACCCTCATACAGTGTAATGAGGTGCTGGATCATATACATACCCACCAGTCGCTGCTCGGCTGGGGGCAGTTTCAGAAACATTCGTGCCACTATTTCGTCTGGAAAAGTGGTAGAATCAGTAGCCCATCGGACTGCTGATCGGGCTAGTTCTTGTTCATGCATGGTACTAAGTTCACTGTAACCGATTCGTGATTTCAAAATGTGATCGGTAGCTTGAAATACTTGTTCAAGAGAACCTTGTTCTGGTGCTGGAGGAGGAAGAACTTTCTCGTGTTCTGGACGTGAATGTCGGCCGGGAAGTCTAGTTTTACCTACATACGCTATTCTGGAGGGATTCTCGTCGTCTACTTCTTCAGTAGGAGAGTCGTCTTCTTTCTCGGACACTTGTGCTGCTTTACGTTTCTCGTGTAACCTTATTATTTCCTTACGAATTTTCTTGTACATACTCTCTATACTACCTAGTGTCTTGTGTCTTCCCTCGGCTATATGGTCACTCCACCTTGTCAGGACTTTCATTTCGGTCGGATCTTAAGTCGGATAATCTTGTTCCCTTATTAAACAATTAATTAGAAATTTTAATAGCATGAGCTGAGTCTCAGCTTTCCTTTGAGACATGGCTTCGCCAATACTTTCTGGATCTACTCCTGTACGGATGAAACGATATATTCTGTCTAGATCTTCTTTCATATTCGGTAGGGTGTCCAAGTACTCGGTCACCCGTCTTACACGCAATGAATATATAACCATATCATTATCGCCTGGGACTGGATCATAACGGCATTCGGTAAGAGCTCGCTTGATATCTGCAACGGACTGGGGTCTGGGCGTACGCTGTAACGCACGTTCATGTAGCTCAAGTAATGACAGACGTTTGTATTGCGGCGGGGTTCCAGGAGGACTCCCCCCCCCCCGCGGCTCCTAAACTAGAATCGTCGACGGGTATCATTCGTGCTGGCAGAGTGACTGATGTAGCGGGTACTTGTACTATGGGCTGGACCGGGGGTACCATAACAGGTGCTGCAACGGGTGCCCCGGTGGCTGGAGGAACTGGAATTACATTATTTACGGGAGCTGGCGGAACAGTATTTGCATATTCTGGGACTATGTCGTCCAAATAGGACGAGAGAAAAATATCAGCTGCGGTCGGTTTATGACGCAGCTTAACCGGAACTAATGACGGCGGAAAATTACATGGTGCTTCCGGGGTTGCTTTCGGCAAGCCCTCGGCAAGAAGAGGATACATACCCTTAATAAGGGCATTTCTCTGTCTGTCGGACTGTTCGGCTTTAACTCGTTCACCTATTTCTATTAATTCCCTTTCTTGGGCTCTTTCTGAGGACTCCCTACTTAATTCTGACTTTCTGATTTCTCTTTCGGTTCTTTTATGAGATTCTTTGCGCCATAACTCGATGGCATCTTTCTGGGACTGTCTGGCTTTCTTTTTCCATAATGCTTCTTCTACTCGCATGATGCACTCGGCATCCCACGTACCTGATACGGGCCATCTATATTTCTCTTCTAATTCCTTGGTGTACTCCACCCATAAGTCTAGATATAATATGGCACTTATGCCATGCTTATGATACATAAAATGACCTGGACTGTCCCTAGGCGGGACAGGAACTGCTTCCTCGAGCAGACCTTTTCTAGTTTTTAACTGACGTAATTTCGAGAACAGAGGCATAACTTAGGCTGGAGTCTGGACACAATACAATACACGATGAACACAGTAATAACTGAAAAACGAATCACTCATACCACGACATTGAAAACACATGGAATAACATTTATAATAACAGTTCGGACAGAATACATGAATTTTCTCGAGAACAGAACTTACTGGAACAGAAACGTACTAGAATGACTGGATGCACTGCTAAAACAGTACGAAACTTACCGGTCCCATAAAGAGACACGTCAGGACCCGCGTCCACCTAGGTGAACACTTCGTGTTGGATCTGTGTACCCAAACCCACGGACCAGAGACAAATTAATTGACCCTGTCTAGATACTACCCCAGCAACGGTACTCACCGGGCAGCAAGAACGGAAGGCCTCGGACTGGACTGGACTGCTACGACGACGGACGGATGAACTTCGGACTTCAGTTACAGGTGGGCCTCTGGATACCTCGGACCTTGGACTCTCGGCTTGGGCTCTGGTCGGGACTCGCCGCGTTCCTCACCACCTCGTCTGGACGCTGGACCGCAACCTCCGTCTCCTCCGTGGGCCTGAGGGATACTTGAAGCAGAAATATCTGCACGTGCACGGTATGGTTCCGTCACGGCTGCAGAGGATCAGGGGGCCCGCGTGGCTTCTCCGGCGTGTGGGGAAAGGGCAAGTCCCTGTTCGGGCGCCATTATGTGGTATATAAATAATTTAATACCGGATCTATTTTTCGGAATAATCAATAAACAGGTAGCTCAATAAATAAGAGTCAAGATTCGAGGTAGCTGGAGTTTACAGGCTTTAATCAGGCATAAAGGACAGGAACAGGACAGCCTGTACGGGAATAGGATGGCAGCTGCCGGGGGCAGGATCTGGGAGCATAAGGGATCTGGGGCACTTTTTGTAACAGTTCACAGTATATATATCAAAACAATTGCATTACATTCAATACAGTAGGCGTAGCAGTAGGCGTGGTTCGTAACAGTCGCGAAAGATAAGGGCAAAATGATGTAACAAGAAGGCGTGTACAGGGCGTATACATAGACATGTGATGTAAACGTAACAGAATATGTCATAAACGGGGCGGAAACATGGAGGGGGCTACCTGAGCAGCTGGGACCTCTAACCTAGTGGTGCGCGCAAATGGGCAATGACGTGTTACCAGGGAGAACTGGGGGCTATGACTTCTGCGCTAGAAGAGGAGACTAAAGTCTGGAGTGTCAGAGCGACATGTACCCAGGCATATCTGGTATCTGGTGTTTAGAGTACATGTTGATAGAATCCAAAAGTTATCAGGGCAAAAGGCTAACAGACATTAAGACTGGTGCATGCATAATTCTTCATGTATTGCGTGTGCTAGGAATATTCTATGAATATTAATACAGTATTTCTCTTACATGGAGACATAAAGGCTAGACCATGACGGGAACTATTGATGCGATTCAGTAGCTTAGGAATGCAGAGAAGGAGGGCTGGACTGATAACTAGAAACATAACATACTCTTGGCAGACTGGGAGGCAGAGCCAGGCCGGGCCGGGCACTGCGTGGCATGAAGTAAGCGAAGGGTCAGGGATACAGGTGGGGGCTGTATCGCTCCTCGGAGAGGGTTCAGAAGACAGGAGCTGAATCTGGTGTCCGGGCCCTTTTGAGGCCTAGAAACGGGGACAATTCAATGAATTAACGTGCACACTGTAAAATGTGGCAACGTAGGTTTACATAGGCCTAATATTCGTTGCTTTCACGAGGTCTGGAAACTGGCATACTAGAGATGGACACAACTGTAATTGCGTCTTTAATCGATCAGAGGGGAATACATGCATATCGATCATGCACATATAACATAACATGGGGAACACGTAGGCACATACAACATGGCAACATTTACTTTTCCACAAAACATATCTCTAGAAAATATATGCTATATAGCCCAAATACAACAACCTGAACCCCCTACTCAACCCATAACCCCCGTGAAACTCGTATTCAGAAGAAAGCATGCTGCTACCTTAAAAAAGGGGAAAAAACATGATGCCTCCAAATTTACCAGCAACCCATCTCCCCACATTTTGTTACCCCCACGTTCTTTGTAAATAATCACTTTTCCCTCTCTACCCAGTGACCCATGTAATATACTTGATATATGTGTTGCCTTAAAAAACGCCACAAACCAGCGGCCTAATCTCCTCGTGTTGTTCTCCCAAATCACAAAAGTCCATATTTCTCTCCCTGCCGGTCGGTTAATAATCTCAGCTCCACCCGCCCTCATGATCTTAAATAAGCATACCACCTGCTCATGTGCTCTCCCCCGTGACCTATTTACCCAATGACTGTGCCTTCATCCTATCGAAAAAACTCAAAGTCCCACAATGCCCACCCCTAACTACCTAAACCCCTTCCTCGTGCCCACCCCTCCAAGTAACCCAAATGAATCTGATGTAAACATAGAAAAAATGACAAAAACAAAGGCATGACAATAATCTGCAATTACGATCATGACAACCACATTGACTCCAATTGAGAGTCCATTACTGTTAATCAAAAACGCATATTTGTAAACAATGTATAACATGAAAAATAATCAAAGCGCAACTGCCACGCTTTACAACCGGTACTGTTCATTGTAAATGTGCGCTATTAACTCCATGTACTCCACCCCACTTTTTAACTGTCACTGTCGTGGTTGGTGCACGAGACAAGTGCCTTTTGGACTACTTCAGTATCGGCTGTGACTGGGGGTGATTCACAATTACTGATCGCAGGCATTTAAAAATAAGGATTTCACAACAAAAGTCAACGAATGAGGGAAGGAGTGCATCCTCAAATGGTTTTCTTAGCAAACCTCTAAAAGTGGCATTTTCAAAATTGAGACTTAAAATCAGACTTTTACAATTAAAGAAGGTTTTCAATTACAATTCCTCAGCCATCAAACATAAAATTCCTAAGTGCTCCAACACAAAAGTTATCACTTATTTAATGTAATAATGTAAGTTTTAGACCTGTCAGCATTACGGTGGCCTTCCCCCAAACTCTTTGCCTTTGTCCACACTACCACTTCATACCAGTGCTAAAGTCTGTTGGCCCTCTACTTTCCTCTAATAATGGTGAAACTGGCTTACATCCAATTGGCACCTTTAATTTACTTGCAAGTCCTAGGCAAAGTGATACTACATGTACTCAGGGCCTGTAAAATGAATGTCCCTACTGGGTCCGCAGCAGTAATTGTGCCACCCACTTAAGTAGTCTTTAAACATGTCTCAGAATGACCATCACAGCCTGTATCTGCAATTTTAAATGACCATTTAGACCTGGTGAAATAAGCCTTTTGTCAGAATTGAACCTTTCTTTTTAATACATATAAGTCACCCTTAGGGTAGGTCCTAAATGGCCCATCGGGGAGGGTTCAGTGTATTTAAAACGTTGAACATGTACTTTTCACTTTTAGATATCCTGGTAGTGAAAAACCCAAACCTTTCCCATTGAGTAATATTTGGTTACTGTTGGAAATTGGGGTTACTGATTGAAGGGGTTGAAACCCTACTGAATTAACAACCACAATGCTTGAAAGGGTGACACACAAGCAAACCCCAAATTAACCTGTGCGCAACCCTCTGGTAGCTTGGGACTAAAGCAATCAGGCTTAACTAAGAGGCAATGTGTATAATATTTTTGCAGCACTTCCAACAGCAATAAAGTGAAAACACAACAGAAGACAAACGCAACACCAATTTAGGGCAAACTTTAATAAACTATTTGAGACCAAAACAACAAAAATCTAATCAGATATGCAAGTAATGCAATTTTAAAGGTTTCAGTTAAGTATAGCGCCTAAAAGCACAAATACTGTCATGGCAGTTCCTGTTTATGCAAAAAACATTTTGAAGACAGTACAGTCAGATATGATAGCTGGCTAGCAACCTTTAATAAAAATGTTTTACAAAAACAAACTCCCTAAGCATGAGTTTATTTTTGAAAAACAAAAAAGCTTATGGTCCCACAAGCCGGGAATTTTCTCCCAGGGTGATGGGGTCATTATTTTTTCCTGACCCTTCCTCCAAATAGGGCATATGGCATAAAGTCCTTCCTTTGCAGGCACGTTCTTTGTTGGGACACCAGAAGAACTATCCCATTAAGAGGCCACAAGCAAAAAAATGGGACTATAACTAATACAACTGAAGGTCATTGGAATATGAATGAACTTTCTCATTAAATCAGAAAAAGTCATATAGGCATCAAGGACACAGAAGAAAAGAACCTCAAAGAGATTTCTATTAACTGACCTTATTACAAATATTGTAACTAATAAGACAATGTATAAACATTGTGTTACCTCCATTCACGTGAACCACTGATTGTTCATCTCAGAGTTCAACTTAATTACTCAGTTTCCAGACAGGGGTTATGGACCCACTTTTGAGGTTTTAGAACTGAGCTGGGGTGTTTCTCTTTCAAATATCGTATTTTGGCTATAGCTCAGACTAGGTGCTAGGTCATGGCTCTCATAACATTTGCAATGGTGTTGGCTCCAAGCAGAAGTATCCAAAACAAGGACACAATGAATTTGCTGTAAGAGTGGCTGTATGGGTGACTGAGTGGATGTATGTTTAGACTATGAATCAGAGAATGGGTGTGTAAGTACTGGTATGGGGGTGTCTATGGTTTTCGGAATGGTAGTGTGGAAGTTGGAGTGGGTGTATGAAAGGTTATGGGGTTGTGAGTGGATACGTCAGAGATTCTGTAGCTGATGCCATCAGTGATGCCATCAATTATGTAATTTGAGATGTAATCAGTGATGTCATCAGTGGTGTCACTCACCAGGTCATGAGTGATGTAATATGTGAGGCATAAGCAGTGCATGTCGGGGGCGCTAGTTATAGTGAGCTCAGCTAACTATAAATGCTGAATTTCTCTGGTTTTGTAAGAGTGGAATATCAGCCTAACTATAACGCCCCTGAAACCTTTGGTTTTTCTGTGAATTCCTAAGATTTGTTAAATTCTAAATCCACACAATAACGTCCCTGTAAGCTTTGTTTTTTTCAGTGAATTTCTAAGATTTTTCAAATTCTTTTTCCCAGTTATAACATCCATGTAACCGGTGATATTTAATTGAATTTTTAAGGTTTTTAAATTGTATTTTCCATCCAAAATGGCTCTATTAAGGGTATTTTTATAAGCTTGTATTTTCTTCAGTGGATTAATAAGCGCTGTATTTTTTCATTATATTTTTTTATATTCTCAAAGACATCGCGATCCCCATGGACAAGTCACGAAAATGGAAAACAAAAGCAAACATTCAATGACCACCAATAGATCCAAAAATAATATATAAAAAAATCCGTTCTGAACATTGCCCTACACATATTACTAAATACATACTTCTTTCAAAGCATGTTTAAACTCAGATTTTCTACTAAGTTTCTTTAAAAACCATCTCTCAGACCTATTTTTCATTTTTGTGGTTATTTAGGATGTCGCAAAGACGTCATTACCTGCGACATTCGTGCCATTTCCATAAAGTGAAAACACATATGCACACATATTCCAGTATTTTACACACTAGGGCGTTATCACGGTACACTTCAAACTCCTGTTTTTCTTTAGCACCATTTCTAAATCTATTTCCCATTTTGGCAGTCACTCCAGAGAACGCGATGATGTCGGTAATCGCGATTCCCCTGGACACGTCTCGAAAGCGTAAAACAAAAGCAGACATTCAATGGCAACCAACACATCCAAAAATAATACGTAAAAAGGTCTTTTGTGATCATTATACTATTTTCATGCAGTTATTCGGGACGTCTCGGTGACGTCGTTAACCGCAACAATCACGCCTTTTCCATAAAGTCTAAAATACATATATACACAAATACTATAGTATTTTACACACTAGGGGTTTCTTACCGTATTCTCTAAACAAATTTTTTCTTGAGAGTTTCTATGAAAACCATCTCTAAAACCCATTTTATATTTTCACGGTGACTCCGGAGCTCACATGAAATTGGTTATTGTGGTCCCCCAGGACACTTCGCAAAAACGGAAAACAAAAGCAAGAATTTAATAGCCACCACCACATAAAAAAAAATTATAACTATATAATTAAATCTAACCATCACAGTAGATAACTCACTATCTAAATACCTCCATAAAAAAATGTATCAGAATCGCAATAGCTCTGTAAAAATGTAATGAAACACTGATTGTTTTAAATATTTCTACCAATATTCGTGACGTCGTTGGTAGTCGTGATGTCACCACAATGGTACACAGGGCCGCGCTGGTCACGGCGTTGTCATGAATATCGCATGTGATTTAAAAAATCAATTTTGGACACATAATTTGTGTCACTAACACCTCCATTTTTCAACCATGGGGTCAGAGTATCTCCACCCTGAACCCTTATGTGGGCTTTCACACAACTTTTCAGCCACAGGAACCATTCTTAATAGATAAAATGGCAGCCGCAACTTTCTGTTCTGGTTGCGTCCAACCAATCAGAGCATTCCTGTTGGTGCATGCATTTGCAATTCATCGCGAATCCTACTTGAAATATCGGTGGCCAAAGATAAAACTATCATTTTAAACTTACATTTCTCAGCAGCTACAAAATAGAAATACAACAAATAAGCTAAAGGCACTTCCTTGAACCGACATCCACCTCACTACCAAATTTGGTGTAAGTCCGTTCAGTGGATCAGGCTGGAGGTGTGGCTAAAGGTTTCTGAGGGAATTAATATTATAAATGCAACCTCATTTTGCACCCCAGACTCTCACACCCCACTGCATGGATCACCCCAAACTTTCCATAACAATAGAATCCACCTTGACACTTTTTTGTGAAACTTTCATGAATATTGGTCAAACAACGCCAATTAGTAATATATATATTTAGGGAACAAAATTTAAAAAAACCTTAAAAACACACTGAAATAACCCAAAGGTTACAGTGACGTTATAGTTACGAAATAGAATTTTAAAAAACCTTAAAAATTCACTGAAAAAAACAAAGGTTACAGGGATGTTATAGTCTCAGATTACACTCATACAAAACCATTGAAATTCAGCAGTTATATTTATCTAAGCTAACTATAACTTATGACCTCTCAATGCATTTCTTATGACCTCACATATTAAATCATTCAATACATGGTCAGTGACATCTCAAATGACATCACTCATGACATCTTTGATGACCTCATTCAATGATTGTATTTTCCAAAGGTTTTTTTATATTAAACATTTACAATAAGGTACCCAAAATTTTAAATTAGTATACTTTGTGTACTATTAATGAGTGATTACATTTTTCAACATAGATTATGTGGGTGACTGTGTGTATGAATGTGTTAATGGGTATGTTTTGTGGCTGTATGGGTATGTGAATGGGTGTGCGAGTGGGTGTTTGAGCAGCTGTATGAGCGAATAAGTGGGGGTATGAGTAGCTGTAAGGGTGAGTGAGTGGCTGTGTGAGAAGCTGTTAGGGCAAATGAATAGGTGTGTGAATTTCTGTCTTGCCGACTGGGTGGCTTCTCATCGCTACTGTCAACAAGCGCTGGCTGAGAACAGGGTAATATGGCCTGTAGGCTATACGGCTTGGCAGTCAAAAACCTGGTCCATATCATCTGCCTTTGCAAAACCACCCTAGATATTTGTTGGAAATTCCTGCGCCCTCAATGGATACAGCAAGGAGTGAGTACTTGTAGGGAAGCCTTTCTGATCTGCTTCAACTCATCAGATAAATACTTCATTGCCAGGACTGTTAAGTATATCCAAGGAGTAGAGAAGGCACTCATAAAGGCAGCAGTGCAACACCAGGGGCTAATACATCAACTGGGCTCAACAACCGATTGATCTACACCTTTTGACTGGGGGAATAGTTTATCTCCTTGGTCAGTGTCAACAAAATATCCCACATTTTAACCGCCCTGCCCTTTCCCCCAGGCTCTTGGCCAATGGTTTCTATTTTAACCGTCCTTGATGTATAAAACACTCTAATTTGCTGCTGATTGAATACAGCACACACTTTTATTGACATTTTAAATGAACACTATCTGCGCTGCACCTTTTATTGACTCTTATTGTAACGATTTTAAATAATCAAACAATGAAATGTATTATTATTATAGGTGAGTAAGTACATGTGTAAGTATCTGTATAAGAGAGTGAGTGGGTGTCTGAGTATCTGCATGGGTGTTGGAAACTGGGCTTCATTGCAGATGTCTCCCTCATTTTGCCCCATTTTAGACTGCTAGATGCTATTTTGTTATGCTAACCAGGCACTAGTGCCTGTGCTCTTTCCCCTAAAAGTGATGTGATTTGGTACATCCTGTTGGCAATATACTTTGCCCCTATATGTCTCTAGTATATGGTAGCAGTGGTACCCAGGGCAAGGGTGGTAAAGGGATCATCAAAGCTGCAGCACTGTATTATGCCACCCTGTTTGACCCAAGTAAAAGTGTGTCTGCTGGACTGCTATGCAGCCCTGTGTGACCAGCCTAACTGCTCAAGAGTGACTCTGTACATACCAATTGCAGCAGAGCCACTCCACTGCCTGAATGTAAGTAAGTCACTCTTAAGGTTGTCCTCCTAAGCCTGGAAGGTAGAGTGCATTACATTAAAGGTGTAGACATATATGTCTATACATATATATCTCTACAGTAACCCTGCAAAGCAAGGTTATAATATAAGTGAACGGCAGTCCGTAGAGTAACATGGGCTGCCTACTGAGAAAACTCGATCTAGCCAGCTGCCTTATGTAACGACTGAATTGCGTCTAGTTTGGTGCCAAACACTGTGCTTTTTTACCCCCAATATGATTCTTGTGACGAGAGTAAGCTGGCATGCACAGGTGTGCCACCCTGAGGGGATGCCCCAGGATACAGTGACCCAGTGTCTTGGTGGGTTTCCCCGAGTCATTTGCCACCAAGACAAGAGTCCACCCCCCTGATAGCACTTTCCCAGGATGGAGCAAAGGCCTGGGCAGGAAGGCAGTCACACCACCTCCCTCTCAGGATGGCTACTGTTTACAGTCTTCAAGGCAGAGAGCCCCCCAAGGTTTTCACTGCCCTTCATGTGTAATTACCTTACTTGAGGACAAAGCCCTTCCCGCCCTTTCCTGCCCACCAGGAGGGAAAATCAGTTATTCAGGAGATATGCACCTACAAAAGACTAGCCACACCTTTAGGGTCGGTTAGGATGTCTGTACAGCCAAGAAAGGGCTCTGCCATGTTGGAAGACCCTAAAGTAGAGGACTCTGAGTGGAAAGGTGATGTCCACTTACAGGATATTGTCACTTCAGGGGCAGGTTTACCGCAGGGACCAGTAGCCCATTGACCACTGCAAGTGACCAAGTATCACCTGTGTTTTACCCCATTGATTTCAATGGGATCAGATTGAAATATTTCCTGCATTTATTTTTGATCACTTGTAAAGCCACAACTCCAGATGTATGTATGATATAAAGTTTGTTTTGGCGTCTATATTTATATATTTTTAAAAACCTGGTATCGGATTTTTTTTAGTTGCCTCAATTACTTATGCACCATAAAGGTACTGTAAAATGCTTAACACATATTCCTCCAGTAATTCCTGACTGCTCTTTGCCACATTACCAGGACTGAGCTAAGAATTATTGTTGTTGAATCCAAGGACCATCTCTGTGTATTGTGAGAATATTTCATGATAAAGCCTTATCACATAATATTCCACCTTGAAACAATGGGTGAGTGAATGCCTGTGTGAGTGTCTGTATAGGTGCAAGGTAGGCGTGTGAGTGTAAGAAAGTGCAGCTTTTTCCATGGTTAACCCCCATATTAGGAGGCTGAATCTCTGGTCTCGATGCTTCTCTTTATTCAACCCCCAAATATGAGCGAGGGAAACCTAGACCAACAAAGTACAGCATTAATGTCTTGGCTTCAGGCTGTAATTGACACTCTGGCCCCTGAACGGATAGAGAGGATAGAGAGGACCAGAGCGAAAGGGAAAGGAGCTCCTTGGTTCAATGACACTCTAAGAGAGAAAAAACAAGCTCTGCGCCAAGCAGAGAGAAGGTGGAGACTTAAATATAGCCTTGCGGAGTCTGACACCTACAAGGCCCTCCTGTCTAAATATAAGGCTGATATCCTATTGAGGAAGGCAGCTTTTTATGAGGACAGAATTGGCAGGGCCAGGAATAAGTAAAAGGAGATGTTCTCCATCCTGAAGGAACGCAGATGGAGGGTAAAGTCCCAATAAACGATCGTCCGGACTGTGATACCTTCCAGAGGTTTTTTCTACAGAAAGTCCAGGATATCATCATGAACATTACTAGAACCCCGGCCGACCTCAGGGTACTAGATCCATCCAATCCCCAGGACCTTGCCTGGAACTTGAACAGTATTCCACGTCTTGATCAAGGGAGTCTGGCGGCAATTGCTCACCAAATCAAATCAGGCTCCAGAATGGACACTTGCCCTCCGAGAATATTCCAAATGGCCTTGCCAGGCTTGGAAAGGCAGCTGCTGGATCTACTGAATGAGTCACTGGAATCAGGGTACCTGCCAGTGAATCTGAAAGAAGCCAGGGTTATCCCCCTCCTGAAATAAGTAGGAGCGGACACTAAGGCTTTAAAAAACTACAGGCCCATTTCCCAACTCCCTTTTCTAGCAAAGATCCTGGAAAAGCCGGTCCTGGATACTCTGGCCTACCACCACCATACATGTTTCTGACCTCATGCGGTAAAAGATTTTGCTCTCAGAGGCCGGGAACAATACCTGCTCTGGGCTGAGGAGCCTCACACCGCCTCCAAGCCAGAGTGGCATTTCAAGGCAGAAAGGTTCAAAAGTGATGAGGCTTTGAAATGCAACGCAGGCATCTCCAGTTAGTCTTGGGTCTCCACTTTTGGCATGACGACAGGTGGGAAAATTCATTCAATTAGGAGGTTTGCCCACATTCAGCCAGCACCACCTCTAAGGTGGAGCATGTGATGTGTGCCCCATTATTCCAACTCCTCCTTGGGATGGAAGGAATTAGCCTAGCAGAGACAGGGTTGAGTCTCTTTCCACAGGAAGTGGTCTTATTGATGGTGTAGACACCATAAAGGTAGGTAGCCCATTGGCTACAACTTGGTCCTCCCTTTAGCACCCCTAAATATAGTATTTTGATGGCACCCCTTGAACCTGAACCTCAGGTTCGATGGACCTAAGAAGAAAATGGACAAAGAAGAGTTGTTGAACCCGAGTGCCTGCTGGCAACTTTGGGCATGAAACCTTGCCAGCCGCTACAGAGACATTACCATTGTGGTGTTGTGTCTCATTCTGCTGCTGTGGACTCTAAAAAAACAGAAGGACCTCCACTCCAGCACTTACCAAATAGTCCAAGAACTCCCTTAGAGTAGAAGAACTTCTCTCCTGCAGACTGCAGGCACCAAACCCACAGAGTCTGGCTTACCGACTAGCTGCTCCCTGGCGACGCTGATGCATATAACAAACCAGAAGAGATACACCAGCTCTAGAAGGTTATAGCTGTCTCCCCACCGAGTGTGAAGAGACCAGGATCTACTGGAGCTGTACCGAAGAAATATCCTGTGTATCGGACTCTCTGAAACCTACACCAAGTTGAAAAGTTGAATCTGGACTCCAGCTGCCCAGGGAGCAAGCACCAGCTGAGTTCCAGCTGAAGTCCAGCTGTCCAAAAAAATCCCTGAAACCTGCTTGCCCCTGACTGCAAAGATTATCTTGATGCACAGAGCCCGGCTGATAAACCTGCTCTGCACCCAGCCTGCCCAGCCTGGATCCCGAAAAACCAACTGTGCTCCAATGCCCCCGAGGCTCTTGCAACCTAATCCCTTGTTTGGGGACCCTCGGACTTGCCTATAAGTCTCTCCGTTCAGCCTGTTTTTAGGTGCCCCCTTCTTTGTAGCACACAGGATACCAACTCCTCCTGCACTCTGCTGAATCTGGGATGCTTCCAATGATCCACTGGTGGTACATTGGACCATGGCCTGCTGGTACCCAGCATGTCTGTCTGGGTCCGAGTGGGTACGTGAGTCTCTGATTGAGTCTGTAAGTGGGTGTGTGAGTCTCTGACTGGATCTGTAAGTGGGAGAGTGAGTATCTGATTGGCTCTATCTGTGGGTCCATATTGTAGTTCAATCAAATGGTGAACTTAATTATCCAGACTGTCTTACTGTTGAGGCACCCCCATGGACCCTGTTGCCTGTGCCTTTCCTGAATTTAAGGTGGTACACAAACCTAATTTAAAAGGCTGCAAGGACCTCTGGATTTTGCCTCAGAATGGGCTTACTTGGTGCGCCACAACCTCCAAGTATGTTCCAAATCCTAGCGATGCCAGGCAGTAGTATTGTCACTTTTTCCTTACATCTTAGTGTTTTCCCTCTCCATGAGCTACAAGGATTTCTAAAATGCTAGACCGCATCATTAAAAAACTGACCATATTGGTTGTGGGCAAAGGGAACAGTATTCTATGTGCAAGGAGAATTCCTTGGTCCATTGCTTAACACGGTTACAACTAAATTAAATGTGATGGTCTAATTTCTAGAATGACTCTTTGACAAAGAAATTTATGACAACAGATCACATCTTAGGCACGCCCATGTGTCATGATATCTGCCGGGGGGAAACCGCCATTTAAATGCTACTGTTTCCACGCATAGCCTTTACCATGCATGTATTGCAACACATGCACCTTTACAACGCATATGCCTTTACTATGCATGTCTTTACAACTAATTAACGTTGTAAAGGTATGAATGGTAAAGGTATGTGCATGGTGCTGGTGGTAAGGGTATATGCATGATAAAGGTGCTGGAGTAGTAAAGGCTATCGGTGTTGTTAGAGGAAACGCTATCGGCGTCATTAGAGGAAATGGATAAATCCTTCTGCTTCCTCTTGACGACCTGTGCCATGCCTCAGAAGAGTTGACTGTTGACCAGTTATGGTAAAGGGGATTAGGCCTAGGGCGGGGAGTGCGGATTAGGACCTTGGACTTTATTTAGGGACTGGGGGCCATGGGTAGGTTGCCCCAGGGTACAGCTTCAACTTCAGAGCATGGTCGGGTTTTAGGTCAAGGGCTAGGTAAGTTTAACAAGGGCTGGGAAAGGGGGGAGGGGTTTGCGCTGGGGTATACGTCTTTGTGCAGGGGTTGGTACTTGAAAAAAAGCTGTGGGGTTGGGTTGGAATCTAGTTTTAGGGATTAGAGCAGGGGTTTGGGTATTTTATGAAAGGGCTAAGGACTGGGCGGGGGCAGAGGACCAGTTTAAGGACTGAGGGCAGGGGTCAGGTAAAACCTTTACCACGCATAGGCCTTTAACATACATGCCTTTACAACAAAATGTGTTGTAAAGACATGTGTGGTAAAAGCATACTGATAACAAAAAAATGTGTGGTAAAGGCATTTGCGTTGTAACGCAAGTGTGATAAAGACATGAGTTGCAACAGAAAGCGTTGTTCTGTCATACAACCGACTGCCGGCAGGTCAGAATGGAGACTTGTGATCACCAGTACCTTGAAGTCTTCCTCCAACATCACTGCGTAGTGCCCTCCCTGGAGTCGCCACGGCTGTTAACAACTGGCTGCGAAGTAGCAATGCTTGGCCAGAGTATAAAGGGTGTCCCACCACGCTGGCTACTGCGTCTTTAGATGACTCTCCCAGTCTTTCAAGCAAACATGGGCCAAGGATGCCAAATATCAAGATATTCATACAGAGTTCTCACCTGGACCTATCCCAGAAGACCTGTGACCACCTGGGACAGCAATTGGGCAAAGTGGTGGCCGAGAAGTTCAGCATCAAGAGTGCAAGAGCAATAATGTGCCAGCTGGGAGCCTCCAAGAGCAACTTGCTGTGCTTTTGGGAAATGTAGTCCTTTTTTTCTCTTTGCATGTACTGTCAGGAAGGTGGTGGCTGCAGCAGGGTACTACATGTCCCTTCAATGGCGGGATCTGCAAGGAACTTAAAGAGATAGCTGCCAATGAAAATGGGCTGTGGGCATTTCCATCTTAATCCACTAACCCAAGGTTTTTCTGCCCATCGAAAAGGTGTTTCAAAGCCTCATCAGGGGCAGTAAGCGCTATAGTATGTACAGTACAGTTACTACAAAGTAAACAACAGTGACTTTGAGAAGACAGCAAGTTTAAGAGGAGTCGGGCCTAGGTAGACAGAGATCCAAAGAGTGATAGAAAGGGGCGTTGTTGGCTTCTACTTCTTCGGTTTATGCCTGACCTGTACAAGACTAGATGCTAGCTCCCTGTAGGCATGGTCTCAGATTTGTGAGCTTAATTCTGGGACAATGGGAGTGTTTCTAGGCTTTCAGGTCATATATGTTTATAATACATTAATTGGCTATATCCCAATTATTTTCAGGGAGAAAAATGTAAGTACTCCTGAGGCAAGGTTTACATCCCCCCACCAAAAAAAGTAACATGTTGGGGAGCAGTGGCCAATGGGCATTAGGTCAAGGGAGACGAGTGTCGAAAAAGTTTTGGAACCACTGCCTAAACCTACTCTGCTCAGTGAATAGTATGAAAAGGTGTGTTTATTCACAGGCAGCAGAGTAAACTCCTCCTGATAATTACCCAGATGCATTGCTTACCTGTCTCCTGCTTTCACTTCCACATTCCGCAGAAGCCCCATTACAATGTCTCACTCAATTTACCTCCTGCAAGTGCACCACAGCACTGTGCCCCCAAAAACGAAATGCCTACTGTATGTGTCCGTCCCTCCCTCTGAGGCCCAGACACCACCAGTCAGTCTGCATTCCCTGTTTGCTGCTGCTTGTTGACTGCTGCTGTGTTGGCAGATTTGAAATACTAAGCAATCACACTCCCTCTTAACAGAAGCCTAAAGCTAGCACAAGGCCTGCTATAAGTAGCCAAATAACAGCCCAGCCCTAACAAATCATCAAAAGATGCATCATGAACATTAAAAAAACGTATTCTCATAAGTGAATCAAACATTTATTTTACATGTTTTAAAACCATACTCAGTATTCTCTGCTGACAGTCAAATTCTCCTTGAAGGAAGCGTAAAATATCTGTGTGCCACTTCCTAAAGCTTCTGTTTGATTTCTACATCATATTTGAATATTACAATTACATAATTTATTTTATTCAACATTGATTTGACATTTTTGCATCTGTAAATTCTTAGCTTAATTCATGTACTTACCTTTTTGCAAAGTATTCTACATTTCTGTCTACACTTACTTTCAAATGCTTCACACATGCTGCATCTCCATTAGAAGATGCTCACCACACTACTATTGCATGAAGTAACTTTTTAATTTATGGCTTACTAAATAAAGATCTCTTTCACACTATTTATCCAGCCGCTGGTCAAGTTGTACACAATCTTGACTATTTAGTAAATGACCGGCTATACAGCAGACATTATGTACCAAATTGTTTGCCGCTGGCTAAATAGCAGAGATTTTGTAGGGGCCGGGTAAATAGGCACTTCCTATTGTTTTATTGAAAATGTATTTCTAATGTATTCAATATCCTAGCTAACCTCAACAGGGTCCAAATCTGCACTAGTCCTACCCACAGCTTGGGATCGATCGTAGATCTAATCCTATCCAAGGCCAACTCCATTCAACTTGAATCCATTGTCAGTTGTGATTGGACAGATCACCATTGCATCACCTTCCACATCACAAAATCAATATCCTCTAATAAGGCACAAATTATGAAACCAAGTCACTGGATAAGTAACTTTAGAAACATAAACCTGCAAGAATGGACATCTATTAGCAATATCATGCTAACCCCTCCGGAAAACATGTCTGATGTCCAGGCCCTTACTGATCATTACAATAATTCAATGGGATCACTGACATAACCTCGACAGACCGAATATCGACTGGACAAAATATCGATGACAAATTATCGACTACAAAATTATCGATTGCCTATACTTAAACAACAAACCACAAAAATATCGAAACCACAATATCGACTACAAAAACAACGACTACAACAATATCGACTAACAACATTATCGATTTCTAAAACATCGATTATCACATATTTAAATGAAAAACAGTCAAAATATCGAATACAAAAATATAGATAGCAAATTGATCGATTTTTTAAAATATCGACATTACTACATCCTTGAATAAATCACTTTATTATCTTAAAATTTAGTCATACTAATCATAATTATTCAGATATTGTTTATATAAATCGATAAAATATATTATATATTTTCCTAACATTTATAACACAAAATAAATACAAACATACATTTTATAATACATAAACAATGTTTCGAACAACTAAACATTTCTTACTGCAAATTATATATATTCCTCCACTTTACAAATATAAAGATAACATTACCTATACTAAATAAGGCCTTACACATTAAAAAAACGTTAATTGGCGTCACCCACATAAGGAAAACAATTAGCATAACAGGTAAAAAAATTCAAATCCACAAATAAAAACAGACTATCAATTTAAACAACCAATCCTATTTCTGAAACAATTAGACTAATACTATATAAACAAGATTACAGCAAACTAAAAATGCAGCCTAAATCTCCTAACTAAAGGAAGACGAAACTCTGCAGGATTTCTGAAAGAAAACTGATTGACTTCAACATAAAGACAGCTACACCTATCTAAAGTAAGTACTACAACATTATTAGCCATCGAAAATGTAACTCTCAAACCTCACACCTATGTTTAAAAGCCAAATACCTAAAATATATGTTTTTTATTTTACTACTTATCCTACAGACAAAAAGAAAATACAGAAGACCTACACAACACCTGGACATCAAAAGGTAAATATAAATAAGTAAGTATATAATTGAAATGTAAATTCGACATTTAATAGATAGGTAACTAAATAGAAACTAGCTAAAAACCTCTATCAAAATATCATAAATACCACCGTACAAGTCAGAGGCCACCAAAGTCATCTGCGGCGTCCCTCAAGGATCCTCACTGAGCCCCACCCTCTTCAACGTCTACATGAGCCCCCTCGCGGCCATCGCACACCAACACAACCTCAACATCATCTCCTACGCTGATGACACCCAACTGATCCTCTCCCTGACCAACGACCCCGCCGCCGCCAGAGCCAACCTTCACGAAGGGATGAAAGACGTAGCCGAGTGGATGACGACCAGCCGCCTGAAACTGAACTCGGACAAGACGGAAGTCCTCATCCTGGGCTCCTCGCCCTCCGCCTGGGACGACTCCTGGTGGCCCCCCGCCCTGGGCACCGCTCCCAAACCAACAGACCACGCACGCAACCTGGGCTTCATCCTGGACTCCTCCCTCTCCATGACCAGACAAGTCAACGCCGTCTCCTCGTCGTGCTTCAACATCCTGCGCATGCTACGGAAGATCTTCCGGTGGATCCCCACCGAGACCAGGAAGACGGTCACCCAGGCCCTCGTCACCAGCCGACTGGACTAAGGCAACGCCCTCTACGCCGAAACCACCGCCAAGCTCCAGAAGAGACTCCAGCGGATCCAGAACACCTCAGCCAGACTCATCCTCGACATCCCACGACACAGCCACATCTCCGGACATCTGAGAGACCTGCATTGGCTCCCCATCAACAAGAGAATCACCCTCCGTCTCCTCACCCACGCACACAAAGCCCTACACGATCAAGGCCCGAGCTACCTCAACAACCGCATCAACTTCTACGCTCCCAAACGCCATCTCCGATCAACCAGTCACGCCCTCGCCGCCGTCCCCCGCATCCGAAGAACGACAACAGGAGGAAGGTCCTTCTCCTACTTGGCCGCCAAGACCTGGAACTCCCTCCCGACCGACCTGCGCCTGACCCAAGACCACCTCTCCTTCAGGAAGAAGCTCAAGACCTGGCTGTTCGAGCAGTAGCAGCACCCCCCCCCCCCCCCCAAGCGCCTTGAGACCCTCCGGGTGAGTAGTGCGCTCTATAAATGTCTATGATTGATTGATTGATAAATAGTAATAAAATATTTGTACACATTTTCTCAACTTCCACAGGTACAAAAAGATATACACAGAAAATAACAGTTTGAAGAACATCAACACCTGAAAAGAACTACTTGAAATCATCAAACGAATTACAGGTAAATTAAAAATGTATTAAACTGTATTAATAGAATACAACATTATTTTTTCAAAAAATGTAATGACATTCTCTTTTAATTACCTCCTAGCACTACAATACAATCATGACTGAAGGAGCTAAATTCATTTATTCACAAAAAGGGAAAATGCTTCTTTGTTACATGGGATATGTCTACACTCAAGAGAAACAAAAAGATTTGAAAGTGTTTTGGAAGTGTACGAAATATTATGCCAACAAATGTTATGGTAGAGCTATAACTCAGGAAACTACTGTTACTTATACTAAGGAACATAATCACCCACCCAATGTAACAGAAATAGAGATTAGACAAATGCTAGATTCCCTTAAAGAAGCTAGTACTAGAACTGATCAACCAACAACTGCTATTCTGAAACACCATTTAAGTGTACTTCCCCAACATGCTTCTAGCCAATTACCATCTATCGAATCCCTTAAAAGAACTGTAGCTAGACAAAAAAGAGCAACATGCACTACTCCTCCCACACCAAAAACTTTTGAAGAAGTGCAAATTCCCCCTGAACTCTCTGTAACTCACAATAAAGATAATTTTATACTCTATGACAACAAATCTAAAGATAAAAGAATTATACTGTTTGCCACAGCAAACAACATGACTAAACTTACCCAATGCCAAACTTGGATGATGGACGGTACTTTTTCTGTATGCCCCAAACCTTTTTATCAATTATACACCATCCATGGTCATTTCCAAAATGCAAATATTCCATTCCTTTATGCCCTTCTACCAAACAAACAGCAAGCTACCTATCAAGAAATACTAACTGAAGTCATTCAACATACTAACAACTATTTTCCACAAAAAATTATCATTGACTTTGAAACAGCAATGATAAACAGCATCCTTAAAACATACCCACACACAGCAATACAAGGTTGCTATTACCATTTTAATCAATGTATCTGGCGACATCTACAAAAATCTACCTTGAGTATCCAATACGCCACTGATAGCACATTTGCTTATCAAATAAAAAAACTCATCGCCCTAGCCTATGTTCCACTAACAGATGTAACTGAGCACTATAACTTATTAATAGACAGCCCCTACTATAAAAGAAACGAAGAAAGACTAAGCCCTATGCTTGACTACTTCGAAGACACATGGGTAGGAAGGCTACACAGATCAGGCCATAGAAGACAACCCAAATACCAAATAGCTTGGTGGAATGTCTACCTTAGCACACTAAATAAGGAAGCAAAAACAAACAATGCAGTTGAAGGATGGCACAATGCCTTCCAAGCAACTACAGGCCGAGGAACGCCTACCCTTCACAAATTAATACAATCCTTACAAAAAGAACAGAGTTACCAGGAGCTCCGAATGGAGCAATCAGTAACTTTGATCGGACCTAAACTCACCAAAGAAACTAAAAAAATGTATAACACACTCCAAAGTCAAGTTACCCTCTATCCAACTAGCAAAGGACTAGAATATCTATCAATGATTGCAAAAACTATTCTTTAAAACATTACATAACTATACACGTTATATTAAGCATTTTTTTTCTAAATTCCTTGATTTTAACATGTAACAATTTGCAATTAAATTATCAAATACATAATATTAACATATATAAAATGTATTTAGATAATGTATTTACAAAATGTTAGATACAACGTAAGTAAAGCAAAAATTAAAACAGTTTCCCCACCCATAAAATTTTTGGTAAATACTTACATTTCTGTTGCAGCTTCAAACGTAATCCAATTCCAAGCAATCCATACGACACCATTGCAAAAACCCATACAATCCATGGAAGCCCAAAAAAAATGGAAAAATACAAGCAAATCCATAGCGACTCCTTTCCAATGTAATAGACACGATATACGATAGAAAACCCGAAAATAGTAAAGTTGAAAAAAAAACGCTCCAGGAAAACTTGAAATCCAAAATATTTGTGTGCAAAAATAAGAGTATATAATACTCGTCACACAACTCTGATCGAAAACAGTAAAACGCGACGATAACCTGGAAAAAATAAAATACATACCCACCCACACAAAAACACCCATACATATATAAAAACACATAGTTATACACCAAACATATTATCTTAGTAACATTTAAACATATTACCTCACCTCACACACCTACAACGCGGTAAAAATCAAATATCGTACACTCTACCTAACACCGAACACACAATCTTCTCTTAATAACCCTATCTACATAAACCTAAACACACCACACATACACTAACAGTAACTTCATTAACTTGTAAAATACAATTAAAACAAACTTACCCTCTCTAACGCGAAGCAGCATCCAACCGCGATCTGTTGAAGCACCAAATAAGCCTAAGTAACATTACGCGGTTAAAAAGTAGTCCCTGTATACAGCAAAATCCTCTTTAATTTCTATATTCCAACACTTAAAAAAATACACTGAGTATTATATTAAGTGTAAATAATTATTTAAATTGTAGAAAATTATTTCTTAAATATTCATTACTTTCAAATAATTATTCAACTGTTATGTGATACTTTAAATAATATTTGATGATTTATATATACATTTTGAAAATAATCTATATGTTAAACAAATTTGCATCTATAACTTTGTTACAAATAATTTGTTTATAAAAATAGCAAATATTAGTTTAAACATTATGTATGTATATAAAAATGTATTTTTGTGTTTATCTATGTAAAAATTAATATTATAAATATGTTCAATATTCATAATATTAATTTAAAAAAATATGATTACTTTGTAAGAAACAAAAATTTTACTGTTACAAAAGAAATGTACATATTTATCTATGACAATATATTCAATGTCTATGTGAATAAAATAATTGTTATTAAATGAAAAGTACATATTACCAATTTGTTTCTTTAACTATTTAAATTACAATATATGTTAATAAACATAAAATTATGTTAATATCATTTATGTGTTAAAAACATATATATGCACTTCATATATTTTTTGGGATAATAAAAACTGTTTAGTTAAAAAATTCAATTGAAATTAAAAATAAATCTCTACTTACAATTTATTTTTTATATGTTAATAAACTGTTTTTCATTTATTGCATTTAACCCTGTGTATGTTTCCTTCTTTATTATTGTATATAAATATTAATTACATATGAAATATTCTATATAAAAATGCATTTTAAATTTTAATATTTTTTTAAATGTATTAATCTTTTAAGTACTACAATAACAATAATTATAATTAATATAACATTTTTCTATGTAATGTAAAAACTTTATTATAGTATCCTACCAATAATAATTATTTCTATAAAAAATGTCTTCTTATTTCCACTGCACCAATTATAAACTCACAAAACCATACTACACATTAAAACCATACAAATTACAATTCCCATTTCACCAATTGTAAACTCATGGAAGGTGCTGGACACTGAACCCATACTAATTACTATTCTCACTCCAGTGGGTGCAACAGTAGGGAAAGTAAATACTTCATATATTAATAAATAAATAAAAAAATAATATCAATAAAAAAATGTAACAAATGATTAACTATTTAATTTAACATAATAATTAATATATTAAAATTACTAATTAACTATCATTATTTCTATTACTTACCTATTAATACTAATTTACAACTAATTCCCAATAATTTTTTTGATAATTATAAATTAATTTTCAATTTTTTTCTATTAAATACAATTAAATAAAAGATGTATGACGTTTGAACACATACTTTTACAACGCATACCTTTACAACGAAACTTTAACAACGCAAATATCATTACACCGCATTTATTTAAAACGAATGTTTTTACAAAGCAAATACCTTTACAACGCATAGCATTACAACATAAGTATTTATAATTATATAATATTTTATTTAATGTAAATTAATAGAAAATAATTTAATTAAATGTATTTAAATTTAATTAATTTAATGAAAATTTAAATTTACCTTATTTTTACCCTGTACCCCTCTACCCCAAAACCCCAAACTGACCCTGAACCCTAAAAACACCCCTTTACCCACAAACTGAAAACTGACCCTGAACCCAAAAAATACCCCTTTACCCACAAACTGAAAACTGACCCTGAACCCTAAAAATACCCCTTTACCCAAAAAATGAAAACTGACCCTGAACCCTAAAAATACCCCTTTACCGACAAAATGAAAACTGACCCTGACCCCTAAAAATACCCCTTAGCCCACAAACAGAAAACTGACCCTGAACCCTAAAAATACCCCTTTACCCAAAAACTGAAAACTGACCCTGAACCCTAAAAATGCCCCTTTACCCAAACACTGAAAACTGACCCTGCACACTAAATATACCCCTTAATCCACAAACTGAAAACTGACCCTGAACCCTAAAACTACTCCTTTACCCAAATACTGAAAACTGACCCAGAACACTAAAAATACCCCTTTACCCAAAAACTGAAAACTGACCCTGAACCCTAAAAATACCCCTTTACCCAAAAACTGAAAACTGACCCTGAACCCTAAAAATACTTCTTTATCCAAATACTGAAAACTGACCCTGAACCCTAATAATACCCCTTTACCCAAAAACTTAAAACTAACCCTGAACCCTAAAAAAAACCCTTTACCCAAATACTGAAAACTGACCCTGAACCCTAAAAATACCCCTTAACCGAAAAACTGAAAAGTGGCCCTGAACCCTAAAAATACCCCTTAACCTAAAAACTGAAAACTGACCCTGAACACTAAAAATACCCCTTTACCCACAAACTGAAAACTGAGCCTGAACCCTAAAAATACCCCTTTACCCAAACACTGAAAACTGAACCTGAACCCTACAAATACCCCTTTACCCAACAATCCAAACCTATAAAATTTTAAATATAATTATATACTTACCAACACTTACGTTGTAATGGTATGCGTTGTAAAAATACCTGCATAGTAAAAACATTTGATCTAAATACATGCGTTGCTATGGTTTTTGCGTTGTAAAAGTTTCATTGTAAAGGTAGTGCTTTTTAAAGGTTGTGTGCTAAACGTTGTATACCTTAAGTAAATATTATTATTTCCTTATTTATTATTATATTACTTCCCAGTCTATTCCCCTAAAACAGACAACCCACTACAGAAAAGTAAAAATTTAATGTAACATATTTAGCAATTAATCAGTTAGATTAAATTATTTTCCAATTATATTTTAAATAATGAACATTAATTTTTTAATTAACAATTAATTAAATATTACTACCAATTAATAAATTTACATATTTAATTGATTATAATTAAATTACTTCCCACCCTATTCCCCTATAAACTCACAACCCCCTACATGACATAAATTATTTAAAATAACATAATTAGCAATTAATCAATTAAATTAAATTAATTACCAATTACATTTTATATAATTTAAATACATTATTTAATTAACAATTATTAAAATATTACTACCAATTAATAATTTTACCTTTTTAAATAATTATAATAAAATTACTTCCCACCCTATTCCCCTATAAACCCACAACCCGCTACATGACATAAATTTTATAAATTTACATAATTAGCTATTATTCAATTACATTAAATTAATTACCAATTACATTTTATATAATTAAAATATATGATTTAATTAACAATTATTTAAATATTACTACCAATTAATAAAATTACATATTTAATTATTTAAAATTAAATTACTTCCCACCCTATTCCCCTATAAACCCACAACCCGCTACATGACATAAAATATTTAAATTTACATTATTAGCAATTATTCAATTAAATTAAATTAATTACCAATTAAATTATATATAATTAAAATATTTTATTTAATTAACAATTAATTAAATATTAATACCAATTAGTCAATTTACATATTTAATTATTTATAATTAAATTACTTCCCACCCTATTCCCCTATAAACCCACAACCCGCTACATGACATAAAATATTTAAATTTACATTATTAGCAATTATTAAATTAAATTAAATTAATTACCAATTAAATTATATATAATTAAAATATTTTATTTAATTAACAATTAATTAAATATTAATACCAATTAATCAATTTACATATTTAATTATTTATAATTAAATTACTTCCCACCCTATTCCCCTATAAACCCACAACCCGCTACATGACATAAATTATTTAAATGAGCATAATTAGCAATTAATGTATTAAATGAAATTAATTACCAATTAAATATTATATATTAAAAAAAAAAAATTAACAATTAATTAAATATTTATACCAATTAATACATTTACATATTTAATTAATTATATTTAAAATACTTCCCACCCTATTCCCCTAAAAACCCACTACCCGCTCCTAGAAATTATTATAGTATTTGAATTATTTTTTTTAATTATTAATTATTTTTTAAATTATTTCTATATAAATAAATGAAAAAATAACATATATTTTAACAATAAATGTAGTAATAAAACATTAAAACAGTGTACATTTAACTATTAGATATTATTTATATCCATATTAATAGTCGATATCATGACAGTCGATATCATGACTGTCGATAACACAACTTTCGATATTTTTGAACTACTAGAAAAACCGATATTTTTTACTAACGATATTACTTACTCGATATTTTATCAATCGATATTTTTTAACATACATAAAAATCGATAAAAAATACATCGATATTACTTACCTCGATATTAATGCCATCTCGATATTTTGGAGTCGATATTATGTCCATTCGAAATAAAAAACTCGATATTTAGACTGCACACCAATTCAATGATGAACATTTTAAATGATATGGCACCTCTCCAGCTAACAATAGTGTTCACCAAAAACTCTAAGCCTTGGTCAATTACACCCTAAACATGGAGAGATGCAATCTTAGACTTGCGGAACACTCATGGAGAGTCTCCTCCGCTCTCAATCACCTCAAGCACCTAAGATTGCAGAAAAGTATTTACAACAAACGCACACGCATCGCAAAAGCTAACTTCTTTAGGAAGCAGCTGGACGATGCAAGAAAGAGACCTTAACATTGTTTGATCTGGTCAGATCACAGTCTAACAGGCCACCCAACCCTATATCCGGATCTATCGTACAACCTAACTGTGAAGACCTTCTTCCTTGAAATGACAGAAAAGATTGAAAGTGTCTCCCCAAAAAATAATGCCTCATGGAGTTTATCGAAATCTATTGACAAAACTGCCATTCTAAAACTCCTATCAACACTTCAGCATCCCACTCCCCTCAAATCTCTCCACGGAAGAAAAAAATGCACTTCTCCCATTCTGGACCAACATCGTAAATGCTTCACTACTGCAAGGGACTATACTAGACTGCCTCAAATCTGGACAGATATTCCTATTCTCAATAAACCTACGGTGGATCACACTAACTTAAATAATTCCCACCCTATCTCTAACATCCCAAAGCTTTCAAAGCTCCTTGAGAAATGTGCCCATACCCACCATGCAATCACATTGACCATTTCCATCTCTTAGACCAATATGAATTTAGCTTCTGTCAGAACCACAGCACTGAATTGGCCAATACTCACATAATCAATGATGTGCTGCAAATGCTTGATCATAATGAATCCTGCCTTCAGGTCCTCCTCGACCTCTCATCAGTATTCGATACAGTGAAACATGACAGCCTCTTTGAGTTATTGGAGCGCAGGATATGACTTTCTGGTCTTGTCTTAGACTGGTGCACATCCTTCCTCTACAATAGATACCAAAGAATAAAGATTAATCATTCCCTATCTAACCCCATGCTTGTCACATTAAGTGTTTCACAGGGTTCCACATTACCACTCACTCTCTTTAATCTGTTCTTGGAATCATTAACTGAAATTCTGAAAGCATCAAACATCAAGTATAACATGTACACGGATGAGACCCAACTTTATCTGAAAATCTCCTCTTCTGAAGATATAAAACCTCTTAATGCTACTCCACAAAAAACTCAAAAGTGCTTGACTTGCAATCACCTCAAACTAAACTCTCTCAAAACAGAATTCCTTGTAAGTGCACCCCCAAACACTCACTCAACATTGCGGAGTGATTGAAACATCTAACAGCTCTCAAATGTACTCCAGATGTTTCTTGACTCCACAAAATCACTGGGAATAACGTCACAATGAGCATCCTAAGGAAAATTAAACCCTTCCTCCCTGTTAGAAATAGGATTTCTGGTTGGCTAGGTCATGCGCCTAAGCCAGGCAGAAACCACCACTCTAGTCAGGGCAAGGAGTTACACACTGAAGATAACCCCTGCTCACCACCTTCGTAGCTTGGCATGAGCAGTCAGGCCTATCCCAGAGGCAATGTGTAAAGCGTCTACGCAACACACTCACACAGCAGCGACACACTACGCACTCCACAAAAGAAACTCCACACAAGGTTATATATTAATAGCCTTTGTATGATCCATAAAACACATCAGAGCATAATCACATATATACACTGTACCACCTGGCACTTGGTAATACTTTACAGGGGATTATATACATTACAGGGCCAATTGGGCCACTGTCATAAACATTAGCACACACAAGTAGTGAAAAATAAACACAACCAGTAACTACTGGTAAAGGTGCTCTTAGCGCTACACATTAGGCATCAACATCCTGTCATCCACTAGGACCATATATTATGCAAACTATAATATTCACCTTGGGCCCCTCTTAGGCCTGTACCTAATCGGCAGTGCACGGTAATTACTTATTAGGTGCACACATCACCTCAGAGCCTTTTGCCCGACCAAAACATGGAGGCGATCTCCAGGCCATCTGGCCGTAACCTTTTGGGCCCATCTTAGGCTCCCGCACATTACCCTCTGTCCCAAAGTCAGGGCTCTCCTAACCATGCACTCCCTACGCAGCTGCCCGCGATCCGGGGAGGCAGCTGTGAACAGTAAAGCTCTCCCCCAAACTTGGGGCAACATCCAAAAAGTGCCTCAGGGCAATCTCCATCGTTGTGGTGGAGGGAAGCCGACACCTGGCTCCCCCTCCTCTGCCTTAGCTCAAATGGGTAAGGCTCTCGCCTTCCCAGGTGATCGGAACTTAATGTCAGGAAGCTCAGCCCCACCCACCATTGCTTGGGGGCAGAAAGGTTCTGCTCCCAACCCTCTGTGGCGGGTGTCTCAATTTTGGCTGTCGCAGTAGATTGAGAGCACAAGGGGAATGACGGCCGGCACCACACGGAACAGAGTCTCCGTCAACTGCGCTCTTTACTGGTCTCCTCCTTGTCTTCCTCCCAGCAGTGGGCCCCGCCCATAGCCAGGCGTGGACCTTGCCTGTCTTCCGGCCGTCTGCTTCACGATTGGCTTCTCCTCTTGAGTTAGCCTCGCCCCTGGTCAGGCAACGAGCACCCGACTTCCATTTTGTTTTGCAGCAAGAGCCCACGTCTCTGGCTCAGAGGACAGCAAAATGTGAAGCACCCATGACTCACTTCAGGTGTGCGACACAGCGCTTTCTCCAGGCACCAATAAAAAAATGTGGGGTAGGCACCTGCCGACAGTGTCTCCACGGCGTCTTCCTGCTGGCTTCTCAGCTAGTGGGCCCGCTCCTAAGGCTCCGGTGCTAATATCAGCCCTCAACCCTGCGTCTTCTCCATGGGGGGAGCCAGCAATACACTATCCTCTACAGGGCCACGAAATCAGGCGAAACGAGCAGCGCTCTGCCTGTCTCACACCTGCAGACAACAGCAGGGAGCAGGCAGCGCTTCTCTCAACAAAGTGCACGTGCAGGCCAGCACCCTGGGTCTCCTGGTCAGACAGCAGATCTTTCAGCTGCCAAGCAGGGCAGCAGGTGAGTCCCCTAGGGGTGGTTCCTCCTGGCAGTCTGGTAGCCTGCCGGCACCAAGTTAGCACCAAGCAGCACAAGCACACCTTTCAGGGGGCCCCAATACTTATACCTGTCTAAACCAGTTCGGGGGGTACTTAAATATTTCATTTACAGTGCACAACAACCTCCTTTGTTAGTCTAGGCTCTGGCCCCAGACACATAGCAGAGGGGTGGAGCAAGCATTGTGGAAGGCAGGCACAGTCCTATTCAGGCCCTGGTGCTACTCCTCCCACCACTCCAAATGCAGATGGGCCTATTCAGCCTAGCGCTGACTCACTCAGCCCCTCTGGAGCAACTGCACTTCCCCAGCCCGTCACTCCAGAGCCAGACATGCAATACACAACAGGCACAAAGACACATAGCACACAGAAATGCCCACTTCTAAAAGTGACATCTCTAAAATAGTGATAATAAATCTGCGAGCATCATTATGCAGCATATATTACCACTATTCCAAATATACCAAACTTTATCACGCTACTCCTCTCATTTACCACTGAAACACATACCAGGGAATACCCAATGCATTCCTATGAGAGGGCAGCCTCACAGTAGTGAGAAACCAAAATGGCTTTTTGTCAGTACCAGGACATGCCACACAGTTAAGGCACATGTCCTACCTTTCACCTACAGCGCACCCTGCCCATGGGGCTAGCTAGGGCCTACCTTAGGGGTGACTGATATGTAGTAAAAAGGGGGGCCACAGACGTGACACCCACTTTATTTGCCTCGACACAACCACAGTAAACTGCACACGCAGGCCCTGCACTGGCAGAACCCTGAGACAGGTTTGAAAGGCTACTTTGGCGGGTGGCGCAAGCAGCGCTGCAAGCCCACCCGTAGCATTTAATTTACTAGCCCTGGGTATAGCGATACCAATTTACAAGGGACTGATAGGTAAATTAAGTACGCCAAACAGGTGTAGGCTAATCTTATCAAGTTTACCATAGAGAGCACACGCACTTTAACACTGAACAGCAGTGATAAAGTGCCCTGAGTCCTAAAACCACCAACACCAGGTCGGAAAAAATACCAGGAGGAAGGCAAAAAGTTCAGGGATGACCCTGCAAAAAGGGTCATCCCTTCGAGGACTTCAAGCCCTAGTAATCTCCAGGCTAGACTATGGAAATGCAACCATTTCAGGCCTTCCAAGATCAAAGTAGGCTCCCCTTAGGGCCTTACTTCATTCAGCTGCTAGGCTCATTACCAGTTCCAAACTCTACAACTACATCACACCAGATCTGAAATCTCTAAACTGACTCCCTTTTGAGGCAAGAATTTGAAAATCCCTACCTTCTGAAATCCTTTTTTTTTAAATTTATTTTATTGGTTTTCACAAAGTCGGAATCTTAACAAAGTTACTAAAGAAAGATAATTCAAGACCCCCCCCCCCACCCGCCTCCCACCTTCCATCTTCATTACAAACCAATGGCACAGATACTTATAGACAAAGATGAGGAAAAAAATAAGATAAAGCCGGGAAAATGTGACAAGAGAATATGTCTGAAAAAAGAAAGAAAAACAGAAAGAAGAAGGAAAGAAGAGAGAGAGAGGTAAAAGGAGACAAGGTTTTGTGGATTTCTGGTGGCCGTTCTATGTCTCTGTATCCACCTGTCCTTGTTGATCAATCCATTTGGAGAATGCCCCCCAAACTTCAATACCCATCTTCCTTTTTCTTCGTCCTTTCTTAGCATATACAGATTTTTCAAGATGGTATGTGGCAACTAGTCTAGCCAACCATTGTGCATAGGAGGGGGACTCTGAGTCTAACCATCCAGAAGAAATGCATATCCTCCATACTGCCATTGCGACAAATATCAGCCCTTCTTCTTTTACTCTCAAGGAGTCCGATTGTGTTCCCAAAAGAATAGTAGTAGGGTTCAGAAGAATTGATTGATTTGTTATTTTACTCAGTAAGTTCTGTATTCTGAGTAGGGTGAAGCTAATGACTGGGCATGTTGCAAATATATGTATAGAGTCGGCCCCTATCTCAGAGCAGCGCGAGCATAGTGTTCCTCTCCCAGATCCCCATTTCATGATTTTGCTAGGTGTCATATACAAAAAAAATATAGTTTTGAAGTGTTGTGCTTGTAGTTTGGCCGAGATAAGGATTTGCTGTGATAAACACAGGGAGTTGAAAAATATGCTTTGAGGGGAATCAAGTTTAGTGTGCCATTTGGAAGCAATAGTTTCTAGATCATCAGGGGTTTCCTTGTTTATTAATTGGTATATACTTCCAATGCGAGTAGAGGTGTTATTCCGAAGAGTGTTCATAAGCTCGACCTCGGCAAATCCGTGGGCTCCTCCCACTTTCCTGGCAAGGTAATCGTAAATAGCCATATATTTAAATAGGTCTTGACTTTTTAATTTGAATCTAGTCTGCAAAGTTGAGAAGGTCTCAATTCCCCTAGTTGTTATAAGGTCCCCTAATTTTGTAACCCCTGCTCTATGCCATTCGGATAGATAAGATGAACTAAATATAGCAGGTAGATTGTTGTTATTAATTATAGGGGAATAATAGTTATGTCTACCCATTCCAAACGTTTTCCGGACATGGCGAAAAACTTTATAAGAATTCATTAGCGTCTTAAATTTAACGCGGTTGTAATATCCATAGGCTGTTTCTCGGACTAGACAGCCCCATTGTTGTTCCCCTAACAAGGACCGGAAGGGTGAAGGCAAAGACGGATCAACTCCACAGGAGGATTCTCTTAACAAAACTGAGCTGTATTGAAGGACTGCCGCCCAGTAATATAGGATGATGTTGGGAAAAGCCCATCCCCCTCTGTCTTTCGGTAACGTAAGATGTTTTAATGCACGTCTAGGTTGAGCGTATGACCAAATGAACTGGGTAAAAATTTGCTGAAATTTAAGTAGATCTTTTTTGCTGAACTCAAGAGGGATACAGCGAAAAAAATAAAGCAATTTAGGAAAGTAGGTCATTTTAATGACATTGCACCTGCCAACCAGCGTTAGGTGTAAATTATCTATTTGTTTTAGTGCCTTTTTAGTCTGTACAGCAAGGGGAGCCAAATTAGTTGCAACTATTTCCTCCAGTCTAGGTGTTACTAGTACGCCCAGGTATTTGGCCTTTAGTACCACTCTAGCATCGGCCCAAATGATTTTATTATTTGCTAATATCTGTGTTTTGCTTTTGTTTAGGGCGTACCCAGATAATATACCAAATTTATGGGCCTCCCTTTCTAGGGCCTGTATAGAATTGGCAGGGTCTGGAGTAGTGATGGCGAGATCGTCAGCATAGGCCAGGATTTTACAGCTGTTTTGAAAATATGTTACTGGAGAAATGTTGTAATTCTTCTCTATTTGTTTAATAAGAGGGTCTAGGTAGAGTGCAAACAGTAACGGGGAGCAGGGGCAGCCCTGCCTAGTACCTCGAGAGATTTTAAAGGGCTGCGTCAGATGTCCATTTATAACGACGCTAGCGGTTGGATTGTAATAAAGTGCCTGCGCCGCCTGCATGAACCTACCCCCGAATCCCATGCTGTCCATTACTCTCCAAAGAAATTGCCAGGAGACCCGGTCAAAGGCCTTTTCGGCGTCGAGTAGTATTAATGACATCGGATCTCCAGCGACTTGAGCAGCATCAAACAGAGTAATAACTCTCCGGACATGTTCAGTGGTCCCTTTCTTGGGTATAAAACCATGTTGCCATTTTGAAACAAGGGGTTCCACTACTCTAGATATTCTAGAGGCTAATACCTTGGAGAAAATTTTAGAGTCGCAGTTGATGAGAGTTATTGGTCTGTAGGAACCCATATCTAGTGGAGATTTGTCCTTTTTTGGAAAGATAGATATTCTGGCACTAGACCAAGAGCTTGGAGGTAAAGTGCCACTGAAGATGGAGGTAATTACTTCTAAGAATATAACCTTGATTTGGCTGGCAAAGATTTTAAAAAACTCGACAGGAATGCCGTCAGGGCCAGAAGCTTTTCCGTCAGGAAGACTTTTGAGGGCATCCAGGATTTCTTCCCATGTGGGGGTGAGGTCTAATAGTTCACTTTCTTCTAAGCTAAGCTTGTTCAATTCGATCTCGCTAAGATATTCAAGAATCTTTCTATCTAGAACTTCGGTCATGCAGCAGTTTTCTTCCTTGTATAGCTTAGCATAAAACTCCTGGAACTCATGTCGGATGCAGCTAGGATCGGAGACCTCGGTGCCTGAAGACAATCTAATTTTGTGTATCTCATTAGAGGTAATTTGTTGTCTCGTCTTAACAGCTAAGTGATGTCCGATACTGTCACTACACTCATATGTCTTCTCTCTTGCTGCTGCCCACTTAGCTGCCATTTTACTCAAAAACACCGCCCCTATTTCCGCCCTAGCCAGGATCGCTTCTTGCTGGACTGGCTGGCAATCTAGTCCTGCATGGATTGTTTGAGTTAGCTTCGTTTCTATTTTTCTTAATTTTTCCTGGAGATCTTTGACCTGGGCTTTTTCTGTTCTATTTTTTTGAGCTGAGAACCTAAGAGTCTCACCTCTAATCCCTGCCTTTAAAGTGTCCCATACTATCATCTGGGAGGCAGAGCCAGTATTAATCTCCAGGAACTCTGGGATCCATCCTCGCATATGATTGATGTAGCTTGGATCATATAATAACGCTTTCTCAAAGCTCCATCTAGAAGCCTCTCTGGGTTGCCCAAACTCTCTTATAGTAAGAATGATGGGATTATGATCGGACATAAATCGGGGTGCTATATCTATAGTAAAACTAGAAGCTAATGATGCGGAAACAAAAAAATAATCCAGCCTAACCAATACTTGGTGCGGGGCCGAATAAAAAGTATACCCAGGTAGTGAAGGATTTTTGCTCGCCCAACTATCTATCAGTCCATGAGTTTGTAAAAGATTGGTTAGGGCTTGGAAGACTTGGGGTTTCCTTCCTTTGTATTTCCAGGTTGTGTTAACTTCCCAGTTACCTGGTAGATGTATGTTAAAATCCCCGCATAACACTATCGGGGTGGGCCAGTGTGCTAATTCATTTGAAACCTGATTAATAACCCCGGGATCATCAGCATTGCTCCCGTATAGTGAGCAAAGAGTAAGAGAAATGTTGTTAGGGAGTTGAATCTGGGTGATAGCCCACCTTCCTGATGGATCTGATTTAGTTCGTGGGTTGCTAATAGCAAATTTTCTATCGGTTAAGATTCCGACCCCCTTTGTTTTAGCCCCTTGTATGGTGGCGCCCACTACTTTGAACCCTAATGTGTTTAGCAGATGTTTTTGGGAATGTTCTACATGGGTTTCCTGTAAACATATTATATTTCCCCCAAGCGTTCGCAAACCCATAGCCACCTTTTGTCTCTTTGATGTATCATTCAGGCCACAGACATTGACTGAGACAATTCGTAGTGGATCTAACCTAGCCATCTAAAGGGTGTTGGAATGGTCATCTGGATTCCATAAAAAATTTGGTGTGTGTATGTGTGTGTACAGTGAGTATCTCTATGTGCCTGCAATAGCCCAACCCTCCCCTCCCACCCCACCCCCCAGGGACCCCCCTCCACCCACCCACCCTCCCCCTTATGTGAGCAATCAGGCTGAGCCTGAATGATGGAGGTCAATCATGAGCCGTGGCCGCCAGCCATGCCAGTCATCTGTGAAAAAAAAAGTGGCCAATGCTAGACAAAGTACTCAAGTGATCCATCATTTAAAGTTACAGTCATCCCCAGTTCCTTCCGTCCCCTTCTTCCCGCCCTTTCCCCATCAAAGGAGGAGTCAAGTTCTGGGAAAGGACATGGGGTACGAGAGAGCGAAAGAAGAAAAACAAAGGAGAAAAAACAGACTAATCTAGGGGGAAAAAGGAAAGAATAGCATTGTTATACACATAGAGTATGCGCAATCCAGAGTGTATGTCAATGTTTTCCTTTTCTATTCTATCCCTCTATAGAGTGGGAGATAGCGTCGGATTAGCATCAAGTAGCCAGTTAGGTCGTTTGTTATTTTGCCCCTTTTTGTCCTTTCTTTCGTTTAATCTCTTCCAGATACTCTCTGGCTTTGATCTCTGATGTAAAGACCTTGGTAGTACCAGACAGGATAACTTTCAGTCTTGCCGGGTTCATAAGATATACCTCTGCACCTAGTTGTTGTAAGGGAGAGATCAGCTGTCGCAAGTGCCATCTGCGCTCAACAGTCTGATGGCAAAAATCCGGCTTAGAAAAAAAGGTAATCCCATGAGCTCCTTTTTTTGAATTGGGTCGAGCCTTGTCGTATACCAACTGTCTCAGGAGGAAGTTGCCAAAGTATACAAGGAATACCCGGGGCTGACCTTCAGCCACATTACCATTCTTGTGTTGCTTCTTCAAAAAAAAGGGAAACCTATGTGCTCGCTGTACTTCACGGTCCCAGTCCCATTCTGAGTGTTCTGGGAACGAGTCTTGCAGCAATTTGACAATGAACTGTCTGGGGTCTTCCCCCTCTTTTCCTTCAGGAATCCCCAACAGGCGCAGGTTGTTCCGGCGTTGCCTGTTTTCACTTTCTTCCATTTTCATCATTAGATCTGTAAGACAAGCAGAGTTGGAATCAGTGACTTGTTTGGTTGCCTCTGCCTCTGTCTCCAAGTGTTCAGTCCTGGCCTCGACCATGCCTACTCTCTCGCTGATGTCTATGCAGGTCTTGTTCAACCGTCTGAGACCATCCTGTAATTTCTTCGCTGCTTTTTTGGCTGCCCGATTTTCACCTCTCACCTCTTCCTGGAAATCTTTGATTGAGGTAAGTATGGCGGCGAGTGAGGGTTCCAATACCTCATTTGTTTTAGCTTGTAGTCTTCTCGGGCTACGCCTCTGTGAAAGTGAGTGTAATGTGATCGGTGAATCTTCCTCTAGATGATAAGACATCTGTGAGTCCGAGTAGTCCCATTTGAGCTGACTCCTTCGTTTAATCTTGTTCCTTGATTTTTTGGGACGGACGATTGTACCAGTGTTGTCACGGGGGGCCTCGCTTTCCTCTTCACTGGTACTGTTAGTGTTGCCTTCGCTTTCTTCTTCTGTCTCACTTTCCCTTGACGAGCTCGGAGTGCTGTCTGATACTGAATAAAAGGCCTCCTGACCAACTTCTGGGGTCCATGGGGTGGCAGAGCCAGGAGGAACTTCCAAGCTTCGAATAACAGTTTCCGTCTTTGTGGGGTGATCTTTGGTGTTCAGTTTCTCAAGGGGAGTACAAAGGGAGTTAGCATTTTTTCCTTCGTCTAGCTCTGGATGTTCACTTTCCATTGGAAGTGGGGTTAAGAGGGGATCAGGCTGATTAAGGGGACCAAGTGTATGATCAGGTTCTTCAGTTAAGACTTGCAGTGATAGAGAGGTTTGCTGATTGACAATCAGATTGGGGAGAACTTCTAGGTTTGAAGAGGCGTTGTTGCAGTCCAAACTGACAGCAGGTGTTTGATCAGTGTCCCCATGATCGCTATTCTGCTTAGAGGAGTCATCAATTCTGATGGGGCACTGCGTATTTTTTATGCAACTTTTAGTCGTGGTAGCCTGGTTTTTGGCCGCTAGAAATATTTTAGCTGGGGGAGGAGAAGGATGCACCGAACTGGCATCTTTATTGTCTCTGAGGTCTCTGAGGTCTCTGCTAGTAACCCCAGCCCCAGCCCCTGCCCCTGCCCCTGCCAGACCAGCATTCTTTTTGGTGCCAATAACCCCACTGACCTGTTTGGGCTTATTCTTGCCAGTGTCGTCTCCTGCTAAAGACTCCTTCCCTGCAATAGGTGTCTTCGCCTTTAAGTTTTTTTTGCCCCCACGAGAGTTCATCTTTCTGGCTTTGTTGTCAAAATCTGCTCCTTCCGTTGTTCTGATCTGCCCCCAAGATCCAAACAAAGCAGACAGTACTGTACAGCTCAGCACCCGGAAAGACACTTCCCACCATCCAAAGCGGCGTTTGTTAGTTTGTTTCGCCGAGTATTCAGCTCGCGTCTGTGTCCTGAACCAGCGGCTGCTGCATGTAAAGGCTATGCCTGCTGGAGAGGTTTTACACGCGGCGGAGAACACCAGCAAATCTGCACGGCAGGTCGCTTCACTGCAGCGCTTCCCCGCTGTTCCAACGATCTCCCCAAATCGTCCCGCGGCTCCGGGTGAGTTCCGAGGTAATCTCCGTCGTCTGCAAGCTCGATGCGTCCGAGCCTGGAAACCCAGCATCACGGATCCGCAGGTCAGGTAGCTGATCACCTGAGAGTTCTACCTTCTGAAATCCTAGTTAATGCATCACCGGCTTCTTTTAAAACACAAGTGAAATTGGTATTGATGAACAAATACTTGCTCTAGCTTACAGGACCTCGACTCATCAACTTTAACTATTTACACTGGCTATACTGCAATATGCTGCTCGACACCATAGCTTGCTATGTATCTTTATGGGTCTAGGAGTAGGTCCTCACCCCGCCCTCATAACACTACTTCAAATACTGTTACTTTGACTGTTTTTATTGCTTTGATTGTTTGCTTTGTTTACTTTTTTATCTTGTTCATGTGTAAAGCAGTCGGTTACCCTCATGGGTCATGTCTGTGCTATATAAAACTCTATATACATAAATAAATATCAATTTTGTAAAGTCGCCAAGTACAGTCATTCAGTAGTCTCCAGAGCATCCATCTCTTGCTAATGTCCATTTGACTAGCCAAACACAGCATGCGTGCAATGTTGCAAGATACAGGGACAGATGCAATTCTTTTATGTTCACAGGCTTTAATCCTGTGCCTGCTCGAGCTAACTCTGCCCTTGATTCCTGAATCTACTGTGTGAATGCCGTTCAATTGCGGGGTTGTTTGCTGGCTGTTTTCAACAGTGGAAAACTACTATAACTAGTTATTTTGCATATAGCCCATGCTATTGCACATCTGATGTTTCTCAACGCTGTAGATTCCAGATGTATAATTATTACAAAACTAATGGGACACAGTTAACTGACTGCAGAAAGGTGGAAGGGATTTGCATTTGTAAACTACAGATCACAACAGGGTTTACTGCAACTCACGGAGGCTTAAGAGCTATATAAAACTATAGAGCCTTATTCAGAGTTCGACATTCAGTGGAGGGGTTATTCCGTCAAAAACATGACGGAAATACCATCCGCTGTAATATTTATGTATGAAGCACACGGTTCTGCAGAGCACTAACAGTATGTTATAATCAACAAAATTGATAAGGAACACAGAAAGTTTCTTTTTTTTTCTTCGGTATGGAGTTTAATTTTTTCTCCAGGTGAACATACTGTTATTGTTCTGCAGAATCGTGTGCTTCATACATAAATTGTTCTGCTTATCGATCTCAGGATCGAATCAGGGGGAGTAGGGTATTTGTCCACCACCATTGGCTGCACCGCACGTGAAAACCATGTTGTCAAATACTTATGTAATGAATGTATGAGCGTTCCACACCTTCTAAACACCTATCTCTGCCAGTAAATATGCCATCCGCTGTATTGCAAATGCATTGTATTCAATGGCACATTAGTGATACCGTCCGCTGTATTACAAGTTCATTATATCCAGTGGCACATGACGTTTGTAACGTTGTCACCTGTCTGCCATACTCTACATTAGGCCCATAATCAAAATGCAAGTGTTCCAAGTTTATAGCGCAAATGTAACCTGTGCTGCCATTGACCCTTTGCTATTAGTGCTACAAAAATAGTGTTTAAAAACATACGCTTGAAGCCTGATTTTCGGGAGATAATTCAGATTACATATGTGACTACTTTTTATCTGTGTATTACTGAAAGCAACAATCCATATTTTATAGAGGTATTTACATCGCCTGTGAAAAGGAGTCCTCAGATTTGGTGGTTACTTTTATGCACTCATTTGTATTCCACGTCTCCAGATCCCTACCAGGCATTTCCAGCCCTTGGTGCCTCCATTTAATAGTGACAGGTTCTATCAACCATGGCTGATATTGGTGAGTCTTGTAAAGGGAGAAAATAGGAATGATATGATTCAGCCTTGGGGAAGGCTTGCAAAGAAAGACACATCTAATAGCAGAACTGTGGACAGAGACTCTCCCATCACCTGGAAGGGACCACATAGCCCTTATTGAGGTTGTTCAACATATTACGTGCCCTGCTATGTTGTCAGTGTCACCTAATCACACTGTAGCAGGCTTGCCCATAAGCCACCTCAAGAGAATCTAAAGAGAGATGGCTGCTTGGCATGTGGGGTAAGGCTCACAGCTGAATCCTGCCTGATATATTGGTCACATTTCAAATCGAGGCAGAGACTATTCCAGATATCCACCCTCCTGAATTTAGTAAATAATTACCTTTATTGTAAGTAATGGTAACATCTATTATTCATGTAGAAACAACAGAGGTGTAGAATCAGTGGTATAAAAGTGCTGTTGGGGGCATTGCCAAGATGGCGGCATGAATGGACGTGTTCTGCTGGTGCTCTGTCCCCGCCTGGTTAAAGAACAATGAATAGCCCTCCCCAGTTAAAAAAACCACTGGGGGAGTCACGAGTCATCAAACAGGCGGTGGCCACCCTGGAGCTCCAAGGGGTATGTTTGGAAGGCCCGTCAGGAAGCAAAGCGAGCCGAGACCTGCACTCGCTGTGTGCTGCGTGTCCTTCTGTGTTGGAGAGAACAGGCTGAGACGAGAGCTGAGGCCCAAGTCCCTGAAAAATAGAGGCCTCCCAAGCACTGATCTGAGTCCCTCAGGGAGCCACGTGAAGAGCATCCATTCTCCCCCGAGACGTGCACCATGGATATGGGCCACAAGTCAGCCTGGGAGCTGTACTCAGCGGGCTGGAGCTGCAGCGGCGACAGTTATCGGTGAGTGTCGCGCGGGGAGGATTGTTGTTTGGTGGTCTGGCCCGCTCACCCCCTTGAGGTGCGCAGCGCCCAGGGTGCCTTCCAGAGGATACTGCGCCAAATGTGGGAAGAGGCCCCTTCCCCACTCCCCTCTACTTTGTTGTGCCACCAGAGCACGGGGTCTCACCTGTTACTTGGCCCCAGTTCATTGCCCTTGGTGGACTGCTGCCTGGGACTCGGTGCAGCTTTGAGGCCAGGCCAGACCAAAGTACCTGGGAAAGTGTGGGCCACCCCACAATCTTGTCCTGCGAGTATCTGGAGGCGCTGTTCGCGATGCTGCACGAAGCCCTACAGATTGTGAAAAAGGGTTTGATAATGGAACTAAGGGAAGCACGCAGGGACATAGATGAGGTGGGGTAGAGAGTGGTGGCCCTTAAAGATGGCTCGTTGGCCAGGGACACAGGAATAGAAGCCCTCCAGCAAGATATCATCTGCCTACAGGTTCCACAAATTGACTTACAGGCCCACGCCGAAGACCTAGAAAATAGGCCTAGAAGAAATAATGCCCGCATCCGGGGAGTCCCTATGGGCATTGAGGGCTATGTCCAGGCCTATTCAGCAGCATCCTGGGCAAACCCGCACCAAGCAGCACCAAGATAGATTGATGCCACAAAGTCGGTCTCCCAAACGCACTCCCTCATCCGCCAGCAGATATCCTAGTCTGCGTTAACAACTTCACAGATAACGAGGCTATTCTCAAGGACGTCAGATCGGATCAGAAGTTATAATTCTGGGGTAATTCGGTTCAGATATTCCAGCACCTTGTGGCCACTACCTTGCAGAAGCTAAAAGAGTTCCTCCTATTACCAGTCACTTGCACTCCCATGACATAGCATACTCCTGGGGGCCACCCATTTCATCTTACCTTCCAAACGGGCGGTAAAACATACCAGGTACATTCCCTTGTAAGGTTCTCAACCTAGATCTCAAGGTGCAGTATCCCACCTATCCCGGCAGATGACAACGTGCCTTCGTGAAGACTTCTGTAGGACAAGACGAGGACCGTGACTCGGGTGTCACCGCCTGACCCGGCCACCATGGCTAAAGAAAGGTCTTCGGCATTGCACTCCCTTTCCAGTGACAGCAAACCAGATGAGGACCCCCCCAATGAGGTAATGTTCAATGTGCTGAGAAGATGATTCTTTGAGGGTGGGGTGGGGTGGGGGTGCCTAACCCACTTTTACTTGAAGACTTGCTACGCCTTGGCCATGGCGGCCCCCTCTTGTTTGGTTCTTCTGGTTATGATGGGCTCAAGTGTTCTTATAAATATTCTAGTTTTTGTTTAGGTTTTGTAGTGAATATGGGTGTTCCCCTTTCGAAGGGCCACACCAGAACAGGGCGGTTTGCCATAGGGCCATTAAGAATCCTCCCCTACAGTCTAGCTACTTTCATTTCTCTAGACCATGGAGCTCAAGGTGCTGAACCTCAATGTATGCGACCTCAACAACCCCATCAAGAGGTCGGTAGTTCTCTGTGAAGGAAGTGGCCCGATTCAGGACACACAGGTCACTAATGAGCATCTATCAGCCATTTCATACCAAATGAAGAGTCGGTCAGACAGTAGAGAATTCAAAACAATATCTGTTTATTCAGGTACGCTCGGAGTGGAGCCCAGTCTGCCCAGTCTGTAGGAGTGCTGCAGAGGGACTGAAATCGACAAGCATGAAGATACATTATGTACATTTCATAACTGTGATAGTACGCACCCATAATGGAATTTTCTAGGCAGGTGCTGCAAAGCAATGGAATACGAAAGAAAAACAATCTCAGTGCTCATATCTTACAAAGTTACAAAGTCCAAGGTTACTCCAGTCGGAACTGTCACCAGACAAGTGGGAGAAGGCCTGTGTCTAGGGAGTAAGGTATGTACTAATATAATCAGTCTATTCATTAGTGAAACAAAACCCAAACTTGGAAAAATGAAACCCAGCAGAGACCTTTTCTCAGAAATAGCAAAGTATTAGTTTCGATCATGATTTAAGATGGCGTTTTAACAGAAAATGGGGCAGCGAATGCTATCTTACATAGGGTAACGCGCAAGCAGAAACTATTCTATTTTAACATCTGCCTACTAGAACACTCACAGGGTGACATATGCCTACTCAAGGAAACACACCTGCTTCCTCAAGACACACATAGAATGCACACCAAGCGGTTCCCTCAGCAATTTTGGTCATCAGGGAAAGGGAAAAAAGGGTGTGTGTCTATTCTTTTCTCTAAGCGCTTCTCCGGGGTGGTCCTGGGAACATTCCTCGAGTTTAGAGGCTGCATGCTGGCCCTCCAGTGCAGTTCAGTGCATTCTACTTCACTGTTTCTTCATTGTACACCCCTAATGAGAGACAAGAGAACTTTATAACTGACTCCCTAGCAAAAGTGCTTCTTCTCCCAGATTCAGCGATTTTACTGGGTGAAGATTTCAACATAGCAATGGACGCAGAACAGGACCATTCATTGTAGAGAACTGAGCAATCTGGGGATCTTTCTCCTGAGGGATTGGCTTAGCTTGCTGATTGTGGGTTGCACGACGTTTGGCGCTTGCAACACCCTGATGAACGTGATTACACTTTTTACTTAAGACGTATGTTCACTTAGACTACTTTTTAGCCTCCCCTCTATATGGGTTCGGGTAACTGCCTCTTCCATCGAACCCCGCCTTCTATCTAATCACGCTCCCATCATGCTCTCCCTGCGCACTTCCTCCCCCCCACCCAGACACCATCTTGAGGACTCCGCAAGAAGTTGTTACACTCCCCTGACACAGTCTTAGCAATCAAGAAAACAATAACAGACTACTTGGCCCTTAATGACACGGGCGCTGTGGCTCTCTCTTCTGTATGGGAAGCTTTAAAACTGGTCGCTCAAGGGATCTCTCATTGCTTTGGCAGCCCATAACAATAAAATATGGAAGACTAAGCAACAGGAACTGCAGAAATCCGTCCGGGAATTCGAATCCATCTATAAACGTACCAATGCCACCCGAGTTTGGAATAGACTGGAACAAGAAAGGTTACAACCCAAACAACTTGATCACAACAGGGACGAATTTGCAATGCTATGTCTCAAGCATAAACTTTATGTGGGAACCAACAAGGAAGGATGGAAGCTTACCCACCGCCTGCAGTCAAGTTCATACAACCGCGCACTGGGCCTGAGGTGACTGATGCCTCCAGCATAGCAGTGGAGTTCCAGGCATTTGACACCAAGCTGTACGCAAAGGAACCCACAGTGGTAACAGACCCCAGGATATACGCCCAGACTGCAGTGGTCTCACCTCTCCCACCTACCAAAACAGAGGCACTTGACCAACCTGTTCGAATAGAAGAGGTAATACCGGCGATTGCTAGGCTGAAGCTAATGAAATCGCCGGGCTCAGACAGGTTCAGTGCTGCCTTCTATAAGACGTTCTGCCGGGAATTGGCAGGAATTAGCCCTGTTTCTGACTTGACTCTTTAATTCCTTTTACGATACATGCACATTAACGGAATCGATGCTACAGGTCTCAATTTCAGTAATACTTAACCCAAGGAAAGACCCTAATAAATGCAGCTCATATCGCCCCATCCTCTTCGAAATGTGGACGTGAAATTGTTCGCCGTAGTGCTAGTCCAACACCTTAACCCTTTGATGCCTGGTCTCATCAATCCAGATTAGGTGGGGTTTATCCCCTCTCGCCAATGTGGGGACAATACCAAGCGCATTTGCCATCTCATTGACATGGTGCAACGCTCACGGCAAGAGGCTTTGCTGTTGGCTGTTGATGCCGAAAAGGAGTTTGACCGAGTGCACTGGCCTTATCTGTTTACAATTCTTCAATGCTTTGGAGTAGGCAGACAGTTTGAGAAGTGGATTAAAAGCATTTATAGCACCCCTAGCGCCGTGGTGTGGGTCAATAGGTGAGTTCCCGTGGGCTCGCCATTGAGAGAGGTACACAGCATGGCTGCTTGCTCTCTCCACTTCTCTTCGCCTTGTACATGAAGCCCTTTGCGCAGAGGTTCAGGGACAACTGAATGCCCGAAGGCAACGGGCATTCAGTTTGGGGCCGATCACCACCTGATTAGTCTCTATGTGGATGATATAATTTTCTCCATCACCCGACCCCTGTCCTCCCTTCGGCCATTGTCTCAGATTTGAACGAATTTGCAGCAACGGTTGGCTTCCAGGTGAATTCGCAGAAATCGAAAGGTGAAAGGTTTATATCTTACCACTAACCTAGGCATGGAACAAACTTTACGATCCCAGTTTGACTTTCAATGGGTTGATGCAGACCTCCCCTTCCTAGGTCTTGTTCTTGCGCAGTGTCTCGCGAAAACTGCCCAGGCTAACTACACCAGAGACTTTTGACCCTAATTCGCATAGACTTAGAGCAATGGCAATGATTGCCCCTCTCGTGGTTGAGCAGAATAGCGGGGGTGAAGAGGAATCTACTCCCCAGGGCTCTCTTCATCTTTCAGACACTCTCCACCTCCCGACGTGAACAACCTCCAAAGAGATAGAGGCCGTTTTACATGGATGAAAACAAAGCCCAGATTGCAAAAACAGATGCTGCAACAAGCACAATACGAAGGGGGACTTGCAGTACCTAATGTACTTCGTTACTATCAGGCTGTGCAGCTGCGATACCTGGTGGGGAGGAACTACCCTATGACGGAGAAGCACTCGATCTTCATGGACCAAACAGTGGCAGGCGCACACATTTGGTGCAAAGCTTGACTTCCTCTGGCCCATAGATCATGGGACCTCTACTCGTCTCTGATGCTGAAAATATGGGACAGGTTTGGGGAGGTTATTGGGCTTTCATCCTTCCCCTCTCCAATGACGTCTTTGTTTGCAAACCCAGAGTTCCTCCCGGGTATGACTCAGGGCATCGTGAAGCACTGGGTGGCGGGTGGTTGCAAGTGGATTGGTTGCCTTTTTATCACAAAGGTCCTATCCCTTTTCATCAACTCAAGACTCACTATTCCGTAAAGGGAAGTACCGTTTTACTCACACACAGCTGACACATTGGTTGCTTAACACTGAGAAACGGCCCAAGGCCAGCAGAACCATTACCCCCTTTGAGAAATGGCTATTCCTTAAAGGAGACGATAAGAAGCTCATTTCTGAAATCTATCGCCATTTGATGAAAGCATCCCACAACCACAAGTCCCCAGGCCATATCTGCTGGGAGTCAGAACTTGGTCGAGCCCTTACAGACAAAGAATGAGAAGACATATTTTATAGGGTGCACCACACGGCACACAATGCAGGGCACACTGAAACAGCATACAAAATTACCTTGTACTGGTACTACACTTACGCATGCATTCAAAAATATAATACAGTGTGATGGTCAGTGCTGGCGGGGCTATGGCAATCTAGGGATGCTGCTGCATCTTTTATAGCATTTTTCAAAACTTTCTACGTTCTGGGAGCTGGTTCTGGAAGACATGGATAATGCCTGTAACACTGAGATCCCATGATTTCCCGCTTACACCCTTCTGAGACTTCCCAACGCACTCACATATACTCTTCAGTCTACCAGAGGACATCAGATTGCACTGGCCCTAAACGCTACACACTGGCTTCTTCTGGCCAAGTGGGGCACAAACAAAATCTCAGACCACAGATAATGGCTTCACCAGCTTTGGTCCCTGATGGGTATGGAGAGACTGTCGATGTCGACTGGCACTGACCCTTCATCATATACGAAAATCTGGTCTCCATTCATTGCCATCCAGTCCAAAGATTTCAGGGAATAGACGTGCCCATATTATTTGCATATCCTTAGGTTGCTGCTCACTGCACAGGAGGAGTCAGGGGCAGTGGGAATTGGATGGTGCTTAACAAAAATTAGTCAAGCTAGGCACTTTACATTTGTGGGATGCCCCGGTCCGAAGGGGAAAGGGTGAGGGGTGGGGGTTTGCTCAAACTGGGCTATGTTTTCAATCCTTGTTTTATTAATATTCTTTGGAATGCATAACGAACTGCTGCACGCAGCAACACCAAATGGAGATTGATTGGAGACAGCATTAAACATGAAGTTCATTGTACATGCTAACAAGGCTCCAATGACTCCTAATCACTTGTCCCCTGTACGTGGCCGGCCCATAGTGGGTTGTAGGTGAGAAGCTGTGTATTACCACGGTTACAGTGCAACAACATAGCTAGTTAGACTTGGTACTGTTCACCCACATGCAGTTAAACCCCATGGCCAGCCTGGTTCGGGTAGTAGGCGGCTTGCTGTGTAAGTGTTTCTCCATTTAGTCAGCCAATGAAGGATTTGATCCTAAAAGTACTGTTGCATGAGAGTTTTTTGGTCATTTTATTTTCTCCACATTTTCTAGGAGCATAAAAGCAAATGCTGTACACAAACTTGTGACTATCCATCAGCATAAGATTGCACATTGCTGTTTTGCACAATACGCCTTAGTATTTTTTTCACACCACTGTCACTGGGCAGCTACCACAAGCGAGCACCATCTGTCCCTCAGCTTTAGGGTGAAGGTTGAGGTTGTGTGTGGGTGCAGGGATAGCTGTGTGTCTGTGTGATGTGGGGTAAATGGTGTGCAGGGTGAGAGTGTGCCTGTGTGTTAGGATGTAGCACATTAAAGCTAGAGCCACTTGGCATTGTCCATGCTTGTTATAAGCACTTTTTTCTCACTTGGCTCTACTAGTCATTTGTCCTTCTTTCCCTTACACAAATTCAAGAATTACCACCTCATCTCAAAGCTCCTCTTGCCCGCCAAAGTCCTTGAGAAGGCCATCAACCACCAGTTCACGAACACCTGGAGAGAAACAATCTGCTGGATGCCTCTCAATCCGGTTCCCATACCAACCACAACACGAGACTGCCCTGATCGCGGCCCTGATCCTCCTCGACCTCTCAGCATCGTTTGATACCGTATCCCACCACACACTCATCAACAGACTTCACTAAATCAGGATCCAGGGAGAGGCCCTCAATTGGATTGCATCCTTCCTCACAGAATGAACCCAGAGAATCCATCTACCATCCTTCAACTCTTAACCAAAGAGCACCATTTGCGACATCTCTCGAGGTTCATCCCTCAGCCCCAACCTGTTCAACACTTACATGATGCCTTTTGCAGACATCGTCAGAACCCATGGCCACAATATCATATCCTACGCAGACAACATCCAGTGCATCCTCTCGCTCTCAGAAGACCCGCCCGCCAATAGTACTGGCTTCCACAACTGCATGATGAGTGTCGGCGACTGGATGAACACCAACTGCCTGAATCTCAACATGTACAAGACAGAAGTGCTGTTTTGTGAAAAACACGTCGCCATCGACTGACACCTGGTAACCCTCTGACCTCGGACCCACACCTACACTGACAGACCACGTCCACACCCTTGGCATAATCCTGGACTGCAAACTCTCCATGAAATGCCAGATCAACGCAGTCTCCTCCGCCAGCTTCTACACCCTCGGCATGATCTGAAAGGGTAAACAGACATAATATCGACTACAAAATATCGAATGGACATAATATCGAGTACAAAATATAGGCTGGACAAAATATCGAATGGACAGAATATAGACATCAAAAATATCGTTTTGAAGGTAAGTAATGTAATATCGAATGTTAAAAATAAAGAAAGTTAAAATATCGAAGTATATAATATAGGTTATTAAAATTATCGGATTTTTAATATCGATTTTTTTAGTGTTTATTATGTTATTATATGTGTGAAAAGTGTGTATTTATGTTATAATTAATTTTAATTAATGATTTTTGTTTTTTTAAATTTTTGCTTAATTTAATTCTGTAGCGGGTTGTGGGTTTATAGGGGAATAGGGTGGGAAGTAATTTCATTATAATTAATTAAATATGTAAATTTATTTATTGGTATTCATTTTTAATTAATTGTTAATGAATTTATATTTGGTAATTAATTACATTTTATTTGGCAATTAATTTTAATTAATTGATTAATTGCTAATTATGTTCATTTTACTAATTTATTTTCTGTAGCCGGTTGTGGGTTTATAGGGGAATTGGGTGGGAAGTAATTTATTTATAATTAATTAAATATGTAAAAATATTTATTGCTATTTTTTTAGAATTAATTGTTAATAAATTTTTTATGGGTAATTAATTAAATTTTAATTGCCAATTAATTTATTTTAATTGATTCATTGCTAATTATGTTAATTGTACTAATTTATTTTCTGTAGCGGGTTGTGAGTTTATAGGGGAATAGGGTGGGAAGTAATTTATTCATAATTAATTAAATAATTCAATTTATTTAATTGTTTTTAATTTCAATTAATTGTTAATTAATTTTTAATTGTTAATTAAATAATTGTTAATTTGTAATTAATTTGAATAGGTAACTAATAGTAAAAATTAATTGTAATTTGTAATTTTAATTGATGAATTATTAAATTATATTAAATTGGTAATTCATTTTAATTAATTTTTTATAGATATTAATTGATACTGTTTTTAAATAATATAAGAAGTATTTACTTTCCCTACTGTTGCACTCTCTGGAGTGGGAATAGTAATTTTTACCCCTACGCTATCCAACGCTTTCCCTACTGTTGCACCCACTGGAGTGGGAATAGTAATTTTTACCTCTACGCTATCCAACGCTTTCCCTACTGTTGCACTCTTTGGAGTGGGAATAGTAATTTTTACCCCTACGCTATCCAACGCTTTCCCTACTGTTGCACCCACTGGAGTGGGAATAGTATTTTTTACCCCTACGCTATCCAACGCTTTCCCTACTGTTGCACTCACTGGAGTGGGAATAGTAATTTTTACACCTACGCTATCCAACGCTTTCCCTACTGTTGCACCCACTGGAGTGGGAATAGTAATTTTTACCCCTACGCTATCCAACGCTTTCCCTAATGTTGCACTCACTGGAGTGGGAATAATAATTTTAACCCCTAAGCTATCCAACGTTTTCCCTACTGTTGCACTCTTTGGAGTGGGAATAGTAATTTTTACCCCTACGCTATCCAACTCTTTCCCTACTGTTGCACTCTTTGGAGTGGGAATAGTAATTTTTACCCCTACGCTATCCAACGCTTTCCCTACTGTTGCACCCACTGGAGTGGGAATAGTAATTTTTACCCCTACGCTATCCAACGCTTTCCCTACTGTTGCACTCTTTGGAGTTGGAATAGTAATTTTTACCCCTACGCTATCCAACGCTTTTCCTACTGTTGCACCCACTGGAGTGGGAATAGTAATTTTTACCCCTACGCTATCCAACGCTTTCTCTACTGTTGCACTCACTGGAGTGGGAATGGTAATTTTTACCCCTACGCTATCCAATGCTTTCCCTACTGTTGCACTCTCTGGAGTGGAAATAGTAATTTTTACCCCTACGCTATCCAACGCTTTCCCTACTGTTGCACCCACTGGAGTGGGAATAGTAATTTTTAGCTCTACGCTATCCAACGCTTTCCCTACTGTTGCACTCTTTGGAGTGGGAATAGTAATTTTTACCCCTACTCTATCCAACGCTTTCCCTACTGTTGCACCCACTGGAATGGGAATAGTAATTTTTACCCCTACGCTATCCAACGCTTTCCCTACTGTTGCACTCTCTGGAGTAGCAATAGTAATTTTTACACTTCTGCTATCCTACGGTAATAATATTGGATATTATTTAATTATATTATGTTACTATATATAGATGTTTTAACAAATATGATTGCAAAACATTTTTTTTATAACTTTCATTAAATATTTAATTATTATAAGGTAATTTAAGTATTTTTAAGTATATTTTAGTAATTAATTTTTAATATTAATTTAATTTAACATTGTTTTTAATAAAGTCGATATTTTTATAAACTATATTTTTGTAAATATATTTTTTAATCGATATTTTGGTACTTACCTGTTTGTAGATACAAAGTCGATATTCTGTCTGTCGATATTTTGTCGCCGATATTTTTGATAGTCGATATTATGTCCCTCGATATTATGTCAGTGATCCATCTGAAAGATCTTCAGATGCCTCCCAATCAACAACATGAAAACTGTCACCCAAGCTGCAGTCACTAGCCTGCTGGACTGTGGTATCACCAAGCAACTCCTGGAGAGACCCCAGAAGATACAGAACCCAGCTGCCAGACTCAACCTCAACCTCTCCCAATGGACCCACGTCACCCCCACCCCAGGGACCTCCACTGACTCCCCATCCAGAAAAGATGCCAATTCAAGATGTTGACACACATCTACAAAGCCCTCTACAACCAAGGACCAGCATACATCAACCATCGCCAGAACTTCCACCAACCCTCCAGACACCTATGATCTGCCTCACTCTCCCTGGCACACACTTCCCACATCAGCCCAGAACTCTATTGGAGGAAGATCCTTCTCCTATCTCGCCACCAAGTCCTGGTATGACTATCCCTGACACCTCTGAAAATCATCCTCTAGCCGGGAATTCATAAAGGGATTCAAGGCCTGGCTTTTCAACTGATCCCAGCAAGAACCTATTGCCAGGATACCTCTTGAGCGATTAGCCACGCCCAACAAAACCGGTTTGATTGACACTCCTCTGTTTGCCTTCACAATCCTCTGGCATGCCTGGGAGGCAATTCACTTTTTGCCTGCCCTGTCACTTTTTTCTACTGCGTGTGACAATATCCACATTATTCAAATAATACATATCAGACAAACCCCTGTCAAGCTCTTTTTGCACAAAGCAGTCTTAAAGCCCCTGAAAGGTTTTTTATATTCAAGGAGGGAGAAAAATCCATCTCAAGCAACACTGACAAAGGAATGGTGAACACTTCTTAACTTGTCAGTTACTGAAAATGTCACAAGCTGCTATTATCATAATGCAATGCAGGACTTTGCCAGCAGTATGCCCTCTATCCCCGTATTGTTAAATCTCCTCTGAGAGTGATTATATTGACAAGCCTCTTGACACACCTGCCCAAATTGGAGTGGGACTAGTCCTGACGAAATGCAACCAGCGTTTCAAGCGACCCAAATGTGGACTGCATCTTCCTGTTAATGACAGGCATCACCCAGAAACCCATTTCTAGGAATGCAGAAACCTTGATTGCACCAACTGATTAGAAACACTTCCTCACTTGTGAGCTACTGAAGATATCAGGAACAGCATTTACAAGAATGCCCATAGACGTCATTTAGAATGAAAAAAAGATCTCTTTATTCAAGGCAAGACAACATTCCCAAAATTCATCTTCTTCCCCTTTGGTTTATAGACTAGTTAAACCCTAAAAGTTAATATGATGCATGTACATTTCTGTACCACTTCCTCAACCCCTTAACCAAACAAACTGACTCCATAGCCCCCTTCCACCTCCAAAAACAGCAATGAAGAAGCCAACTGGGCTTCATTATTTCTTGAACCTCCCGGTCTCATTTTGTAACTACCTGCTCTCTCTCAGACCTAATGGTTACTTGACTGTTTTACCAGCTCAACCAGTCTTTTCGCACCTAGCCTTTCGGGTCACTTGGCCACTCTCAGGGGTGTTTCATCTCCTAACCATCCTCACATCCCTGAAAAAGTTAACTAACATTTAAATATTTGACTAGCCCACCTTGTTTCCTTCTCTTGATTTAATAATGTTTGGAAAAACTCTACCCAGATGGTGGTATTTATTTTTTTCCAATTAGTCAAATTTAGTTTCAAATCCATGAGCTTCATCAAATGTATCTCCATCCTTCGTCCTCTGTCCTCACATAGAGCAGATGGAGCCCATTCTGTAAATGCAATCTGAGTATTTGAACTCTGTGGGCCCGATTCACAAAGGTAAACTTGGACAAGGTAAACTTGGACATTTGGTCTAAGCTTAGACCAAACATGTACGTTTACAAATTTAGGAATTTAGGCCTGGGCAAAGCTCGTGGAGTTTCACTCCATGGAATTCGGCGGAGGTGCCGAAAAACTCTGCCAAATTTGGCAGGCAGAGTTCCAGGAGTCCGCAGAGTATTGCTCAGCCAACCTTAAAATCAAAGAACACAGCTTGAATTTAACATAGGGCAACATGATAGCCCATACATTATATTTCCGGGAGTCGGCACTTACTTGACCAATGGCAATTAAGCTATGTCCCAATGCTATACTTGCGAATGTACAGGTCTAGCAGCCGCACAAAGCTCCCTTGATGAATATGAGTGTCAAAGGCGTCACTAAACAAAAAGACACAAATAACCTGTCCACGCTCTTGAAACCTTTGCTGATTACACTTAACGGATGACCGGGCTGAGGTCAGAGAAATCTGTTATCTTGAGGTGTGTTCTTTGGAAATCTTCCAAACCGCCTGCTCTTTGTTTGACCCATGCAGAAGCATTCCACCAAGAATTTCTTATTGAATGCAGAATTCTGGTGCAGGATTCTTTAGTGCAAACTAAGAAGATGCAGCACCAGCAATGTTAGACAATGTTCACGCTGCATGCGATGATTCTCACACTGAACGTCGTTGTGCAGATCGCACTTACAGAGGGGGCCATCTTTAATTGGGTGGTTGGGGTGGCAAATCATAATTTGTATTCTAATCATTTCATTGGAAGCATATGAAAATATTTGGTGTATGGTTCCCCATGCCTGCTGCCCTTGAGGTTAGCCATCACACCTCTAAGAGTCAGCCTTCAGGCGAACATAGGGGCATATTACCAAGGGTGGCAATAGGCAATTATCGCCGGTTTAGCAGCCGTTTTCTGCCGCTAAGCAGCGATAATTCTATTGCTCTATTAGCAAGCTGTCGCTAACTGATGTTAGCGACAGCTTTTAGGCGATAGCGAGCGGTTTGGGGCCTGATTTGCATGTCAGCAATACCCAACCTGTTAGCGATTAAAACAGTCGCTAACTTCGCTATCGCCTATTAGCAAGGCAGGCGTAGCGATGGAAATATTCCCGCTATCGCCAAAAACCAAAGCCTGCTCAGACCAGTTCTTAGCCATGTTATCTAATGGGAGGTGGATAACATGGCTAAGAGCATTTCGTCGCTAATGCGTGAATATCGCTGTATTCTCAGCGATATTCGCGCAAAAACCAAAGCCTGCTCAGACCAGTTCTTAGCCATGTTATCTAATGAGAGGTGGATAACATGGCTAAGAGCATTTCGTCGCTAATGCGTGAATATCGCTGTATTCTCAGCGATATTCGCGCATTTCGCCGCTATCGCTGGATATTTTACCACAATGGAGAAAAACGTTGCTAATAGCATGTTTTCTCTGCTAACATATCCAGCGATAGGCAGCGATAAAAAAAATCGTCGCTAAGCCTATTTAGCGATAATTATCGCTACTTGTTGGTAATATGCCCCATAGACCTCCTTCACTCTTGGTGCCTCTATAGATAATGTAGCCAAAGGCCGAAAGAGATTAGACTGTAAATGTGCAAATAAGCAATGCCACTGACCAGAGCATAGGTAGAAAGGTGACTCAACAACGCTGACACTCTGCCCCCCCAATCTGGTTTTCTGCATCATTAACAGTGACCCACAGGGCTGTGGCCACACTGGGGCATAAGGCTGTGGGCATAAGGATCCTATCAGTCTTCTGCTGGTTTGTAGGCTTGGTACTGCCACAACCTGTCCAATCTCTGGAGGATCTTGGAAGAAATAACGATCGATCGATCAATGGATAGCGTAGCACAGGTATCAATGTGAAATATGGATAGACAAGCTGGACCTCCACGGTCTGTTAGGCGAGGAAATAATATTGATAAACGCTAAAAGAACACACCAAAACTGCTAGAGAGGGTATTTTTGGAAAGAGAAATGGAGTATGTAAAGTTAGAGATCACTTGTAGGACGTATCACTGATTGACCTTTTGCGGAGTATTTTAATAACTTAGAGGATGCTGACCACAAGACTTTGTTGCTTGCAGGATTCAGTCAGTTCACAGCTCTTGAAGGGATGCAAAACAAAATAGAGACAGAAAGATGCAGAGTCCGGGAAGCAGGCATTAAACTTACACATCCATAGATTATCCTTCATACCAAACGAGTGGTACCTGAGCAGAGTCCCCACTAATACATTATAATGAATGAGAAGAAAATGGTGGGCATTGCAGCCACTGGAAAAATAAAACATTGGGCTTGTTGAACAATTTTATAATTCTAAGCAGATTTGAACATTTTGATCAGTTTATATGTCCATTAAGTTCGTTGGCATGGGTTCTATGAAACTGAGTTACAGGTATTTATAAAACACAGACCCCAAATGCCCTCCTCTCCTTGTCTCTCGGGGTAAGCAGCACCTGTGCAAGTAAACTACGCTCCACCAGTGGTTGGCAGAGTTTTTTGCTGAACTACATGATTAAGCAGAGCGCGGAGTGGGAAAGAATCTTCCCAAATTTTGCCGGCAGAAAGGAGTTCCATGCCCACCCATAGAATTCACAAAGGGCATTTACGAGCACTATCTTTATGTCAGCACTCAGGGAGAAGATCCCTGAACCTGCTGAACTAAGACAGAACATCTGAAAGGGAAGGGTTGCTCCTGCTGCTAAACCTGTGGCGAGAGACCCCAAGGGTTAGACCTGCTCCCTCCTGTGCCTAGGAACAGGGAGGGACGATAAGGCCTAGTTGGCAAGTCTCTTGTTGAGCCTCAGACACATAAAAGCTAAAGAAGCCCTGCACCTGCATATTGCCCCCCTGACCAGTTGCCACTGTACTAGACTTGCCCTGGACTCCACTGGTGTAGCCAGGAAGATCAAGTCCTAGCCTCCAAGAGGTGCCACCCAGGTCCTGGACTTTTGGGAGGTACTAGAACTGCAACTTGTGAGCCTCAAATAAACAATAGGCGTTTTTGAGCACAGAGTTCGAGGCTCTTTGACTACTACTACTACTCGGCAGTCCATAGATAGCCTAAAACACTTTCAGGTGTATTCTAGTTTCCAATACAAGTGCTGCAAAGTGGACAATAAACAAGAAAAGAGAACAGAGATATAGATGAACACCTCTTTCAGCAATATCACTGGTTATACTCAAAAGGCAATATGAAATACTTTGACCAACACACCTACCCTCATTATCTGGTTGGAAAGAATCACAGAGGACAGGAGCATCAGATTTTCAGAAACCAAAATTCTGACCCCTCTGTTAAAGAATACAAAAAAGACAGAACAAAGGCAATAGCTTTCTCCACTTCCAATAGTAGTAAGATCCTTTTTAGAAAAGTACCGCCTACAATGTCATTTCTTAAGGTAGTGAAGAAATGGGAGTTTCTTCACTCCCTATACATCAAATGAAGGTCACAAATATTCTCCTCCACATGAGTCACATTCCGGGACTCGCCAATGGAGGAGACGAGAAAGAACGTCTCTGCTCACTTCAAGGAGCAAGAGGGATTAGGTAGAAGCTTCCGCTTTCCTGCTGAGTGCCCATAAACTTCTCCCCCGCAATGAGTCCACAATACAGCCAGTCTCGCCAACAGGGGAGGGAAAGCTGCGCCAGCAAGGAAACACAGCAAATGCAGGGAGTTCTGACCAATGACTGAATCTAATAGTTGGTGCATTAAGCACCCCTACCGGACTGTGACTTCTGCCAAGGTATCCAAACACCGATCTCTACTCGAATAATCAGCAGTCCGATTAAGTCTTTTTGCTGCTTTATCTGGGTTTCCTGACGGCACGCACAAAGCAGTATGCTATGTCAGGAACACAACTCAATCTGGGAATTAGAGTTCCTGATACAAAGGGGTGACTCCCTTCTCTTGCGACTCCCACTATACAGCCTGTCAGTGTACGCGGGCATGGTGCGACCTGAGATGTGCATGCACTGAAAAATAATGGCTGCCAAGTCAGTGTCGCCTCATTTGAGGCACAATAAGTAAGCTAGCAGTGGCAGAGCATAGTAGACAACAAGGTCTGCAACTATTGGATCTTGATTGTAAAAAATGAGAAGCAGACCAATGTAAAGTTCTGTGTACTATACACCAAGCCGTAACCTGCTGCTGAAGAAGAAGAGCAAAGATGGGACAGAGCAAGTTTGGCAGCAGCAATCTGAATCTGACTTATCGCTTTGACGAAATAGTCAGGAGCCCCTAACATCAGAGAATAACTATGGTCTAGACGACTTAAAATAAGTGACCGGACCATTTGCAGTTGAAGTAAGATGGTACATACTGTTCTTAACAGACAAAGACACGTAGAAAATAGTTTGTTCAATTGAGTAGAAAGGGCGTAACCTGCATCTGTATAAACCCCCTGGTTAGGAACCATTAGGGAGGCAACCAGAGTACAGTTGGTAGGTTCCTATCCAGCAGGTGATGTCCTGAAGACAGTTATGAAAGGGGTAGAGTGACAAAGAACTAGATTGATCCACTGAAAAAATCACTTGTGATGGGCATAGTTCACAAAATGTATTCCATGGATACAAATTAACTTTGCCAGTGGTTTCAGAAAGTTGTTAAACAAAGTGGGACTAAGAGAAGAATCCTGGGGGACTCCGTGCCCTATTTCTCTGAACCTGGACATAAAAGGAGGGAGGCGTATCGTTCGTGATCTGCCCGCCAAATAGGAGAAAAACCACTTGAGGCCCCCCCCTCCAATACTGACTTCCCTTAACCTAGAAATCATAATGTTATGATTTACTGTATCAAAGGCAGCAGACAAGTCTAGTAGCACCAAGTCTACCAAATGACCCTTGTCTGCTGACATTCTAAAATTATCTAACACAGCTACCAAAAGTCAAATTAGTCCATGAGCTGATGGGAAACCAGTCTGTGCCAGATGAAGTAGATCATGATGTATGAGAAAATTGAAAAGAAGCTTGTTGACATGCTTTTCCTACAATTTCACCGCAAAAGGAAGCAAGGAAATATGTCTAAAATTACTAGAGACCGAGGGATCATATGAATGTTTTTTCTAAATAGGAACTACAATGGCTTTTTTCCCCGTTAGATGGCACTACACCAGTAGAATGTGAAAGATTTCAGGTATACTATAGGGGAGGTGCTAGTAGATTTGATGCAAATGTCCAAACTTTAGGAGCAGAGGATTCAAGGGTGAGCCTGAGGATAAAGAATGGACAAGGCTATAAAACTCATTGGGGGGAGCCAAGACTTGTAATCATGTCGGATGAACTCTCCATCTAGCTCCCTATTGAATGGGGTCAGATTGCAAATCTAAATTGTTAGAAGCGGCTGTCTCTAGTTGGCAGAGGTATACACTTCTGACAAATAGGGACACACCTTTTCTAGTCAGGACAAGGGGATCACACACTTAGATAACCCCTGCTCACCCCCTTGGTAGCTTGGCAAAGCAGACAGGCTTATCTCAGAGGCAGTGCGTTAAGCATTGATGACCACATACAGTAATAAAGTGAATACACTACAAATGGACACAACACAGTAGTATTATAAAAATAAGGATTTTTATATAAGGCTTAGCACAAGACCAAATAACGACAAAAATATACCACAATCTTAATAAATACTCTTGGAAGGAAAAATAATAGTTCAAGCGTAGTTTCTTCTCAGCACAAAGTCTTTAGTATCAAAAGCAACTCTTCTTCTCTAAAACACAGTTCTTGGCAACAATGTAACCCACACGGGAGTCACACGACGTCGAGGCAAAGTTAGTTCAAAGGTTCGACGTCGACCGCGAGGAGCGCTACGTCGAGCCCGGAGTCGCACAGACCCCCACAACACAGTACCTTGGAAAAGTGAAGCACTCGATGATCAGCGGCGTCGAGATGTCCGGCGTCGCGTCTTCGGCGTCATTCGGGCCTCGGAGTCAGGGCGATCTGCAGCGGCGTCGACCGAAGTCAGGCAGGAGCAGCGCTCACGAGGTGAAGCAGGATACGGCGTCGTCGATGTCGATGTTGCAAGAGTGAGCAGCGCTCACGGCGTCGAGAGGGCTCGATGTTGATGCGATCAGCAGCGGCGTCGACACAGGGTCACTTGGAGCTGGAGCCGAACTCGCTACTCACTGGCGTCGCTACTGGCGTCGATCGGGCCCGGCGGCCGGCGGCGAAGGTGCGGGACACTGGAGCCGTTACTCACGATGTCGAGCTGGATTCGTCGGCATCCGTCGGCGTCGAGATTGCTGGATTCTTCAGAGGTGCTGGATTTCAGGTTTCCAGCAACAAGCACTTTTAGCAAAATAGATGAAGTCCTTTAGCCCTGTGACTTCAACAGAAGACTGGCACTTCTTCCAGCCCTTGGAGATTTTCTTGAGCAAAGTTTGAGAGTACACACTCAAGTCCTCTCTCCTGGTTCCTTGGCAAAAATAAAGAAGCAACTGCAGGATTCCCCCAACAAACAGCACTCTGGCAGAAGGGGTAGGCAGTCCTTAGATCAGCAGGCTTCTTGTCCTTGGTTCAGGTTTCCTTGTCAGAAGTGATCTAAATTCTTGGTTCAGGGGTCCTTCTCTTATACCCCTTTTTGGCTTTGATCCCTTTGTCCATGCAGGGGAATTTCCCCCCATCTTGGGTTTGTTGTGGGTGTTGCCAGGCCGAAGCACCTGGCCTATTCACTGTGCAGGGCAGAGTCTTCAGCCGCCCAGCAGGAGCGGAGCCAGCATTGTCACTGGCAGGGGCAGAGCCATCAGTTGCCCGGCAGGAGGTGGGCCAGGAAAGTCCCAGGCAGGCACAGAGTCATCATTCGCCTGGCAGGGGGGCGGAGCCAGCATTGTATCAGGCAGGGCAGGCTATCAGGAGCTACTCTTCCCCTACTCTCAATGAAAATGCCCCACTCATCCCACACTGACTCATTCAGACCTCTGGAGCCACCCATCTCCTGTCACATGCACACCAGAAACAGCAGAGACCGGTAGACAGTTAGACAAGAAAATAGCTACTTTCTAAAAGTGCTATTTTCAAACACAGAGTCCAAAAACCATCCACACAAAAGGATGCGTTATTAAACCCTGAGTTCAGGGATACCAAACTCGACATTGCACCAAGCTCCCCGAACCCACTAGGATTATAGCATTAATAATCCTGGCAGCCCATTCTAACTGATGGAGAGCAGGTTACCTTACACTAGTGAAAAACGAATATGGCTGTAATTCACTATTAGGACATGCCAACCTTGTCAGGCTTGTCCTACCTTATGCTTACAATGCACCCTGCCCGTGGGCCTACCATAGGGGTGACTAACATGAAGTTAAGGGAAGGTTTAGGGACTGGCAAGTAGGTGTACTTGCGCAGTCTGCGTGACAGTACCAGACTGCACGTGGTCTAGCAATGGTAGACCTTCAGACATACTTTTACTAGGCCGCTCTTGTGGGTGGCACAACACGTGCTGCAGGCCCACTAGCAGCATTTGTATTTACAAGCCCTGGCACTCCTGGTGCACTCTACTAGGGACTGACAGTAAACCAAATAAGCCAAACATGGAATTCAATCAATACAGCAATTTCACATAGGGAGCACTTGCACTGTGGCACTGATCAGCAGTGACACAGTGCCCAAAGCATTTACCAACAAAAACATCGTAAACAGAGGAGGCAAACAGAAAAAATGGAGGAGAGACTCATGCCAATGATGCCAGGTCTAACACGTGTCCCCTCCAGCTGAAATGTGGGGAGAACTACCCTTACCCTAGGGAGTCCTCATCACTAAGGCGGAAAAATCTGGACAGACCATCAGCATTGGCGTGATCTGTGCCAGGGCGGTGTTCCACCGTGAAGTCCATCCCCTGTAGGGAAATGGACCACCTCAACAGCTTTGGATTCTCACCCCATATCTGCATCAACCATCTGAGGGGCCTGTGGTCTGTCTGAACCCGGAAGTGAGTCCCAAACAGGTAGGGTCTTAGCTTCTTCAGCGCCCAGACCACAGCAAATGCTTCTCTCTCTATCGCACTCCACCTCTGTTCCCTGGGAAGTAACCTCCTACTGATGAAGGCTACAGGTAAGTCTCGGCCCTCTTCATTCACCTGAGCTAGAACAGCCCCCACGCCATGCTCTGAAGCGTCCGTCTGGACAACAAATTCTTTAGAAAAGTCGGGTGGCTGGAGTATGGGTGCTGTGCACATTGCAGTTTTCAGGGTGTCAAAGGCCGTCTGACAGGCGTCAGTCCAGATCACAAGTCGTGGCTGCTTCCTGGAAGTCAGCAAAGTCAAGGGGTGCACAATGTTACCATAATCCTTGACGAACCTCCTGTAATAACCTGTGAGACCCAAGAAGGCTCTCACCTGAGTCTGGGTTTTGGGCGGTGCCCATGCCAGGATGGTATCAATCTTGGGTTGCAGGGGGGCCACCTTGCCGCTCCCTACTTGGTGCCCCAAGTACACCACTGAACCCTGCCCAATCTGGCACTTACTGGCTTTGATTGTGAGGCCAGCTCTGCGCAGGGCCAACAACACTTCCTGGAGGTGGTTCAAGTGTTCCTCCCAGCTGGCTCTGAACACTGCGATGTCGTCCAGGTAGGCGGCACTGAAATTCTCCAGTCCAGCCAAGACCTGGTTGACCAACCTCTGGAAGGTGGCAGGGGCATTCTTCATCCCAAAGGGCATAACCCGGAATTGGTAGTGCCCATCTGGTGTGGAGAATGCTGACCTCTCTTTTGCCCCATCAGTCAAGGCGATCTGCCAGTACCCAGATGTTAGATCAAACGTACTAAGGTACCGGGCAGCCCCTAACCGATCGATGAGCTCATCAGCTCTGGGGATTGAGTCCTCGGTAATCCACACAGAACCGAAGTTCCGGTGAAGCACCAGGCGCTGCAGCCTTTGGGACCAAGACCACTGGGCTGGCCCAAGGACTGCTAGAGGACTCAACCACCCCTAAGGCAAACATTTTGGAGACCTCCTCCTTGATGTATGCTCTGACCTTGTCAGTCACTCTGTAAGCCTTGTGCTTCACAGGAGTGCTGTCCCCGGTGTCCACATCATGGACACACCACTGCGTGACACCAGGAATCAAGGAGAACAGATCAGGGAATTGTCCCAACAGTTGGCGACAATCCTGCTGCTGCTCAGGGGTCAGTGTGTCAGAAAGGACAACACCATCCACTGACCCATCTTGCTCTTTTGCATACAGGAGGTCAGGAAGAGGCTCACTCTCCTCCTCCATTCCAGCATCTGTAGCTAGGAGCATGTCCACTTCGGACCTTTCTAAGTGGGGCTTTAAACGGTTGACATGCAGGACCCGCAAGGGGTTCCTGGGAGACTTCAAGTCTACCATGTAGGTGACATCGCTCTTTTTCTCCACAACCTCAAATGGTCCAGTCCACCTGTCCTTGAGCGCACAAGGTTCCACAGGGGACATGACCCAAACTTTCTGTCCAGGCTGAAGCTCTACCAGAGTGGCCTTCTGGTCGTACCACCGCTTCATCTCCTCCTGGCTGGCCTCCAGATTTGCCTGAGCAAGATCTCTGAAGCGCCTGGTCTGGTTCCTAAAGGCCAGCATGTAACTGTATACATCCTGGGGAGGTTTCCTGGGAGATTGCTCCCAGCCTTCTATGACCAGACTCAAAGGTCCTCTTACCGGGTGTCCATACAAAAGCTCAAAGGGGCTGAACCCTAGAGACTTCTGCGGCACCTCATGGTAAGCAAACAACAGGCATGGCAAGAGGACGTCCCATTTACGCCTCATTGGTTCTTCAAGACCCATAATCATGCCTTTAAGGGTACGGTTGAATCTCTCAACCAACCCATTACCTTGAGGGTGGTAAGGAGTGGTGAACTTGTAGGTTACCCCACACTCCTTCCACAGAGACTTCATATAGTTGGAAATGAAGTTGGTGCCCCGGTCTGACACCATCTCTCTGGGGAACCCCATTCGGGAGAAAACACCCATCAGTGCCCGTCCCACCATGGGGGCCGTCACTGTTCTGAGAGGGATGGCTTCCGGTTACCGTGTGGCATGGTCCACCAAGACCAGGATGAACCTGTTGCTCAGGGCTGTCTTGGGGTCCAGGGGCCCAACAATGTCAATCCCCACCCGGTCAAAGGGGGTACTGACCACGGGAAAAGGTTGGAGGGGAGCCTTCTGCTTCCGCCCGCTTTTCCCACTTGCCTGGCAAGTTTGACAGGTCTTGCAATGGATATCTGTATCCCTTCTCATCTGAGGCCAATAAAAATGGGTGACAAGCCTGTCATAGGTCTTGTCCTGCCCCAGATGTCCAGCTAACGGAACGTCATGAGCCAAACCCAGTAGGAAGGCTCTGAAGCGCTGGGGTACCACCAGCACACGGGCTGACCCAGGCTCAGCAGCCTTAGGCTCGCTATACAGGAGGTCGTTCTCCCAGTAAACAAAATGTGACCCTGACTGATCACCTGAGGTTTGGGCTGAGGCCTGCTGCCTCATACCCACAAGAGAAGGGCACACTTTCTGTTCTGCACAGAATTCCTCCCTGGAGGGACCACCATCCTGCTGCCAGTGGGTCAGCTCGGGTAGGTCTCCCAGTTCAGCAACTTGTTCACCTGTGGGTTCCAGGGCATACCCCTCAAGGTTTGCCTCCTCCTGGACCACGGGAACTATGGGGGATGGTTTCCCGCGCCCCCTGCCTCTTCTCTTCACAGCTGGGTCCTGGGCCATACTTTCAGGCTCCAGAACCCCATCAACACCCTTACTTGCTGTCATGGATCGAGTGGTTGCACACACCCACTCTGGCACACCCAACATTTTCAAATGTGTCCCCCTCTCCACCTTAGCCCAAGGGGAGTCTTCCAAATCATTGCCCAGGAGACAATCAACATGCATGGCGGGCCTTACAGCAACTTGAAGAGTACCTGAAACTCCCCCCCATTCAAAGGAAACTTGAGCTACCTCACACTCTCTCTGGGAGTTGTCAGCAGCTATCACAGGGTAGAATGCGTGGGGAACAACCTGCTCTCTGGACACCAAGTGACACTTGACAGCTCTCACACTCGCTCCGGTGTCTCTGAGAGCTTCCACTCTATGGCCATTAATGGTCACCCACTGCCTATATTTCTTAGTGTTACTAGGCAGAGGGGGTGGAGGGACTAATTCCATGTCTCCTAGAGAGACCAGGGACATCTCTGCGGGACCCACCCCACCATGGGCAACCATCTCCTCCCCTCCCAGGGCTACACTCGCCAACTGACGGGGGGTGGCACGTGGTGGTGCACTGGGTGGTGCACTAGAGTTCTTCAAGGGACACTGAGGATCATAAAAACGGTGTCCCACCTGCTTACAAGCGAAGCAGGTCGTTGGGCCCCTACGAACAGGTTTACCTGTCGGGGCCTCTGATTTCTTATCTGGGGGAGGCTGGGAACCCTTCCCTTGGGGATTACTTTGGGGCCCTTTCTGGAACTCCCTCTGTTTACCCTTGTCCCCCCCCCCACTCTTCTGCTGGGGACCCTGCCCACCTTTGGCTGAGTCTCCCACTGGACCCTTGTGGACCCTGGTACTGACCCAGCGTTCCGCCTTCTCAGCAAGGTTTCTAGGGTTAGATATCTTGCTATCGATAAGGTGCTGGCGCAGCTCTGGAAAACATTTATTAGACAAGTGCTCCCAAGCAAACAAATCATAAAGAGCATCATAACTTTCCACTTTGCTGCCGTTTACCCAACCATCCATGGCTCTGCAAAAAAATTACACATATTCAACCCACGTAGTACCAGGCAACTTCTTACATTTTTTAAAGGCCTGTCTGTACTTTTCTGGGGTTAGGCCATACCTTAACATTAAAGCATCTTTCATATGAGTATAAGACATCCTATCCTCAACAGGCATGCCTAACAGGGTATCTCTTCCCTCATTCACAAAGCGACCCCACAACCCCGCTCCCCAATCCTTCTCAGGGACCCGGTGGGCCAACAATGCTAACTCATATGCTTTAAACCATTGACCAATATCCTCATTCTTCTGAAAATCTTTGATCACATCTTTGGGAAAATAAAACCTACTTTCTGCAGGCACAGATGGGATGCTGCCACCAGAGGGATTCAATTCTAACTCTTTAGCTTTGAGCTCCAACTCCCTCATCCTGGTATCACGCTCAAAAGCTAACTTCTCTCTTTCAAACTCTAACCTTTTGATCTCCATATCAGCTTCTCTCCTGCCTCTTGCATTCTCTATTTCCAACTGCCCATTTATCTTAAGTTTTTCCATTTCCATGTTGTAAGCTCGCTCTTTCTCCCTTTCTTCTCTTTCTTCAGGAGAAAGACCCTTGGAGGAAACACTGCTGCCAGGAGGGGATGTGGGCCCATTCACTGGCACCTCCTCCTCCCCTTCCCCTGTCGGTACCACCACCAGATCAGAGGGATCTCTGGCCTCTAACCAGGCCTGCAATGCTTTGAGATAATCTGGCCTCCTTGAAATGCCTGTGGTAGGAACTTGCAACTGCTTGCAAAAGGATTTCAGCTTCTTTAACGGATAGTCGTTCATCTTACTCCTATCAAATTCCTCCTCAACAACAGGTGTAGTGCCTCCAGCATTACTCATGGTCAAAACTGGCAGTTTCAAAAATCAAGCTTCAGGAAAGCGGAGAACAAAAATAGAATATCCAACCAAGTAGATTGTGAATGCGCTATGGTCTGCTTTCACTATGTAGCGTACACTAATCACTGCACATGGGTCATAAATGCAAAGTTCAAATCCCACCGCTGCCACCAATGTTAGAAGCGGCTGTCTCTAGTTGGCAGAGGTATACACTTCTGACAAATAGGGGCACACCTTTTCTAGTCAGGGCAAGGGGATGACACACTTAGATAACCCCTGCTCACCCCCTTGGTAGCTTGGCAAAGCAGACAGGCTTATCTCAGAGGCAGTGCGTTAAGCATTGATGACCACATACAGTAATAAAGTGAATACACAACAAATGGACACAACACAGTAGTATTATAAAAATAAGGATTTTTATATAAGGCTTAGCACAAGACCAAATAACGACAAAAATATACCACAATCTTAATAAATACTCTTGGAAGGAAAAATAATAGTTCAAGCGTAGTTTCTTCTCAGCACAAAGTCTTTAGTATCAAAAGCAACTCTTCTTCTCTAAAACACAGTTCTTGGCAACAATGTAACCCACACGGGAGTCACACGACGTCGAGGCAAAGTTAGTCCAAAGGTTCGGCGTCGACCGCGAGGAGCGCTACATCGAGCCCGGAGTCGCACAGACCCCCACAACACAGTACCTTGGAAAAGTGAAGCACTCGATGATCAGCAGCGTCGAGATGTCCGGCGTCGCGTCTTCGGCGTCGATCGGGCCTTGGAGTCGGGGCGATCTGCAGCGGCGTCGACCGAAGTCAGGCAGGAGCAGCGCTCACGAGGTGAAGCAGGATACGGCGTCGTCGATGTCGATGTTGCAAGAGTGAGCAGCACTCACGGCGTCGAGAGGGCTCGATGTTGATGCGATCAGCAGCGGCGTCGACACAGGGTCACTTGGAGCTGGAGCCGAACTCGCTACTCACTGGCGTCGCTACTGGCGTCGATCGGGCCCGGCGGCCGGCGTCGAAGGTGCGGGACACTGGAGCCGTTACTCACGATGTCGAGCTGGATTCGGCGGCGTCCGTCGGCGTCGAGATTGCTGGATTCTTCAGAGGTGCTGGATTTCAGGTTTCCAGCAACAAGCACTTTTAGCAAAATAGATGAAGTCCTTTAGCCCTGTGACTTCAACAGGAGACTGGCACTTCTTCCAGCCCTTGGAGATTTTCTTGAGCAAAGTTTGAGAGTACACACTCAGTTCCTCTCTCCTGGTTCCTTGGCAAAAATAAAGAAGCAACTGCAGGATTCCCCCAACAAACAGCACTCTGGCAGAAGGGGTAGGCAGTCCTTAGATCAGCAGGCTTCTTGTCCTTGGTTCAGGTTTCCTTGTCAGAAGTGATCTAAATTCTTGGTTCAGGGGTCCTTCTCTTATACCCCTTTTTGGCTTTGATCCCTTTGTCCATGCAGGGGAATTTCCCCCCATCTTGGGTTTGTTGTGGGTGTTGCCAGGCCGAAGCACCTGGCCTATTCACTGTGCAGGGCAGAGTCTTCAGCCGCCCAGCAGGAGCGGAGCCAGCATTGTCACTGGCAGGGGCAGAGCCATCAGTTGCCCGGCAGGAGGTGGGCCAGGAAAGTCCCAGGCAGGCACAGAGTCATCAGTCGCCTGGCAGGGGGGCGGAGCCAGCATTGTATCAGGCAGGGCAGGCTATCAGGAGCTACTCTTCCCCTACTCTCAATGCAAATGCCCCACTCATCCCACACTGACTCATTCAGACCTCTGGAGCCACCCATCTCCTGTCACACGCACACCAGAACCAGTAGAGACCGGTAGACAGTTAGACAAGAAAATAGCTACTTTCTAAAAGTGCTATTTTCAAACACAGAGTCCAAAAACCATCCACACAAAAGGATGCGTTATTAAACCCTGAGTTCAGGGATACCAAACTCGACATTGCACCAAGCTCCCCGAGCCCGCTAGGATTATAGCATTAATAATCCTGGCAGCCCATTCTAACTGATGGAGAGCAGGTTACCTTACACTAGTGAAAAACGAATATGGCTGTAATTCACTATTAGGACATGCCAACCTTGTCAGGCTTGTCCTACCTTATGCTTACAATGCACCCTGCCCGTGGGCCTACCATAGGGGTGACTAACATGAAGTTAAGGGAAGGTTTAGGGACTGGCAAGTAGGTGTACTTGCGCAGTCTGCGTGACAGTACCAGACTGCACGTGGTCTAGCAATGGTAGACCTTCAGACATACTTTTACTAGGCCGCTCTTGTGGGTGGCACAACACGTGCTGCAGGCCCACTAGCAGCATTTGTATTTACAAGCCCTGGCACTCCTGGTGCACTCTACTCGGGACTGACAGTAAACCAAATAAGCCAAACATGGAATTCAATCAATACAGAAATTTCACATAGGGAGCACTTGCACTGTGGCACTGATCAGCAGTGGCACAGTGCCCAAAGCATTTACCAGCAAAAACATCGTAAACAGAGGAGGCAAACAGAAAAAATGGAGGAGAGACTCATGCCAATGATGCCAGGTCTAACATAAATTAACTGGATTAACTAGGATGATGAGTGTCATAACTAGATTTGTAACGTTTTCCTCAAAATAAAGTGAGAGGCAGTCAAACAGCTGTTGGGAATGTTCGACAGAATAGAGGTTCAATATTGTTTTACTAGAGCCTGCACTACAAAATAAAGTTGTTTAGAGGTATTGGATGCATTGAGTATTGTACTAGTATAATACTCTGCTTTAGCAGCATATATGCATACATGATAACATTTTTGAGCTTTTTTTAATTTGGATTTAATTTCCAGGGAGTCATCATTTGCTTACCCACCCTTTCAATAGGTACACTTAAGTTTACCAATTCTGAGGTCATCATTGTACCGTTGTGCAGAAGGCTTTTACAGGGACAATTTTTCTTAAAGCAGAATACAAGAGTCCAAGATCTAATTATTTGAATGTTGATATAAACTGCAGCTTGCTCTACAAAACATACTGTTTATCAAAAATAGGGAGGAGGAATAAGTGTCCAGTCAATTGCCCTGGTCAGATATCCAAAATCAAAAGTTAGGCGGGACACTTGTAACTACGTTACACACGGTTTATTTAGACAACCCTCATAAACGCTATGTTGTGAAAGTTGCGGTTTATATCGTTTTCCACCCCACATAGACGTTGTGGCATTTATCATCGGGTTATCCAAACGTGCTGTATGCCAGCCTCAAGCCTGAGGCAACCTCTGGTGTTGCGTAGTAGTTTTCAGAGATGTGCACAGATACCCCCAAAAGTGAAGGTGAAGGTAAAAAACTAACCTACATCCAAAATAGGACTCGTTTTATTAACAGAGGATGTGGTTTGTTATTAAAAATAGCAAATGGGTATGCCATAAGATCAGGTTACTGGATCCATGCATATCACTTAGTCGTCAACATGTTTCAGCTCCTGTGTGCCCAGCCGGGTCTATGGAGCATTCGTCAGGACAAAAAAAACAAAACAAAACACAATAAAAATACTCACACTACTTGTGCGATATTCAGTGGACAAATTTAGTGACCCACAGTTTTCAATTGGTTCAGTTGACCTAAAATGCAAAAGATTAATACAAAGCATTACTCATTTAGGGGGGGGGGGGTTGTTAGTGCCTATTGCTGCTCATTCCTATCTTGAGGAGACAACAATGTTGTTTATACAATTGTTACATTGTAATACACTATGTTAGACATTATGGCGAGTCTCAGGAAGGAGAACTATAGAAGTAAAGTTTTTTTAGCTGATGATAAATGTGTGGAGACACGTGCTTTGAGTAAAATCTTGTGTTATAACCAGATTGTAGAGTGGGATATCTGGTTTACTGTTTTAAATATATAGTCACTAAATGAATCGTATTTTAGTAGAATGCGTGTGACGAAAGCTACTATTAATTAAGCACTGACACATCATACACAATGGTGCGAGTACAATAAAGTATTGATTGTCTCACAATTGATGTAAAGGTGATGTCTTGTTCGTTTGCATAAAAACGTGAACCATGTCAGGAAGGCTTATATTACACACTGTTGTGTGGCAATTCAAATTATTACCTTATCGTTGGAACTTGTTCCCGTCTGCAGGGGAGATGGACACTAGGTCCCAGGCTGCGGGAAAAGGGAAGCAAGGATTAAGTATTGCCATTTTTACGTCGAATGGATCAAGAATGTTCTAGGACGCCATTCTTACCCGCAAGGAAGGCGAATTCTGCGTCTAGTGCTGGCTCTGCCCCTGGATCGTCATCAATGGTCGTCTTTTACAACGCTAGTGTGTAAGAAATAGAAAGAGGACACATACTCTTTGTTATTCCTACCGAAAAAGGGATAATTACATCTTTGGTTATCTATATGCAGTCGAACTGGTTTGTAAAGTGTATACTTCATAAATGTATTATTAATACATTTAAGTAAATTTATTCTGAATTGTTATGTAAGTATTCATCAGTCCGCTCTCCTAACTTCGTCTTACTTAATAGACCCATAACAAGAGAGAACAGGTATTGCAGTGTCAGGGTTATTAAGATTTAGATGCGAACAGATGGCAATAGTGTGCATGATAAGTTCATCATTCAGGTGGCAGTTCCCAATATCTCCACTTCATGAGCCGTACCTACCAGGATAAAAAGAGTCTTGGCATCATGACTGATGACCACTTACTCTTGGAAAATGAAATTAATGCAGTGGTATCCTCCTCATATAACACCTTGAGAATACTTAAACAAATTCCAATATTTTTGCCCATCTCAGTCAGTTATTTCCACACTTGTATTATCTAAAATGGACTACTGCAATGGTCTTTACATCAGCCTGCAAGCTCAATACTCGAATAAGTTGCAGATTCTTCAGAATTCGGTGGCGCCAGACTCCTTCTGACCCTGTGCCTCATGGGAACAGTCCAGCCCGAACTGCCAAGCTATGTCTTCCCTGGACCGGAATCAAGCTTCCTAGGACCGGTTTCTGGCATTACAGCCGTCTTCAGCCGTCTTCAGCCGGGCTTGCTTGACTCCAGTGGCAAAGTGAGCAAGGGACTCATGTCTGAGCATACCCTGCCAACTTAGGGCGAACAAAGAAAAACCAAAGGTAGTGATGGACAGAGTGAGCTAAAGAACGGTGATGGATTAAACCCAGATCAGTTAACTGGGGGTGAGTGTTTGTATTGTCAACGCTCCGTCCATCACTACCTTTGGTTTTTCTTTGTTCGCCCTAAGTTGGCAGGGTATGCTCAGACGTGAGTCCCTTGCTCACTTTGCCACTGGAGTCAAGCAAGCCCGGCGGAAGACGGCTGTAATGCCAGAAACCGGTCCTGGGAAGCTTGATTCCGGTCCAGGGAAGACATGGCTTGGCAGTTCGGGCTGGACTGTTCCCATGAGGCACAGGGTCAGACTGATTTGCATATGGCCATGTCTGAACTGGGGTGGCGGAGTGAGCTAAAGAACGGTGATGGATTAAACCCAGATCAGTTGACTGGGGGTGAGTGTTTGTATTGTCAACGCTCCGTCCATCACTACCTTTGGTTTTTCTTTGTTCGCCCTAAGTTGGCAGGGTACGCTCAGACGTGAGTCCCTTGCTCACTTTGCCACTGGAGTCAAGCAAGCCCGGCTGAAGACGGCTGTAATGCCAGAAACCGGTCCTGGGAAGCTTGATTCCAGTCCAGGGAAGAGATGGCTTGGCAGTTCGGGCTGGACTGTTCCCATGAGGCACAGGGTCAGACTGATTTGCATATGGCCATGTCTGAACTGGGGTGGCGGAGTGAGCTGAAGAACGGTGATGGATTAAACCCAGATCAGTTGACTGGGGGTGAGTGTTTGTATTGTCAACGCTCCGTCCATCACTACCTTTGGTTTTTCTTTTTTCAATCAATAGGTCATTCGCATCCCTTTCGTTGCTTACTACTTCAGCACCAAGACACCCTCGGGTATTTGTTGTGCTTCACAAATGATTTAACATAACAACATAAAATGAGTTAAGCATAATACACAATTTACAACAATAACAAATCTCTAAATCCATGCCTGCATGCAAATGGTCACAAATTATAGTAATCATAGGACCACAAGAGAAAAGCTGAATTTTGCTTCAATGTAAATATTTATATTGTCACATAGTAAATCCTAATGGCCATCAATCTCGAGTAGCTAGTCTTAAAATGACTGAGCTATTCTTCTATAAATCAGTGAGGTAAGATGACTTGTAGTTTGATTAGTTCTTTGATTTCTGGAGTGTTGGCGTCATACAATGCCTGTTGCATCTCTGGGAACATTTGCAACACCCCTTTCTTTGGCTGTGTTCAACTTTTCCCTTCGAGGTTTAGTGTTTGTTGGCTGTGAAGCACCATCAAGCTTTTAGGCCTGACTACTTGTCTCTAAGTTTCTTATAGTTCTTTATTAGACTGGGTGTTGAAATTTTTTCTGAGGTATGGTATTGTGTACTTCAGTTGACTTTCTGCTTTCGGGGAGATGGGTATCTTGTGAATCTGTCCAGGAACATTTGAATAGTCAGCAGTATCCACTGCTTCTCCTTAGTCTTCTGCATGGAATGTTGTGGAGATACCTCTAGTGGAAGAAATACCAACTTACAATAGGTGTCTGAATCCCTATTTACAGAAATAATTTCTGCTTTTGTGTCTCTCTTCGCTCTTTTTTGTCTGCTCACCCAGCTGCTCTGACTGCATTTCCCTTCCTCCAATGAGCCCACACATCCGTGCTTTGCATTTAGAACAAGGGTCCACGGTTTACCTCACAAAAGAAGCCTATGAATAATTATCAGGAACACAGAAGGTTTATGGCCATTAACTATATTGATTGATTTATCTTTTGATATATATGTATTACAAATAATGCAATAGTCACTGCAAACCAAATTGTCATCAAAAGTGTAGCAGATGACTTAAGGATCATACATTGCAGAAAATCTTGGAAAGCATTAGGCTGATGATAAACGTGAATGGTTTCCAGGGCCCTACAAAAACCAAGCACTGAAGGGGTTCTATCTTGTTGTAGTGGACGCTGGAGCGAGAATACGGTTCTCAGAATTTTGCCTGGCATAAATAGTGTGTTGTGTCATCTAGAAAAATCACCCCACTCGATTGAAATAAAGAAAATATATCCCCAATTGGATGATCTATTTGAAAACAATTTTTAGGGCACAATATTCATGTAGGACAATATTTCTGTTTAGAATATTCTGATAAACAACCTTCTATGACTACAGAGGTAGGTGGTTCCAAAGACGGTCAAACATGGTCATTCCTATATGCCAACCTAAATTACTGTGGGCACCTCAAGCACATTTAAATCACTGAAACCCAGGGAGCATTGGAGCTTGTATTACACAAATGTATGTGTCAAATAAATAGAGTCACAGACCATATATACACGAGCCACATAAGTTTTAAAAAAACTCTCAATTACTTGGAAGATCGTGAAGGAACCTTAAGTGGAGAGACTGTCAGTTGCACTTTCTCTCCTCCAAGATTAGTCATACAACAGCAGTCTAAATAATTAATAGTCGCTTTAACTAGTAGCCAGGAACATCGGAATACAAATCATACACGTGGTCGGAACACCAGTCAAAGGCATCAGGCGCTACTGCATGACTTTCACGAGGACAAAGGCTAGAATGTTGCTCTACAATTAAAGAGGATGATGAAAGTGTTTAGCCACATTTCCTTACTTAGAATTTATGTGCATGGAAACATCCCACATAACTCCACAATCTTAACCGATCTCTTTTGGTAACACATTCCCTACAATAGATTTGGAGAAGGCAGAAAGCTGTAAATTTGTTTAACAACAGGCGGTGACCAGCAAATCAAATCTCAATCTTGCTAAATGTGAACCTATCTTGGATCAGCCATGCTTCTTCATTGTAATATTGATTGTGCAAACATTGAGGCACATGGGCACACTGTATGTAATTGCTGCATTTGATGACCTAAGATAACGATCTAATAATAGATCTTTCAGATTCTTAGATACATGTTTATAGTAGATGTAGACAAGAGCGAGTCCTGCAGAACACCGCTGGCGACCTTGGTGTGTTTAGACGACCTTGATGTTTGACTTTATAATAACTACAATGTGAACACAAGATTACTTTGGTTTAGAAAAGCAAACACAATTTTCTCTCACTGATACTTAACCTTCATGTGATATAGATGAGAGCAGGTGAATGGACTTCTTGTGACTATACTACATATCAAAATGCTGAGAATTGATTTTGTCATCACTATGAAAACTGCGATTGGTCAAAAACGCCAGGTGATTTCCGGACACAGCTGGGGCATGGCATGAGCGTATGACAGGCTAGGAAAGAGTTAAAATGTGTTAAAATGTATGCAAGATTGCTTGATCAAATTAAGAATACCTTAAATAAAGATAAAAGGTGACATACAGGCCCTCCTTTCTTCATTAGACTCTTCTGCTGTTCACTAATGCCTTCTCCTTGAAGCCTACACATCAAACAGAGAAGATAAGAACGCGGTAATATCTCCTGCACATTAGGTGCATTTAGATCAAATGTTCTTGTAAAAGCATTATATTTCAATGCAGAGGTCTAATGTATTTATAATGAACTCTTCACATCGGTATTAATGTATGCATGCCCATTTGAAATTGGATGATTTTCTATGTCACTTTTCATTGCCCTACAAGGTATTGATCTGTAAGATAATGGGAGGGTGTTAATTTTCCTGTTAAATGAAGTAGCAAAACAATGCTCCTTCTTGGCATAAGCTGAAATAAACCCAGATAGAGAGTGCATTGTTCTGTTAGTAAAGTAAACAGATACCTATAACACGTCTTTGTATTTATTTAACAGTTTAAAACACAAAACTCAAATTTGTACGTTCTGTGCTCATTAGTTTTACATGAATTTATTACAAATGTAATATAAAAGTGTACATGAGAAACATTGCATAAGGGAAAAATAAATCTACTAACTAGGTTTGTCTGCTACACATGTATGTCTCAGAGCTGTATTAACAAAGGATTGTGAAAGACTTCTCAAGGTGAACCTTGAGCGAGTCACTCCCCTTTAAGGTTAGGAAAATAGGACTAAAAGAGCAAGAATACTTAGCAAATGACATCCAGTGCTTAATTTGTGAAAGAGGGAGTGCGTGGCCGAGGCCCTGCTCAGAAGTGGGTGGCTGGTGCAATAAATAGTCAGCGTTCCAAATACCAAGGCTAGTAGTCTTTAATCCACTACCAGGCACTCCCTGCTACTTTTACTCACTCTTGCAGGCTCCCCCTTACTCTCTTTGTGGCAGTTTTACCGACTCTCTCTTCCTCCGTCTTTCTGATCTGTGTGTTTTTTCCCTCTCTTGCACTTGTTAAATACGTGATGGCAAACTCCTACAATTGAAATTCTAGTCTAGGCAAAACTGTCACAGACACTTCTTCCCTTCTTTGCGTTCATACAAATAGGTGCACACACAACAAGCATTGGAAATGCAATAGGTCTCGCATTAGGAAAGTTTGAGCTATTGGTCTTATAAATGACATTTGTTTTATTTATGTGTTGTTTTTTCAAATAGCTAAATGAATAGCTTTGTCATTTACAATGCCAATAGTTATACCTTTCGCAAATGTGACACCTATAGCAATTGTTCCTGGTGTGTTGCTGATTGATGCTAAGAAGCAGCTCTGGTGAACAGCGCCCACAGTATGTCGAGCTCCACAGCACGCATTTGGAATGCACTCACGAGTGTGGTGCCTAACCAAAACTAGAACTGATTTTACACATGCAGCTTTTAAAAAATATAAATGTCGATGTGAAGCCCCTACCTTGAAGGCGCCCGTGGGACCTGTGCAGGAAGGGTGTAAGGAGTGAGGGAGGGGTCGGGCAGACTAGGAAATGGCTGCGGGAGGAGGAATAAGGAAATGTTCACACTTGTTTAAACCAGAGTGGGAGGAGAGAGCGCATACTGCGAGTATAGAAGGAAATACAAAAAAAAGAGCACAGATCGCGGGGCGCGACGATCACTAACGGGACTGGAATGCCAGATACGATACAGAGGCGGGGACAAAGAAAACAAGCTGGGCAACAGAAACAGAAAGCATGGCCGGCCGGCCGTGAAAGCCTTTGATGCGTTCAGCCGTCGCGCACTAACCACAAAGTACACATCACAGCGTAGGGGAGAGAAGCATATGGATGTGAAGGAGAGAGTGGGGCAGAGACGCAGACATACGAGAGAGCTCAATACGGAGGAACATGAGAGAAGCACACAAGGGAGACATCAGGCAAGCACATGCACTCTCGTGGACTTCTTAGTCAAAAATAAAAACAAGTACGGGAAATGCAAGTGGCGGGGGGAGGGGGGGTTGGGTTCACAAGGGAGAGAGCAACACGAGGGGTGGGGGAAAAGCACAAGGGAGACAGCAACACAGGGAGAAGTACACGAAGGAGACAGACACAGGGAGTGGGCAAAATTCAGACATGGCAGACAGCAACAGTCAAGAGAACATCACAGCGTAGGGGAGAGAAGCATATGGATGTGAAGGAGAGAGTGGGGGCAGAGACGCAGACATACGAAAGAGCGCAATATGGAGGAACAGGAGAAAAGCACACAAGGGAGAAATCAGGCAAGGACATGCACTCTCGTGGACTTCTTAGTCAAAAATAAAAACAAGTACGGGAAATGCAAGCGGCGGGGGAATGGGGGTGGGTTGGGTTCACAAGGGAGAGAGCAACATGAGTGGTGGGGGAAAGCACGAGGGAGACAGCAACACAGGGAGAAGTACACGAAGGAGACAGACACAGGGAGTGGGGAAAATTCAGACATGGCAGACAGCAACAGTCAAGAGAACATCACAGCGTAGGGGAGAGAAGCATATGGATGTGAAGGAGAGAGTGGGGGCAGAGACGCAGACATACGAGAGAGCGCAATACGGAGGAACAGGAGAGAAGCACACAAGGGAGACATCAGGCAAGCACATGCACTCTCGTGGACTTCTTAGTCAAAAAAAATAACAAGTTAAAACAAGCAAAAAATAAATAAAATGAGACAAGGCCTGCCGGCCGTGAAAGTACGGCCAGCCGGCCGTGAATAATTAGGGGAGGAGCAGCCAGGAGAGAGCATGAGCGGAGGCGTCAAGCTGGGGAACAGATGGCTGGCGATTTGATGATGTGCACGCGCATTTTAGCTCAATGCGCTTGCGCATTGACCTAAAAGCGCACGGGCACAGCATCAAATCGCCAGTCTAGTTAAACTCTGTTTAAGCCCCTATAGTCTCGCTCCGCTCAATGCGCATGCGCATTGACAGGCGAGACCTAAAAACACACATGCACAGACACACACAGGCACAAACACAATATAGCAACATTTGTGGGGATAAGTGTTAGACATGACATGACTGGGTGGTAGTCCCCCAATCTTTTTCCCTTCACCCCTCTTATTTTTTGGCTTTAGGGCTCTGTGCACTTTACCACTGTTGATCAGTACTACAGTGCTTGTGTGCTCTCCCTAAAAGTTGGTGATACAGTACATATACACTGTGCCTGTCAATTAAATGTTACTAGTAGCCTTTCATAAAAAGAACAATTATGGACAGTGTTAGAAATGGGGGACTCTAGTTGGCAAGGGATTGCACCTTTGTCCAAGTAGAGACCCTTCCTTCTAGTCAGGATAAGGTAGTTACACTCCTAACATAACCCCTGCTCACCTCCTTGGTAGCTTGGCATGAGCAGTCAGGCTTATCTAGGAGGCAGTGTGTAAATCATTTGCACATAACCAAGAGTAACACAGTGTGAACACTACAAAAGGACATCACACCAGTTTAGAAAAATATCCAATATTTTTTATATACTCAAGACAAGGCCAAAAACGATAAAATCCACAATACTCTACTTAGAAATCTTAAGATATCAAAATAATCTTGAAATACAGTTCCTTGAAGTTGAAAGCTCTGTCTGGGGCTATCACGGCATCGTGAAGAAACAAATCCAAACAGTTCTGGCTGACTGCGGCGCCACAGGGCAGCTACGGTATTGGGAAGACCCGCAAAATAGTACCTTTAGAAATGCAGGGCGTCGGCAACCTCTCTTTGAGGTTCCTAAAGCACGGCGTCCGCTGGCTTCGGTTCTACAGGTCGGTGCAGGAGATGTCGGGCCCTTGAAGTCACACGAGTTGCAGATCAAACTCCTCACGGTTGAAGTCAGTAGCGCTGGCATCGGGTACTGCGGTGCGAAGTGCAGCGGTGTGGTGTGCAATGCCCTCAGGTTGTGGTGCGAGCAGCAGCTCAGTGGCGGCATTGGTGTGACAAGGGTCGCGGTGCAAAGTGATGCGGTGCTCGGCGCGGAGCTATGTGGTCACTGTGCAGGCAGAGTTGTCGTCGTTGCTGAAGCGATATTGTCCGCTGACGAACTGGAGTCGATGGCACCGGCGTCGGTAGGCCAAGGCTGTAGTGCGGGATGAGAACGGTGCGTTGTGTAACCTACAAGCGGTGCCCTCGAACCACAGTGCAAGCAGCGGTGTTGAAGTCGGCGTGAAGCAGCGGCGTTGGGAATACCAAGGCGGTGTCATGAAGCGAGGCGGTGCTGAGTGCGGTGCCCACAGGTTGCGGCGTGAGTAGCAGCTCGGTGGTGACATCAGATGGCGTCATCGGTGAGACCAGGGTAGTGGTGCAACATTGCCCTGGTTCCCTCTGCAGTGCATTCAGAACACGGAGTCGGCAGCGACATCGTAGACGGCGTCGGGTTGCTTTTTCTTCTGTTGCAGCACAAAACACACAGTCCCCAGTGCTGAGGGCAGAAGAACTTGAAGTCTTTGCTGTTCCTGAGACTTCCTGAACAGGGGGCAAGCTCTACCTCAAACCCTTGGAGATATGCAAAGAAATAAGTTGTAGAAAGTTCAGTCCAGTCCTTTCCCTGCCCAAGAAAGAAGCAGCCACTGCAGGCTAACACAGCAAAGCACTCAGCAAAGCGGTAGTTCCTGCTCACAGATTCTCCAGCTCTTCTTCTTGGCAGTCTTCTTGGTCCAAAAGAGTTTCAAAGTTCAGGGGTTTGGGTCTCACTTTTTAGAGCCCAAAATCCTTTTGTCCTCTCAGGCAGAGAGTGTCTGTGCCCAGCCAGGACCAGTTCTGTCCTCACTGATATAGCTTCCTGGCAGGGGGTGGAGACAGCATTGTCAGAGGCAGACCAGGCCCATTCAGGTGAAAGGAAATCTCCTCCCCCTACTCTAAATGGAGCCCAGGTCTATTCATCCCTGCCCTGACTCATCAGACATCTGGAGCACCTGCTCCTCTGCAGCCCCTGTCATCCAAAACCCAGACAGTCAATCCACAAACCCAGCAGAGGCCTACTGGATGCCTGAGCAAGAACATACCTACTTTCCAAAAGTGGTATTTTCACACACAGAATGTAAAAATCACCTTCACTAAAAGATGCATCTTTAGATTCTGAGTTCAGTCATACTAAACTTTATCTCTCGACCTAGTTCCCAGGGTCAGTTATGTTTATAAGATGTTATACACAAACTCCCCACTCTGTCATATGGGAACAGGTAGCCTTGCAATAGTGAAAAACAAAATTGCCAGTAATTCACTATCAGGACGTGCCACAGACATCAGGGCATGTCCTACCTTTTACATACAGTGCACCCTGCCCCCAGGGGTACCTTGGGCCTACCTTAGGGGTGACTAACAGTAAAGGGAGGGTTTATGACCTGGCAAATCATATTTTGTGCCGTGTTCCGAATGTGGGGAACACGGCACAAAATATGATTTGTTTAATGTGATGTAGGACTGTGAATTGTTCAATAAATGTCATATCAACGAATGGTTGATTGGAAATTGGAAATTTGAGTATTGTTAATTCCATTACTGCTTCTTTTTGGTCATTATTTGGTTGATTAGTCATAAGATATACATGGAAGCACTATGCGCGAATAAGCAATGTAGAAATTGTTACAATTAGTTAAATATTTAAATTTTTGTAAGAGAGTTGTCTTCGACTAATTGCACAGTAAGGGCTCGAGTAGTGCACCTTGTTATATGTGACAGGATCTGTACACATTCACTTGTAGATATCGCAGCCTGACAGGAGCAGGTCAGGGTACAAGGTAGCACACATTGATAAAATTAGAATAATTAGACTATAATATCTTATTTGGTAATAAAACAGGTGTGCAGATTATAACCATTCTCAACAAGTGGGTGCACTTGCCAGGACGACATGGCAGTTACAAACTGCACGCCGACTCTGCGGTGGCAGGTCTGAGTTACCTTTTTACCAGCTACTTTGTGGGTCGCACAACCTGTGCTGCGAGCCCACTAGTAACATTGGATTTAGAGGCCTTGGCGCTCTCAGTGCACTTTACTAGGGACTTACCAGTAAATCCAATATACCACCGAACAGCAGTGAGAAAGTGCACAGAGACATTAAACCAGCAAAAACAGAGTCAAAAACTGGAGGACAGAAAGCAAAAAGACAGGGGAAACACGCCAAAAGATGTCAAGTCTAACAGACAGAATGCTGAACACCGTCAAGCATTCACCCCAGTACAGAGATCTGGTCCTAAATCCACAGTTTTTTTCCTTAGTTTTTTGGATGCTTGTTTCCGGTCCCGCAAGGATCTGGCTCAGTGGTTCTGGCTGGCTGTTCCTATGAGGAGCAGGGTCAAAACTGATTTGAATATTTCTGGATCTAAACTGAGGTGGTATGGTGAGAAAAGAATGATGGATTTCATCCAGATCTTTTGACTTGGGAAGAATGTATAACTTTTTTCAGCATTCCCTCCATCATATGTTCTTCATAGCACTTTTCACCTTAAGTGGTATGGGTATGACCAGAGGTGGATCCTTTGCGCCCAGTGAGACTGGATTCAAGCTAGCCTGGCTGATGAAGGGTAATACACCAAAACTGATCCCAGGATGCTTGTTTCCGATCCAGTGAGGGCCTGGCCTGGCATTTAGACTGGACTGTTCACATAAAGAGCAGGATCAAGACTGATTTGCATATGGCTGGGTCTAAACTGAGGTGGCATGGTGAGCAAAAGAATGATGGATTTAACCCCGATCTCTTGACTGGGGGGTGAATCTTTTGATCTGTTCTGCATTCCATCCATCAATTGTGTGTCTTTTGCGATTTAACCCAGATTTTTTGACTGGGGGTAAATGTATGATTTTTCTGCATTCTGTCCATGAATTGTTTGCATAGCACTATTGGCCTTTCAGCACGTATTGTGCCACCTACTAAAGTTGAACTTTAAAATATGTCTGGTCTGCAACTGCAGCCTGTAGTGCAGTTTTAAATTGCCAATTCGACTTGGTAAAATACACATTTTGCCGGGCTTGAACCTTCCTTTTAAATACTTATAATTCACTCCTAAGGTAGGCCCTAAAGTCTTATAGGGCAGGGTGCATGGTATTAGGGAAGTAGGGTGTGTGGGTACATTTTACATGTCCCCACAGCTAAATCCTTCTAAACAAATTTTTAGTGTCGACGCTCAGAATCTTCTTGATGACAACAAGCTCCTTGGTCTGAAATTCAGCTTTTCCAGCTCTGAGCTTCTCCCGCCTTCAACGATGCATTCACCAAGGCTTTGTTCAATGGCTCCCCAACATCAACAAGTACTCCATCATGGTCGACCTTAACTTGTGACTTTGACCTTGTCTTGCATTTTGGAGCTTTGCCCTTTTTTTGCACTATTTGTTCCCAAACAGCTTTACAAATTCATAACTTTAGTTCTGCTTACTGGATTTTTTCATTTTGGTGTCATTTTATTTATCAGCATGTACTATATTTTCCTGAATTGGTTTGGAATTTTTCTTGTGTTGTGTTCTCACTTTATTACAGTTTGAGTGCTGCATAATTATTTTAGCTATTGATTCTAAGTTTGGCCTGAAGGCTTTTCTACCAAGCTACCAGAGGGTTAATCACAGGTTAATTTAGTGACTTTTTGTGGTTCACCCTGACAGGAATCGTGTTCAATATTTGAGTGGGACTCCAACCCCTCTCAACTAATACCTCAATTTCTAACAACCAGGAAACAACATAACACCACCATCCCAAATCTTATATCAACTCCTCTGACATATAGGAATGGCATGTAATATACCAGTTTTCAAAATCAGTCCTAAAAGATCTATATGATAATGTTAATAAGAAGCAAAGAAAACTGTAGTGAACAAAAATTGCAAGCACATTTTAAAAGAGTACAGGGACTGAGACCCAAATGAACTCTTTTGGGTCACACTAATGTGTGTCATATGCATCCAGATGATATAAAAAAAAACGACAAGAATTAACTCTTGGTGGCAGATACCCTTTGGTTAAAAAAAGATATGGTAAACCATATGAAGATTTCCTTAAAACTCTTCACCTGTTGAGTGGCCATTGCGTAGATCTTAGGAGCTTACATTACTTATACCCATGAAGACAAGTCCATTCTTAAACATCAAATAACAAATGTGGGAGGAAGTTAAACTTGGTTTTTATATAGCACAGATTCACCAGTTATTCTAGTTTCTTGCCACATTTTGATGAAGAGCTTGTGCATCTTGTGTTTATTTACTTATGGGTACTTCCTTCAGGGGTGCCCAAAAACAAATCCTAGCACTGTTTAGTGAGCATGGTGTGAGCTGTGATGTTTTCCTTGTTTGTGTTCCATATGAAGGGTGGGTTTTGCAAATCAATGCGAGGTTTATATGTTGGGATTGTGTATTACCCTGTATATTTATGTATCCTTCTGTCTTGTTGTTTTCTCCCAAGCTGCTCAGCCAGTGTGAATGTGCTGTGTGGAATGTTGGTGTGGTGATGATGAATGGAATGTTCGGGTGCCTGTGCAGTGAGGTGTGACAGTTGGAGTATGGGCTGATCAGCAGGCAGACTGCTCCTGGTGAGCTGCTCTACATGAACTTACCATGCTACAACTAATACTTAATAAATCATCTTTAACTACACTTCGGCTAATGGACTTCATCATAACAGATTGTTTCTATGGGTTGTATCCCAATAGGGTTATGATCTTCTTACCTTCTACATTACCTGTACAGCTGTGGGGGTGTGGACTATGATCCAGTGTTTTGGGAACTCAGAGAAAATAATTCATAACCTGGACCTATTTCATTACCCGTCAGTTCCCTCCACACTGCTTGAGTTTAGACCAGACTTACCAAGTTGGTCAGCACAACTGGTCTTACCTAAACTATGAGCCTTTATTAAAAGGGCAGGGTTAGGTGAATAATAGTCTAAATATACACCATGTGTCTATACCATTCCAGAATACAACAGACACCTTTTCTTTAATATTAATAATATTTATCCAAGTAAATGTAACGCTCATCAAGTACGATACAGCTCAAATAAGAGTTATTCACACAAAGAAACATCTCATAAACAGTGCAATAAGAGAGTGGATAGGTAGAGAGACAAAAGAAGATGAATCATTTGCAAAAGTATTGCAAATCAGACTGATTTTATTTACCTATCATTCAAGAGTTAGATTTAGGAAATGCTACCCTCCGGCCATGAGAGTAAGCAAGGCACACTTCAAGAAGAGTTTAAAGTGCAAAGTCTAAGAGTCAGGAACATTAGATCATCAGCCAGCCCACAAGAATAGGAAACAGTGTCACAGCTCTCTCCTCTCACAAAGTTAGGGAAAATGCCGAACAAACCTCACCTACTGCTAGATCTAGATGTACCCAAAGTTCATGCAAATCCAACCCCTAATCTATCCATCCCACCTAACTAAGGATGCTGATTGGATAAGACAAGGGTGTCTCGGTCACACCACTCAAGGCAAGTTCCATTTTTAAATGCACTATTGTCCATAGTCATTATGTCATTCTCAGGACTTCAATATCTCCCCTTTTCCACAGTATGCATGCTTCTGATATAATAATTTATCCACATGTCCGCTTCCAGGGGAACGTGCTCTCTGAGGCTCATTCTTTCCTTCACGTAACCTTGGCCATCACCAGAGACACACAGAAAGCTGATTTTGTCTTTGCCCTTCCTCTCATCATGGATTTTATTAGTTTAAAGCTAGGTTTCTGCAGCCTTTCTCTCCAGAATAGAAAAAGCCGTTTTCTAAGGAGAGACAAATACAACGTGAAAATCATAGAGTTTATTTTCTAAAAGTGTTTTGCTTAGCAAGATAAATCTTTTAGCAAAATTTCAAAAGCAATAATATGATAATTAGTCTTGCAGACATTTAGTCATTAGCTTCTGCATTAGTCATGCACTGGCATGCGGCCTACCCCAGAATTTCTTCAACACGTTCTCATTTACGCATGTGCAGTTTTAATCCACACACGTTTAATAACACACAGTTAATATTAATGATTATTTAACACACAGGAAGATTCAATCCGAGCAGGTTTTGTTTCGTGAAACTCCTGCTCCAACATCTATCATTGGTCATCTTTTCAATTGCCATTCTGTGCAGAGTGGTTACTGCCCTTTACTAGGTGCTTCCTTAGGTGTTTAATGAGTTGATATTGTTAGCTGAAATGTGGTCAAAACCCATGTACAGTGGGCTATGACAAGAGCAGAGCTTGTTCCAGGGCATGACAGGCTCTGTGTATTTGGCCAGGCCATTGCACGTGAACCAGACGCACATGGTCTTCAAATATGCAGAGAAGGCTGTTTGAAAAAAGGTCAAAACACAGACTTGGATATGTATGTAGGCATACAGTGGTATGGAGCAGGGCAAGGCTTTTGGTTCTTACCTGTGCACAGCCCTCATAGTTAAAAAAACGTTAGCATACAGCCAAAGGCTCCGTAAAGTTTATTGTGTGCATAAAGGGGGGCGTGGTGTTTGTTGCACCTAAAATTCATATGGAAAACAATCTTTTTTTTACACCTTCCTTCCTTTAACTTTGCCCACCATTTAAAGATAGGCATTAAATTTAAAATGAAACAAAGCTGCACTTGCTAATTATCTGCCAAATTCGATAAAAATGCAGTAAATTGGCAAATGAAAATGTTTTTGACCTCCATAAAAAATCCCACAACTGGCCCATCTGCAGGGAACTTGACATAGCAAAACTAACCTACATGATCTAATTGCTAATTGTTTACCACATTGTGTCCATGTTATGTATAAAGTATATAACTTGTTGAATTACTACGCCTTTGCTCTGTTTTACAATATAACTAGACAGATTTTAAAAAAACAGCAAAAACATTGCCAATGGAGTAAGGCTATTTTCCTCCACCTAAATTTGATTAAAGTAATCCTGCATTTCTTTCAGTAGATGAGATGATATTGATGGAGCAAGGGTTCAAGGAAACTGAACTTGCTTGGATCAATTCCTCATTAATAAGCACTAACCTCTAGAAGTAGAAAGAAGTGAAAAATAACATACGCACAACATTCACATATGGGGAGGAGAGCTTTTTACACGCTTAAATAACAAAGAATAATTTGCAGCGCAATCAAATCCCTCTTTAAACGGAAAATGCTTCTGCGCATGTGCAAACCAAAGCCTAGGTGAATAACCACGTGATTAACTTGTTTGAGAGGGGAACTCTCACACATGCGCAAGAATTACTAACCTTAGGTCTTGAGGCACCGCGTGCCTTGCATATGCTTGCCTGAACTTTAAAAAAAGACGTTGCTGCTAATGCTTTTGCTTAAAGGAAGAAAATTTAACCTGAGATAGAGTAGAAGTGGGTGGTGAACAGTAACAATCACATATTTCTGAGAAATTAACATCTGTTTATGTCTCCTTATAATAGTGTACGTTTGGGCCTAATGTGCTAAGCCAAAGAAAAAGATGGGGGCGGAAACGTAAACAGGCACTTGAGTGATAGAGTGACCCGCTGACCGGATCGTTGACACGCTGCCAAGAGCCAAGGACAGAGACGATGGGAACTCTTTTCAACTGTGGAATTATACAAATTTTGTACTTAATCTGTTACTTTCAATGGGTGGGAAAGGATGCAGAATAAAGAAATATATAAGTTAGATGGGAAGGGTTTATTAAACAAAGGGGTTCATTAGAAAATCAAATATGACAGCATAAGGTGATGACAACTCCCCTGTCCCTGCCCAATCGCCGTACATGATCCACGCATATTTGCAATTTTGAGGGTGGGACATGCAGAATTAAAGACTATAACTAGAGGGACAAAAGATTTAGTAATAGGCTGCTGATGCTGCTGCTGTTGTGTGTTTATTAAGCATGGGCGTAAAATCCGTTCCGCTCGTGGATTTTGCGGATTTTCGACAAATTCGCAATCCGCGAACTCTTGCGAATTTGCCGAAAATCCGCAAATCCGCACGCGGCGGATTTTTTTGCTTGGTGATACAATATTGCGGCGCGCGGCGTTCACTTTCTGTGATTCAGCGTTTGCCGAGTTGTTTTTCTCGATATTTTGCGAGTGCTGCGCCATTTTGGATCTTGCTGCGGAATCCCGCGGGAGTTTGGCGCCCGCGAATACGTAATCGCGGCTTGGCACCACCTTGCACAGCACGCATCGCGAGAGTTCGCAATTGCGAACATGTAGGTGCGGCGGGCAGGAACAATCTCGCACTCGTGAAATAGAGATTTTGCAATTCTGCACAAGAAATCCACCAGCAAACAGCATGAACCTTCAGAAAATGATGATTTTTATCAGAATCACTCCTCAGGTTGACATTTGCCTGCACTTTTTTTTGCAAGGAGTCCATTATTTGGGGGGGGGGAAGGACGTGCCCCACAGTCTCCAGCTTCCTGTTCCTGTCCAGCAGGCTCCTCCCAGTGCTATCTTCATGTGGTGGTCACTTTCATTTGGACCTTGACCTGGAAGGATTACTTTTTGTGGGTGCTGCTGGATATTTGGATTTGAGGCCTTTTAGACTTTCTTTGGATCACATTTGGATTTGAAATCAACTTTCACAAGTAAGTTTGATTGGGGCATTACAGTTGCTGCAACTACAATTTTGGAACTTTTTCAGAACATTAAATAAAATATATTGTGGGTAGCCACAGTATCCAGTAGGACCAGGGTTAGTTATGGGTGCATGATACAACTGTTTTGTTGAATTTAAACATCATTGAGGCCATGGATGGGCTGGGATTGTGCTTAATTTTGTGTTTTTTGTCGATTTATTTGGGGCTGCTGTTGTGACCTTTTGCCCAGGGGTAGTGAGTGGTGCATGGACTGAGTCTGCCTGTGGGGTCTCTTTAATGTAAACATCCTGGATGGCATTGGATTGTGGTGATTTTTGTGTGTTTTTAGTTTTTTTTGGGGTGTTCTGTTGATGTGGACTGGCCATGTGGGTGGTGGTGGTGGCAATCTTGAGTGCTGGTACAGGCAACATGTGCTTGGGGTTCAAGGAGCCATTTTTAAGAGAGGCAGTGTCTGAGGCCTGCGCCCATTTTGCCTAGCTTTCATCCATTATGCCCAGGGGTAGTGAGTGGTGCATGGGCCTAGTCTTTCTGTGGGGTGTCTTCTTGAATTTAAACACCATTGAGGCCATGGATGGGCTGGGATTGTGCAGAATGTTGTGTGTTTTTTGTCGTTTTTTTGGGGCTGCTGGTGGGGCCTTTTGCCCAGGGGTAGTGAGTGGTGCATGGGCTTAGTCTTTCTGTGGGGTGTCTTCTTGAATTTAAACACCATTGAGGCCATGGATGGGCTGGGATTGTGCAGAATGTTGTGTGTTTTTTGTCGTTTTTTTGGGGCTGCTGGTTGGGCCTTTTGCCCAGGGGTAGTGAGTGGTGCATGGGCCTAGTCTTTCTGTGGGGTGTCTTCTTGAATTTAAACACCATTGAGGCCATGGATGGGCTGGGATTGTGCAGAATTTTGTGTTTTTTGTCTTTTTTTGGGGCTGCTGGTGGGGCCTTTTGCCCAGGGGTAGTGAATGCTGCATGGGCCTAGTCTTTCTGTGGGGTGTCTTCTTGATTTTAAACACCATTGAGGCCATGGATGGGCTGGGATTGTGCTGAATTTTGTGGTTTTTGACGATTTTTTGGGGGCTGCTGGTGGGGCCTTTTGCCCAGGGGTAGTGGTGCATGGACTGAGTCTGCCTGCGGGGTCTCACTCTCTTTAATGTAAACATCCTGGATGGCATTGGATTGTGGTGATTTTTGTGTGTTTTTCATTTTTTTTTGGGGTGTACTGTTGATGTGGACTGGCCATGTGGGTGGTGGTGGTGGCCATCTTGAGTGCTGGTACAGGCAACATGTGCTTGGGGTTCAAGGGGCCATTTTGAAGAGAGGCAGTGTCTGAGGCCTGCACCCATTTTGCCTAGCTTTCATCCATTATGCCCAGGGGTAGTGAGTGGTGCATGGGCCTAGTCTTTCTGTGGGGTGTCTTCTTGAATTTAAACACCATTGAGGCCATGGATGGGCTGGAATTGTGCAGAATTTTGTGTGTTTTTGTCGTTTTTTTGGGGCTGCTGGTGGGGCCTTTTGCCCAGGGGTAGTGAGTGGTGCATGGGCCTAGTCTTTCTGTGGGGTGTCTTCTTGAATTTAAACACCATTGAGGCCATGGATGGGCTGGGATTGTGCTGAATTTTGTGTTTTTTGTCGATTTTTTTGGGGCTGCTGGTGGGGCCTTTTGCCCAGGGTTAGTGAGTGGTGCATGGGCCTAGTCTTTCTGTCTTCTTGAATTTAAACACCATTGAGGCCATGGATGGGCTGGGATTGTGTAGAATTTTGTGTGTTTTTTCGACTTTTTGGGGTGTATAACTGATGTTCCTCTGTCTTCCATTGCTTGTAGGTGCACAAGAGAACCACCAGTGCCAGGAAGAAGTCCTGCTGCGGTGTGTGCAGCACAACGTCACGTGTGGCCACAGACAACTCTGCAACTTGTGCAACTGCGGCCTGCTGTTCAGAGTGACATCTGAAGAAGATGGCCCCAAAAAAAGTTCCCCGTAGCTCCTCTAGCAAGAAAGATGCCAGAAATGAGCAGAAGAAGCAAGTTACCAAGCAGACTGGTGTGCCGCCCGCCACATTTTTTGGGAATAAAAAAAAAAGTACGCCTGCAGCAGCAGCAGGAACTGCTGGGGACCAAGCTGGGAGCAGCACCCCCGCTCCATTGGGCTCAGTGCCACCACCACCACGCCAACTTAGGTCCAAGCCCTTGAGTGCTGCAGAGGCCGCCAGTATAGTTGTTCAATCACCATCGACCAGTGATGTTGGCTCATTGCAAGAAATTAGCAGCAATGTCCCTCAATCAACACAGGTTGTTGTAACTCATCTGACGAGTGTTGAACAACCACAGCCGCAACAACAATCACATGTGCAAGTACAAGTCCAAGTACATGTGGAAGGAGAGGCGGAGCAAGGAGAGGAGCAAGCAGAGGTGCATGGAGGGGCACAACAAGTGGCCACAATAGTTGTTCCTCCAGAAGTAGGGGCACATCTGGAAATCGACAATCAAGCCGAGGTATCATTCGAGGAAGCCACTCCTCCTGTTGATCATTCATTGTCTTCCACATCCCGAGCAAGGAAAAGATCAAGGGTGTTGGTGTCTACATCTTCTTCAAGCCCACCTCCTTCTGATGATATGGATCTTACTTGGGAACCAGCACCACTGCCGTCTGAGAGTGAGGTTGAGGAGGCACACCATGATCTGACAAAGGTAGCTAAGCGTAAAAGGAAGGTCGTCGAAACTCTCATAGTTATGGAGTGTGATGACGCTCAACAAGAAGTGGCGTATACTCCTGCTGCTGAAGACTCTCACGACGACGACGCAGTCATCATCACTAACGTCACTGAAGCCCCAGCGGGCATGCAGAAAACAGACATTTTGACCCTAGCCCGACAAGCTGCTGAGCGTGATGATGAAGTCGACAAGGAGGCAATGAGAACACCCTCATCATTGATGTTAACTAGTACACCACAACCTACCGCTTCCATATTTCTTACTCGCCAGAAGGGACCTCCATCCACCTCGACCTCAATTAGTGGTGGTGAAAGTGCACAACGTAGTAAAGTTCAGCAATACACATCCTCCACTTCATCTGGCATTAGCAGCACGACCACCACCAGTATCGCCTCCTCCGGCCCCCACAAACATTTGAAGTCCGCAGTTTTGGACCTTTTATGTTTGCCCAAAAAGGGAAAACATAGCCATTTGTAGCATTTGTAAGCTTGCAGTTAGTCGTGGTAAGCTTGGTACCAACTATGGGACTGGAGGCCAGAGAGGTCATCTTAAGAGACAGCACACTGTCCAATGGTTGGCGCACCTAAAGGAGATCAAGGAAGCCCAAATTGCAAGTCGAGAAAACGTTGATGTTCCATCTGATGATGACGAGGAGGAAGAAGTGTCACACACTTCACTTACACCCAGTACCCCTGTCAGCACACCCACTGTGAGCCACACTAAGAGTGTGGGACAGAGTGAGACACCAATGCGAAAAAGTTCATCAGCGAGCGTAACTGGGTCGAAGAAGTCATCATCATCATCCCGTAAAATGGTCCAGGGCAACATTAAAACAATGTTGTTTTCAGACGTGCCATATGACCGCAACCACCCAATGGTGCGTCTGTATAACACTAAGCTGGCTAAAATGCTAGCGCTGGATCTTCTCCCTTTTTCTTTTGTAGAAGGGGTTGGTTTTCTAGAATTAGTGGCAGCGCTCTGCCCTAAATGGAAAGTTCCTAGCCGGTACTATTTTGCCCGATTTGCGGTTCCAGCACTACATGAAGATGTGCTGGAGGTGATTGGGGCAGCTTTGCAGAAGAGTGCTGTTCACACTATACATCTGACAACAGACATGTGGACCAGTGGTGCAGGCACTGATTACATGTGCATCACTGCACACTGGGTCTCTTTTTCAGGGGTTAAAGCAAAGCTAAACGCAGGTGCTGACCTGGACCAAGTTTTTAAAGCTGCTCGGAAACATGCAACACTAGCCATGTTTGGCTTGGAGAAACGTCATACAGCACAAAACATTTTGAATGAGTTCAACACAAAGGTCTTTCAATGGCTGTCTCCCAAAAAACGCGGCATTGGTTATGTTTCCACGGATAATGGCGCCAATGTAGTTAAGGCCATGGAACTGGGTGACTATTTCAGAGTGCCGTGTTTGGCGCACTGTATAAACCTGGTTGTTAAAAAATTCTTGGATAAAGACAGTCCAGCATGCCAGTTAGTGGTCACCTGCCGAAAAATGTGCAACCATTTCAGCCATTCTTTTAAGGCCCGGAAGCATCTGAGGCGCCTGCTACATGAACGTCGAATGCCAGTGAAAGCACTCATCCAGGAGGTGCCAACACATTGGAACTCAACCTTCTACATGTTTGAGCGTCTGTATGAGCAGTTTACGGTACTCGATCAGTATTTCTTAACACTAGGTATAGCTGTGAAGGAGGACCTGAGGTTAAATGTGGCGGAATGGGAGCTAGTTAAAAGCCTGACAGACATGCTTCGTCCTTTTGAGGTCTTCACGCGTGCAGTCAGCAGGGAGGACTGTAATTTGGGAAAAGCTATCCCATTGTTGCGCATGCTGGAGCACAAACTGAAGGCGGTGTCTTCAAAGTTTCAAAAAGATGAAGAAAAGCAAGAAGCTTTTGTTTTGGCGGAGAAATTATTAGAGCGCCTACTTGGCGATGAACGTCTTCAAAAGATCCACTCAGAACAGCATTACATTTGTGCTACTATTCTGCATCCACGCTACAAAAAGGCGCTGGCAGGCTGTGCATTATTTCCTTTTAGTGATGAAGATGTTACAAAGTACAAACGTTGGCTAGCCTTGTCAGCCATCAGGTTTGAAAGAGAACGGAAGCAAATTGAAGGAAAAGGCAGTACATCAGCATCAGCAGGCCATCCCCAGTCAAAAGACTCCACTTCTGCACCTGTGGCTGTGGCTGTGGCAGAAGTGACCTCTCAGCCGTTAAAGACACCGGCAACCGCATCATCTGCACCAGACACAACAGAAATATCGGGTGATGAAGAGGATTGGCTAGCTGAGATTGGTTATGGTTCTCAAAAGGTCCGAGCAAAAATTCAGCAAAGTGGGGGAACCGTGGAGAACTTTGAGTTGATGGTGCAGGACTATCTGAATGACTCAACAGAGGTCTATGTTAATGCTGACCCATTGGCGTATTGGCATGGGAAAAAAGAATTGTGGCCAGAGATCACCCGCCTGGCTATACATTACTTGTCTTGCCCACTCGCAAGTGTGTCTTCTGAACGTGTTTTCAGTGCTGCTGGTGGCATTGTAACTTGCAAACGGACCCGCCTCTCGCCCAAAAATGTGGAGATATTGACAATGATCAAGATGAATGAGCACCTCATACCACCAGATTTCAAAGTACCAGATTGCACGACGGAAGAAGACGAGGAGGACAGCAACTTAGATGAGGGAATTTCTTCTGTGTTAGGTGACACTGACCTACTCCTGTCTGAATTTGCAGAGTATGAGGACGAACTCTTTTTCCTTGACACCGAGCCCTAAAAATGAGCCAATGAATTCAGAAATGTTCTTTTTCGTACTTATTCACTTTTATTCCTGTGTTTCTGTCTTTCTTTGTTTTGCACAAGTTAATATAATTAAAACTTTCATCACCTGTACTTTTGCTTTTTGGCTGTTTGGGGGTCTTCTACTTGTTTTCGCCTGGGTTGACGGCTCTGAGGCCATTGCTGGGAAGGTCCATGGAGGCAGAGGGGAGTTAGGGCCTAGCTGCAGAGCGCGCGCTGAGTGATTTTGCAAATTTTCAGAAAAGTGACTAAGTCCACATTTTTGTACTTTTGCTTTTTGGCTGTTTGGGGGTCTTCTACTTGTTTTTGCCTGGGTTGACGGCTCTGGGGCCATTGCTGGGAAGGTCTAATACCGGATAAAACTGTTTTAAACAACATCCATGAGGAAAAAGGTTTTGCATTTTCTGACTTTTCGCTCAATGTAGCGTTTTCGGGGGCCTGTTTGGGGGGCTTCCTGGTGTTTGTGGGTGGGTTTCAGGGTCTGGGAGCACTACTGGGTATGGATAGTTTAGATAGCAAGAGGTTTGAAGGAAATCCATGGAGGCAGAGGGGAGTTAGGGCCTAGCTGCAGAGCGCCCGCTGAGTGATTTTGCAAATTTTCAGAAAAGTGACTAAGTCCACATTTTTGTACTTTTGCTTTTTGGCTGTTTGGGGGTCTTCTACTTGTTTTCTCCTGGGTTGACGGCTCTAGGGCAATTGCTGGGAAGGTCTAATACCGGATAAAACTGGTTTAAACAACATCAATGAGGAAAAAGGTTTTGGCACTTTTTGTAACTTAGGGTTCGTTAGGGTTAGCCCTAGCAGCAGGATTGCATGTGTTTCGGGGTGTTCTTGATTTTTGCAACTGAGTTCTGGGGTTTTAGAACACTCGTGGGAATGTGTAATTTTTGTTGCAAGTGATTTGAAGAAAATCCATGGTGGGAAAGGGGGGATCACTTACTCTGTGAGAGGACCTTAGTGTTGAAAACATTTAGCCATTTACACTTAAAGGAAGAAAATGACACAGACTTAAGTTTCAGGAAAACAAACTTACTGTTAAACCACCACCCACCAGACTCAAAAGCAGTAAAAAACAGGTATGCTCAGATAAAGTTTCAAAAAGTATATTTGTATAGCCCTAACAAAATAATCTCCCTCAAGACCCTCCCTAACCCCAACGATTGTCTTTCAAAAGTCCCAAAAATAACCCAACTCCCAAATCCCACCCCCAAAAGTCTCTAAAAAAGGGGCAAGGGACACTACGGCAGGATGCTGTTCACTGTAGCGGCCAGGGCTTCATACTCCTTGCGGAGGGTGGCATGGTCGAAGCGGAGGCCCTCCACCAAGTTCTTATAGGTTAAGACCTCCTGCTCCAGGTAGGAGACTCTGAGGGATAAGCGGCGCTGGCGTGCCTTGCAACTCCTGTGGGGGGCAGCTGATGTCTTTGCTGCTCGGCGGTGGCCGTTGGCTTTGGTAGCCCGGCTCCGTACCGCTGGAGCACTGCGCTGGCTGGCAGCCCGTGTGGGCCCGGAGGAGGATGCAGCTGTCGCAGTAGATGTACTAGTAGACTGCGTGTCCTCCTCCTCCAGGGCCAGCAGCCGCCGATATTCTGCAACAGTGGCATCCAGCCTCCGTTGCCGGGCCATTCGAGCCTGCTCCTTCCTTGATGGTTTGTTGGATTTGGAAAGAGCAACTATATAAAGAAATAAAGACATAGTCTGTAACCAATGCTCTTAAGATTAACACAAAATGATTGAGCAGAAAGTTGTGTCACAGTACAAGTAGCAACTTGAAAGCACAGTACATAACTATTGAGGCCAGTATCTATCTAACCTCCCACTTCTTCATCCTTGGCTTGCTCTAACATTAGTGTGAGTTTAAGGAACAAATTCTACGAGCACTATGGACTTCCATTACAGTCGACTATGACAGCAGTACACCAGTCTTATTCTTCTTCTTCTCTCTTGTTTATGAAAATTGGTACGTTATCTTCTGCAAGCCGGCATAATGCCAGCACAGTGAACTTGCACCCGAGAAAAACAGACGCACACCATGATGAGTGAGACAGATTTGCGTTACTGTACCGGTACAGTACATGCAGGTGGTGAAGCTCATATTTTTCCATTACAGGTGACACTGAGAATACTCTGTTAAAAGGGCTACTGCTTAATTAATTTAACTTTCACCCTACAGTGCAAATGAGTACTAGAGAAGGAAAAAGAAGAAACTAAATAATCTGATTATGTATCACTTCACATGGAATGTATTTGATTACATATGGGATGACTTTAGGTGCTTTGCTTTTTTGAGTGAACAGTGATACACCCACACATGAATGACGTACTACTACTAAACTAAAATTATTAAGAGAGGTAGGGAGGGTCCACCGTAATAACCGGATATATGCTGTGCTTGCAGTTGCATACAAACTACTGCTACTATTCATGGTAGTATTTGGACAAAATTACAACTTCTTTTCCTTGCCTTTCCTACACTGGAACAGACGTGCGGGTGCGGTGTTACATGCTCTTCAAACTAACACTTAGTTCAGGGGTCTCCAAACCGGTCCTGGGATATCCCCATTGAGATACATGTAGTTATTTTAAAAATCTGGCATGTATCCGGCCCTCCAGGACCGGTTTGGAGACCCCTGACTTAGTTCATCCAGTGACCGTCTACTCTCTCTAGATACACATATGCTATCTAAGAGTCAGATAGTACCATGATCCAGGCATCCATCCATTCAAAGTATATGCAGACATACAGTTTCTGTTTCACCCACCAAGGCTGTTCTCCTTCCACCCATTCTTGCTTCATCATTCACCCAGCCATGCACCATACCATATTCTTCTCAGCCACCTTGGGGACCAAGCAAACACATATCATTCTTCTTTGCCAGTCATCATTAAATTTCTCGTCCTTCCAAACTTACTTGCACCCTTCTTTCGCTTTTCGTTTTTTTATGTGCACACTAACAAAAGAATCTCTGTGACAAAAGCAGTAACCACAGACATATGCACATAAAATACTGCTTTTCGTTCATCCCATCCATCAAGTTCATCTCAGATCTGATTGGGATTCTTCTCGCCAAAAACTTCACAGCTAAGTCGAAGTACATTTAGAGGAGGCTACTACCTGGTTGATACACCCATGCAGAAAGCACACTCTGCAGTGTTCAATCTCAATAAGTAAGGAATATATAGCTTACCTCTGCCCGCCACCACCGTGTGAACCCTCACAGGCACATTGGTGTCGTCCGGCACTTGCACCGCCTCCTCCCCAGAAATGTCCTCCGAGTCCTCATCCACCACCACCACCTCCACGCTGGCCCCGCCACCAGATGTTCCACCTACAAAGTACATTTAAGAATGTTAGAATACACCACTCACTACTATATAATATTTGGTCTAGGAATAAAGAAATGTGAAAAAAAAAGAAAACAATGTAATAATTTGTGACTGTCTAATCTAAAGTAAAAATGTTCCTTTTTCCAGGGAAGGCTCAGTGCATAGAGCTATTGCTGACTAGAATGGGAGTCCAATGGAATTGCCAAATGTGCAATCTTAGTTAGCTACACAGACAGACTAATGAGAATAATCTAGTAATACCACAGGGAGTCATAGTCAAGGCAGGATAAGAATTTAGATACAGTCTAGAAGAAGATCAAAGACGATTTATAAAAAATCGAATGAGGAACGCTAGGAAAAAATAGGTACTCTATATTATAATGAAAACTTACTGGGGCCACTGCCCTCGCCTGGCCAATCCTGGCCTTCTACAGCAGCAGCAGCAGCCTCCTCCAATGCCCTCTTGCCCCTGGGGGGAGCTGATGTACAACATGAAAGAAAGAAAGACCAGAAAACATGGATGATATTTGTCAACCAAATCAAACATTTCAAAAGAACAATAACAAAATATTTTGGCGAAATAGCAAATAGACAACTATTCCACGGGATATATTGACCGATCTCATGTGGTCTACTACGTTATTAGTATTGCTAGATTTGCGGACCGTCGACTTGGAAAGTTCTTATATAACTCACTAAACAAACTACTAAAAAGGTTCGCCTAGGCCTGGCAGGCAGCAGTCCGCAGCACGCGAAGTGACAGACAAAGTCCATCGTGATTGCAGATCAGTGAATACTCAAACTATCAATCCACCACCACTATTTCTTCTTATCGCCATGTGTACAAAGGAAGGACTGGACTTGAGTCTCTACGGGCTGATTTAGAAGCCCCTTGCGGCTCTTTTGCTCCATTGTTGCGTGACTTTTGTGACGCAGCGGCAGAACAAAAGAGGCGCCATGGTGCGGCGTATATTAACAACGTGAAGCATATGGGAGATGCATCAAGTTGTAAAGCCCTGCGCCATCAGGGGGCGTTCCGGCGCAAGTTTATTGCTCTTGGTAAAAAACAAAAATTTGCAATATAATAACACACAGAGCGGGAGAAAACAGAGTAGTGATGAAATAGCTAGAAATAGCTACTACTACTCACCAAGCCCGGGGATCTCTACGCCGAGCACGTCCAGCAAGTCGCGTTCCCGGTCCATGAGATCCGTCCAGCGGTGGGTGGCCTGGTTATAGGTGCGCCGGACCCCAGAGTGTTCAAACATGGCCCGGCACACCTTCTCCCACCGCTTCCGGCGCTCCCGGATCCCGTAGCCGGTAGCGATCTTGCCGCCTCCCATGATGGTCTTGGGGAGGCGGCGCTGGACGTGAAAGACTAGTGCGGCCACCTCCTCCGCACTAAAATTCTCCCGAGCTATAACTGTCTCCCCTCTCAAACGCCCGCACGGGAGCCGGGCACGGGGTGCGGGACGCTTCCCCTTCGCGGGCTTCTTCCCGGCTCCCTTTGCCATGGTCTGGGCAGAAAGGAAGCAAAATAATAAAGAAGAAATAGAACAGGGAAGAAGAAAAGAAAAGTGTTTAAAAAAGTAGTTTAAAATTAACAAAAAGTAGCAGAAAACACAAAAATATAGAGCTAGAAAAATAGAGGGATAGATAATAAGTAAAATAGATTAAAAAAAACTTCAAACAAGCAAAGGATGGCAGAGATTCAGAGAGGATACAGAGAGCATGCCCAGAACCATAGCAATGAATGAGAAACAAGATGGCCGCGCCCGTTCACGACCGCGTAGGTAAGTTTGCGTGAGATTTTCCTCGCGATCACACGCGAAATTGTACTAGCGAGCCGCACGCTTTGCGAGATTACACATAGCGCCCGGAAACGGAATTACGTCACGCAAACAAGATGGCCGCGCCCATGTTCGACCGCTAGGGTAACTTCGCAAACGTTGCCCTACAAGCGGCTTGCGAACACGCAAAAAATCACGCGAACAAACACGCCGAAAAAAAAAACAAATCGTGTATTCGCATGAATTCGCGGTTTCCGAAATCGATCTCGCACGGATTTGCGCGAAATTGCAGAAAAACTATTTTTGCAAAACTGAAAGCACTCAGCAGGTGCAAAAGTTCAATCTTAACATTAGTAACCATTCACTCTAGTGCTTCCTGAGGGGCCCCTCCAGAGTTCAGTTGCCTATTTGCAACTATTCTAAGACCCTGCTCTGACCCTCACAGCAGGCTCATAGAATAGCTACAAGTAGGCCATAAAGGTCCTGTGAAAAAAAATTGCACTGCAACAGAAAGCAAATTACAGATAAGGAAGGAAGCAGGTGCCAGCCAGACTGGACGTTTAAAAATCAGTGACACATTAATCAACCCCAAATTAATTTATGGCAGTTGAAGCAGGGCAGGTGTGCTTGCTTTTTTTCACCCCCATAATCTACAGTGATAAACCAACCAGAGGGTGGCAGTGATGTACCAGAGGGTGGCATGGGTGTACCAGAGGGTGGCAGTGGTGAAACAGAGGGTGCTGTGAACCTGTGATGATGAACTAGACGTAGAAACAACATAGTCGCGGCCGTTGCGAGCCGACAAGTAAGTTCGCAATTGCGAACTGGTACACAAACCTCGCGAACTGGCAGAAACCCTTGTGAACACAAAAAAACACAAAAATCCGCAAATTCGCGAGAGTTCGCGGATTTTGCGGATTGTGAATCCGTAAATACGCAAGTTCGCGTACGCCAGATTCGCAAAATCCGCCCATACTTAGTGTTTATCGTGAGATCAACGCTGAGAGAGAGAGGCAAGATCTGCTGCTGGAAAGAAAAGAACAGACTGGGAAGAATAAATTCTGAAAGACAACCTGATTAGATTGAAGATTGCGGAAGAATATTGAGGAGGGAGAGAGTGAAAGAGAGGGATGCGTTCCGGTGTGACGGGGTATTTGAGAAGTGTAGTAAGTATTTACTCTGTCCTTATTCTGTCCTATAGTCTTTGTCTCCTGACTCTTATTCGGTGACCTCCACCAGTCCTTAGGCCAGAGGGTTGGGTTTTCCGTTTCATCATTGGGTAAATATATTTCGGTCTTAAAAATGTGCATAACTTTTGAAAATGTATGATTTATTTTGTCTTTTGTTTCTCCATCTTTCCACTCCTAATACATTGAATTGTTGAATATTTTTGATGAATGTTTTTTTTTTCTCCCATGAAAGTTGATGGAGGTTGCACTGTGAATCTGTACAAATGAGCGTTCATTTTGACTGAATATTAGATAAAATTATTTGAATCTTACCTGGAGTCTGTGTTTATTTGATGAGAGTTATATGTTAAATTTTGTTAAATTGTTAATATCACCATCAACTACTCGACTAATGGTCCATTGACCAAAGAAAGAGTATTGATCTGTGAAGATTAGTTAGGAATTGACTAATCAAGATCAAAGTGAATATATAACTTGACCCCCAGTGGAACAGCCAGACAACTTGAATGTGTATATGGGCCCAATTTGAATTTATTGTTGACTTTGAAGTGTTAATCCTTGGCCTTCTGCTGGATCAGTTTTTCTGGTGGCAGAGCGATGGTTAATATCGATTAGTTTGGTGATTAATGATTAGTGATTATTGTTTTGATTATCAACTATATGTTTAACATTAAAAGTTAGTGTTGCAGTTTATGTTGTCTGGAAGCACAGGTACAGAGATACCCGGGAATGGAATTTAGAAGAGTGTGGTAAATGGAAATCACACTGCAGAAGGTTACTTGTCTATTGTCATAATACTGAGAAGCTACGCAGGGCTGACAGTATTATATTAGGGACTATATCGTATAAGTGTAGTGTGTGAGAGGTAGCATAGGGCTTACCTGTGAAAATTAGGCCTTACCCAAAAGAGGAGTAGCCCTAGAGAAGTAACAGGTTCTCCCTGAGCTTAAGTGAAGGGTAAACAGTGTCTTTTACTCGTAGTGACCGGAAGGAATTTTCTCTTTGTAGCGAGTGAAAACTATCTTTGGTTTAGTAGAGCAGACAAAGTAGCACTCTTTTTACATTGTTACTAACACATTTTTTTAAAGAAAAGTTAGAAAAGATATTGTCAGCAGCAGGCGTGAGAAAACTGCAGATTGTAAAGGGAGGGTCAGTAGTAGGAGTAATACTGACATCACAAAGAACTGCTCTGGCTTTAGTCAGACAAGTGGGTGTGTTGTAAGCCCTGACTGATTAATAGACAGGTAGTGTGCGGGTATTGGTTGAAGAAAGGAATACGTAGTGAGCCCTGATTGGACTGTTGGTGTGAGCCGCGCTGGTATAGGTTGAGTGTTAATGAATAGGGTCTGTGAAAATATGGAAGAGCTTTTGGAATTTTGCCGATTTAATTAGTTATATTACAAGAATCAGAAGAATGAAACTGATTAATAAGATTAAGAATTTCTTGAAAAAGGACAAGCGCATAGTAACTAGGGAGGGAATTCTTATGCCGCCTCCCAATACACCAGCTTCTTTTATGATGATGGAGAATGGATATCATACGTTTGTATGGTTTAAGAATTGGGTGAAGTATACAAAAGGTGATGGTGTTCTAGCTTTTCCAGAACATGGTATAGTTAATGTAAGGATTCTCAAAAATGTGAGAATTAGGATGAATTCGTTAGAACCAAAGCCTAGGTTAACACAGTATGAGACTTTGGAAGAATGGGAAGTTGAGTCATTTAAACAAGAGAAATACAGAAGAGGCAGAAGAATAAATAGAGGATTTCTACCCAGGTACCCATTTGACACTCGAGGAGACCAAATAAAAAGATGGAGCAGGCAGAGCTATAGTAACGGAGGGTTTATATCCAGTATTAGTGGCTGAAGATAAGGAAGGGAGCAAGTGTAAGGAAAAAATGAAACACATAGGTGGGAAAGGAATGGGATGTGATGAGTCTGATGATGAGTTGTTAGAAGATATTCTAGTAAAAAGACCTCCGCCTTATCAAGAAAGTGCTAGGGATACAACTCCAAGTGCCCCTATGATGGGAACTCCATTGATTCAACAAGTTCTATATGATCCAACAGTTATTCGAGCCTCACAAGAAAAAGAAAGGGACGCATTGAAAAAAACAAAAGAAGAGATAATTCAGAAAATAAATCAGTTAGGTTTAAATGCTGAAGCATTGACAGTGCCAGTAACTATTGGTCCTGTTATCCCATTGTATGGTGATAAACGGAGTACACCAAAATCACAAAATATAGTAGTCACACAGAATAGTGTTAGAAAGGAGATAGACATTGTAGAAGATCAAAGTAGTGAAAGTGATTCAAATTTGTCATTGTTAGATCTCCAAATATTGAGACTGTAACTGAAACTCCAAAAAGAACTTCATCCACTGAAAGAAGGAAAGTACCAACTGTCACTCCAGTGGCTGGAAATGCTACTGGATTTTGTCCTGAAGATCTGGAGGAATGGACAAAAGGATTAGAAAAACAGAAAATGCCCCCTAAAACTATAGATGTAAGCAAGTTGAGGGTAGATTTGGAAGAAATGATCAAGTAGCTTTAGAATTTGGAATATATATAGAGAAATCAAAAATACTACAAAAACCTTATAGATCAGATTTTACGGAGAAGGACCTAGAAAGTTTGAATGCATCAGGAAGAAGATTGCAAATAAAGGAATTAATACACATTTTGAAGAAATGGGGAGACGTAGATAAAAGGAGAAGTAGATGGTCAAGGAAGAAAGATGAAGCAGGTGCAAAGGAAATATCCACATTTCCGTTGAGGGAGGTAGAAAAGGTGGGAAGGATGTGTCCGATGAGAGAAGTCCCTGGTGGAGGGTATATTCATGTACCATGAAGTAGACAGGATATTTTGTCCTTCACAAATGATTTTCCTAGATTGAGAGAGAAACCAATTGAATGGTACAAGCAGGTAGAGAGGTTTGTAAAGGTTTCAAAAGTTTTAGTGAAAGATTTGGATGGTTTGTTTGATATAGTAGTACCCACAGACTTATGGACAGAATGTAAAATTACAGTTGATTGGCCAGCTGAGGAATATCCTAGAGACGCAAAGACAGGTGCACCTTCAGAGGATGTAATGAGGAAATATAATCAAATGATTACTTTCCTGAAAGGGAAAATTCCCCCTAAAGAAACAGATTGGGTTAAAATAGACAGAACAACTCTAGAACCTAAGGAGTCACTACATGCATACTATGAGAGGTTATTGCAGGTTTTCAAGCAGTAAAGTGGACTTGGGAACATTGGTGATAAGGATATGGGACATTTTGTGGTCAGACTTGTGTATGAGTTAAGATCAGAAATTAGTCAGATGATTCAACAGCATATGCTTTGTTGGCAAGGCAAGCCAATTGATGACATCCTAAAGTATGGGTGTCATGCTTCATCATTGGCGTTTGCTCCTTGTCGGGGAGGCGGTGCAATCCCCGACGGGCTCACCTCAAAGAGGGGCTCTTTATCGGAGGTCTTTTGATCCAACTGCCTTATGGTGAAGTGCGGGTATGTGGAAGAATGGGGCAAATAGCCAAGCAAGTGATTAAAATATAGTAGGGAGTACCAAAAAGTGCTACTTTATTCTGGGGGTCTCCCGCTACAGTTAAAAACGTGAATCCAACTCACTTGATACCACCTGGTTAGGTGTGGTGGTACTAGATGAAGATGGATGGAAAATTAGTCAACATGTTTCTCGCATGAGGAATTATCCGCGATTCATCAGGACCTTAAAGGTGAAAGAATAGAATATGCAGTCATTAAGCAACATGCTAGTGTCATGTGTGGAATGCAAGCAAACTAGGTTTAAATACCTCTGTAGTCATGTCCTATGCCTAAATTAGGGAATAAGAACGAGTTTGAAAGGTTATTTGCATAGAATCATAGCAAAAACACAGTTTAATCGCGCCAAAATTACACATAATGTGTCATGATAGTGTTGGTGGAAATTCAACTAGCTCAAGTGAACTATGGCTGCATGATAGCAGCGTGCAGTGAGCACAACAAACCAATCGTCTGTGTTGAGGGAAGTGCTCTTTAATCAAACTATGGTGTGAAGATTGGTAAAAAGGGCAATTAAAAACAATTAAAAACAGCAGTGTAATGAGGAAACACCAACTATTCGTTGTGTGGTGCGCATTTAATATTGAAGGTGCTCACTCAATATCCGAAGTGTAATGACAGGCATACAACCATCTCACCTAAGGGTCAAGGATTATGTACTGCATGAGTGATCGGTGGTAAAAGAACATCAGGAGAGCACCTTAAGATGTTGCTGCGGGAGGAGGAAGTTTGTATATTAGTAAATACTTCGGATATTGAGTGAGCACCTTCAATATTAAATGCGTTAGTTCACTTGAGCTAGTTGAATTTCCACCAACACTAGCATGACACATTATGTGTAATTTTGGCGCGATTAAACTGTGTTTTTGCTATGATTCTATGCAAATAACCTTTCAAACTCGTTCTTATTCCCTAATTTAGGCATAGGACATGACTACAGAGGTATTTAAACCTAGTTTGCTTGCATTCCACACATGACACTAGCATGTTGCTGAATGACTGCATATTCTATTCTTTCACCTTTAAGGTCCTGATGAATCGCGGATAATTCCTCATGCGAGAAACATGTTGACTAATTTTCCATCCATCTTCATCTAGTACCACCACACCTAACCAGGTGGTATCAAGTGAGTTGGATTCACGTTTTTAACCGTAGCGGGAGACCCCCAGAATAAAGTAGCACTTTTTGGTACTCCCTACTATATTTTAATCACTTGCTTGGCTATTTGCCCCATTCTTCCACATACCCGCATTTCACCATAAGGCAGTTGGATCAAAAGACCTCCGATAAAGAGCCCCTCTTTGAGGTGAGCCCGTCGGGGATTGCACCGCCTCCCCGACGAGGAGCAAACGCCAATGATTAAGCATGACACCCATTCGGGTGTGTGAGGCAAATACATCCAACACAATGGATGCCCCAGGGTGCCACATGTACACCCCCGGTCACGCCAAACACACATAATCCCTTGTTCAGGAACGGTTCAGCTACCCACTTTGTTTTCATTGACTCCTTGGGGGCTGTTGTAACTTCCTCTTGGTTTCTTCCCCTCTCCGTTTCCCCCTCTCCCTCCCTTGATTATGGTTCGGCCCAGCTGTCAAACTAGAGGCAGCTTTAGAATGTTGAGGGGAGACTGTCCACCCAGCCGGGAGCACCTTATGTGTATTCTACTCATAAAACCTTGAAAATTATTTACTGTTTTAAGTGTAGTTATTACACTTTTTCTGGCGACGAGGGTCAAGGAGCTGAGCCAGGGTCAGCGTGGTGCCCCCCCCCCGGATGAAATTCTACTGGGACGGAAAAGATTTGCCTTATGATCATCTTACCCTGCGCTGTTCTGTCGTCCATGCGCCTCTGCTTCGAAGTTTTGAAGAACTTGGCGGGAGAGAAGCGAGATGAATTGAGTAGGCAGCACTGCTGGGGGTCGCTTCTCGTTTTCCCTGTGAAACTTGGTGGTTCGTCATCACCAATCCGGATGTCTGCCCACGGCTTTCTTCTAACTCTCTGAGGTGAGCCGCAGTGTGTTGGGTGAATCCGGAGTCATTTCTACTGATCCTCTCAGCTTTTACAGAGGCGAAACCAGCGGTGAGTCGTCTGGCGCATTTCTGGCTATCGGCGTTTGATAAGTGTCCTGAGTTGCCTCGTGAAGTGAGGATTTTCATTTTTATTCTACGCGCCTGGTGACTTTGTTAGTCGGCGCTGTGAAGGAGGTGGAGCGTCCCGTGTGAGCAGCGCAGCCTAATCGCGCCTCTCCTTGGCTGTTCGTTTCGAAGTTACAGCGGGGTTCCCATCGGCGCTGTTTTATTAATTTTTCCTCGCTCCAGCTGAGAAAGGTGACTTGACTTATTGAGAGGCATTTCCTGCATCTTTGGGTTTCGATTACGATCTCTCCTGAGGTACTTTAGACCCCTCCAGGAAGTTACCGCCTACAACCGAGCCTTGTGGGTATTGAAGAAGCAGAAATAGGACTTTATTCGTTTTTCATGTGAAGGGAAAAGACAGCCAGCACGTATATTCAACGTAGTCTATCAGTGGGGTGGTTTATTTTCCTGTGTTAATAATTAAGGTCTTTTACCTGAACAAGTTTTCTCTGGTCATTTTTAACTCACTTTCCTCCTCATTCATTTTCTAGTTGTTTACAGCCATCTCTTTTCCTACCTCATTTAGTGTCATTCTGTGGATGGCCATGGCAGGGGCAGGAATGAGCCAACCTCCACCATTTCTAAATGACCTAGGGGAGCCCGAAATACCATGGAAGAGATGGGAAGGGATTTTCAAGTCCTATCTCATAGCAATAGGAGGGGGAAATTATAACAATGTGAGAAAACAGCACATATTGTTACACAATTTAGGCATACATGGGAGAAAAGTGTTTGAGGATATAACTGGCAGATTAGTTGATGATGAACAAGAAGAAGTGGAAGGGGTGAATGTATATGATTATACCTTGATGAAACTAGAGGAACACTTTAAAATTAAAATAAATGTTGTTCTGGAGAGACATAAATTCTACAAAAGAGCCCAGAAGAAAGATGAAAAAGTGATCAATTATGTAGCTGTTCTTAGGGGTTTAGCAGCTACGTGTGATTTTGGGGTACTTACTGATTCTATGATAAGGGACCAAATCGTGAGGTGCACTAATGATTCTAGAATACAAGAGGAACTCCTTACTAGGAACCCTGACCTGGAGGAAACATTGAGCATAGCTAAAGGGTTGGAGCATACAGCCATGTGTATGAAGGAGATGAAAATACATGAGGGAGCAATCAGAGAAAAAGGGGAAAGCAAAGTATCTAATGAGGGGGATACCATTTGTAAGGTGGGAGAGATGGCCAAGGGTGATCAGCGCAGCAACCCACCGGGATTACTCTGTTACAAATGTGGTAGCCCTAGTCATTTGGTGAATAACTGGAAGTGTCCTGCCAGGAACACTCTGTGCAGGAAGTGTAATAAACGAGGGCATTTCTCCAAGGTGTGTAAAAACTTCAACCAGAAAGTACATATGGTGGAAAATGTTGAAATTGTAGATGAGGGAGAAAAAACGTATATCTTCCAGGTGGGGGATGAGGAAGAAAATGAATGTAATGTTTATCCCACATGTGAAATTGTTTTAGATGGTAAAAATTTGTTGCTTATGCAGATTCATGTTCCCCTTATACACTTATAGACAAGAGGGAGTTTGATGAGAAGTTTGCAGGACAAGGAGTAGTGTTAGAGAAGGCCGACATAAATCCTGTTGGATACTTCAAGGAGCGTATACCGCTTGAGGGTATGACAAAAATGAGAATATCCTTTAAAGACAGGCACACGGTGGGGAAGGTGTATGTCTCCATGAGAGGTTCTAATCTGCTGGGGTGGAAAGATCAGAAGAAACTGGGCATTAAGCTAGATCCCAACAACAAAGAACAAGTGCTTTTAGTGGAACCAACCAGTGTAGCAGAAGATGTAACTCAAGAATTTAAGGAGGTGTTTAGCGAGGACTTAGGGGTGTTAAAGAATTATGTGCATAAGATCACTCTCAAGGAGGATTCTGAACCAGTGATACACAAAACACGCTCCATACCTCTACGCATGAGAGAGCCTTTGAAAATCGAGTTAGACAAATTGGTCAGACAAGGGGTGATTAAAGAAATAGAAACATCTTCATGGTTGGCCCCGATCGTTCTCACGACCAAGGATGGAGGAAAGAACATTAGGTTGTGTGTAGACCTAAGAGACTTGAATGCAAACATCCTGATTGATCGGTACCCGCTCCCCAGAATTGGAGAAATGTTGACCACCATACAGGGTGCCAGGTACTTCAGCGTGTTGGATTTGTCTTCGGCATACTATCAGGTTGTGCTACATCCGGACTCACAGAATCTGACGGCGTTTACCACTCCATTTGGTAACTATAAATTTCTACGGATGCCTTTCAGTTTGGCCTCGGTGGCAGCAGCCTTCCAACGGGTGATGCAACACGTCCTTAGGAATTGCTGTAAGACTATGTGTTTCCAGGATGATATACTAATCTATGGCTCTGACGTGGAAGAACATAATGAGAACCTAAGAGAGGTGCTAAAAAGACTGAAGGAGGTTGGATTCACCACCAGATTGAGTAAATGCAAATTGAGGGTGAGCTCAGTGGATTATTTGGGCCATACTATCTCCGAGGAAGGGATCAAACCAAAATGTGATTTGGTCAATGCTGTTAGAGATGCTCCTACACCCTCCAACAAAGAGGAAGTGTTGTCGTTTTTGGGACTAGCTGAATACATGGCCAAGTTCATAAAAGATTTTGCTGTCAGGACACATGCCATGAGAGAATTGGTCAAGAAAGACAACAACTTCCAGTGGGGTGAGAAACAAGAAGTGGCTTTCAGAGATATAAAGAATGCCATAATTCAGGCACCTTTCATTGGCAAATTTGATCAGGAAAAAGAAATAATAATACCCACTGATGCGAGTAACAAGGGAATTGGAGCAACCCTATCACAAAGAGGAGATAAGCAACTTAGGGTAATTGCTTTTGCATCAAGAACACTTACATCTCCAGAAACGAACTATTCGACAGTGGAAAAGGAAGCACTTGCCGTATACTGGGCAATCAAACACTTCAAATTTTATGTGTGGGGAGCACCATTCGAGGTGCACATGGATCATAAACCGTTGGTCCCTCTGTTTTCTAAGAAGAACATGGAAGAAATGACCCCGCGCATTGCCAAATGGGTTTTGGGTCTTCAGGGTTATAATTTCCGGGCGGTGTACATCCCTGGACAACAGAATAGAGCAGCGGATTTCCTCTCAAGAGCTCCAGTTAGTAGTGTGACAGAAAAGGAAAAAGTGGAAGACACAATCCTGGAGATAAGCGTAGCAGCTGTAATGAAGGAAGATTGGGATAATCATATGGAAAGAGACGAAACTTTGAAGAAGGTGAAGAAGCACATTATAATAGGTTGACCGAAGAAGTGCAAAGAGTTGGAAAGGGAGATCCAACCGTTTTGGAATGTGAGAGAAGATCTCTCGGTGGAGGCGAACTATATCCTGAAGTCTGGAAAACTAGTTCCCCCGGAGGGAGTGAGACAGCATGTCATCGCCTTAGCCCATGAGGGTCATCTGGGCAGAAGTCTTTGCAAATCTAGATTAAGAGCAGACTATTGGTTCCCCGAGATGGACCGAGAAATGGAAGAGAAAGTACGTGACTGTTACGCATGCAGCACCAGTGACAAGTCCAAAGTTACCAAGCATTCACCTCTGATACCAGTGGAAGTACCTCTGGCCCCTTGGAAAAAACTGGGATTTGACATCACCGGACCCATTCATGGAAGAGGCCCAGAAGATTGGTACCTATTAGTACTCATAGACTACTATTCCAACTGGATTACTCACAAGTTTGTAGTGAACATTAGTACAAAGTCCGTTATTTGTTTCTTGAAGGAGGTGTTCTCGAGAGAGGGGATACCAGCAACACTTGTAACGGACAATGGGATCCAGCTGACATCTGACGAAATGAAAGAATTCTTGAGAGACTGTTCTATTTCCCATATCCGCACGCCGTTGTACTGTCCCAAAGCCAATGGCAAAGTGGAAAGGGCGAACCGTTTACTTAAGGAGAGCATCAAGTTAGCAGGAAAGTCCGGGAAAAATATAGAAGTCGCGGTAATGGAGACATTATGGGCTTACCATACTACCCCCAACTCCACCACAGAACGATCACCGTTTGAGCTAATGAGAGGAAGAAAAGCAGGTTCCAAGCTGTCCCCACAGTGGATGGGGAAAGACAATCTCACAGAAGTGGATTTGGAGGAGATGAAGAGGAGAATTGAAGACAAGCAGGACAAATACAAAGAGTGGTACGACAGGAAGTGGGGGGTGAAGGAAAAGAATCTCAGCACAGGACAGTTGGTGTACATCAGGAGACCAGACAGAATGGGGAAAAGTGAGGACAGGTTCTATGCCCCAGGAAGGATAAGGGAGGTCAAGAGCAATGTCGTTGTTATGCAGGACGGTAGAGTATGGAGTCAAAATAGAGTAGTTCCTGTCACCTCCAAGAGTGATCAGTCGAGGGTGGTTAGTACACAGCCAGGTGACAGAGCCGATATTCAGGGGCAGCGTAGGGAAAGTCACAGGAAGAAGACCGCTCCATCCTGGCATAGGCAGTATAGCATGAGATGATTCTATTTTAATAGAAATGTTCTATATGCAGCATAGCTGGTGATGATTCTTTTATACTGAAATGTTGTGCCTCTTATTTCTTTACTAAGTCTGTTATGGTATCATTGTCCGCTCCGCGGACCAATGTTTTCACCCTTTTCTTCTCCCCGCATTTCCTTCTCACCCCTGTTCCCTTAGGGAGGAAGATGTGTTGTAACTTCCTCTTGGTTTCTTCCCCTCTCTGTTTCCCCCTCTCCCTCCCTTGATTATGGTTCGGCCCAGCTGTCAAACTAGAGGCAGCTTTAGAATGTTGAGGGGAGACTGTCCGCCCAGCTGGGAGCACCTTATGTGTATTCTACTCATTAAACCTTGAAAATTATTTACTGTTTTAAGTGTAGTTATTACAGGGGCATTGGCTGATACTGGACCTTCCACTTGGCTAAGTGGTAAAGAATGCCCCGCTGATCGATTGATCACCCTCCCCTCTCTTGAAAACTACTTTTGCACGGCTCACCCCGTGGGAGTATCCTCTTTGGTGGGTAAAGACTGGTTCTATCCCCCTCCCTCCGTGACTCCTTTACTTCGTTCAGGATAGTCACAACCCACTTCCCAGACTGGGCAGTGTACTTTTCCTTATTTGGTCCTACCATTTAGGATTTTTTAATTTTCCTTCGCCAGGAACACGAACCCTCTGACCCCATAAAATGGAAGGCCAGGGGTTAAGTTTCGGGGAGGAAGATGCAGCAGCTATTATGAGGACGCCATCACTTTTTGGCATAGATATTGAACCAGCTACAGGGAGCAACACGGTAGAATGGCAAAATGTATCAGACCTTAAACGAGAATGGATTAGGATCACCATACATGGGACAATGATGGCTGAATATTTCAAAGCCAAAATAGCACCAAATGGTCTGATCATAAAGAACTTCCCTAGAATTTTTTGGGAAGATGGACAATTTAAAATAGAGTGATCACAGATCTCAAGGAAGTGTACCCATGATCTCCTCATTTTGATCGTTAACACCGCTAAACGATTAGCTGATGAATTATTGATCCGCATTCAAGCAGCCGAGGCTGCATTGAAAACATCAGCTCCTAATGCGGGCTTTAAAACCAAACTGGCGGAACTTAATAAGGAAATGGCTGAACACAAAGAATACCTCATGAACCAAAAAATAACGAAGCTACAAAAGGATATTAAGAGATTTTCAAAAGAAAAGGTCTACCCTTATCTAAAAGAAGATTATGTCCCCCCGGGCAATAATTACAATTCAGATTCCAGTGCTAACTCCTCCAGAAGGGGATCCAGTAGCGGATCTGATAACAGTGAGGAATATGGACCCCCACAGATGCAACCAAGAGGGAAACGAAGCAGGGGACATGGCCAACAGTTTTACCAAAACTTCCCACCACAGGGACCTCCTTTGGGTCCACAAATGTGGCAATATCCACAATTCCCCCACTTCCAACCACCCTTTGCCCCGCAATATCCACCGTACTATGCCCCTCAAGCGGACATATGCCCCCCTTTTTTAGGCAGAGGCTGGGGCAGAGGGCGAGGGCGAAAGCGAGGCAACGCTCCGGAGAAAACAGTACAATGGGAAGACAAACGCCCACAGGGGATGGACACGCGGAACACGAACCGGTCGGGACAAAGATAAGTTTGGTGGTAAACTTATCAGACCATCCCTTGACAGATAAAGAGGAACAGGTTTTACAAAAGGGACTGGGCTTTGTACCGACCCCCAAAACTGACCTCTTTCAACAAACTCGGGAAATCCAATCTTTCTTCCGTAAGATCAGATTGAAAGCCTTCTTTAACGAGAGGCCCAGTGACCGGACGGAAGATTCGGGACTCCATAAACCCTCAACCTTCACACCTCATAATGGGATGGTTTCGAATGAAGTCCTCACCTATGAACAGGCTGTATTAAAAGATCTGAAATCTGTAGACCAGCAAAGAAAACATTGTAACATCTCCCGACAAGAGATGAGTATTCTAAGATCACTGGCTGAAAACCCCCTGATCACTATCAAACAGGCGGATAAGGGTGGTGCCACAGTGCTGATGAACACTGTGGATTATGATCATGAATGCAACAGGCAACTCAACGATAGACGGTACTACACACCGATCCCTTGAGATCCTACACCACGCCTTCATACCATAATCACAGGTCTGATTGACAATGCAGAATGTGAACAGTGGATTACCAAGAAAGAAGCAGACTTCCTATCAAAAAAAGATCCCAGGGTCCCGTACTTCTATATTCTTCCTAAAGCCCACAAAGAGTCTAGACCGGTACCCGGGCGTCCAATCGTCTCGGGGATTGATTCCATCTTGGAACCATTATCACAATTTTGTGATCATTTCTTACAACCCCTTGTGAGACGCATCCCCTCATACATCCAGGACACTTCCGATGTCCTACGTATACTGGACACTGTCCGAGACACAGGGCAGATTAATCTTTTAATTACCCTCGACGTAGAGGCCCTATATACGAACATTCCTCAGAGGGCCACACTTGAGGTAATAGAGGAAAGACTTGGACTAGAAACCCGGAGTTCAACCACTCCACAGACATTCATCATGGAGTGTGCGACTTTAGCACTAATGGAAAATTATTTCGAATTCAAGGGCCAGTTTTACCACCAAACCCAAGGGACGTCTATGGGCAGTACGTTTGCTCCTTCGGTGGCCTGCCTCTACATGGCGGAATTCGAAAACAGACATATACACAATGAGTCCAATCCCTTCCTTGACAACATCAGGTTGTGGAAAAGATTCATAGACGACATTTTCATTCTATGGACAGGACCACCGACCTCACATGAGGCCTTTTTTAATTGGGTCAACACACTTAACCCTTACCTTCACTTCACGATGTCTGCTTCACCAAAGGAAATTGCCTTCCTTGATCTCACGATAAAACTGAGTGAGGGAGTACTTAGCAGTACTATGTACAGAAAGCCCACCGACCGGAACAGCTTGCTACATTATTCTAGCCACCACCCCCAAGCCCTACGGCCCAACCTTCCTTTTGGACAATTCCTCAGGGTCCGGCGAAATTGCAGTGAACTAACTGATTACAAACAAGAATCTGCAATCTTATCTAGGAATTTACTAGACAGAGGCTACCCGAAGAGAGAGGTTACCAGGGCCCAAAAACGAGCAAGGAATAACAATCTTGAGGCCTTGCTTGAACCACGGGAGATGGTACCTATTGAGAATCAACCAATTACCTGCGTAACAACCTTCACCCCTGGTTCCAACAAAATCAAAAGTGTGATCAAGCGACATTGGGACATCTTAAACACAGGGAACCTCAACCTTGCAACACCTAGGTTTGCGTTTAAAAGGTCCCAGAATGTTAAAGACATCTTGATAAGCACGAGACCTAAAGTACAAAAGAAAGGGACCCAACAGACTTTGTGGAACTTACCTCCAGTCAAAGGTCACTATCCGTGTGGGGGTTGTGGAGTTTGTGCTTATACAACCATACACAAGACAGTCCAACTAAGTGACACATTCATATGGGACATCAGGGGGCATACTAATTGCAACACCTCCCACTGTATTTACATGCTTACATGTCCATGTGGACTACAATATATTGGGATGACGACCCATCCAGTCAAAACCCGTATCATAGAACATCGCAGTAATTTCCGCTGCAAAAAGACTAACACCAAAATGTGTAAACATTTCGTTGAGGCAAACCACACTGCAGATTCACTCAAATGACTAGTGCTTGAATACAGCGCTAATTGCCCCAAACAAGCTTTGTTTCACAAAGAGCAAAGATGGGTTTATCGCTTAGCGTCTGATAGCGGTGGTTTGAATGAGGACATCCCATGCCATGCCCTGTGACATGTTCTGCCACCATGACACCTACGATGCCACCCTACACGGGACCTGCAGCTGATGTTTCACCTAGGAAATCCACTGTCATACTCACGAGTACTGCCTGTTGCAATGGAGTTCATCGAGACACTATACATTGATACTGCATACGAGGAATAACCTTCCATATTCCTAATATATCCAAACCCCCAGCATGTCAATTACACACAACCTAAGTTGTTCGTATAGGTTGGATCAATATGCATACTATATCATACTCATAGCCGCCATGTTGATACTACATACTGACGTTACACAAAACGGACAAACCCCCAGCCACTACACTGATGTAATTTCCTAGACCCACAATTGTGTTCTACCACCGATAACAGACAATTCCGTCACTTGGTGCCATTTGAGTGTTGTTCCGTTCCGCACCCCTACTCCACCATGGGCGTTGCATTGACGGATCCCCCGTCCGAGTGCACCCGGGTGACCCGTGTACTTGTCAACACACCCACCCTAATCCACGTTGAGTTTTGTCCATTAGGTGTATCCACAGACACAATCTGGGCAATGGCTAAGTAGGTCTTGGCCGGTTTTACATCTGTGTGATACATGATCAATTAGCCAGTATCCATTCTAAGATGGCGGCCACAGCGAACACCCGCATCACGTGACCTACACCGAAGGGCGGAGCACTATCCCGTTTCCAGGACGCTCACCACTAGATATGGCGGGCGCCGCCGAGCGCTTCCATCTACTCGAGCTCGGCGGTGATGGGTAGGTCACAGAGCAGGAATACAGGCTGACAGAGGTAAGACTGGGGGTCCGAATAGAACTCCCATCTAACCGACTTTGACCGCGAAGTGGGATTAGGGGACGCATTTTACAACCTCGCCCCCCGGCAATAGTGGCTCATATTTACTAATATACAAACTTCCTCCTCCCGCAGCAACATCTTAAGGTGCTCTCCTGATGTTCTTTTACCGCCGAACACTCATGTAGTACATAATCCTTGACCCTTGGTGAGATGGTTGTATGCCTGTCATTACACTTCGGATATTGAGTGAGCACCTTCAATATTAAATGCGCACCACACAACGAATAGTTGGTGTTTCCTCATTACACTGCTGTTTTTAATTGTTTTTAATTGCCCTTTTTACCAATCTTCACACCATAGTTTGATTAAAGTGTAGTGTAGTTCCTATTATCCCAATAGGCTCTGCGCATTGGAATAATACCTTCAATAGTATAGGCCTAGACCAGACGTTAACTAGGTCTTCTATTGTCGATATTAGACTTAAAGTTTTGGGTTTGCCAGCTAGCTCAGAGTTCACTAGAAACTTTCTCGAATAGGCAAGGAGGAGTTGAACCTCCCTGGATAGACAAGAAGGGATTTAGTTTCTGACAACCATAGAACATGACAACTTTGCTCTCCCCTAATCAAGAGTGTATCTCTAGAGTCGTGTGAAAACAAAAGACAACTTATTTTACTCAGTCAGTACGTGCATTCTTAGTCTCACCAGATTGTAGAGAAAAGGAAGAGACGGGCGTGTTCAATAAAAGATGGTATTTATTGATCAGTCTCTTTTCTCATACAAGAGAAATGGATCGATATTATCGCAATACTTATGGTTAAGTAAAGTGCATACAATAAAAGCAGAAGTATAAAATAATACTGTAAAAACATTTATATGGTTTCTAAGCCATATGCAGGTTAAAAATTGATAAAATATATATATACATATACATTTGACTAATCGTACTCAACTGGTGTTTCTAACTACGCCTACCCCGGTGTACCTGACCTAAGCCTAATACGTGGGCGGGAATAGAAAGTAGCAGTTTAAGTTAAGTTTGTTTTGCCAAGTGACTGACTCAAGAATTCTCTGCGAGGGGTTATTCAGTTCTGTACCTGGAATTTAGGATGAATGAGGGATGGTATCTCTCGTCTTTGGTCTCGATATTCCAGGCTGCCTGCGAGGGCTAGCCGGAAGCGCCGGAGCTGGATTTCTCGGCAGGAGAAAGCAGCGTCTCGTTCTCAGCGCGTCAGGAAGGCGGGGCTGCGCCAGCGGGGTCTGCTCTGCTCTGGGCTTCGGCAAGTCTGGCTGCTCCGATCTCGTCACCACCGCGTGTGTTTGCTTAAGGCAATACCGGTAATATTTATACCTGTAAGGTGCCGAGATTGACGTAAGGATGGACATAGATACGTCAATAAGGATGTCATACGACTTGGTCGTTAGCACATTCTTTTGCTGAAGTTCTCGATGAAATCAAAACAATGGCCGCAGGGTTTTTCCCAGGGTGTCATAGGTTTGATTTGTTTTGAGAACTCCGTATGCCTTATCAGGGGCTGGAGGAATATCGCTTGTCTAATTAGATGGCAAGCGTTATGACATAATCAGATAACACGTTCCTGTGCCGTGGTGTGGCTTAATCAGATAACGGTTTCTGCATCATGGGATGGCTGCTAGTTAACTTGTTAACCAGAATAGGGTCAGGAATAGGGGGATCGATACAGAACCTATAGGAATACATCACACCCACTCCACGCTAACTATGGCCATATTTACGAATCTAGGCATAGTAAAACATACTGTAGAGTATTGTGTATACCTTACCACCCCAAAATACATATTATGCATTTCGAATTGATCTAATATACGAAAAAATAGTCACATGTATTATATGCACTCAAGCTGTAGAATAATGCCAAAGTAATCAAGCATATGTATACATTATTACTAATCGAATATGAGAATTACACATGAAATGACTCTTAATACAGAAGAAAAAGTTCGAGACCATTCCATCACAGAATAAAATAATTATGAACATACCAGCGGGCAGCTAATGTCTATAAAGTATCTAAAAATAGAAATCTTAGTTCTCTAAGAATAGCTCTTACTTTAAGCAGAAGATAAGTGTCCCGAAAAATCGTAAAAATATATTGGGGCTGCTGAAAAAATTGCTGTCCGTGAACTGGAGGGAAAATTGTTCATGGTATTCTGTTATTAAAGTTGAAGGCCAAATTCAGGGAACGCCGTGTGCTAGCTTGCTCAAAAGTCTCTATTTCTGCTCTGGAGAGAACATCATATCATTTAGACTGTCGAAAAAGCTGTCAACAGCTTCCTGGGAGAGTTCCACTAACTCGGAAAAGGATGTAACCATGCATTCATGTGCATGATTGTCTCCATTGACGTTTTGATTAGTATTGCTGACAGAAGGTCGTACCTGATCGATGCTGCTTTCATCTTGAACTTCACTACCCCTTAATCGTAGCGGTGAAGTCTCCACGAATGCCGTCATCAGGATTGGCAGCCGTTGAGGGCAGCACAAAGCATGAGCCTTTATTGGGCTCAACAATGTTTCTGCATCCATTGGCGCATCCGATTGTAGCGTCAGACAGGTGTCCAACACGCATTCTTCTCCGCACAGCATGCACCTTAATACAGGTAAAACACATCAATGCCACATTGGTCGAAATGAAAGAAACCAAGTCATGTTCAGGTCTCTAAGCCGGGATAGTCCCAGGATTTTTGATATCCGGTCCCGGTGTCCAATGGCTCGGATTGTTTCTTCCCTTGTCGCAGGTGTTTTGTCTGTGACACGGTTTGCCATAACGAAATATAAGGACTAAGAATAGAATTCCTGCAATTAGTCCCAAAATGAGGGGAAGTCCGCCAAAAATCGAATGGACGAAGTCTGGAAAAATACCCAGTATGGCTTTGAATGGTGTTAATGCCATCGAAAATACTGTCTTAAATACTTTTGAGACTCCACTGGTATCAGAAATATTTAAGATTTCATTCAGGATTTCTGCGAAATGTATGGGGGAATTAGTTGATAACAATGAGTGAATCTCTGCAGTCGTCCTTGCGACTAGGAGATCATACGTTTCTTTTGATGACGTGAGCCTGGTTGGCGTCTGAAGAAGCACTGTTTTCATTCTGCTTAAGGTGTCTATTCGAATAGAAGTAATTTTCAAGTTGGGCCATGCCCTTGCCTCCCTGTCTGGAAAGGAGCTGGGGAACAATAAGCGTCCACAGCACTTGACCTTCGCAGTCGTAGTTATGAGATAAGGAGTCCCGGGCATAAGACTACAGCATCTGCGGTCCACAATTAGAATGTAACTCCCATTATAGAGTCTTTGAAAAAATGGTTCTATCTCTGTTGCAGGTGTGCCTAGCTGGTGACATGAAAGGTTATTCGAGTTCCCTTCACAGGCTCCATGCAAACTAATTCCATTACACAGAAGTGTACCGCTTAGTGACATCGCACAATTATTGCCACTAAGAAACACTTTCTGTCCTTTATTACTGACACATGCATGTGAATAGGGCAAGTTCCATGTTGTCTTAATGTACCCTTTTCCCAATTTTTCGTACATGCCAGCCTGTATATAATTTTGGCAGTATTGAAACCTGAAGGTTGATATTGGAATATTAATTATCCCATGTATTATCCATTCACTGACAGGTCGTTCTGACATTGTCACTGGTAATCTCTCGAGTTTCTCAATGCTCAGGATTGTATAATCAGCACCCTTTTGTGCCATACTGATTTGTTTATCAGTAAGGTTAAAGATATTGAATAGTGACGTTGTGTTGATTAAACGCCAAGGCACATAGCCTGAACGCAGATTTTGTAACGTCCAGCCAAGCTGTACAATAGAACGCAATTGAGACTGACCGTGTTGTAACCACAGTAAGTCTTGCGATAAAATGTCGATTGCTGAAGATACAATGCTGTCCAAAGAAAAAATTCTGGAGGACAGAGTCATTAACCCATTGTCCACTACAGAAAGTGATTTTTCCAAATTAATACGGTCAATTTCCCGTATTCTTTCTGCTGTCTCAATTTGAGTCACCTTCCAGGCTTCGGTGTAAGCTGCATATACAGAGGATGCTATGAAACGTTTCTGACGCTGTTTGCGCGGTCCCATAATGAAATCACGCAAGTCAGCACCATCAGTAAGTAAAGTTAGGTGTTGCTTAATTTCTGTCAGTGTGGAAGTTTGTAGCCATTGAAGGCATAATTTGCCCACACTGTAGGTGGTTATTATCCCTGGGTGTTGTCTTTGGGAATATCTAGGGTCTGGCCTGGTCAATGTGAACCCCTGTGTTTTGTTCAGGAATCTATCTTGACAGTTATTAGTATCTGTGGGCCAGATCAACCATTGTTTCCAATCAGGATGTGTTCTGTTTTGGTTTAATACATAGTTTACGTCTATCTCTTCATCTGTAGAGCTATTGCTGTCCATTGTTGGCTTTGGAATAGACGGTTTATTTAAGTCTTTGATTTTGGCTAAGCCAAGACAGGTGGTTTGTTGAACAGTGTCATTTAAAAATATAATTTGTTCTGGGATCATGCAGGCTCTAAACAATGATTCTATACCTTGTACTTGCCATTCTTTTGTACCCCAAACACTTTTTACTTCAACATTTTTGTCCCAATAATCAAAACCAAAAGTATTCATTTGTTCAAAAAATGAGTCTGAATATATCAATTTCGTGTTTGTTAGCATGATCTTTGTCCCTGTCTTATTTGACAATTTGAAATAAAATGTTTCAGCATTACTTGTGTTGAACCCTGAAAAGTATGAATATTTGTCGTAAAAGGTTCTTGAGCTTCCTTTTGGAGGGGTTGCACAATGTTCCCATTGATTATAATTTAAAACATTTCTAGGTTGTGCCGATTTATGTAGAAAATGGTTACCATAGTGGTTGTAACAGTACATACTATCATAATTAGTCGAACCCTGCAAATAATCATGTTTGGTAAATTTAGCAGACATCACTAAGTCAGACATCATATCATTTATGTTTTCAAAGTCCCAATCATCAGCAAATGAGCTTGGTTTTACAAAGTCACTTAACGAGATCTTGATTTGGTGTGGATATTTCAGGATTTCAACTGGACCATAAATTTCGTAGTCAGTATTGTCCCATGTTACCCCACCTGGTATAAGATTGGCTGTGAAGTTGACTGAAGAAAGTTCTCTTTTCTCGACGTGTGAAGATGTGTGTGGCTTGAGGATCAAGTTGATTTTCTGACTTGCTGTGTCCATTTTAGCATATTTTCCCTCAATGAAGCGTCCCAAAGTTAGTACCATGATGAGCCAAAGTATGAGGATAGATGCACCAAAGCCCACCCAAAATTCAATCCATGGAGAAATTAGATATGTTTCTTTCAGTTGTTTCAAAAGTTCTTTAGCTTTGTCTTTAAAGGTTTTTGTTGATGGCTGTGTTTTTGATTCACTTAGGTCTTCAGAGGAATCATCGAAGTTTATGAAGTAGCCGGATGCAGTTCTGTCAATTGTTCCAATTGCTTCAGGATTACTGTTTCTTGCATATTCGTTTGTTACTTCATTGTAGGTCGGTGTGTCTCTACTAAATGTTTTTATTTGGGTTTTTAGAGGTCTGAGTTCCAATGCATTGTTGCATAGTCCTTGTTGTTGTTCTGTAGGCGTTTCGAATGTGATTAGCCTCTTAGTTTGGACCTCTGTATTTGTAGCAAACCTTGGGGTTCTGCTACTTATCGGGAGTCCACCTGGCCTAGTGTTTGTTATCGGCCACATGATTGTGGTTTTACCAGGTCGATGGATACAACTCGGTTCTCCTTTTTACCAGCAAGCGGCGGTAGTACAACTGATCTTGTCCCGTTGATAGACAAGACAGGAACTGCTTTTCTGTAAGAAGGCCCAAATTCCTTCTTTACCGCGATCTTTTCTCTGACTAGATCCCCGACTTTTGGAATCCAGACAGGTCTTGCTGGGACAGGTGGTGGTTCTTCAGTGGTTGTTGGCTGCTGTTTCAACTTTATGTTGCTCAGGTCTTTTCTTGTTTTGTTTAAGTCCTGTAAAATAGCCAAACGATCTTTGATATCAAAGCTTTTTTCCTTCACCACTGAAGTCTGACTGTCAAGATCTAAGACTAACATCCTAGTTCCAAACAATAATTCGTACGGACTGAATCCCTTCAGAGAATTTCTTGGCAAGTTATTTAGACTACGTTGGACACTTATTAGATGTTTGACCCACCCAGCTCCCGAACCTAATACCTTTGCTGTTATAGATTGCTTTATGTCACGGTTTTTTCTTTCTACAATTCCGTTCCCCTCAGGGTGAAATGGACAAGAGTACCGCAATGTAACGCCCATGCTGACCATGGCCTCCTTATAAGCTCTAGAGCTAAAAGCAGGACCCTGGTCCGAATGCAGCATGCCAATTGCGTATGTGCCGATAAAGACTCGCAAATCTTTTATAACAGTTCTGGCGTCAGCCGTTCGCTGGGGCCACATCCATATGAATCTCGTGCATGAATCCACTGCGACCAAGATATATTTATAGTTACCATCCCTTTGTAAGGGACCACAGTGGTCCAGGTAAACACAGGCTAATGGTTTATCTGAGATTAGAAGGGGCGTCTGTGCTGGTCGTCTCACCGTTGATACTTTCATTTTTTGACATATGTCATATTCTAGAACATAGTTCCTTGTTTGTCTTCTCATTTGTGGCCACCAGTATCTCTGTTTTAATAACGATACTGTGGCTGAGATGCCAGCATGTACAGAAGCAAGTCCTTCGTGTGCCGCTATGATGAGTCCTGACCTATGTTCCATGTTTGGAATTGCCCTATCCCCCACTCCAGGGATTCGAGCAAAAGGAACATTGTTTGCATCAGTTATGTATGAGTATTTTACTGGAAAGCCTTTCGGGAGTGTTTCTATCGAATCCTTTTCTGTAGCGCTGACAGCCTGTAATATTTCGCTGTCTATTTTTGTTTTTGACCGTGTGATGGCAGCTACGGAAGCCGTTTGCACAGCTGCCTTCGCGGCCTCGTCAGCCAATGAATTCCCTGCAACGTGAACGCCATCACGTTGATGACTCAGTGTATGTATCACGTGAGTCTTTGGTAGTTCTTTTTGTAAAAGAACTACTTGTTCCCAGAGCATTTTATGCTTGATCGTGCCTCCTTTTGCATCCTTAAAACCATTCTGAAGCCAGATCTGCAAGTATTCATTGTAAGACTGAACGCAATAATACGAATCGCACACTATGAGTGTGGGGAATTCTCGATCGGTATTTTCAAGCGCCAACTTGAATGCCAGTAGTTCAGCTCGCTGAGCTGTACAATCTCCCAGAGATTGTGTTTTGGTGATGGCTGGTTTAAATTTCCCTTCGTGCCAGCGACCTTTAACAATCGCGCACGCAGCACTGTAAGCTTGTTTACCCCCCACTGCGGGTTGTGCTGATCCGTCTGTATATATTATACAGCCGTAATGATCTAGAGGCAGAATTTCGGTCGGCGGAGGACATTCGAATTCATATTGGAGAAATTCTTGTGTTTTTAAGTTAGGATCAAATTCGTATGCCACGTCTGTTGCAGCAAGAGAATTAGCCCATTGTATCCATCTTGGATGGAGCGCTTTAGCATTCGGAATGCTTGCTTTTGTTACAGCCTCTAGGGCTGGAATCGGTGTCACGATTATTATTCGTTTACCTTGTGCCAGGGCTCGTTCTTTTGCTATAGCTGTCTGTGTTGCAGTTAGAATTTTTTCCGTTGGGCTAAATTTCATTTCAGCTTTAGTGTACAAGTGTGATTTGAATGCAATTGGTACCCTTTCTCCCTCATTAGAGGTCAGGTATGTGAATCCGCATCTTCCTGGGATGACTCGAATCACAAGATTGCGTGTGTTATCACGTGTTTCTAATTTTGTTTTAATTAACATGTCTGTTTGTAAGGATCTCAGAATTTCTGTGTGTATTTGAGTCCAATTGGTTCTTTTAAAATCTGGTTTTATTAGATCATAAAGGGGTTTGACCCTTTCTGTGTAATTTGCAATGTATGTTCTTCCGAAATTTAGGAAGCCTAGATTTGACTGTAGGTTTTTTAGTGTTCTAGGTGCTTGGAGTACGGCACATTTCTCTAGGAAATTGTCAGCCAGGCTTTTGCCTTCACTTGATAATTCATATCCTAAGAACAGGACTGTTAGATGGGCAATTCTGGATTTTTTGAAGTTGAATTTGTAACCCTCTGCTGCGAACCCAAGTATTATGGTGTTCACTCTCTTCAAGTGAGTATCCAAGTCATCATCTGTTAGGTATATGTCGTCGACATAAGATAATGCCTCTTCGTCATATGTTTGTAATAATTCTGTTACTCTCGCTGAGAATAATCCTGGGCTGTTCTTGAACCCCTGGGGTAACCGACAGAATTGTTTTTGAGCGCCATTTATTGAGAACGCAGACAAGTATCTGCTCTCCGGTGCTACATTTTGACAGAAGAATCCATTAGAGATGTCTAATGTTGTTTTGTATTTTTTGCGCACTATGTTATTCATTAGTGCTGCACTATGCGAGTTTTGTACTGCAAAAGTTTTGCAACATGAGTTAAGGTGTCTGTAATCCAAAACTAGACGATATGAATTGTCTGGTTTGGAGACAGGAAACAAAGGGTTGTTCATTTGTGAGGTGCAAGTTTCAATCACCCCCTGGTATTCTAATTGGTCTAGGATTTCTTTTACCTGTTTTTTAGCTTCTTGCTTAATTGGGTACTGTCTTTGTGCAGTAGGTTGTGTTTTTAACTGGATTTTGTGAGGAGGAGAATCCTCATCCCATCCTACATGATTTTTATATAAAGCAGGAGCTTGAGCTACTGCCCACTTTCTTGCAAGTGTATATTTTTTATGAATTGGGATATGATTTGAGAAGGCAGGCATAATTATTTCTTCGCCATGAGGGCAGTCCCTGACAAATTCTGGTGGCCAGTCTTTTTCAGCTAGAAGGATGTCATAGCCCTTGGAGAGATTATCCCAAAATAGTCCCCTTATTTTTCTAGTCTTATCCCCCTCTATACGTAATGTTATTTCATATATTTTGTGAGGTTTGCTAACTCTGGTGTCTGCAGTTTCCACTTGAAGGTATTCATTCGTGTCCACTGTCTCCAGATGATTCATAAGGACTTTGCGAGCTATGCTCACTTCTGCTGCGCTGTCTAGCATTGTCTGAGCCCACTCTCCGTTTTTCAGCTGTGTCCTCAGTATTCTCGGCATTGTTGAATACTTTAATACTGGCTACCTTCTTTTTTGGAAATTGTAATTTCTTATTTGGATGAGCAGGTTCCTTGTCTTTGGACTTGACGTGCCCTTCCCTGGGTTCCGATCGTCCTCTTCTTTCCGATTTCTGCGAGGAAGTCTGAAAAGATTGAGAGGGACGTGTATCAAAATCTTGATATCTATCCGGTTTCTTTATATTATCCCTATTTCTAAGGTTGTATTTTTTCCCAGAGGGCTCACTTTGGGGAGACCTGTGTCCTTGGTTTGGAGATTTTTCTCTCCGCCGAGGAGACCTTCCTCTGGACTGGAATCTCTTTTCTTTCGGATTGGATTGTTTGTTTCCATCCCAGTTCTTCTTTTGTGATGTTAAATTATTTTTAATAAATATTTTTTCAGGACTTTCAATCAGTTGGGGTTTTACTGGTATTTCACCTAAACTATCTCTACCTAGTTCCTCATAGGATTTTTCTATGATTCTGGCAATTTCAGCTGGTTGGTCTGCTATATCTGTTTCTTTTAACCTCTGGCGGATCGCCACGTTTGCTGCTTCTCCCTTTATATTGGCCAGTAATATAGCCGAGACCTGCTTGAAGTCTTTCAGTAATTTCATACCAAGAGTTAAAGCGGGTTCTGGACCGTATTCGTCTTGAATTTGTTTTAGCACATCTGTTATTACCGAGATGGATGGAACACCATGCGTTTTTGTGTAGATGGAAGCAAAGACTGTACCCCAAGTGTCACAGTCCTCCACGTGTGGTGCGATTCCCATTGGAAGACAGATAGTCAGAATCCTGTGTTTATCTACAGGAGTGGTGTCTGGAAACACCGCCTCTATTTGGGTGATTTTTTGTGCTAACCAGAACGGTATTTGTTCCCTTTTAGCTGGTACCTTACCTAGGCAGGACTGTATGTTCTGTGGTGTAATTTTATTTGTGTTCCCCTGATGAGGGGTCAGCTGTGGAATTTTGATTGCTGGTTGGATTGTTGAAGTCCGCATTACATATTGGACTAATTGTCTATGTATTTTTATTAATTGTTTTAGTTGTATTAAAAGATTTGCTGCAGACATCCCATCGATGTCTGGATGTGGTGTGTATCCGGCTAGGACCGGCCACGTTGCTCCTGGTCTACCTAATGGACCGAGCCTGGTGATGTGATTGTTGTGTTTTAGGGCGCCATTAAACAAGAGCAGGTGCTCTTGAAATTTAAGTGGTACTTCCACCTCCTCGAAAGGAGTGTATTCTTCAGGAGGTTCCTCTGTTTTGTAATGGTGGAAGACCTTTGTTACAGCGTTTGCTGCTGGAAAGTTTATCCATGAATAGAATACCTCTGTCTGCCGATATTCGTGTGCCTCTATTACGAATATGACTGTGCCACCTCTAGGTGTCAGTCCATTTTCTATAAGTTTTAAAGTTATAGATTTCCTTATGTTGACCGCGATGAGTATTAAATCCGGGTCTGCTTCTTGCATAGTATTATCAGCTGCTACGAGTTCAGCTGCTAATCTAGCTGTCTCTCTTTCTTCATCACTGTCTACCATTTTACCGACAGGAAGGTTTTTTTGTTTGTTTGCAGATCAGGTTTCTTATGGAAACAAAGATTAGATGCACAATATTTTGGAACAGTGTATCCTTCAACGTTGACTAAACCAAGGACTATACATAGGAGTTTCCTCCTGCGAGGTTTGGCGGATATGACCTTTCACCCATTCCAGACGTCTTTGGAGTATTATGGGAAAAAAGGGGTCTGAGTGAAAAAGCACGACTGAGTTACTCTAATGTCTTGCGTTAGTTTTATCGCCTTTCCAAACGTTTGGGCGCCATGTAGTGTAGTTCCTATTATCCCAATAGGCTCTGCGCATTGGAATAATACCTTCAATAGTATAGGCCTAGACCAGACGTTAACTAGGTCTTCTATTGTCGATATTAGACTTAAAGTTTTGGGTTTGCCAGCTAGCTCAGAGTTCACTAGAAACTTTCTCGAATAGGCAAGGAGGAGTTGAACCTCCCTGGATAGACAAGAAGGGATTTAGTTTCTGACAACCATAGAACATGACAACTTTGCTCTCCCCTAATCAAGAGTGTATCTCTAGAGTCGTGTGAAAACAAAAGACAACTTATTTTACTCAGTCAGTACGTGCATTCTTAGTCTCACCAGATTGTAGAGAAAAGGAAGAGACGGGCGTGTTCAATAAAAGATGGTATTTATTGATCAGTCTCTTTTCTCATACAAGAGAAATGGATCGATATTATCGCAATACTTATGGTTAAGTAAAGTGCATACAATAAAAGCAGAAGTATAAAATAATACTGTAAAAACATTTATATGGTTTCTAAGCCATATGCAGGTTAAAAATGGATAAAATATATATATACATATACATTTGACTAATCGTACTCAACTGGTGTTTCTAACTACGCCTACCCCGGTGTACCTGACCTAAGCCTAATACGTGGGCCGGAATAGAAAGTAGCAGTTTAAGTTAAGTTTGTTTTGCCAAGTGACTGACTCAAGAATTCTCTGCGAGGGGTTATTCAGTTCTGTACCTGGAATTTAGGATGAATGAGGGATGGTATTTCTCGTCTTTGGTCTCGATATTCCAGGCTGCCTGCGAGGGCTACCCGGAAGCGCCGGAGCTGGATTTCTCGGCAGGAGAAAGCAGCGTCTCGTTCTCAGCGCGTCAGGAAGGCGGGGCTGCGCCAGCGGGGTCTGCTCTGCTCTGGGCTTCGGCAAGTCTGGCTGCTCCGATCTCGTCACCACCGCGTGTGTTTGCTTAAGGCAATACCGGTAATATTTATACCTGTAAGGTGCCGAGATTGACGTAAGGATGGACATAGATACGTCAATAAGGATGTCATACGACTTGGTCATTAGCACATTCTTTTGCTGAAGTTCTCGATGAAATCAAAACAATGGCCGCAGGGTTTTTCCCAGGGTGTCATAGGTTTGATTTGTTTTGAGAACTCCGTATGCCTTATCAGGGGCTGGAGGAATATCGCTTGTCTAATTAGATGGCAAGCGTTATGACATAATCAGATAACACGTTCCTGTGCCGTGGTGTGGCTTAATCAGATAACGGTTTCTGCATCATGGGATGGCTGCTAGTTAACTTGTTAACCAGAATAGGGTCAGGAATAGGGGGATCGATACAGAACCTATAGGAATACATCACAAAAGAGCACTTCCCTCAACACAGACGATTGGTTTGTTGTGCTCACTGCACGCTGCTATCATGCAGCCATAGTTCACTTGAGCTAGTTGAATTTCCACCAACACTTTCATGACACATTATGTGTAATTTTGGCGCGATTAAACTGTGTTTTTGCTATGATTCTATGCAAATAACCTTTCAAACTCGTTCTTATTCCCTAATTTAGGCATAGGACATGACTACAGAGGTATTTAAACCTAGTTTGCTTGCATTCCACACATGACACTAGCATGTTGCTGAATGACTGCATATTCTATTCTTTCACCTTTAAGGTCCTGATGAATCGCGGATAATTCCTCATGCGAGAAACATGTTGACTCATTTTCCATCCATCTTCATCTAGTACCACCACACCTAACCAGGTGGTATCAAGTGAGTTGGATTCATGTTTTTAACCGTAGCGGGAGACCCCCAGAATAAAGTAGCACTTTTTGGTACTCCCTACTATATTTTAATCACTTGCTTGGCTATTTGCCCCATTCTTCCACATACCCGCACTTCACCATAAGGCAGTTGGATCAAAAGACCTCCGATAAAGAGTCCCTCTTTGAGGTGAGCCCATCGGGGATTGCACCGCCTCCCCGACGAGGAGCAAACGCCAATGATGAAGCATGACACCCATTCGGGTGTGTGAGGCAAATACATCCAACACAATGGATGCCCCAGGGTGCCACATGTACACCCCCGGTCACGCCAAACACACATAATCCCTTGTTCAGGAACGGTTCAGCTACCCACTTTGTTTTCATTGACTCCTTGGGGGCATTGGCGGATACTGGACCTTTCACTTGGCTAAGTGGTAAAGAATGCCCCGCTGATCGATTGATCACCCTCCCCTCTCTTGAAAACTACATCCTAAAGTATGCACAGTACTGTAGTGATGACATTGATGCGAAACAAAAAAGTTAAAAAGAGAAAATGATGTGGGCACAAGTGAAGTTGGCAGAACAGCAAGAGGAGCTTCAGGTTCTCAAAATGACAACCAGACGAATGTGCAGAACCAGAATAGTCAAGTGTTGAATGGAAATAAAGGAAGAGGTCGAATGAATAGAGACAAAGGGAAAAAGAAATACCCTTGTCATGGATGCAGAAAGCTTGGACATTGGAAGAATGAGTGTAGAAATATACAACAGAGTAATGGGGTAAATCACATTTTAAATCCACAGATGCAGAATGAGGTGGTTGCAAACCAACAGCAACAGCAACAGATAGTTACTCCTCATTTACAGGTGACACAAGCCCCCTTGCCCAAAAATGTGAACGCTCAGGTGCAGAGATACAGTGTGAACACCGGATTCTGAGGAGAAAGTGGTAAGAATACACAGACCGTTCAACAATGTTGGATGCAAAGTAATATGAGTGATTCAGGAATGCAACAATGACAGTGCCTGAGGGGGGAGGAGGAGTGCGTACTTGGCGCATCCTTGGAGGTAGATCAGCTATGTCCTTTTGTTGATGGAAAGGCTGAAGGAAATGACATAAGTTTCCTAGTGGATACTGGTGCTACCCATCCTACTGTAAGAACAGCAAAAATCCCAAGCCTACCCCTCTCGGGAGAAACTATCCAAGTTGTAGGAGTCTCAAATGAACAGATTAGGACCCCAATCGCAAAACCAATAGAAGTGAATATTTGAAATTTCAAAGAGATGCATCGGTTTGTGGTATGTACCTCAAGCCCAGTAAACCTATTAGGTAGGGACTTACTTTGCAAAATGAATTGCACCATATTTTGTACACCTGATGGTGTGGCTTTCCAAACACTGGATAAAGATGTCGCTTTCAAGATGATGCTAGCAAAACAGGGAACAAAGTGGATGAGATGCTTTCACTTCTTACTGAGTGTGACTTACCTGATGAATTGAGAAATACAGTGAGGTCAGATGTATGAGATTTTACAGGAAAGGAGCTTGGTTTAATGGCAAAGGTTGACCTAGTTAAAATTGTGGTAAGAGAAGGTGCCATATATCTAAATACACCACAATACAGAATGAGTCCTGAAGTCAAATCAAGATTGATCAAATGATTGAACAAGGTATTCTAAAAGAAATATTGAGCAGTCCTTGTAATTTGCCAACCATGGGACTTAAAAAGCCCAATGGAAAATAAAGAATAGTGCAAGATTTGAGGAAAATAAAATAGTAGTACCTTGTTATCCTGTAGTATCAAACCCTGCAGTGATTCTTTATCAGATACCATGAGATGGAAATTGGTATACAGTGATTGATTTTGCGCCAAGCATTCTCTTCGATTCCATTGCATCCAGACAGCCAATAACTTTTTGCTTTCCGGTTCGGAGACCGTGTTTTGGCATGATGCTAAGTTCCTCAAGGGTACACAGAGAGTCCTTCAATTTTCAATCAGATTCCGAAAAAAATTCTAGAAACGTTGGTTATGCCCGGAAATTCAGTTTTGGTGAAGTACATTGATGACCTTTTGGTGGCATCAAAAACATGCGAGGCTTCTGTCATTGACACAATAGCTTTACTGAACCATTTTGCGGAGGGAGGACACAAGGTGTCCCCAGAAAAATTACAGTTTTGCAATCAAGAAGTCCAATATTTTGGACATAAGATAGAGAGAGGAGTCAGAAAGGTGACACCAGAAAGGATAAATGTGATTCGACAAATGAGCCTGCCTAAAACCAAAAGGGAAGTGCAAATGTTTTTGGGAGTGGTTGGATACTGTTGTCAGTGGATAAGTGGATTTTCACTGCTTGCAACACCTTTAGTAAGGTGCACATGAAAAGATATGTTGGATCCAATTGAATGGGATGATAAAAGTAGGAGGCATTCATAAAATTGAGAAGATGTTTGTGTCAAGCACCAGTACTAGGAATGCCAGATTATACAAACGTATTTGCTTTGTTTTGTTGTTAAAGGGAAGGTTGTGCACTTTCAGTATTGACCCAGAGACATGGATTGTCATGGCGTCCAGTAGCATACTTTTATGCTTCTTTGGATCCAGTAGCTGGTGCTTTACCTGGCTGCTTGAAAGCAGTAGCTGCTACTTGTGTGAGTCTGGAACAAAGTGAATCAATAGTGATGGGACACCATATAAAGGTGTTTGTCCCACATTCAGTTGAGATCCTTTTAACAAGGACTCGTACTCAACATTTGACCCCTAGTTGGCTAAGTATGAAAGAGTAATTTTGGGTGCTGAAAATGTGAGTGTGACAAGATGCACAATGATGAATCCAGCAACTTTGTTACCTGACTAATATGTTGAAGAAGTGAGAGAGAAAATTGATCATGATTGTTTGAATGTGACAGATGTGTACAAAGCCTAGACCCGACCTCCTTGACGTTCTACAGGAAGAGTCAGACTTTGTACTGTTTGTTGATGGGTCATGCTTGAGAGGAGAGAAGGGAGAATTGATGTCTGGATATGCAGTATGGACTGTATCAGGTATCATAGAGCATCCTGTCTAAGAGGAGTCAAGTCTGCACAAATAGCCGAATTGTACACTTTAACGAAAGCCTGTAAAGTGGCAAAGAAATTGAGGGTAACCATATTTATGGACAGTCAATATGGTTTTGGGATTGTGCATGACTTCGGCCAATTGTGGCTACAGAGGGGATATCTGACTTCTTCAGGATCTCCAATCAGGAATGGCAAAGATGTTAAAGAATTATTGGAAGCATTGCAGTTGCCAAAAGAAATTGCAGTGGTCAAATGTGCTGCATATAAGTCAGGAAATGATTATGCACTGGATAATCAGTACGCAGACCAAGTGGCACAATTTTGAGCAAGAAATACAATGCCTTTGAACAGGGAGAAGGAAAAAGAAATTACCAATTGCCAACTGATGTTTTTCTCTGCTTTTGAAACGTGGGATGAAGTTAAGACAGTTACAGGATGAGGCAGACACAAAGGAAAAGGAACACTGGCTCAAAACAGGTTGCACAAGAAGAGCTGACGAGGAAGTATGGGTGTGTCCAGATGGCAGACCAATAATGCCAGATAGTTTGTTATCACAAATGGCCAGGGTATGTCATGGAAGCCCACATGTTGGGAGGGATGCCATGATTAGACACTTCAGGCAAACGTGGTTTAATTCAAAGTTTAGGGTAGTTGCAGAAAGCCTCTGCCAAAGATGTTTCACCTGCCGCCAATTGCAAAACCCAGGGAGAAAGACAGTGGTCAGTTGGGGAAAGATTAGAAAAGCTGAAGGACCTTTTACAAGATTGCAACTAGACTTCATTGATTTGCCACCATGCAACGGTTTGAAGTATGTCCTTGTCATTTTGTGTCTGTTTTCTTGACGGGTAGAAGCCTTTCCCACGAGATTAAGTCCACATGAAATCCTCGTAGGAAGAGCAATGAGACAAGCATTTGTGCCTGGCAACAAATTGGTGAATATAACTGATGATCTAGTGTTGGACTATTGCAAGGGACTAGCTGATCTGGTATGTTCTGTGTCTTACCAGGTCGGAGAGGATGTGATCACGGCATAGCCAAACCAAGCTCATGATTTGTGTCCTGGAGATAGGGTCGTGGTGAAGAAGCACACGAGAAAATCGTGTTTGGAACCCAGGTGGAAGGGACCACATCAAATCATATTGGTTACAACAACAGCAGTGAAGTGTGCAGGCTTGTCAAATTGGATCAATGCAAGTCACACCCAAGGAGTCCCAAGTCCACCTGAACGACCAGGGCAGCAACTGGTAAAACAAAGGAAAGAGCCAGAAGCTAATAGTTGTGAAGTCAATAGAACCCGAGGACCAGACTCTGAAGAGCACTTTGATGATGAACAACCAAGTACAAGTCAAGTAGGGTGGGCACCAGCTACTGGGACTGAAGAGACTGCTGTAAAGACCAAAAGAGAGTTTGAATTTGAAAGACCGGACCAAACTGTTGCAGAAAACCCAGATTCAGCTCAGTCGGAATTAGAAGAAGAACGCATTGCCGAAAACTTAGATCAGATTCAATTGCAAGAAGGAAAAGAAAAGGAATCCATTGTAGAAAATTCAGATCCAGTTCAGTTAAGAGGGAAATATTAATTGGAGTAAGTTCAGATCAAAACCAGTCAGAAGAAGAAAAGAAAAGAGTGGGCAGCTCATAACAAAGACAAACAACAGAAGAAGAAAAAGTAAGGAATTCAGAGCAAAACCAATCAAAACAAAGAGAAAATACAAGGACACTTGAAATAGGTGAAGAAGGTGAAAAAGCAGTACAATCAAAGAGGGTCAGAAAGGGTGATTACTGGCTGTGTGGAGTAAAAAGACAGATACATTCTGAAAAGGAGTACAGGGAAAGAATTAGAACAGGTAAATGAGGTATCAAGCCAGGTAAAGCAAGAACAATCAAGAAGAAGATCATTAAGATTGTCAAAGAGAGGAAGAGTACCAAATAGAAAATATAAGGCTCCAGAGTGGACCTATATAATACTCGAAGAGTTTGAAAATCTTGATCTAAATGGAGGACCAGAAAGTGGCATTGTTGAGCGATCTGATGAAAGGGACCTGAGGCCACCTTAAAGAAAATACTTTTTATAAAGCGTGGATTTATTGAGAAACCTTCAAGCCAAAGAAGAAAACATCGAAAGGGGAAAGGAAACTGACTAAAAGCTGAAAGCCTTTGAAGTTTGGGATCACATAACGGTTTACTATTTTAGACAAAATATTTTTTTTTAAAAGAATTAGAAAATTTAGATATTAAAATGGAGGAAGTACAGGAGACTGAACATCTGAAATCTAATTTAAAATGAAGAGGTGTTAAATGTTGTTTATGTAGTATTACAATACTAATCTTAATGTTTTTATTATTAACAGTTGTGATACCTGTCCTAATGGTAACTAATACTCAGAATAACACAAATTCTAGTGAAAGAGTAAGTGTGGTTACTAAAAGAATTACTACTACAGATTTAAGATTAATGGAATAAGAGCATGTATTATGATGACAAATCAAGTAGTGACTCATCATTAAATGTATTCACTAAACTTCTTTACCAATATGTTGACACAATGGATGTGAGTAATTGTTATGTTTGCATGAAACTACCTACTTCTGTCTCGGAAGGTGTAACTTCCCATCATCTTCCATTAACCTATGGTGTAACGTGTAGTGTTATAACTAGATTGTTTTAGGTTACCTTTAAGTTGCAATATTACTATAGAAATATGGATTTGGTCTTTTCAGAAATTCCTATTCGTACAAATGCAAACCCTGTCTTTAGTAGTAAGAATGCAGAATTCATGGGTGAATTTTTCCTAACAACAAATCCTATTGACATAACACACGCTCATAAAAATAACCTTACTTGTTTTTTGCGTGATGAAGAAAAATATTTTTTTAATTTAGTAGAAGAAAGAAGGCAGGATTTCCAAAAGAAAGCTGTTGAGCAAAAGTCACATGTACCTCCATGGGCTGCTTTAGAAGGGGACTATAAGAAAGGCGAAACTCATGCTGCAATGTCCCTAGATTTATCAAAGTTGGGAAAATTCTCTCTACATAGACTGAAACTGAATATGACAGTGTCTTCATTGGTACTAGTGAATGTGAACATACCTTCCTAATTATGGGGGGATGGGGATTAAAAGGAAGAACGGATCCTGTATATCAACGAATCTGTTATGCCTATTATAGGTTACCGGCACGATGGTAGGGTAGTTGTTATGTTGCCATTGTATTTCCAAAGGTATACCACATCACTAAAAACAATGAAATGAGTGAAATATGTAAAGGACTAACAAGAAATAAAAGAGCAAGTTTTTCAGAAATAGTAGGTGGCATATTTGGTGCACTGATGCAGTCAAGTTGGCACTTGGTAATGATGGGTATTTTATGATGGCCTAAAATGCCATCAGAGGGGGCATTGATGGAGCAAGGATTCAAGAAAACTGAACTTGCTCTGGTCAATTCTTCATTAATAAGTACTAACCTCTAGAAGTAGAAAGAAGTGAAAAATAACATACGCACGACCTTCACATATGGGGAAGAGAACTTTTTGCACGCTTAAATAACAAAGAATAATTTGCAGCGTGATCAAATCCTGCTTTAAACCAAAAAAGCTTCTACGCATGTGCAATGCAAACCCTATGTAAATAAACGTGATTAACTAGTTTGAGAGGGAAACTCACACGCATGCGCAAGAATTACTAACCTTAGGTTTTGAGGCACTGAGTGCCTAGCATATGTTTGCCTGAACTTTAAAAGAATACGTTGTTGCTAATGCTTTTGCTTAAAGAAAGAAAATTTAACATGGGATGGAGTAGAAGTGGGTGGTGAACAATGACAATCACATATTTTGAGAAATTGACATCTGTTTATGTCTCCTTATAATAGTGGATGCTTGGACCTAATGTGCTAAGCCAAAGAAAAAGATGGCGGCGGAAATGTAAACACGCTGAGTCTGCGCACTTGAGTGATAGAGTGACCTGCTGACCGGATCATTGACATGCTGCCAAGAGCCAAGGACATAGGCAATGGAAACTCTTTTCAACTGTGGAATTATATAAAATTGTTACTTAATCTGTTACTTTCAATGGGTGGGAAAGGATGCAGAATAAAGAAATAAATACGTTAAATGGGAAGGGTTTATTATACATAGGGGTTCATTAGAAAACCAAATATGACAGCATAAGGTGATGACAACTCCCCTGCCCAATCGCAGTCCATGAATAACGCATATTTGCAACTTTGAGGGTGGGACATGCAGAATTAAAGAGTATAACTAGAGGGACAAAAGATTTAGTAATAGGCTGCTGATGCTGCTGCTGTGCAATTATCATGAGAGCGATCGATCAACGCTGAGAGAGAGAGAGAGAGAGAGGCGAGATCTGCTGTTGGAAAGAAGATAACAGACTGGGGGGATTCAATTCTGAAAGACAACCTGATTAGATTGAAGATTGCAGAAAAATATCGAGGAGGGAGAGAGTGAAAGAGAGGGATGCGTTCTGGTGCGTCGGGGTACTAGAGAAAAGTAGTAAGTATTTTCTCTGTCCTGATTCTGTCCTATAGTCTTTGTCTCCTGACTCTTATTCAGGTGACCTCCACCAGTGCTTAAGCCAGTGCTTAGGCCAGAGGGTTGGGTTTCCCGTTTCACCATTGGGTAAATATATTTCTGGCTTAAAAATGTGCATAACTTTTGCAAATGTATATTTTATTTTGTCTTTTGTGTCTCCATCTAACCACTCCTAATGCATTAAATTGTTGAATGTATCTATAAATGAATGTATTTGATAAATGAGATTTTCTCTCCCGTGAAAGTTGATAGAGTTTGCACTGTGAATCTGTACAAATGAGCGTTCATTTTGACTAAATTATTCGATAAAATTCACAGAATCTTACCCGGAGTCTAAGTTTATTTGATGAGACTTATATGTTAAATTTTGTTAAAATGTTAATATCACCATCAACTACTCGACTACTGGTCCATTGACCAAGGGAAGAGTCTTGATCTGTGAAGATTAGTTAGGCATTGACTAATCAAGATCAAAGTGAATATAAAACAGCCAGGAAACTTGAATGTGTATATAACATAACATAACAGGTGTATTTGTAAAGCGCACGTTTGCCCCAGCAACGGGGCATCTTGACGCTGAAATAACAGTTGTATATTGTAACCCAACTCAATAGTACTCATTTTATCGAGCTCAAATGCATGAAAGGCTGAGTGGACCCGCCAGGATTTGACCCTGTGACCATGAGGTCGAACACAAAAGTAAAGTAAAGTCCACATTTGTAAAGCGCACAATCACCCGTAAGGGTCTCTAGGCGCTGGGGGCCGTCGGGAAGATTAAGCGAGCTATTGCCCAGAGTCACATGGTGCTGGGCTAACCTGCCGCCGGAGCCGGGGATCGAACCGTGGTCCCCAGATTCCAGCGTCAGTCGCCCTGGCCGCGGCGCCACACATCTCCCACAGGCCTCTGCAGTGGATGGATTAGTCCACTGACCCACCAGACTCGGCTATATGGGTCTCATTTGAATTTATTGTTGACTGTGAAGTGTTAATCCTTTTGCCTTCAGCTGGATCAATATTTTCCATATGAGAAATAGCGTAGGGGAATCACTTTTGGAACCCACCCTACAGTTATTACCTTTTTGATAGTTCCTCAGGAAAGACTACAAGATCAAGTGTGTGCAGCTGTATCAACATCATGCAAAGTTTTGTGCAGTTCTATCAACTACTGTAAAAAGTTATTAAAGATGCACATATCAAATTCCTTATGAAAAAAGCAATGTAAACATAATTACAGAGTTTTTACGACAGGATCAATTATGCCTTATTACAACTCTTTGATGTTTCTCTAACTCACATTCTCTAAGTCCCTACTATTTATTATAAGTTTTGAAATGTTGATAGCTACTGTTTGATTATGGTACGCATTCAGTTCCATTGAACATCATTTGTTTGGTTTTCTTATAACTTTGGCACCATTTCATGGCAATGCATGATGCATTCCTAACAAATAGTGTATCTCACAAATTTGTTGCCTTTGTCAAATTTCACACTTACTCACCAGTGAGGAAATGCTATCGGATGGTCAAAAAAAGTTTTTATTTTTTATTTTGGCTCAAATAGGAAGAGTTCTGTCCAGCAAAGAAACACTAACACAATTATACCAGACTTGAAATGAAACAAGAACTTTACTTTACTCAGAGGTAATTTTTGAGAAATTTGCATTGGATAGGCTTGGAAGGGTTAGTTGTAGAAATATTTTTCTATATCGTGACCATTAATTCGTGGATCCTTTTTAATACATTGATGTCACCCATAGGTAGGCCCTAAATGGTCCTTAGGGCAGTGTGCAGTGTATTTAACATGTTGGACATTTTCTTTTAGGTTTACATGTCCTGGTAATGAAAGCATCTTGCATAGTTGTTTTCACTGCTACAAGGCCGACCTCTTTCATAGGATAACATTTGGTTACCTTATTACATTTAATAAGTGATAACTTGTGCTTGGGAATAAGTAGAAATGCCATGTTTGGTCGCTAGAGAATTGTAATTTAAAATCCTTTTTAATGGTAATGTTGAATTTTAAGTCACAATTCTGAAAATACCAATCATAGAAAGTTGGAGTTCTCTTGTTCTAACCATGTGGTGCCTACAGCCTGTGTCCTGGGTCACATGACTAGGTGTAGTTGGCATTTGTGTATTGCTCCCAGACAGTGTCACAAAGGGGTACTGGGTGTTGGCAGGATGAGCAATCCTGACAAGGTGGATGGGGGTGAGGTCGCCTACCTCACTTGCAGTTCAATGAGGCTACCTGCTGTATTCACAAATAAATTCACACTCGCTTTTTTGCGACCCCAGACCCTGTAGAATCTGGACAGGGAGGCAGAAAATTCCAGCACATCTGTGCAGGGAAAACTCCAAAAGTTTCTTCCACTTCAAAGATAGCACGAGATATAAAAATAGGACCCTAAGATCCACACTTCAGTACACCCCTGGACTTGTGGATACTATAGAAGATGGACTGCCTTCTGTCAGAGGACTGCTCTGCCCCCTGAGGCCTGTCATGCTGTCTGAGAAGGAAGACTGAACCTGCTCCCTTCATCCTAGGCTACCTGAAGTGAATCTGAGGTTCAGCTGACTGACCTCCTGTCTGAGAAACAGGAGCATGACAAGCTCCAAAGGCCTCCCTGCAATTGCCTAGCTAACCTGCTGCAACTGCACATGTCTGGACCTGCAGCTGGACCAGCCTGAGCCCTGCTGACCTCTGTAAGAGTGAGTCCATGATCCCCAAGAGGAACTTGCAGAGATGGGCCCTTGGTTGGCATCACATTGCACTCCTCTGAACACAAGGGAGAAATCCTAAAGGTTTGGGCACTTCACAACCACAAACAGGCACATTCACTGTGAGATCTTGTCGCCCGCACCGACTGCCAACACAAAGCATTGGTGAACCCTACCCATGGCGCTACAGTGAGTGCCAGCGGTGTTCAGCAACACAAGATCGGCACCTCATGCATCAGTGACAACTGTCCCCAACAATTAGCCTGTTCTTTGCACTACAGAGACAACTACAGAGACAACTATCTGTGACGCTCTTCCCTGCTCATCAGGGACTCCTACGCTGAGGACTGAACTCTTCATTCTGAAATTTGAGAAGGTAACTTTTTCAGCAGGACTAACCTGGTGCTTGTATTCGCCCCTCGCTCCACCGCGGTCAGCCTGAACTTGTCACTTTTCTCTGGTCTAACCTGATCAGATAACCGCGAGCATTGCTATGTGTTTTGGGGCACTATATTTACCTAAATCTATGAAATTGCATGTCTCCGGTTCTACAGAGTAGATTTTTGACATTTTGATGTCAAATAATTTCTTACATATTTCTCTATTTTTTTAAATTAGTATGGGATTATTTCTTGTGCTGTGTTTTCACTATTTAACTGTTCTAGTGCTGCATAAATACTTTACACATTGCCTCTAAGTTAAGCCTGACTGCTTTTGTACCAAGCTACCAGAGAGTTAAGCATTGGGTAAATTAGTGACTTTTGTGGTTCACCCTGACATTTGATTGAGAAGAGTGCACACCACCCTCAATTAAAAATCAAATTTCTCACAATGGGAAAATGTATTAATATGTAAAATGAACAGTTAGTCTTCCCACAAATTAGATGACGGCATAACAATGCTATTGTAAGGAAGATGTAGCTTGAGAATGACCAGAGGAATTGAGATGTGTATTGCTCTGTCCTTCCATCTCGTGGTTTATAATCAAAGGTTTTTGAAAAAAAAGTGAACTTTCTAGGAATTACTTTACCTGTTGACCTGTAAAATGTAGTTTAAACGTGGTCCTGAATACTAAGGCGTCACCTTCTGCTAAATTTGTTACAGCAACCTTATGGGATTTCCCCATTTTCACAACCCTAACTATCTTGTTTACCAGACCACAATCAGGAAATGTTAGAATGTTAGGGTTTGTGCTAAAAATAAAAAGCAGAAGAGGTGTCTGGATGATGAGACGGATGATTGACATGTGTAAGCCCATCATGGACCTGTGAGGATTGATTAAGAAGGGGATACTGTTAAAAAGTCCATCAGATTAATATACATCTTCCCAGTCTATTAATGCCCGGTCAAGACCACCCAAAGTATATGATAAGAGAAGAACTGAGATTGAAGAATGTCTCAGGAACTTTGGAAAACACCAGATTTCCACTGAGATTTCAGGAGGAGACTACCCATTACCAATAGAAGAATACTTTTGCAGACCTGCAAGAATATCTACCAACTCGTTTCTAATGTCTTTGTTGTGGATGCACAATCAACTATGTCCCTCTATTGGATATTAATAGGGAATTCTCTAGAATCTGTTGTAGATCGCCCCTGACACTTAGGGGAAGATTTAAGAAGTTACGCAGTTTCGTGCAGCAAGTCACATTGCTGCACTGCACTATGTGACAGGGAAAGGGCAAGAATGTGCCATGCTTAAGGCAATAAGACACCTTCCTGTCTTTTCCCCTGCACTGGTGTCCTTTTGGCTGCCTAGCACCAACGTGGGCACTCTTGCAATATGGTGCAGGGGGGTCTTTGTTGCAAGCAGGATTGTTTTTGTGCAGGAAGGGGTACTTTCCTGCACAAAAACTATCCTGAGAGGCAAATTCCTCTTTCTTTGTGTTCTGAAAAATGCAGCACAAATAGAAAGAGGAAGTACAGAGGAGAAATAAAGATATTTCTCCTTGCTACGCCGCTCTGGAAAGCTGTATCTTTTTTCGCACATTCCCAGATTTACCAGTTCTAGTAAATCTGGGAATGTACCAAAGACCATGGGAGTTACGTGGGAACACCCCACAACACCCATGGAATGCTCCCTAGTGCAGAGTGAGGCATTATAGTGAATTGTGCTGCGCTGCTTTACTCCAGGTTTATGGAGCCACCCAGGGTCATGCAAAATGGTCTTGCGTTGCCCCATAAATCTCATTTAGGACTTGCATCACCCTTGCACCACCTTACATAGTGCAAGAGCGATGCAGGTCTGCTCGTAAATATGCCCCTATGACACGAAGAGAAATGGTCTTTGAGGAAATGCCAAACTCTATTTTACCTAGATGTTTTCTCTTCTTTCCCTTGAAAACTGAGTTTGTTGCAGTAAAATGTCTCCTTTTTAGGTGTCACCTCATGTGCTGTCTCTTAAAGACTTGCTGTATCTACGCCCAGCTGCATGCCCGTTGCTGCCATTGGTTCTTTGTATATGTCTGTTTTTTACTGGTCAATTATTTGTATGTGTTCCTTTCTTTCATTGCATGGTTTCCTCCCATTGAGACTGCCCCTGTTACATGTACGCTTATTCTGTTCTTAATTTATGTGATTGTCGGGGCACTATTTTTTTGCTCAGTTTGGCTCGTTTTCAAGTTCAGAATGGTGACAGAGATGCTCTTGTCGAAATGGAATGCAAGTTCGGCATTCAGCCACTCCCACGCTCCCTCATCCCCACAGCACTCGAGGCTTGTTATTTTCAACTTCCCACAAGTGTGCGTTTTTTGTTCCCCTTGAGCCGCGCTGCTTCCAGCTGCTCATGTCTCTCATGGGGCTGATCCTAGTTCACTTAATTAACTTATTAGCACTGACACACTTCACAGGCTGATCCGAAGGCTTTCCTGATGCCTGCCCTAACATGCAAATACTTTGTTTTACTAACTTATTGGCATTCCTCATTTTGTTCCTTATTGCCATTGTTTCAGTAACAATCCTAAAGTCTTTCCTTTCTATTTATTTATTTATTTATTGAAGGCACAGCTTTATGGACACAGAGGCTCGGACCCAGTTCCACAGTCCCAGAGTCGGCAGCTCTGAAGGTCGCGCCACAGACTCTCTCCTGCTGGTCATAGGCAACAGTGTGTTTGGCTGCGACTTTTGCAACAGTAGCACATGTGTTTTTAAAAGGTTCCTGTTTGTTCGTAAACTGTGGTGTTTTGTAATTTTACACTCAACCGCAGGCCCTCATCCCCAAAAATGCTTTCCAATGTTCACTTGGTTGTATTTGTTGTGCTTATTTTTACACGCTACTGTGACCCCAAGTCCCCCCAGGAACTCTTTCCTGTGTGTGTATTTGATGTGCATTGTAAAATAGAATTAATTACATAGCGCAAAATCCACCCCAAGTTATCGGAGCGCTTTACATGAGCTCCAGTTTCATTACACAAGGGAGAACAGAGAGAATAACCAGCACAGAGAGAATAAGTGCTCTACTGAAACACAGAGGATTTTGAGCCTCCCTTCTTAACTCCAACCCCTCTAGCTCATACGGCACATCCTCTCCCCTCTTAACCCATATACCATGGCTTGGGGGCGTTCCACGCAGTGGGCAGGGCTGCGTCGGCCGTGCGCAGCACCCCAGAGGTAGTGCTGCGCAACGGGTTAATCAGCATTTAGGATGACTGGCATTCCTTTGGAACTTTGTTACAAATTGTGTGTCTGGTTGGCTAGGGTATACACCTAAGCCAGGCAGAACCCACCACTCTAGTCAGGGCAAGGGAGTTACACACACAAGGTAACCTCTACTCACCCCTTTGTAGCTTGGCAGAGCAATCAGACTTATCCCAGAGACAATGTGTAAAGCATTTGCACAACACACTCACACACCAGTTACACAATTGGCACACAACAAAAGAGACTCCACACAAGGTTATACAAAAATATTCTTTGTATTATGCATCAAACTATTTAGACCACAATCAAATAAATCTCTGTGCCACTGGGCACTTGTCATGATGTCACATAGATTATACAATCACTTTGCCAATCAAGCAATTGTCATAACAACACAAGTAGGCCACTAAAGTGAACACCCTATAGGTTACATATGTTATCAGGACCACACCATCACTGTGCATATAAATAACACTTGTTACCGTGTCACTGCAAGGTAAAAACGACATATCCCCATGGGCACAAAAATGCAGTATGTAGTGGAAAATGGATTATCATTACCGTTCCATCCTGAGCATGTAAAACAACCTACATAACGGCAGGGCATACAGTGCAGCAGACAACTGGAAACAGGGATCACCACATATTACTATTGTCACTATGGGCCCAGCACTCCTGGGGCCCCTATTACAGGTGATATGGCAATTTTCTGGCCATGTAATGCATGAGGCGCAGTGTGGCTCGCCTACTCTGGGAAATACAGGACTTTCAGGAAGTTCCTTATTGCATGAAGCAGGGGCCTCTGTCGAGGTCTTGCCGTATATTGCAGCTATTAGGCAAAAATGCCCCAAGGGATGCCACACTGCGAGGGGGGGGTGGCACACACACCAATTCAGTGGGGTGACCACGCTGGACCCCTTGTGTATTTCCAGCCTCTGAAAATATGCCCCCCATTGGCGAGAGACCTCACAAGGTCCCCATGGGTGGAATCAGGCCCAGGCAGCTACCCACGACTGGGCGGTGTAGCTGCCCCATAGGGCATGAGCTCAGCCCCACTCCACAAGCCCCGGGGGCTGGACTTGCTGTGTGGGCGCTGCCGTACCTGTCTGATTAACGTAGGCGGATAAGTCGATGGCCCTGACGGACCACAGCGGTGGTGCTTGGAGCCCTCTCCAGGGCTCTGTGGTTGGAAGAGGGCGGAACACCACAACTGCGTTGGAAGCCCTCAGCGGTTCTCCTTTGTGAAGGGCACAAACCTCTCCATGTCTTGTTGCTCATAAGATAGTCATCTTGGCAATGCAGCTGCTGTGCTACGAGGGCAGACTGCCCACACTGAACAAGGCCTCTCACTGCCGGAGGGTGGCGGTGACATCGCTGGAAAGTCTTTGACGGCTTCAACAATGAGCCTGCTGTCACCACCGTACTTCTCCCCAGCCACACCACCGCAGGAGAGAACAAGGCAGCACTATATATGCTCATGGCCATGAGGAAACGCTTACATGTGCTGCTCCTTGCACAAAATAGCTCAAGGGAAAAGCGGTTCTTAGACCCTGAACAGTGATCTACACACGCTCCAAAATAACAGGATGGGCACCCCAGTGCTAACCACGCACTGCTTCAATCACACAGGGCAAATCGCAATGCCCCGGGAGAACGCTGGGGGCCCAAGTAGGGAGCAGGCTCAGGCCAGCACAGGGTCCTTGCTGACAAAGAGGCCAGCAAAATAAGGGAAGGTCCCGATGGCAGTTCCCTGGTAGCACAGCAATCCTCTGGGGCAGCAGCTTACAGAACCAGCAGCGCCTGGGTCCAAGTCCACGCAGAGTCTCAAAATATGGTGTGAAAGCCCTGTACCCATAGTTCCGAAAGTCTTTGTTCTGGGGGGCACTTCATACACTGTTTAGAAGTGCACAACTGTCAGGTCCCTAACTAAAGTTTCCACTACCTTGCAAAAGGCACGAACCCAGAAGACTGGAATAATGGTGGTGGCATTGTCAAGGTTAGTTAAGCAGCATTGGGTGCAAGGTCAAATTCAACATGGCTGCTGTCAATCCCGCAATTGGAGTCAGGTTAGCACTCTAGTGCATCAAGGAGATCTGAGAGTTCCAGGTGAAGCGCGCTGATAACTACGCACTTCACCGGAGCATTCTGAGCAGTTGGAGGTGTTTATCCGCGCCGCGTTAGTTAGGGACTAAACTACGTGTCGCGTTTCCAGAGTAAAGAATCTTTGAGTCAAAGACATGAGAAGAAGTTTACAAGTAAGACTGTTCCTATACCTGCATATTTGAAAAGTTCGTGCTTTCTGAGAATTGAGAACTGTGCATGCTCGTAGAAGCTTCGCTTCTTATTTTGAGTGCGCAGAATACCCGAAGTAATTGTGTAGCAACCCTACGTCAGCACAAGTCATTAGACTTAATTTGAAATAAAGTTTCGATACGAGTTTCCTATGACTAGAAGGTTACCAAGAATATAGTAACTAAATAGACGCTCGTTATCCTATGGGTTATAATTAAAATGTTAATATAGTTTTCCCTCCATGAGAGCTGAAGAGAAAAGAAAAAGATACAAATTCAGAAACTCATTTGGTGCAAGAGATATAGCAGTGTGTTAACTGTAGAATATCAGGACGCTTAGAAGAGTAAAGACACGGTGAAGATAAGATATATTTTTCAAGGCAGCTGTCTTTGTACTCTAGGTGAGCATTAGTGAAGGAAAGAATAAAAACAGAGCTAGAGTTTAAGAAGGAAGAACAAACGATAATAAGTTTCTTTAATTATAGAGATACCAACAGAGTACAGAAGAACAGCAGCAATAGAAGAGAAGCAAAGGCACACAGCTCCTGGGTAGGTTTAGAGAGAGAGAGAGAGTGAGAGAGAGTAGAATAAGAGGAGAAGAAGGGTGAAGTGAATTAAATGTGATTTGTCTTACAGCAGAAAACCAGACCAGTAGAGCAGAAAACAAATATCGCTCAAGAAGAAGAAAGAAGACAACATTGTGTGTATTCTCTTCTCTGTCCAATTCCCCTTTCCCCGGCAGGGCCCTTCTTGCTACGCATTGAATATTGTGTGTGGCTGGGGAGTTCTGAAGGGGAGTTGGGAGCCTGCGTGGTTCTGCTCCTGTGTCCCAGGCCAGTGGAAGAAGAGAAGCTGGTTCTGACAACAACACCCCCATTCACATCCCAAGCCATGGCCCCAGACACTACAGGGGGCGGTGATGGCATTGTACAAGGCAGGCACAGTTCTTTGCAGGTGCAACTCCTCCCTTCAGGTACAACGGAAACTCCTCCTGCCACTCTAAATGCAGCCAAAGTCAATTCAGCCTAGCACGTAGTCACCCAGGAAAGGCAGGATACACCTCAACCCACCTTGTGACTGTCTAGAGTGAATGCACATCTCCTTCTCCTATCAGTCTAAACCAGACAGTGAATACACATCCAGGCAGGGCACAAAAAAACTGTAAGCCCACTTCTAAAAGTGGCATTTCTAAAATAGTAATGACAAATCTGGTTTCACCAATAAGCAAGAGTTATCATTACTATTCCAAACATACCATCCTACCTCTCTCGTATCACTTAAGCACATATCAGGGAATCCCCAATGCAAACCTAAGAGAGGAAACTAAATATGCTGTTTGTCACTGCCAAGACATACTACATGTCCTACCTTTTACCTACAAAGCACTGTGCCCATGGCGCTAGCTAGGGCCTACCTTGGGGGTGACTTATATGTAGTAAAAGGGGAGTTGCAGACATAGCAAACACTTTAAGTGCTACATCTTAGTGGCAGTAAACTGCATGCACAGGCCCTGTAGGGCAGAGGCCTGAGACAGGTTGGAAAGGCTACTTCGGTGGGTGGTGCAAGCAGCGCTGCAGGCCCACTAGTAGCATTTAATTTACAGGCCCTAGATATATGGGATACCACTGTACAAGGGACTTACAGGCCAATTAAATATACCAAACAGGGTAGACCAAACTTACCAATTTTACAAGAGAGAGCATTTTCACTTTAGCACTGATCAGCTGTAACAAAGTGCCCAGAGGCATAAAACCAACAAAAACAGGTCAGAAAAAATAAAGGAGGAAGAAAAAAAGTTCTGAGATGACCCTGCAAAAAGTGCCAAGTCCAACAAATGCACAATTAATATGTGTTCCAAAGCAGCGCCAGCCATCGTGTTTGCTTTGGGGAATTCAAACTAAATGTTCATTATCCAATAGCGGTGGGAGAAGCTTCTGTTAGTTAGGGATCCTATTTTTAAGGGTGTCCGATTTCTAGGGATTACTGCACACAAATGTTTAAGGTGACAGGCACTCCATGGATGTTTAACACAGTAAACTCTCTTCAAAGGTGTACTTCGGGTTACTTAATAATAGAACTCATGTATTTTTAAAACACATGTTCATTCTCGGAGTCTCTTGGAACTGATAATGTGTTTGGATGGCTAGGTTAGGACTGACTATTGCATTGTTTGATGTGGCCAATATTAAGTAGATTATTTCATAGATATTAATAGCAAGTTGTAGTCATGTGCGTTCGAAATAACTTTTGTTTCATTCTGCTGATGTGCATGGTTGTATGTTACTCAGCTGTGGCTGCTCACGTAAGAGGTCCCCGTTAACCCATTTGTTACTTTGATGTAATGTTTTGAATTTGGTATTTTAACATTAACTTACGCTGAATGATTGGTAGCTTGTTGAGGGAAATCTGCTGTTCAGGTTGTAATGCATATCCTACTCTGTGGTTTGCATCTGTATTGTGTGCGTGTCTAATGTGGATAAATAAAAAATATATGTCTAGTTTTGAAAAGCAGGCATGGGAGAGAATATGGGGTGCTGTTGAGGTGCAATACTTAGCCAACTAAATGCCAGCAGTGGAAAAATTCTTCACTGGTACATTTTCGTTAAAATATGGCTTTATCACACTTGCCCATAACTCACCATCAGCTGCATAATGTGCAGATTTCTACTTCAAGAAACGTGTTTCTAGCTCAAAAAGACTAAAAGTTACTACAAAAACGTCACATATTCTCCTGCCCAATGGAAGATCATTTACTAAGGATAACTGGTAACATTTCCTTATGACTGCTGTCTTTGGGTGTGAAACATGTAGTAATGAGGTAAACATGTTATCTAAACAGTGTTAATGTTTATTAAAATGGCAAAAAAGCGACATGTGCTCCATTATGCCATATAATTTGCTCTTTCTTGTCACACTATTGATTGCACCATGCATAATGTGGTCTTCCATTGCTATATAATTTTTGGGGCCTTGACTATTTAGCTTGAAGCTCCATTGGGATTGTGGGAAGGGTGTGTCCAGGCCCACTGCAAATATGTGATGCTGAGACCACAGCTGCAAATATCCTCTGTCCAGATATCTTCAGTCAGTCTGTGCTTTATACCCATTAGCACAGCAAGTCTAAGCTTAGTATAAAATAATGCTTTCATACTGTAAGTTTTAAGCACAAACTACAAGTCCCAGAATGCAATGTGCTACTGACTGAAAAGCCAGAACACTGTGCATGTCTCTTGCCCTAGACCAAGGCCACTGGAATTATGCAAGTGGCATGTTTATGATTCTGCCACATTATCCACATAAACCATTACTTGCTGCATAATCTGCAGATTATAACTTGAAAACTATTTTGCTTGTAGCTCCAACAGTTCAAAAGTTAACCTAAAATCTAGCAACACATGTAGCAGGGCAGTGCTGCCACGCAGTAAAAGATCCTTTGCAAAGGTTGACTAGTCACATTTCTGTTGCATATTTCGATGTGTAAACAAGTATAAAAATGACAAAATAGTGAAGTTATATTGTCAGAAAATGTGTTGCATTATGCTGCATATTTTGCCTTTTCTTGATGCATAATTTAGTCAACCCTGCTGCATAATTTGGCCCTCTTGTGTCGTTTAATTCAATTGGCCTTGCTCTAGACCCACAATGCACAATGTTTGCATTCTGGAGAGCCTCAAGACAAACTTAGATTACCACACTACCAGCTAAGATAAGTCACAGACTCAACCCACCAAACAACAATTCTAGGGGCGTGTGAATTTTGCTTTTGCATAATTATGTGACATTATAGGAAACATTATACAACATTATGCATAATTACACAACAATTACACAGAGCTTCAAATTATTTTTGTCACCAAAAAGACAAAGTTATCCACACAGTTCAACGCCACACAATTCAACTCCACACATTTCCAATTCACACCACATAATTCGACACCAGCTCGACATATTTGAACTCAACAACATAATCAGACAACACAGCACATACATCCAATCTACACCACAGAATTCCACATCATGTCCATTTATAAGCATGTACACTTAGCGTGTGGACTCGTTTTGAAGTATGCAAAATAGGAAAATGAATTTGGATTATAAGGATAACAAAGTGTTAAAAGTGATGGTTATAAGCGGACATATTTCTGCCAAAGTGGCAAAATAAGCTGTGTGTTTGCTTGGGACAGAATGACACCCCACTTCAGTGACATTAGTACTCCAGTGCCATGGGGCATGGCACTTACAGCAATCTGCACGCATTCTTTGGAAAAATTGAATAAAGACTGGATAAACTTGAAAAACAGAAATTAAGAGGTGTGCATCATATTTCCTCAATGATGAGAAAATAATATAGCACATCACATAATTAAACTCCACTACATTCCACTCCATAATACAAAATACCATTCCACATAAGTACACTCCATCGCGCATAACCCCTCTCCACATAACTCCAGTACACAAAATACCACATTATTACTATCAACATAATTCTACTGCACAAATTCCAATCCACACCCCAAAATTCCACAGCACATAATGCCACAAATAACAATTCCACACCAAACCACATAACTCCACTAGATGCCACATACATCTACTACACTACATACAACATAGATAACAAACATTTACAATACCAATAGCTCCAACTCTCGCAAATGCGAGACCTATTTGGCATTGACACTGCTGGTTTATTCTGATTATCAATCTCTGAAAATGGCTTGCTCTGCCAACTGTCCAAATCGTTAATAGAGCTTGGAACTGAACTTGATTCGGGTTCAACACCATAGGGGAGAGTGGTCATGTGGTTGGTTTGAACCCTCCGTAAGCACTGCCAAAGAGCCCCTCTACTGACGGGGCAAAACGTGCAAGGATATCAACATGGGGGAGAGGAGTTGGCCTAACGGCTAGGGCGGTCGACCTCGGACCTGGGAATCTGGGTTCGAGTCTCGGTAACGACGCCAAAACCTCCTGTGATTCTGGGCAAATCACTTAATCTCCCCGTGCCTAAAATGAATGTGTGTCCGTCCTCATGTAACGTAACTGGTGCTATGTAAAGGGCTCTGATACCTGATTCGGTTCGGGTCTAGTTCGCGCAATATAAAACTCTGGAAAAAAACAAAAACATGGAGGAATGAGAAGCAGCGAAAAAGGGTTCACTCATTTTCCAATAGTAATGCGCAAGACATCAAGGAGAGTGAAACCACGCCATTCTCAGAGCCAGAGTCTCTTAAAAAAAAATTGCATCATAGATCCAACCACATTTTCATATCTATAGACTCTTCCTCCTGGTGAAGGTAATATCCTATGATTAAACTATCGGCTACTAGTACATCAGTGGACAGAACATATTGCTGATGGAAAATAGCTGTTGAGGGTCTCAATACAATTTTTTAAAAGAGACTCTGCCTCCGGAAAGGGGGTGGTTTTACTTTCCTTGATGTCTGGTGCAAAATGTTCCCCACCTCATGGATGATGCACATTTCCTGTGCCCACCGAGGATTTTTTTTTGCCATTACACATTTTTCATTCATAGCACACACACACAGAAAGGGATTTCACTTACATTAAGCCATGTCCTCAATAAAATAGGGGGGGGGATCTCAGATTTGACCATTTGCAATAATTCACAATCACTAGTTATCAAAAGAGTATTAAGGCTTCTTCTGTAATGCCAGTCTGAGCCATTAATAGACTCTCTCCCACATGAGCCCAAGATTTGGTAATCTGACCTGGGTTCAGATTGAATTATATGCCAGTATCTCTGACTGTCTTGGCCTCATTAGAAGTCCTCAAGTGAGATTCAGTTGAAAGGTTTGTGCTTTACACAATCTGAAATCAAAACAACTATATATGCCTTTTTTTTACTGATTTGCTCGTAACAATTCACAAAATGTTTAAAATGGTTACAGAGCATATAGCGACAAATCCCTGCAAAAAGCTGTCTTCTGTTCACTGCATCATTTGTGCTGGTGGTAACCGGCACTTATTTTTGGGGAATGGCACTTTATTTTTCATCATCATACTTTGAACCAGAGCAAATGAGGAAAAGTCAGAAATGGAGAAGACTGAGGAAGATACACATTGGGGACAAATAGAGAAATTGGGGATAAAAAAAACCTACATGACTGAGATAAAAATGCAGGGAAGTGTCAGGGGATGGAAGAAAGAGGCATAAAGTCGAATCAAAAATGGGCAGTGTTGGTATTCAGCAACCCTGGCATTTGGCAGAGCGGGCAAATTGAGTGATGCATCTGCTCATTAGCTTACGTACAAATGTGAACACCACAAATCATGCTTCAAGAACAAAAGCTACTCACGTATTTTTTTACTCAAATAGGATTATATAAAGTCAAATAGCATTAAAGAATTGCGAATACGGATGAATGCCAGATGGAAGATCTCGAGACCTCAAAAAAGTTTTTAATCAATTTGGATGAGTTGCTTCAGTGAGGCAAGATTAAAAGTAAAACTTTTGACATTTGAAAGTTTGGTCTGCAGCTGAAGACATTTTTGTCTCGGTCTTGTTTCATTATTTTTGTTTTCTCTCCTGAAGCTGCTAGATCTGCCGTTGCGTTTATTCGGAGAGAGGAAAGGGTGAGGGAGATAATGAGAGAAACTAACATGCGGAATTGTCAAACAGATGTTTTGTGTATAAATCAGTATGCTACACCTGGGTCCGCACTATGATTGGAAGAAATATTTGCTGGCACCTGCAAATTCTGTATTCTCTCGTTTTCGTTATATGTAAATGGTTGCTTACAACGTACCAAGCAAATTATGTGATATGGTGTTTATATTTCTAACGCCGTAAATATCACAATCATTACGGTCTGAAGAGCTAATGTTTTATAACCTGCAAAGCCATGGAGAGAACAACATATTCTCTTTGTTTTCTGTTAGAATCTGTAGACTGACAGGGAGGTGGGCTGCTGTCTGCTTGCCAAGAGATTTATCATATTGCATTCCGAGCTGTAGCCCTGGCAAGCAGTTGCATTTTTTTTCAGAGAACATTTTGCACAAGCTGAAGCATGATCTATGGAAATCCATGTTATTGTTCTCGTTTGCTTTATACCCGTTTTCTTACAAAAATCTACAGCTGGTAATGCTCCAAATGCTGACGCATTGTTTGTATTGTAAGCCCTGGCTCAATAGTCCAGCACCATGGGAATTTAAATAAAAATAACTTTAAAGAAAGGAAAATCGGTACTTTGTGTTATCTGCTGGTGGGAGATGATCAACAGCCAGATTTGTTTTTAATGTTATAAAAGTACTTCTGTTTTGTTGGTTAAATAAATATTAAACTTAAATATAAAGCTAGGCAGGGACACATGGTGTCTTAAATTCCTCGGTCTTGCCCTCTATTTAAACTATGTTTAAAGGGTTTTACTTGGATATTATTGTGTGATATATCATTTTAATATTTATCAAACTTGGAAGTATGTATTTATTATCTCATATGTTATACATTTTTTATTTCTGCATACTCTCATGGTTTTATGATCAAGCGAATAAAGTTGTTTAAGTAAGTAACTCAAGATATATGTCTAAATAGTGCAGGGTTGAGAGAAATGGTCAACTATATAATGCAAGTGTTACTGGGCATTCTGGCACTCTGAACTAGAGCCCTTTGTTCAGTGATTTTGGTGTCACAACCTTTACAATGAATCGATTCTCGTGGTTTACCCTCTCAAAATTGAGGTGACGCACAATAGCACGTAGATCGTGGAAGACAATAATGTTCAGAGGACGCCTTTTCTGAAGGTCCCCAAATTCGCAATTTAAACAAATGTTTTCCCTTGCGTGGGGCAGACAGTTAGACCTTGGTGGGAAAATTTATAGCTGTTAGCAATGGACAAGATAGAACACTACTTTCTCTAACACACATTATAGAATTCCACAACAGTCTATTAAGTTATATTCATAACAGACGGGCTATCTTCTATAATGTAAAAGGCTGTGGGAGATATTCACGAGGAAGTGGCGGAGAGAGGCGTTAGCATTCTTGTCTTAACACCTCTCTCCGCCACTTCAGAAAAGCAAGGCTGCACCATATTCACAAGGACATGGTGCAGCCTTGCTTTTCCCCCTGCGATGGCGCTAAGTTTCACAACTTAGCGGCAACGCAGACACCCTTGCACCAGAGTGAAAGGGTGTCTGCGAGCAAGGAAATTTGTTTATGTACAGGAAGGTGTCCCTTCCTGCACATAAACAAACATAAAATGCCAGTTTGAAACTTACATGTGTGCTGCTTCAAGCAGCACACATAAAGTTACAAAACAACATTTTTTTTAAAGTTTTGTTTATGTACAGGAAGGGACACCTTCCTGTACATAAACATACCATGGCATTGTGCATTTTCCATGTGTGTTGCACGAGGCAGCATATATGGAAAATGCAAAATATCGCCAACTTAAGAACAGGGTTTTCCTGGTCTTAAGTTTGGCGCTAGATCCTATTTACACTGCCCTTGTGAATAGGGGGCAGAGTAAATATCAATGGGTGTTGCAGTGGAACGCCCACCACAACACCCACTGCATGCCCCTTTCACGCTAAAGACAGCGTAAAAGGGGGCCTATTCACAAGGCAACGTTAAGCCACATTAAGTGACTTAACGCTGCCTTGTGAATAAGGCGAAGCCCCTGTAGTGTAGTTCCTATATTCCCAATAGGCTCTGCACATTGGAATAATATATCCTACAGATGTGACGTAGGACTTAGGCGACTGGGTCTCTATCGAATATATTAGACTTAATTGTGAGTGCCAGCTTGCTCAGAGGTCACTAGAAACTTTCTCGAATTCACAAGAAGGGATTAGTTTATGACAACCGCATAAACATGACAACTTTGTTTCCCCAAGATAAAACGTATCTTCAGAGTCGGTGAAACAATAGATAGAAATTTTACTCAGTCATTCGTGCATGCTTCGTTTCACCAGAGGTGCAGAGAAATAGAGAAACGGGCATTTTCAATAAAAGTATTTATTGAACAGTCTTCTTTCTCATGCAGAAGAAATGAACTGCTACAATCGTAATATTGGCTGTAAAGTATAATGCGTACAGCAAGAAAAGTATTATAAAATAATACTGTAAAAGCATGGTATGGTTTCTAAGCCATAAAATACATACATAAATAAATAAAGACTAAAAGTACTCAACTGGTGCTTCTAAAATACGCCTACCCTTCTGTACCTAACCGAAGTCTAGTACGAGGGAAGAAGTAAGTGTGGTGTAGCATAAGTTTAGTATTCTTTTGCCAAGAATCTATCCAAGATTTCTCTTAGGGTCTAATCAGCTCCGTACCTTGGTTTAGAATGAAGAAGGTCTGGTATCTCTTTGTCTCCAGACTCGATTTCCCAACACCCTGCAAGGGGAGCTTGCAAACACTGGAGCTGGATTTCTCGGCAGGAGAAAAGACAGCGTCTCTCTCAGTGCGTCTGCTGGAGGGTCGGCTTGCTGTAGCGAGATGCGTCGGGAAAGTAGATAGTCGAACTGCTCCAAACCACTGTGTTTGCTAGGGCAAGTGTGGGCATATTTATACCTTGAAGGTGCAGAGTTTGACGTAAAGTTGGACATAATAATGTCATCAAAGAGTCGTAGTTCTTTGAAAACTCCATGAGTTCTTGGACAAATCAATATTCAGTCCCTAACTGCTGAAGCCGAGTTTTACAAGAAATCGTTGTGGCTTTCGAACTATATAATATATATATAATAACATTTATTGAGCGCACCGGTACCCCCGACTGGGGTGTCTCGGCGCTGTGGACCGCAGCAGCAAGAACCCCAAGACTAGTAGCCAGAGAATAGCCATGTCTTCAATTTGCCTCTGAACAGGGATTCGGATTTAAGCAAGTGGAGATTGAGTGGAAGGGAGTTCCACAGTTTTGACGTGACCACTGCAAAGGCTCTACCTCCTTTCCTAACCCAACGAAATCGAGGGGAGAGAAGAAAACGGAGGTGGTTTGATCTAAGATCGCGAGCCGAGTGGACTAACCTCAGTCTGCGTCTGAGGTACTCTGGACCCCTGCCATTCAGAGCCCTGAAGGCACGGACCAGGGCCTTAAACCGGATGCGAGAGGATATCGGGAGCCAGTGCAGGTTTCTTAGGTGGGGGAAATAGAGTGGCGATAGGGGATTTTGCAGATCAACCTGGCTGCAACATTCTGAACAATCTGCAGCCGTTGAAGAAGATATGCCGGGGAACCAATATATAGACTATTGGAGTAGTCTAGGTGAGTGGTAATGAGGGTGTGCACTATGGTCTTCAGTGCATCAGGAGGTAGGTAAGGAGAAATCTTTTTTATCATATGTAACTTGCCAAAACAAGCGGAAGTTATTTTGTGAATCTGGGTTTTATACGATAACTCGTTGTCGATTTGAAAGCCAAGGTTTCGTGCCACTTTCACTGGGGAGGGGGGAAGGTTCAGCTCAGACGGCCACCATATGGATGGTGATAGGGGTGTTATTTGATTGAAAAACAACACCTCTGTCTTGTCAGTGTTTAGTTTTAAGGTGTTTTGAGTCATCCATGATACAATGTTGGATAAACAAGTTTTAAAATTCTGGAGTCCATTGTCAGAGTGGTCTCTAAAAGAATAAATTAGCTGTGTATCATCATCGTATGAGACCACTCTGACTCCAAGAGTCTCTATGACCTCAGCCAAAGGTGAAAGGTACTTGTTAAAAAAAAGGGGGCTGAGAGCCGATCCCTGGGGGACTCCACAGTCAAGGGGCTTTCTATCTTTAGAAAAGTAGGGGCGACACCATACTTGTTGCGTTCTGTCCGATAGAAAGGATTTTACCCAGGCCAGAGGTATATCACATATCCCTACATTATGGAGCCTGTCCAGCAGTATGGAGTGGGAGACGGTATCGAAGGTGCGGACAGATCGAGGAGCACCAACATTGCTACCTCGTCGCTGTCCACGCTATCCCTAACAGTCTCTGTGACCTCTAGTAGTGCCGTCTCTGTGCTATAACCGGACCTAAAGCCAGATTGTGAGTCGTGGAGGAGGTTGCACGTCTCCAGGTGGTCGGCTAGCTGTTCTTTTACAATTTTTTCCAAGATTTTAGCAGGTTTGGGGAGAAGGGATATAGGCCAGTAGTTACTGTGGACTGAGGGATCCGCCTCCGTTTTTTTTTAAAAACAGCCTGTTTCCATGCTAGCGGAAAGTGGTCCGAGAGAAGGGAGGCATTCCATATGTAAGTAGCCATGCCGTATTTGGACTGGATCGGTTATGTCTAAATATGGTTATGATTTCTATGCCTATATAAGGACAAGGTGATTTATACCTATATAAGGACATGAATCGGGAAAATTACACTAGGGCCCTAAAATGCTGTACAACACCCCTATCGCCACCACAACGTCACTGAAAGGGGCTTGTGAATATGCCCCTCTGTTTTTTTTTAGCTTTCTAACGCTATACACATAATGGAAGATTTATCCACTGTCTTTTGTCAAGCCTACACTACTCTAGTGTATAGTGGCAGCAGGCAAAGAACAGAGGTAAGTGGGGGCAAGAGTAGAGAGCGGAAGATAATGCTTAGACCTGAAGGGTTCTTCTATTCCCTCCCCTTTCAGCCCCAACCCCAAACCCCCAGCTTTTGGAAATGCTCCACACTGCCCTTTATAGATCCAAAAGCAATAGTCAAAAATCCATGGCCAACTCAACTCACTGAATGTAGAGCTCCAAACCCTGTAATCACCTGAAAATTTGAATGGTGGGAGCTTTGAACGCACATCTTTATAAGTCTCATCTACAGTCACACTGTTATCGTAAGAACCCATTATGAACATTACTAATAATAATCATAGAAGGGTTTGGGTCAGTTCGTTGGTTATAAATGGTCGACTTTCTTGTCAGTCTCATTTGCTTACTTTTTATTATTATTCATAGACTTTCCTTCCTCTTCTTGTGTTTGTTCCAGGTGTCTGGGAGTGAATGATGCAGGTGTAGCTTCTTTACCATTCTTTTAATTGAATGACTTGTATCATTCAACTGTTTCCGTTCAGAGAAGTACTTCTTTTTCTCTCAGCACCTAATGGGAAAGTATGTGTTTTCCTGCTCTGTCCCTCAAACCACTGGAGCAGTCTTCTTGATGTCTCATTGCATGTAGGTTGCTTCCCTCTTGGCTTTCTTGCTGCTTTTTCTATTTGTTCCTCACTACTTCTCTTTTGCTCGCCTAGCCCCAAAATTGTTCATATGAGTTCAATTGCTGCCCTTCACTCACCGTCCTATTTGGTTATTTCTACTTTTTTCATTACATTTGCCACTGGGCTTTATTTTCCACTCTAATTAACGTGCTTTCACCTTTTTAAAGTTTTAATTCACTGATCCAATGTGGTATTCTGCCATCTATTCATTTAATAATTCCTAGTCTAAAGGTAATAATAAATGGGTATTCTGCAGAGAACACTTTGCTGCAGTTGTCTGAGTGCTAAAGTTGTAGCTGTCTTTAGATATTACAAGTTATGGTGGTCAGTAAATACAGTGATGATATGAGGATTCCCCTTTAAGTAATGCCTCCATTCCAGGAAGGTGTCTGAAATTACCAGCAATTCCTTATCATCTGTGGCAAAATTCCAATTTGTATGATGTTCATTTATTGAAATGAAATGCTACAAAATTTAATTTCCGATGTGTATGGATCCTGCTGAGACAGGATAGTACCAACAGCAACCTCAGAAGTGTCTGATGGTTCTACCCCCAAAGGCGAGTGTAACATGCAGATGCCTTAGCACAAGTGCGGAGGTAAATGCCATTTTAAGTTTCTCTTGAAGGATTTGTTTGCCTCGGAAGTCCATTCAAATTGAGCTTTTTTTCTTAGTAACCCTGTGACAAAGGAGACAATTTTAGAGAAGTCATTTATGAAGTGGTAAAAATTTGAGAATCTTAGAAAAGGTTGGATGCCCTTGATTGACAAAGCAGAACTTAAAAATTATAGGCCTATAGCGAATCTACCTTTTATTGCTAAAGTAATTGAAAAGGCCATGAACATTCAACTTGCGGGATTCATCGAGCAACACCAACTGCTCGATGAAACACAGTTCGGCTTCCGCAAGTTTCATGGGACGGAAACAGCCCTCATTAAGGCAGCTGACGACATCCGATTAATCAGAGATCAAGGTGGAACTGCACTACTCGGGCTTTTGGATCTATCAGCTGCCTTCGACACGGTTGACCATAAGATCTTAGTCAACCGTGTCGAAATGATGGGCGTGCAAGGCCTAGCAAAAGATCTAATAGCATCATTTCTGGCAGAGAGATCCCAGGCAGTCATACTGGGCCAATATGAATCTGCTGAACTATCGTTACCATGTGGGGTACCTCAAGGTTCATCCCTTAGTCCGACACTATTTAATATCTATGTGTCGGACCTCGCTAACACCATCAAAGCGCACGGGATGAACCTTACCTCATATGCGGACGATACTCAGCTGATATAGGCCGTCAGAAATGATGGGGAAACAGTAGCGGAAAATTTCAAGACAGGTATGCTGGCCATTGGAAAATGGATGGCAGCAAACTGCTTGAAATTAAACTCCGACAAAACTGAGGTGGTCACCTTCGGCCACCTCAGTCCCAGTTGGTCCCCTACTTGGTGGCCATCATCCTTCGGAGCTGTACCTGAACCGGTCACGAAGGTGAGAAACTTGGGTGTCATCTTTGATGATAACCTAAATTTCATGGCCCATGCCAATCAAACTGCCTCCAATGCCTTCTATAAACTTCGATTGGTAAAGAAGATTATTCCTTTTCTCCCCACCAATGTGGGAAAGACATTGGTCAGCGCAATGGTCCTATCAGCACTGGACTACTGCAATGGCTTGTTTGCAAATGCCCAAGTTAAGACAATTAAGAAATTGCAAACAATCCAAAATGCAGCAGCCAGACTTCCCCTCAATATTCCCAAATTCAAACCTATATCCGAATCCTTGAGAAGTCTCCACTGGTTACCTGTTAGGAACCGAATTAAATTTAAGACGTTATGTATCGTCTATAAGGCACTTCACCATCAAGCCCCTCAATTCCTGTGCGACCACCTTGTCCCGTACATCCCTACTCGAATGTTACGATCTGCAGGACATAATGACCTGGTAGTGCCACGGACTAGATTGGTCAATTGGGGAGACAGACGTTTCCTAGCTGCCGCCCCAAGATTGTGGAACACGCTTCCACAGACAATAAGATCAAGCCCAAATCTACTGTCCTTTAGGAAGAAAGTAAAAACCTGGCTATTCAACCTCTGAAAACCTGTATTGATCAAATAGGAGGGTAAAACAGTACAGCGCCGAGATGCCTGCGGGCAATTGTTCGCGCTTAATAAATGCCAAAAATAAATAAATAAATAAATAAATTGATTTGGGGGTAGTTCAATCTACTACCATGCATGCCTTCTTTGGTTCCATAGTGATTCCTGTTGGGGTCAGAACAAAGCCCAAACATTTATTAGTTGTTCAGTACTTACTCAACTCAGCATACAGACAATTTTCTCTTAGTTTCTGTAGGGCCAATTTTACATGAGTCCTGTGTTGTGACTCAGAGTAAATGAGATATCATTGATGTATATGATTAAAAACAAGTCTAAGAACTCCTTAAAGACTTCATTGGCAAAAAATTGAAATGCTGCTTGGACATTGCACAGCCCAAACAGCGTAACCAGGTATTCATATAGACCAAACTTGGTGTTGAAGTCTGTCTTCCACTCATCACCTTTCTAAATTGGTCTCTTTGGATGTCTAATTTTGAATATATGGTGGCTGCCATAACCTGATGTAAAAGAACTGAGGTGAGTGCTGGAGTGTATTGCATTTTTTATGGTTGACCTATTTAAGCCCTGAAATTCAATACAGGGCCTCAGCTGTCTGTTAGACTAGGGAACAAAAAAAATGGAGAAGCAGTCAGGTATTCGGATGGTCTAATAAACCCAGTTGCAAGATTCTTCCCTTGGCAATTATTTAAGAAGTCATTATCTGCTGCAGTCAGAGCAGAAACCTGACTGTTTGGGATCTGGGACCCTTCCACTATGTCAATCTGGCTGTCAGAAGGCTCATGTGGAACCGGTCCCAGGATGCTTGTTCTGGTCCAGGGAAGACATGGCTTGGCAGTTCTGTCTGGACTGTTCCCATGAGGCACAGGGTCAAGACTGATTTGCATATAGCTGTGTCTGAACTGGGGTGGCGAAGTGAGCTAAAGAACGATGATGGACTCAACCCACATCTGTGACTGGGGGTGCGTGTCTGAAAAGTTTCAGCACTCCGTCCATCATCTTCTTGTGTTTGCTTTGTTCACCCTAAGTTGGCAGGGTATGCCCAGACGTGGGTCTCTTGCTCACTTTGCCACTGGATTCAAGCTAGCCTGGCTGATGAAGGCTGTTAGCCCGAAACCAGTTCCAGGATGATTGTTCCCGGTCCAGGGAAGACATGGCTTGGAAGTTAGGGCTGGACTGTTCCCATGAGGCACAGGGTCAAGACTGATTTGCATATAGCAGTCTCTGAACTGGGGTGGTGAAGTGAGATAAAGAACAATGATGGATTCAACCCAGATATGTGACTGGGGTGAGTGTCTGTAAAGTTTCAGCACTCCGTCCATCATCTCCTTGTGTTTGCTTTGTTCACCCTAAGTTGGCAGGGTATGCCCAGACGCGGGTCCCTTGCTCACTTTGCCACTGGATTCAAGCTATCCTGGCTAATGAGGGCTGTTAGCCCGAAACTGGTCCCAGAATGCTTGTTTCCAGTCCAGGGAAGACATGTCTTGGCAGTTTGGTCTAGACTGTTCCCATGAGGCACAGGGTCAAGACTGATTTGCACATAGCTGTATCTGAACTGGGGTGGTGAAGTGAGATAAAGAACAATGATGGATTCAACCCAGATCTGTGACTGGGGGTGAGTGTCTTAAAAGATTAAGCACTTCGTCCATCATCTCCTTGTGTTTGCTTTGTTCACCCTAAGTTGGCAGGGTATGCCCAGACGTGGGTCTCTTGCTCACTGTGCCACTGGATTCAAGCTAGCCTGGCTGATGGGGGCTGTTAGCCCGAAACAGTTACAGGATGCTTGTTCCCGGTCCAGGGAAGACATGGCTTGGCAGTTTGGTCTGGACTGTTCCCATGAGGCACAGGGTCAGGACTGATTTGTATATAGCTGTATCTGAACTGGGGTAGTGAAGTGAGCTAAAGAACGATGATGGATTCAACGCAGATATGTGACTGGGGGTGAGTGTCTGAAAAGTTACAACACTCCGACCATCATCGCCTTGTTTTTAATGTGGAGGCATCGTCATGGGAATCCCATGGTTAACCCCTCATGACCCAGATAATTAATGGAGAACTCAATCTTTTTCCTTTCGGTCCGCATATTGCTTTGAACACTGTATTCAGAATGTCAATAAAGAGAGTTTTCTCTTTATTGACATTTTGAGTCACATTTTTTGGACTAGCGGACAATGAATCGTTTGAACAAGCTGGGCATCAATAATATTTATTGTCACTATGGAATCTATCACAGCATCTAATATAACAGAGTTTGGGGAAAAAAGTATTCACCCTTTCAGGCTTACATGATCCCTAGGGGCTAGTGAGGTATTAGTAATGTGTGGAAGAGGGACAACTTTAGCTTACCCGAAGCTGACCATTTACAGCCAAGTGTTCATGTTTCCAGAGGGAGCTCTGTTTTGCTTACCAGGACAAAGAGCTTTGCCACAGTTTAGACACAATTACTGTCACCTGAGAAGTTCCTACTCTTCTTTTATATGGGGAACCTTAACCCCACTACCAATTTGCATAGGTTACTCTTTTTTTCTTGGTTCTGACTTAGGAGTAGGAGATCGTAGATCGGAGCATTGACTCCCAACTTTTGTTTCAGAAATGCAATGACCTAAGTGCGAAACCCTATTGATAAGTGCTGCACAACTTTGGGTTTGAAGTTCAGTATGAGAGAGGGTACCCTTGCAGTCATCATGCAGCCCCTGATAGAAGAGTAACGTTCTATTCCTTTCGGGCAACTTGGCTCCAGTACTAAACTTTTAAGAATTAATTAAATCAGATTATATATCCCTATTTTCCTTGCCATAATTCCATGAGTTTATTGTTAGTGGAATTAATTACTAGTCTTCTATCAAAAATACACATAAACTCAGCCAAAATCCTGGGTACTTATATAGATTAAGGTCATTAGCCTGAACAGCTTTTAGAGAGACAAAGACGGAAAAATGACAATATTAAGGACAAAAGGACTAATAAAGCAGCATTAAAAAATATTATTCAGAAGTGAGTCTAGCCAAAAAAAGCCTATTTTGAGGTTGGGATAGCAGAGTCTTGCAATACGTCCCAGAACATTTTTAGAATAGAAAAAACATGCAATCAACTGGCTTCATACTTTTAGAGTAAAATCTTAACCATTCAAGCTAGCCTTCTATTAGATCCTCTGGCTATGGACAACCCACTTGAGTTTCCATGTAACAGTAAGACGACCTCTGGAATTGCAACTTTGCCTAATTTTCTCCCTATTTCCTTGGAAGAATCATTAGTAGCCAGTAAAACCCTCAAATCAGGGTCCCCTTCTGATCCAAGCCTGCCCAGTTTACTTGTAAAAGGGGTACTTACAGCAAGCGGCAGAGCCAACAGTGCGATTTCAGCCCAGAGCACAGACATTCCAGGCTGGAACGCACATCCCTCACGCACAGCTATTGATCCTAAGGGGTGAAACCTAGCCTCGGGACTGGGAGAAGGCTGGCACTTGCTAACTGAATTAGTAAGAATTGCACAGCGCTTGTCCCTAGGAAGACGGGCAGACAACGACTAATCACTGTTGAGCTGCGCCGAGGCCTGAGAGTTTCTTGATAACTTAGAAACACTGGCATCCGGGGCGGAAGGGTCAGACATATAACTATATATAGACTCGAGTACAGTCTGGGAAGGCCTCACTGTACAAAGGGAGGAATCCAAGGTGAAAGCTTAGGCAAAATCAAGTGAAGGTGGAGTGGAGGATTCTGTAGAGACCATGTCACGGAGTTCCCTGAGAGCCTGTATACCTTCCCCAACTCACGGAGTACCCGCTACTGACACAAGGCATTTGATCGCACCACATATGACACCACGAAAATGGCATCTGCGAGGACAAAGAAAGGGGCCTCCATTAAGGACATGTTCACAAAATCGGGAGGCTCCCAGGAAGGCAAGAACAAAGTAGGACGAAGGAGAGCCCCTTCCCCGTCGCTGGAGGACCCTGAGGCTACGGTCTCATGCCCATATTTGGAGGTCTTATTCTCAGGCCTGAGAGAAAATCTACTGGCAGTTAAAAAGGGATTTAGCGAGCCAACTAGAAGTAGTCCAAAAGGAATTGATAGACATTGGTGAGCGGGTAAATACTCTAGAGGAAAGGGGAACCTCGTGTGATGAAGAAATAGAGCAACTACAACAAGAAGTCATACATCGGTCAGAACAACAACTCCACCTCCAGGCCCACGCTAAGGACTTGGAAAATCGCTCTAGGAGAAATAACATTTGCATCAGAGGAGCCCCCAGGAACACGGAAGGAGAAAACCTTGAGATGTAAGTAGCTGAACTTTTTACACAAATCCTCGGGGATACCACGGCAGAGACAATTCGTCTGGATAGGACCCATAGAGTGGGGAGCTGGGGCTCAGGAAAGGCGTGCCCACTGGACATCTTGACATGCATCCACCATTTTGAACTCAAAGAAGCAACCCTTAAAAAGGCTCATAAGCTGCCAGATGTACAATTTACAGGCCAGACCCTCCACCTGTTTCAGAATCTGGCTGCCTCAACACTTCAAAAACAATGAGAGTTCCAACCAGTTACAACCTACCTGCGACAACAGAAAGTGGCCTACTCATTGGGTCACCCATTTAGATTAATATTTAGGTGGCAAGGCCAGCTCCTGCAGCTCCTTTCCCTATCAGAAGCGGCGGAGCTACTCCAGATTGAGCTACAAGAGAAACCCCGACTGAACGTACAATTCAATAGAGAGAGACATGATGCCAGGGGGAGATGTAGGAAGGTCCCCGGCAGCAGCCAGGGTTCTGGCCCAGACCCAGAAACTATGGCGACTGAAAGAAAATCACTCTTAGCCAAGCTAACGGAGGGTACCTTAACCAATGACCCGGCATGAGGTGGCATAGCACATTAGAGATGGGTTGCCGGGAGGCTGGAGATGGAGCGAAGGACTTCCAGACATGTTGCACCACCCCACACTAAAGACTCATCACTGGTATGGAGATGGCGTGCCTATGGCCATCCCCAATCAAGAGACTTTGGTTAATCGATGTTCTCATTATGAGGTTTGTTTACAGTTGCCTGTTTGTTAGCCTGCACATTTATTGATTTTTGACCCACGATGCACTCCCGGGAACTGGGGAATAGTGGAGGGGCACTCATTGAAGGGAACATGAATCACCCTAATTTATTGACAAGATGGTAGATCCACAGACCCTGAGGGTTGTGACTCTCAACATCAAGGGGCGGAATAACCCAGTCAAGAGGAAGGCGATGCACTCCTACCTAGAAAACACACAAGCAGATCTATGCCTTCTACAGGAGATGCATCCGTTGTGCAGAGATTGGCAAAGACTTAAGTCCAGAGATTTCCCACAAATTTTTTTTCTCCTCTCAGACCCAGAAATCTTCTGGAGTAGCATTGTTGTTCTCACAGTCTTTTCAGGGAAAGGTGGGTGTAAAAGTGGCAGAGATCAAGGGCCGAATCCTGGGGTATTGCATACACTTCGGCTCACACTCAAAGCTTGTGGGATATATATACACCCCAAACAAAAGACAGGAACAGTTTTACAGGATGCAATAGGGGAAATAATGGCAGCACAAGACGGGTGGGTAGGATTGGGGGCAATCTGAACTTGGTGTTCCATAATGACTTAGTCTACTCAAACTAGTAGCAGGGGACAGCAGGAGAGATTAGTGACAGGGGGCTTGGTGGATACGAGAGCTGGGTTTGATGGACCTCTGGTGGGGGCTCCACGCTGAGTCGAGAAATTACTCCCATGCGCACAGATCACATGTGCATCTCAGCAACTTATTAGCTCCAGAAAAGTGCAGATGGCAGTACGCTCAGTAAAAATCAAACATAGTGCTCTATCAGACCACTCAGTGATCCAATTGAACCTGGCCCTTCCACCATAACACTGAGATGCCCACAGGTGACAATTGCAGGAATCCGTACTCTGTCGCCCAGAAATGATCCAACAGGTGGAGAAGTGGAACAATCGGCAAGCAAGCAATTAGAAGGTCTGGACCTGGATCATGCAGAGTATTCAATCCTTTGCCTTAAACATGCATACTGTTTGGGAGGAAACAAGTGTGGGTGATTACTAGATACCAAGCTTAGAGGGCAACACCAAGCCAACATGGTAGAAGCGTTGAGAACCAAATAAGGGGAAGTGATAGACGGAGATGATGCAATAGCAGCCAGATTCGATCCTTTTTATAAGGACCTATATGTAGCACAAGACCTCCAGCCCCATTCGTTTGCTACCTACCTGGAAAGAGCCACACTAACCAAATTACTGGGTGAATAAGCAGCAACTCTAGATAGCCCTATTAGAATAGAAAAGGTCATAACCGCAATCTCAAGACTGAAACCCAAAAAAGTCACCCGGCCTGACTGTTTTCCGGCCCTCTTTGATAAAATGTTTTGCAGCTGTTGGACTTGGCCCTTTTTGCAGGGTCATCCCTGAACTTATTGCCTTCCTCCTATAGTTTTTCTGACCTGTTGTTGGCTATTTTATGACTCAGGGCACTTTGCCACTGCTGATCAGTGCTAAAGTGCATATGCTCTCCCTACTGTAAATGAATGTATTAATTGGTGATTCCATGATTGACTATTTAGTTTACTTGTCAGACCCTAGTACAGTGCACTGAGTGTGCCCAGGACGTGTAAATCCAAATGCTGCTAGTGGGCTTGCAGCACTGGTTGTCCCACCCACAGAAGCGGCCTTGTAAAATGTGTCTAAGGTCTGCCATTGCAGAGCCTGCATGCAGTCTGGTACTGTCATACTGACTGGGCAAGTGCACCCACTTGCCAGTCCCTAAACATTCCCTTTCCTTCATATTAGCCACCCCTATGGTAGGCCCAAGGGCAGGGTGCATTGTAAGTATAAGGCAGGACAAGCCCTGATGTGTGTGGCATGTCCTAATAGTGAAACACAGCCATTTTCATTTTTTCACTATTGCAAGGCTACCTGTTCTCCCTAGGCCAGAATGGGCTGTTAGAATTATTACATTTTATAATCCTAACTGACTCAGAGAACATGGTAGAAATTCGAGTTTAGTCTGCCTGGACTCAGAATAATACAATACATCTTTTAGCGAAATTTATTTTAATATTCTGTGTTTGCAAATACCACTTTTAGAAAGTAGGTATTTGCTTGCCTAACCATTGTAGCCCGCCTCTGCGCGGTTGTGTATTCCTTTGTCTGGTTTTGTGAGTGACAGGGGATTCCAAGACACAGGCTGGGGCAGCCCAGTGGTGAATAGGAGATCTGCATCTAGAAGGGTGGGAGGAATTGCACCTGGGAGCTAAATAGGGCTGGGCCTTCCCTCTACAATGCTGGCTCCACCTCCTGTGGTGCGTTTAATGTCTCTGCCCAGCACACTGAAAGAAGAGAAGGAAGACTGTCAACAAAGTGCTCCAGGACTGTACTTGCCTTCCACAATGCTGGCTCCACCTCCCGTGGGGCCTCTGATGTGCCTGCCCTGCGCTGTAAAAGGAAAGGAGAAGTCTGGTAAACAGAGTGCTTCAGAACTGGCTTGAACTGGGCACAGGCCCCTCTCCCCTCAGAGAACAAATGTTTTTGGGGGATAAGTTTTGGGAGCCTGATCCCATGAAATTAGATCACTTCTGGATTTACAAGACAAAACCTATGCTGAGAAGAAGGAACCTGAAGAAACTGAGGAGAGACTATTCCCAAGCAGAAGTGCTGCTTGGGGGATTGGCCTGCAGTGGTTGCCTGACTGCCAAAGAGAGGAGAAAGAACGTTTTGGACTTTTCATTGAACTTGTGCAAAGATCTCCAAGGGCTTGGAAGAGAGCTTGCCCCCTGACCAAAGTCCCAGGACCAGTGAACTTCACCAGCCTTTGTGAATTGCTGCTGGAAACAAGTGGCTACAGAGGCAGGGAGTTGTGACCAACTCTCACGACCAGCCCGGTGTCCTGTAGGCACCGCATCAAGCAACATTTGCCTCGAACAATGCACGCACTGAGCTCACCGACTCCTTCTTGACGCCGTCACCGAGCCGTAGCCTGCACCGAGACTGGTAGACACCGCGACGTGCAACGCCTCGCTACACCGAATCGAACTGGTCTGACTGACTCGGTCACTGCTGCTGACTTCCAGTCCTGTGACCAAACCGGAGTTGGGCACCGCCTCGCACGCTTCACGATGCACCGCCCGACTCGCACCGCTGTCCGGACTGATCGACGCCAGCTCCCGAACTCCGGCTCGTTCGCCGCACCGCAAGCTGCAAGCACCACATCGAAGAACCGTCTCGTCCTGCAACGCAAGCCTTGGATCCACTGACTCTGTCAACAGGCCACTGACTGCATCGCATCGAGGGACAACGCGTCCTGCAACACTTCCTTTCTGTACCGCGCTTAACACCGGAACCGGCTCGCACATCCGTGCCGGCCGCCTCAAGTAAAAGGTACTGTGACTGAGTCTGTCGACATTTGAGTGGGCCTGTACTGACGCGGTCCGCTGGATTTGCTAGACTCTGTTTTATTTTCAACAACGCTGTAGCCCGCCCGGGCTACCAACTCGCACAGAACCTTGAATTAAGCCTTTTTAACAAGAACTCTTGAAAGCTAATAGTATTGTGGATTGTTTTTGACGTTTATTGGTCTTATGGTAACTTTATATAAAATATACTTATTTTTAATATACAGCCTTGTGTGGTGTCCATTTGTAGTGTTGTCAGTGGGTTACTGTATGTGGTCACAAATGCTTAACTTACAACGCCTCTGAGATAAAGCCTTGCTGCTCGTGCCAAGCTGCCAAGGGGGTGAACAGGGGTTATTTTAGGAGTGTAATCCCCTTACCCTGACTAGAGGAGAGGGTCCCTATTTGTCACCTACTTGTGCCAACTAGAGACCCCCAATTCTAACAGCAGCGTATTAGCTCCCTTGCTCACCAAATTATTTAATGCATCTACAAGCGCAGACACGCCCCGTCAATGCTTCAAGCCTCCATCATTATCATAGCAATACCTGGTAAAGACAAGGCAGCATGCGGGTCTTACCGACCCATTTTGCAGCTAAACGTGGATGTGAAATTACTCACAGGTGTATTAGAGGCCTGTCTTGCTCCACTTATGCCTGAACTGGTTGCCCCTGATCAGTCAGGGTTTATTCCCAACAGACAATGTTCAGATAATACTAAACGCCTTCTCCATCTAATAGAGAAGGCATCGCTCTCCCAGTGTGAAATGATGCTATTTTCGATAGATGCCGAGAAGGACTTTGATAGAATGCATTGGCTATATTTAGCAGCGGTGCTTAGTCATTATGAGAAAAGTTCTGCGCCTGGGTATTGATCGGGTATGAGAGACCATGAGCGTCAGTAATGGTAAATGGCAAAATCTCTGAGAGTTTCCCGGTTCTACGTGACACGCGTCAGGGGTGCCCTCTTTCCCCTTTGCTTTTTGTGTTATATATTGATCCATTCGTGTTGAGGTTACAGGACAACCCAGACATGAGGGACATTTGCTTTGGGGTGAGGACCACCGCATTACACTCTATGCAGATGATGTAATCACCTCCCAGTCCCTAGATGATCCACAAGTGTCCCTTCTGGGGTTCCTAGACTAGGTTGAGACATTTAGATATCTCTGGCTTTTGTATCAACATATCCAAATCACCGGCTTTGAACTTGACGGCATCACCCGCCACACAGGAATTTCTGCAGCGAGCACTCGATCAGTTGACAAACCACCATTCCATACCTGGGGATACATCTCGCACCGACAATTCAGGACATTATGACCATTAATTATAGGGAGTTAGTAGACAGAACTAAATCAGATCTAGCTCTGTGGCACCCATATGCGCTGACAAGGTTGGGGCGGGTAGCAGCATTCAAAATGACAGCCTTGAAGAGAATACTATATGTACTCTTGATTCTGTCCCTCTGGCCCCCACCGGGAGTACTCCGGGCCTTGCAGGGTGTCTTCCACTCCTTTGTATGGATGAACAAATGTGCCGCATGAGACGAGATCTGAAAATGCAAAGTCCAAGTGAGGGAGGCCTGGTCGCGCATCCATCATAGGCTACTTCCAAGCTGCTCAACTAAGATACATGGTGGAATGGTCCTGCATGGAATCAGAAAAATCTTGGCTGTTTATGGATAGGGCACTGGTGGGTACTTCTATGTGGAGGATCCCCTTCCTGAAAAAGGCCACCACACGCCCAGCCTCTATCTCTTGTCGATCACAGCCCCCACGCCTAGGGTCTGGGATGTGGTAGGAGTAAAGAGGGGCCTTACCTTGTTCCCACCCCCCTGACTCCAGTAGTGGAGAACCCGGACCTTGCTCTGGGACTTAATCGCAAGGAGTTTGATGCCTGGCAAAAACCAGAGTGCAGCGCAATAGGCCATCTGCGTGGCAAAGATGGTCCCATCCCATTCAACATACTGAGAGCTCATGGGGTGCTCTCCAAGGAACAGAGTTTTTATTATATGCAAATTAAACATTGGGTGTTGACCCTGGAGATGAGGGTAGCCGCACAGTGACACTAGACAGCCTTTGAGAGATGACTCCTTAGCAGAGATTCTTACAAACGCTTAGTCACCGATTTGTATAAAATCCTAATGGACCCTGAGCTAGAGACTTACTCCACGGCCCAGTTGCGCTGGAGCGAGAACTGGGGAGGGAACTGACCCTGGAGGAGTGGATGGACATTCACTATATGGCTAGATACTCAGCTCCCAACACTTCTAGCACGGAGTCTGCAGTGGAGATCGTCTCCTATTGGTACGTGACTCCAGCTCGCCTGCACAAAATCAACCCTGCCAGAGAAAACGAATGCCGGAGATGTAGTGAACTGGCAGGAACACTAACGCACATCTTTTGTGAATGCACCAAATTGGCACGTTGTTGGATAGGAGATTTTAGCAGAGGTAGACAAGTATTTCTCTAATCAGCTCCCTAGTTTCCCCTCTTCCATAATACTGGATCTCCCAAATCCGCGTACCTACCCACTCACCTCAAGGAAAGGTAGACATATAACATTAGCACTTAGAGCAGCACACCAAGCTATATTAGCTCTATGGGGTACTGATAAGATCCCGACAAGAATATGATGGATGCATCATATTTGGGATTTACTGGGGATGGGAAGGCTCACTTTAACATTCAAGTCAGAGGTGGACACATTCTAGGAGATTTGAGGCGCATTGATAGCACTCTTACCAGCAGAATTTACTGAACTTACGTGCCCTCGATTCTATAGTCTACTGTGACTGACCACACCTGACGATCTAGGAACTAACTTGTGATACTAGAATAGATTACGAGGTGCAGGCACCGAGGTGGGGGAGGGTGAGGGAGGAAGAGGAGTTGAGGTGTTTTCCTTTTTCATCCTGATTCTTTGTCATTAAACAGTGCATTACAACTGGCAAGGCTGAATGTTGACACCAAGTTGGCCAATACAGAGCATCGATAAAAACTATTATGGCAACAAGAAAACAAATGTAAACATAAAAAGGAGCACTTATCATAAATCTGTTAGCAAATAAGGTGCTCAATGCCTCATTGACCACAGGAGTGGTTCCTGTACAATGGAAGAAAGTTCAAATTCTACCCTTGCTCAAGAAACCCTCAGCTGGCCCAAGTGTTCAGGAAAACTACAGACCAAAATCCTTACTTCTTTCTTTCAAATGTTCTAGAAAAATGGGTAAATCAACAACTCTCACAATATCTTGAAATGTATAATCTACCTCACCTGGCTGCTACAGAGCTGTGTTATAGCTCACCAGGCAACTCATCTAAATGGAGCTTGCTTTTAAATACTTTTTAGACATTTTAAACTGTGTGTTAATTGTATTATCTTCCTGCACAATTGCACTGCACTTTACCTGACTGCGCCATATCTGAAGGGAATTGGGGAAGGGGCCACCATTTTGGTTAGCGGGCTAGTCTTTGGAGCCCAAGCTACTTAACGGCATGCTGACGTGACCGGGCTGCTGGCACGCCAAAGGCAAGCCCGTCTGAGCCTGTCCACGCTTGGAACGGGCTCAAGGCCAGTCACCCTGGCCCGCTGAAGCCAGGATCATGGGTTTATTCCAGAGATGACCACCTACCATGGAACCCCAAAGGTAAATATACCACGTGTCCATGCTTAGAACTCAGGGACACTCCAAAAGAACCGGTGGCAACCTGTAAAAACAGTTGCCTAACTCATCCCCAGATCCTATTTAACCCCATAAAACTGCCCAAACGAATAGAAAACAAACAAGAAAGACCTAAAACTGACACTATGCAGTGCTTACTACTTAATGCCAGATCACTGATAAAACATAGCACAAAATGTACATTATTCTTGGAAGAGCGCATTATACAACTAGCATTTATTACGGAGTCATGGTCAGACAAGGCTTCAGGACCAGACCTCGCGAAAGCCACACCTCTGGGTTTCCAATGCTACACTCAAGATAGACCCATTAGGAGAGGGGGAGGATACAATTATTTATCATAACTCTCTTAATGTCCTCCTTCTAAACGGCATATAATATAGACTGTGAAGCACTATCACTCAGTTTTTACACAGCCCAGCAGAATTCCTTTAAGGCTATTCTCCTGTATAGACCTCCAGGCCCAAAAGGCGCTTTTTTAGTGTCAATTGGGACTCCTTTAGAGGCCAGGCTCTTTGGTGACTCCTTCACGATTCTGGGGGACTTTAACTTCCATCTGGAAGCACATCTCGATCCAGACACAATCAGTAGTGGTAGAGGTGATGAACAGTGTGGAACTAAGACAACTCATGGAGGGTCCAACACATGTGGCAGGACACACACTAGATGGGATATTTTCAAACTTTCCCCTAATAAATTGTACAAAGGTGTTACCTTTGATCTGGACTGATCATGCCGCCAAGCTATTTGACTTAATATCTCATGAACCTCACAGTCGCATATTAGGACCAAAAAGGGAGATTGAAACAAGAGCCTGGAATTAAATAAATAGCTAGAAGCTAGCTGCTTCTCTCCGGGCGATGGCCCACTATCTTCCTGTAGACGTAGAGGATGCGACAACTTTCTACACAGTTTGGATAGATGTAACATGCAAAAAACTAGCCCCAGTGAAACTATGGACTCCCAAATTTCTCAGCTTTCAGCTCCCTGTTATTCTGAAGAACTGAGGAAGCAAAAACTAATTTGCAAGGGATTAGAGCGTAAATGGAGGAGAGGCTATAATGACGTTGCCAAATAATCCCAGAAACAGAGCATTACTTTTTATAAACCACTACTGCTCAATACCAAAACGTCCTTCTTCATGGAGCAAATTACAAAGGCAAAATCCTCCACGAAGGAACTCTTTACAACTGTAGTCAAATTGACTGCCCCATCCACTCCAAAATCTCATAGAAACCTGAGCTCCTCAAAGAAATAGCCTCTTTCTTTTTTTTTTCTTTTTTTCTTTATAACATTTTATTGAGCATAAAGTCATCACATAGAAGGCGTGTATCATAGCTTGTTACAGCAGTACAGTGTCTTGCTCTGCAACACACAACCCAAACATCGGAAAATAACCAACAGAAAACATTGCCAAAAGTCAAATGGCTCAGTATTGTATAAATATCATTACGATCATGTCTGTCAATTTATATTTCAATACATCCCGCTGGAAGCTCCCTCCCCCCAAAACACCCCGGCGCAACCATTCTTATTATGAGCAAGTGTTCATCCTGTAACAAAGGTTAGTCAGTGTAGGCATAATCAGTCCGACTCTAGTTCAACCTGGGCCAGTAAATATTCATGCAGTAGTGACCATATGTCCCTTGGTCGTGAGGCACGTGGCAAGTCTTCAGCAAAGGTTTCCAATTGGTCTCAGCAGTATACCATGTCCTTGAGCCAGTGGTCCACTTTTGGACATCGTTTACTGTCCCATGTAAACAGGGTACGCCTCTTTGCCAAGAGCAGGGCCACCTGCACAAACCTCCCCATGATCCCCTTCAGGTTCTGACCGTGTCCCAGCAGGCGCATAGCCGGTGTATTGACTAAAGACAACCCAGTCATGCTCGCAAGGAGAGCCAACACTTTCTCCCAGTATTGAAAGACTCGATTGCATTGCCATGCCATATGTACAAAGCCCGCCTCCCCCATTCCGCACCTTTTGCAACTAGCAGTCATTCTCAGCCCGATTTTCCACGGCCTATGAGGAGTGTGATAAACTTGATGTAAGAACTTTAGGTGGATGATGCGAAGGTTGCTGTTGGACGACAGGCATCCCGTTATCGAGCAAATTTTCACCCACTCCTCCTCCGTTATATTAGGGTCAATATCTAAATTCCAACGGGTCAGGCAGTGGGCTGAGCTGTATGGTGTGTCTTTTTGTACGGCCTTATATAATTTAGTGACCAGTTTGCGCTTCGTGGGCGTGGTGATGGTCATTTGCAAAGCGGGCAGAGTCTCGGGCTCGTCTGGGAAACCCGTGTAGTGTTCTTTCATTGCGCGCCGCAATCTATAGCATGTAAATTGGAATAGGAGTGTTGGGTTCTAGATGTAGGCTAAGTCATCACCCGTGATATATGTGCCCTCCGGAAATAGATCGCTCATGAGTGTGATGCCTGCTTCCTTTAGTGCCCTTACAGACCCCCGGTCCCCCCCAACTGACAGCGCTGCGTGTCCCTCAATGGGCAAGGCAGGGGCGTACAAAGGGAACTTGTTTGTCTGACGGCCAATCGCCTGCCACGTCAGTATCGTGGTATCGAGTGTGTTGATCTCTACCCTAGGTGTGCGTCGGTGAGTGTGTGTCAATATACCGCGCAGGGGATAGGGTGAGCATCACCTTCTTCAACCGCGACATGTGGGACGAAATCGTGTGGCTTATACCAGTAATACCCGTAGTGTGCTTGACAGCACAAATAGTAGACATAGAAATCTGGCGCGTTGAATCCCCCTCTGTCATACGTTAAAGACAAGGTTTTCCAGCGGATGCGAGGCTGCTTGGCGCCCCACACGAGCCTTAAGAGCTGATTCTGTAATGTTTTAAAAAAGTGCAAGGGAGGCGGAATCGGGATGTTACAGAAGAGATACAAAAATTTCAGTAGGACCACCTTTTTTATGATGGAAATACGGTCCGCTAAGGACAGTGGAAGACATTGCCATCTATCTATCTGTGCAACCAATGCCTTATTCGCAGCGCCGTACTTTTCAGTTATCACAGTCTTGGGGTCTCTATGTATCCACACCCCTAAATATTTACCAGGGTCTGCCGACCAGACTAATGGGTATTCGATTGTTGGAGGGGTGGTTATTTCCGTCAGGGGAATGATCATGGACTTATCCCAATTAATATGTAAACCGGAGAATAGGCCAAATTTAACATATTCGCGTAGGATTGGGGATAGGTATGTGCATGGCTCACGAACGTAGAGGGCCATATCGTCCGCATACATTGAAATCCCTACCGGACGATTAATAAAGTTCAGAGCCGCCGCCCTATGTATCTGCCGTATTTTACAAGCCAGCGGCTCAAGGACAATGGCGAAAATTTGCGGGGAGAGAGGGCACCCCTGACGAGTGCCTCTGCCCACCGCGAATTGCTCGGACGTGTCTCCACCCACTCGGACTCTCGCAGATGAGTCTGTATATAGTATCTGGATCCACCGCAAGAACACTGGGGGAAAGCCCATTCTACGCAGTATGTGCATCATGTACCGCCATTCTATTGAATCAAATGCCTTCGCGGCGTCCAAAAGGACCGCGACTGCAGGTAGATCGGGATTCAAAACATGTAGCATGGCGAAGATAGTGCGCAAGTTGAGGGAGGTGGAACGATCCGGGATAAACCCGGCCTGGTCTGGTAGTACAAGGAGTGACATAAGGGGCTGCAACTTGGTGGCGAGGATCTTTGTGAGTATTTTAGCATCTAGATTGATAAGGGATAAAGGGCGGTACGATTCGCAGCGGTCATGGGGGTTTATCTTATTTCAACAGGGTAATGATCATTGCCTGGCGCAGCGTGGGAGGCAGATGACCAGAGTCATACGCTTCAACATACATCCTCAGGAGATGGGGAGCTAAGATATCAGCATGTGCTTTGTAAAATTCTGCAGTCAGTCCATCTGGACCAGGAGCTTTCCCGTTTGGGAGTGTTTTAATGGCGTCCGTTACAACCTCCACATCTATCGGGAGGCTAAGATACTTTTGGTGCACATCCGACAGCCACGCACAAGCGACGTCATTGAGATATGCTTCCATAGCTGATTCATCCATCCCGCCAGTGGAAGTGTACAAGGTGGAGTAAATATCATGGAACGGCTCCACTATGGTATTGGGAGTGTAGTGAGACTGTCCATCTGCGCCTACAATGTTGTCAATAGGGGGTTGGCAAGCCCTGCTCTGTAAGCGTCATGCTAGTGTTCTGCCCGGCCTTCCCCCCTCGCCATAGCGCTGGGCTGTGTGTCGCCGGGAGAGGTACTTCACCTCTGTTTTTGCGAGCGTGTTGCATTCATCCACCTGTCCATGTATTTCTGTAAGTAGGGCGTCCGATGGGCTGTGGTCATACTGTGTTTCGAGCTCCCGCAGTTTTGCCTCTATGGTGTTAAGACGTCCCCTTATGTCCCTCAGTATCCCCGCAGATGTACTAATGCACGTGCCCCGGATCGTGACCTTGAAGGCCTCCCACAGCGTTTCCTGGCTGTCCACTGATCCCATGTTGTTTTCAAAGTTTTGCACTACGGCGGATTTTATGGTGTCTGCATATACAGGATCTAGGAGTGAGTCTGCTCGAAAGCGCCATGTAAACGGCTTATGTGGATTATGTGGGACATGTAATGTTAAGACCACCGGGTTATGATCTGATTCTGGGGAGGTTGCGGACATCAGTGGCCAATAGTCCAGGCGGGACCAGCCCTTTGTCGCAGGTGTGATGTGTGTCCCTGCTAAAATCCCCGCGTTCCTGTGGCACCAAGCATCAATCAGTCCAAATTCTAGCATGCCATCTTTCACACATTTAGCAACTTTTACCATCCTTGCACTCTGCGGGTTTGACTTATCAGTGGTGGGATCAAGATATGTATTAAGGTCCCTGCCTTTAAGAATTTCAGTTTCAGGCCAGTCACGCAATACCCTAAACACGTTTAAATATGTTGTCGTGTCATCTGTTGAAGTACCTAAATTTCACCAACCCCCAAAGGATTATACTTACTATTACCAAATATCATTCATCAATAATCAGTCGATTGGCAGTGTAGAAAGTTCAATCGTTTATTAGCAAAAATACTCTGCCAGAGGAGCTCCCAGCGACCTCACACCCCGAGGACCGCCGAGAAGACTGCTGGCACATTGTCAGGACAACACATATATACTATCACATTTTGCAACCGTTACCTAAGATGAAAAAGTACAAGTTGGTACAGGAGGTGGCAAGGGATATGTCCATATATGGAACACAAAGCTTCTATCTGAGCTCAGTATAGCAAGGTCACGCTGGTCGACTCCCTTCTGGTAGTTTCGGTGAGAGTCCGCACAGCGCTTCCAAGAATGTGCTTATCTGGCCGGCCCCCTCCTATAAACTTGACAGGCCCAAAAGCAGAAGCAGCTGCTTGCTACATATGTTAAGCTATTTCTCATGAGAACAGGGAAACGTGAAAACGCAGAGCCATGGAGGATTTCAAACAGCATTACAGGCTGACTAGGTAGAAAATGGCGCCGGTCCTGCTAAGCGGCGCTAACCTATTTACAAGGAGGGGTTAGAGTATGATTTTCATAAAGGATTACAGAGTGTAACTAAAAAGGTGTCTTATGCCATAGAGGCGTACGTAGCATGTTAATTAGTTGCATCACGCTGAACACTGACTAAGAGACTACGATCTATGTCCCCGTGAAAGGCCTAATTGAATTCCTATTCCTCAAACCCTACTTTTAGCGTGATGAAGCTAATAAAAGAGGACACTAATCGTCGAAGAGATCTTCGTCGATTGCCATAAGTTCGTGTACCTCTTGCTGGAGCATCTAAGCTTTGGAGGGGGTCGAAGAAGGGATGACAGCCGCTGTTAATCTAGAGGCACAATAAGAACAGCACGCAGGACCGCACTGTAGACAGAGACAGCATGCGAAAAGGACACCTGCAGCTCCAACCAAAATCAGTAATACCTTCCATCCCCAAGTACATAGAAGACCCCAGAACCACCCAGACAGAGACCAGGACCCATTTTCCACATGCAATTCTGCTGCTATGCGATGGAGCTTCTGAACGGCCAAATGAACCGTAGGGGCGGAGTCTGGAATGTAGACACAGCAAGAGCTGCCGATCACCCGGCATGCACCACCGCGATCAGCTAAGATAACGTCTAAAACCATTCGATTCTGAAGAGAAACGAGTCTAGTGGCCTGAAGCTCTTCTGTGATGTTTGTCATTGTATCAGTTAAGTAGTGATGTTAATGACGTTTTCCACTACCCTTGACAATCTCCTAATCTCTCGGCTATTGAATATCGGACCCCAGAATGGAACTAACCCCTTAGTGAAATCGGTGTACTGTTGCAGGGAGGTGTCTGCCTGATCAACTTCAGTCATTGTAAGCTGTATTCGTTGCCTGTGAGGGGCCAATTCAGAGGTATACAACTGATGCGTTTTATGATAGTCGGGTGGTGCAATGTAGACTGGGGGATACAGAAAGGACAGATAACACTGGCCCGCCCAATCCCGCGGTAACCAGGTATAAGCATTTTCTCAAAAAACGAAATACACATTTGGGGGTGCCAGCAGAGGCGGGCTACTGAATATTTTCAGATTATACGTGTAATTATACAGGCTGATACCAACTTGTACATGACCTGCACCTTTGATGCAGTAGGGGGAAGAGGTGTTCAGGATAGGAATGGGCATAATACGTTCACTGGTAACATTTCTAGAAATAAACTGCTGAAAATATTGCGAATCGTTAAAGCTGGCAAAATCAAACAATTCATCTATCAGCCAAGTATCATTTATAATATCTGTATAGACATTCATACAGGCACTAGGATCTAAGGATCCTTCCCCGTTATTGCCCTCGGGATCAAAACCTTGATGCGTCTCAATGTAGGCGAAAACCATTTCATAGTCCCTCTCGGAGTACTGTTTGGGATGGGCCACATAATGGTTATACATAGCAGATAGCATCTGAAACCAGGCCTCACACTTTCCTAGGAACGACATAGGCAAAGAAAGGAACAAATCGTGCTTATGCATAACGGATGGCAACAACCCACAGACCCAACATTTTGTCATATTCGTAGTACTGTGGGTCTGATGAAGCATTTCTATAAAAACATTCTTAGCATATGTCTGACGGTGTCTTTCTTTATGTGGTGCTAAAGTGAACATAAAGTGTTCAGGAGGAGCAGCCGTCGACATCATCATTGATTGCATTGGGTGCTTATATTCTAAGTATATAAAAACCCCCATAAAGATTGCTAAAATGACGGCTATTGTAACTACAAAAGCTATTTTCACGCGCATGGTTCAAGTAGAAAACATTGGTTCGTAAAAAGGCAAATATCTAGGAGCAAAAGGGCGTTCTTCCTCAGGTACAATACGACCAAAAGGGTACATTCCTAGCTAAAAAGTCCAGAGTAACTAAGCTGGGCCAAAACAACCTTCCTGCCAGAGGGTTCTTCTCCCTGTGTCCTTCAAAGCCTCACAGGCAGACTTCTATCATTCATCAAAAATCAACGAACACATCCAATGACGTCCCACGATGCAGATCTTCCGAAGGTAATTTACTCAAACAACCTGGCCAGTGACAAGAACAGAGTCTTTCTTTCTGAACAGAGCACCATATCAATGTTCCAGCTCTCAACGGGTTCAGTCCAGTGTCTCGCTCAGTACCACAGATTAGAATCTAGCAAGCCCTACTTTTATCCGAGTCTTTCCTTATCTCCTAACAGTGTCATCTGAGGTACTGTGATGTTTTCTTGGCCGCAGGTTGTAACGGACATGACCGGGCACTTCCTGATCAGAAAATAACAAAGGGGAAGGTGCAATACCTTCATCAGAACCACCGCCAACCAGATCAACATGGACAGGGCTAGGGGCGATTGCTGATTCTCCAGAGACTGCCCCGTCTGGCCCTGTCTTTCCTTCAGCTCTGATTTCACAAGCGTCGGAGAACGGTACCAATGCAACAGCTCTCTCACCCTCTTGGGTCAGGATTCCATCAGGGTGTCGCCGGTCATAAGGAAGTGGAAAAGGGATTCTTTTTAGATGCGACACATGGATCCAGTGTCGTTTTCCATCCACTTTCACCACCGTCCGTGTGGCCAAGAGTACCTGATGTGGCTCAGACCACCTCGGAGCCAAGCTGGTGTCCCGATCGTATTTCTCAACCAGCACCCACTGGCCGGGTTCCAGGCGATGTCCGGGGCCCTCTGGCAGGGGTTGCAGTGCAGACGCTACCTGCTGATGAATAGAACGAAGGTCTTTAGTCAAAGTATACAGGTAATTGATCAACATAGGATATTCAACATCAGTAAACGATCTTGGTCTGGGCACGCCCCATACATTAGCGGGTCACCCAAAAACTATCTCATAGGGAGACAAGCCAGAGCGTGAATGGGGGGTGACCCGTAGGGACATAAGAGCTAATGGGAGAGTGTCAGGCCATTTTAAACCAGTGCTCTCTTGGATTTTTGCCATTTTTAGTTTCAGTATTCCATTATATTTCTCAACTAGTCCTGCTGACTGGGGGTGTCTAGCTGCATGAAACTTTTGTTTTATCTGGAGCCCATTGCATATACATTGCACAAGGGCCCCATGGAAATGCCCGCCGTTATCAGACCAGATCAAGTGAGGCAATCCGAAGCGCGGGATAAACTCCTTTATAAGGGCTTTTGCGGTGGCTAGGGCAGTATTTTCTTTCGTAGGGTACGCCTCAACCCACTTGCTGAAGGCCCATACCACCACCAATACGTATTTCAAGTTATTGACGCGCTCCATATAGATGTAATCCATCTGGAGCACCTCAAATGGCAATGTCGGGGGTGCAAAATTCCCACTTAAAACAGGTTCTCCTTTCCCCGGGTTATGTTGCAGGCAAACCATGCAATACTGAACAAGACGTACAGCTGTTCTCTGTATATTGGGGTTATTCCAAACTGGATCCAGCAAGGCACAAATGCCTTTAGCTCCAACGTGGGCTGGTCCATGGGCCATAGTAACGACAGCCTGCACCATAGCATTGGGCAGCATCCATCGCTGTTTGTCTGTCAGATCCACCCAACAGTTATTCTCATCCAATCTTCCTACCTCCTGTTCCCATCTGTCCAACTCCACTGAGGTTGCTTCTTTCTGAATTTCTCGCACACTTTCAATAGTAATATTGAACAAGTCGGACTCCCCCACCCACCTGGCAGAGGAGTTCACATACATAGAAGACACCATTGACTGGGCTGTTTGTTTAGCTACCTGGTCTGCAAAAGCATTACCCTCACCTACTTCATCCACCACTGTCTTATGTGCACTACATTTTATGATTGCTACTTTCTTGGGGAGAGTCAAAGCTGCAAGTAATCGTAACACCAAGGGGCCATTCTGTATCTTCTGACCATGTGAGGTGAGAAACCCTCGTTCCCTCCACAGCCTCCCAAAACTATGGGCCACGCCAAAGGCGTACTGGCTGTCCGTAAATATGTTGACCTCTAATCCCTCACTTAACTCACAGGCTCGTAGTAAAGCCATCAACTCAGCAGCTTGGGCTTATCGACGGGGTATTCGGAATGTTTCGACCACTGTTTTAGAGTGGTAATTGCATATGCAGCTGTCGTTGTGCCATCTGCTAATTTGAAACAAAAACCATCCACATACAATTCCCCTTGGGGGTCAGATAAGGGAATGTCTGTAAGATCGATTCTTACCTTCGTTTCCTCTTCTGTGGTAAAAATACAATCATGGACATCATTCGCTTGTTCCCCCGAAGGGATGGGCGACAGTGTAGCCGGATTCAACGTGGCACAATGCTTAATGGTCACATGTGGAGCAAACAAAGTCAATTCATAACCCGTGAGGCGTGCGCTCGTCAGATGCTGTGTCTTAGTTTTATTTAACAATGCATCCACAGCATGCGGCACCATCACGGTCAAATTAGAATTTAAAACAAGCCCTTCTGATTGTCTGATGGCCGCCGCCTCAGCCGCAGTGGCCCTCAGGCAACTGGGAAGTGCTCTGGCTACATTATCTAATGTGGCCGAAAAATAAGCACACGGTCTTTGCTTACCACCAAAGCCCTGTGTCAACACTGAAAGCGAACAACCGTCGACCTCATGCACATATAGTACAGAAGGTTTATGGTAGTCAGGAGTACCTAAGACAGGGGCAGAACACAGAGCAGATTTCAGAGAAGCAAAGGCAGACTGACATTCATCAGTCCAAGGGAGGGGTTCATGCACATCTTTAGTGGTTAAGTGTAGCAAAGGTTTAGCAAGAAGAGAAAAATTAGGAATCCATTGGCGACAATAAGAGGTAATGCCAAGAAAAGCACGGACTTCACGTTGAGTACAAGGCACAGGCATATTAGAGATGGTAGTAATTCGTTCAGGCGATAGACGCCTACCCTCCTTTGACAGTAAGTGGCCTAGGTAGGTCACTTCCTGTCGACAATATTGGAACTTGAACAAGGAAACATTATGACCCCTGTCCGCCAGATGGTGCAATATTTTAACCGTGGCCTCTTTACAACCCTCTTCAGTGTCAGATGCTATCAATAAATCATCAACGTATTGCAAGAGCACGCTACTATCTGGCAAGGACAGGTCAACCAGGACCGCCTTAAGGGCTTGGCTATAGATGCTAGGACTTTCGGTATAGCCTTGAGGAGCGCAACAGAATCTGAAGCTTCAGATAATGAGAAGCCGAAGATCTGCCTGCTATCAGGATGAATAGGGATACTAAAGAAAGCATTCTTCAAATCGATAACAGAGAAATACAGTGGGAGGTATCATAGTAAGGATGGTAGTGATGTCAGACACCACTGGGAATTGGGGCACCACTATCTTATTAACTTCTCGTAAGTCAATTACAAAACGATAGACATCAACATTTTCAGATGTCCCTGTCTCAGGAGCTTTTTTTAGAATAGGCAGGATAGGGCTATTACAAATATTCGATGCCGTTTCCTCCACCACCCCTTTATCAATTAGATCCTGTATTGTAGAAAGCAAAGCTCGCTCTCCCGCTGGGGAGATCTTGTATTGGGGTATCCGAGGTAGCCTAGCACCGGGCTTTAATGTAATATGGACAGGAGGGATATCCAATTTACCGACATCCGCATCTCCTGTTGCCCACAAACTGGGCGGTATGCCTGCAAATTCAGGTGGCAATGGGTCATTTTTAGCAAAACACTGCTTTGTGCCTACATCAGGATTTTAAATGGTCAAATAAACACCATCTGGAGAGCAATGTATTTTAGCGTTCAATCTTTTTAGCATATCCAAACCCAAAAGATTCTCCCCACAACTGGAGGTTAAAAGGAAGGGAGAGTCCATGGTAAACAGACCGATCGTAAAGGGGAGGGGCTGAGAGATGGGGCTTAGTACGGGAACTCCTGAAAATCCCACTGAGATGTTATTCTGCCCAGACTGAGCGGCCCCTGGGACCAACGAGCGAGCAACCGAACTATTCATTGCTCCCGTGTCAATTAAGAACTTATCGGTGGTCCCCATCAACTCCCCTGTCACATAGGGTCCTTGTTGATTGATCGGTATCGACACTTGGCCCCCACTCTGTCCTTGGATGTCCTATACATCTCCGAATCTATCCTGATCTTCGTAACCATAATCTTCATTGGAGTATTGCCTACCTTGGGGTTTATCGAAATGATTTCGCCCGTGGTCTCCCTGCACTGCTTCTTCTCTGCGCATATCACTACGGTCCGGGCCGCCTCGTCCCCGACCCCTTACTCGGACAGCTCCGTTCTGTGCTAACAGCAACGGACACTGATCTCTCCAATGGCCCTCCTCTCTACAATACGCACACTGATTGGGTCCCCATCAGGAGGTCTGACCCCCTCCTCCTCCTCCTCTGGAGACTCGCCCGCTGGCCATGGGCCCTCTGGCGCCTCTCCCTGCCCCTCGACCCCTCATGACTTGCTGTAACAGCACTCGAGTTTTAGGGTCCTTAGCTTTCTTTTCAACTTTATCCTTACTCTCGTTTTCCCTGTGTTCATAATACTGAGCCATGCTTAATATGATAGAAGGGGAGGACGTAGTCCACGTACTTTCGGCAGCTTGCAGTCGGGCTGAAATCTCAGGAATCAGATTTGTTACAAATCTATTTACAAACAATCGTATTCCTCCCTCGCTAGCGAGGTCCTGACCGCTGAAATCAATGAAAGTTCCCTCGAATCTAGTAAAGAAATCGGAGACACTTTCGTCTTTCTTTTGCCTACAAGCAGTCAGTTTATCCCAATCAACCTTTCGTGGAGGAATCAAGGTATGCATATAAGCTATAATCTTTGCTGGTAGGGCAAATATTTCAGCCTTCGGCTTATCTTCCGGCTTACGGTCTTGATCCCATGCCTTATGTTCTTCCCAGATACCCCCCAACTCGGCCGCGTGGGGAGTATCATGGACTTGCCGCCATATATCTACGGGAACTAACAGTCCGAAAAACAACTCAATATCGGCTAAAGTCATGACAGCTGAAGACGCTGACTCTGTTAATTCCTTATAGTAGGCAGTGGGATTCTTGCGGGGGTCAGGGAGTTGTGCTTTCAAAGCCAACACTTCACTTCGTTTCCATGGTGTGTACACCCATTGTTCTTGGAACCTGGATTCTACTCTGTCCCGGGTTATTATATTCTGATCATTGCGCAGCTCAGGTATCTCGGGATGATAAATGGGGTGCACCTCCCTCATGGGGTGCTGAGAACCCAACTCAGGGAACCTTGAGAATAGTCTGCCTCGATAACTCACCAGAGTGTCAACATTCTTGTACACTTCTTCTGGGCTTAGTTCGAATCTATGGACATGGTCCTTGATGTCATACAGAATCTTCGGGGCCAATCCTGTGTCCCCAAAACACTGTTCCCAGATTTCAATAAGAAATCGGGACATGTGTCGCAGGGCAGTCTGTTGCATCACTGGCTCAAAATCTTTCATAGTACTCCATATATCGGGCAATGTGTATATATCCCTGTACATCCATCTAACTGCTTGGTCTGCAATTGCTTCCTTCTCTCCATAGCCCACAGACCCTCTCGTAAATAACCGCCTGATGTGCGAGCCCTCTGGATCCCCAATCGGAGCTCAACTCCTGTTTTCGGGGGTCGTGCTGGCTGACTGGGAAGTCCCTATGGGGCTAGGCATTGTTAATACCATCGGGGAGACACCCGCTGCCCCAAGGGGCTGCCGTGTGACCGGGATCAGAGTGGCTAAGTTCCTAACAGAGGAAGTAACTGTGTCTGGCACATCTGCGGGAGCCCGGGGCGTGGCTCCCCCCTGAGCCGGCGCTACAGGGGCTGTGGGTGCCAAGAGAGGCACCGCCGGATATATACGCTGTGGAGCATATGGCGGAGGGGGGCGTACATCCAACAGGTCTTCTATCTCGTCGTCGGCTTCCTTACGGACAACATAACTCTTGTCTACCTGTAACCGAAATTGTCTATCTAGATACTCAATGTTCTGCTCAGTCTCGTTTTTGTCATGTTCAATTGCTTTCTGAGTAATGGTCTGTCCTTGCTTTATTTTTACTAATTTTTCCGCCCTCATTCTCCTGCGAGTGGCCTCTTTCTGCCATGTCCTCAGGGTATCGAACATGGACTGCCTGCTGCGTTTCGCAAACAGACATTCCTGCAAATAAATTATCTTTTTCTCATCGAAAGACCCTGTTAATGGCCACTGCAATTCTACATTATCCTTGGTGTACTTGTGCCATATACGATTAAACACCAAGGGTCCAATCCCGTGCTTACAGTACATGTTATGACTAGGAGTACCTTCCGGAGGGGCTGGCTGACTTTCATCTAATCTAGTGGTATTTCGGCTGATACAGACAAAACATAGTTTACTGAAGCACGGCATTGCTTTGCTATGTTCTAATTGTAGCTGTGGAAGGAAAAAGGCTTATTATTATTTACAATACTCACACACACATGGCCATGTCCAATATTCACTCAAACACTCATTCATACACTAAGAGACATATGACAATCCTGAACACAGGCAAACAGGAACCAATACGAACCAATGCTAGCCCAAATCCAAAAAACGGAGCCCGTCGACTCTCGTCTGTGGAGAACCGGTATATTCCAAAGTTTCAAAGCAAAGAACCAAAGATCAAAACAGCCTCACCATAAGGGCTGCCTAGAGATAGCCACACAGGTTTCTCAAAACTACAGACCGACCTACCGACCATCCAATGGCCTTCTTGGTTCACCTCCTGGACTATGCTGGCTTAGCCCGCTTTTTCAAGCACCGCTCCAGATCTGTCCGAGTGCTACCCAAGCATGACCATCAGCATTTCAGAGGGCAGTCCGGCCAGGTGTGAACTCTTCACAAGTCACAGTTAGGCGTCTTAGTCATATCTCTATCAAATACCAAAAATAGGGGTGTCCGCCCGTGCAGTCTCACTACTGCCCCGTCAGACCCCCTTCCAAAATACCGAGATCTCCGTGATCTATGACCACCAAATTCCGAACCCAAATGCAAAGGGGTATCCGACATGAAACAAGACAAAACACTCACCTGGTGCACTCAGGTCTGATTGCAAATTTCTCTACTGCCAATCGATCTGCTCTTCCGGGTTTCACCCGTAGGACTCCGGCGTGGGGCCACTAGCAGCCAAGACTTCTCCCGATCGGAAAAGCGGAGCAACCCTTTTCCTTCGGTCAGTCACCCCCCGACCGAGAATATCCCTCTCAATGTCCTGTTATTTTCCAGATACGGAGGGACAACCCCAACGCGGAGTCCCGGCGGAGTCGCCAACTGAAGTACCTAAATTTCACCAACCCCCAAAGGATTATACTTACTATTACCAAATATCATTCATCAATAATCAGTCGATTGGCAGTGTAGAAAGTTCAATCATTTATTAGCAAAAATGCTCTGCCAAAGGAGCTCCCAGCGACCTCACACCCTGAGGACCGCCGAGAAGACTGCTGGCACATTGTCAGGACAACACATATATACTATCACATTTTGCAACCGTTACCTAAGATGGAAAAGTACAAGTTGGTACAGGAGGTGGCAAGGGATATGTCCATATATGGAACACAAAGCTTCTATCTGAGCTCAGTATAGCAAGGTCACTCTGGTCGACTCCCTTCTGGTAGTTTCGTTGAGAGTCCGCACAGCGCTTGCAAGAATGTGCTTATCTGGCCGGCCCCCTCCTATAACCTTGACAGGCCCAAAAGCAGAAGCAGCTGCTTGCTACATATGTTAAGCTATTTCTCATGAGAACAGGGAAACGTGAAAACGCAGAGCCATGGAGGATTTCAAACAGCATTACAGGCTGACTAGGTAGAAAATGGCGCTGGTCCTGCTAAGCGGCGCTAACCTATTTACAAGGAGGGGTTAGAGTATGATTTTCATAAAGGATGACAGAGTGTAACTAAAAAGGTGTCTTATGCCATAGAGGCGTACGTAGCATGTTAATTAGTTGCATCACGCTGAACACTGACTAAGAGACTACGATCTATGTCCCCGTGAAAGGCCTAATTGAATTCCTATTCCTCACTGTAACCGGACCGTATATAATCACAATTGTAACCAGTACCTGACCCAGTTTCCCCATCACCATCACCCAGCGGCCTTCCTGATCTGTGTTAGTGCGTAGTGCCAAGAAGGCCACCCCTTTTTTTACTAGTATAAGGACCCCCCGGCGTAGGTTGAATACGAGGAGGCCAGGCTATAGGACGCCCAGCGGGTTGCCACTTTGCCCTCTGACGCCCCTGTAAGATGCGTTTCCTGCAGAAGCGCAATATGCACATGGTGCCTGTTGATCTGTGCCAGTACCTGTCTGATTTTTTCGGCATGTTGAGCCCCCTGACGTTCCATGTGACACAGTTATATGTAGACCCAGCCATGCATCATACAACAAAGTCTAAGGTTCTCAGCTAATCTAACATCCTGGGAGTATCTCCAGCTGTCGCAATCGTATAACATTATGATCCGCGCAGAATATGACATTGGCTTAGAAGAAACAAACATCCCCTTCCCACCCGCCTCCCACTTCAGCATTCCCAACCTGCTAAAGCCATGGCCCTCATGTAACTCCCTCAATAACCTCAACAACAGTGAACCCAAGTCCCATCGGGGATCACCCATTGGGGGTCGCGGCGGCTCAAGCCACTCCCAGTTGAAATAGGGAGAGGTGCCACCGAAGTGTTAATGTGCCCCCCAGCTCGGCCATCGGTGCAATATGTACACATTACAATTCGGAACAATAGATGAGACTACATAAGGCAAATGCTTGGCACATATATACAATTTTCGTCGAACCCCCACCCCCATTTTTGGGGCATCGCGGACCAGTGCGAAGGTCACGCTTTACTCCTCTTACTGTTCAGTCCTCAACGTCCGATGCCTGGAGTGCAGGTGAGTGTTGCTTCTGACGCCGGAGTGTTCGTGCGTGGTCCATCGCATGTTTGGGGTTAGTGAAGATCTTGCCTTGTTCCACAGTGCCAACTCGCAGTGGCGCTGGATACAGCATCGCATATGGGATTTGTTCTTTCTGTAGGACCTTCTTTACGGCCTGGAATTCCTTATGAGCTGCTTGCACGGTTGCCGTGAAATCTGGATAGAAGGATAAGGCATTACCCTGGAAAGTAATGGAGCCTTTCCTTCTGGTGATGCGAAGAACTGTGTCCCGATCTCTAAAATTCAGCAGCCGCGCAATTATAGGTCTCGGGGGTGTCCCTGGCGGCGGACGCGCTGCAAGTGATCTGTGTGCACGTTCCATTGCGAACAGGGGGAAGAGTTCGTCCTTTCCACAGATGTCACGGAGCATCCCCTCAACGTACTCCAAGCACCCCACGTTTGTGGATTGTTGCAGGCCCAAAATGCGTACATTATTCCGGCGGGAGCGCGCTTCAATGTCTTCATTTTTGGCCTGAATCACTGCCAGCAACTTGGTAATGTCCGAAGTTTTCTCTGCCACTTGTTGCAATCCCCCCTCTGCATCCGATATGCGCTGTTCGGCCTCCCCAATTCGCGTTGCCTGTTTGTCGAGTTTATTCGAAAATTGGTCCATTCTGCCGTTCAGTGCCTCTATTTTGCCATCTATGGCCTGCAAACTCGCCTGGATGGCCGCCAGGGATTTCTCAAGGGCCGTGGGAGGGTTTGCTGGTGCATCCAATTCGGAATCTGATGCTGTTGTTTGGTCAGACTTGGACCCCTTCCGCAGTTCAAACATCAGCCGGGTTTGTGCCTTATCGGGCTTACCCATGGCCCTGGGAGTGGGTGACACAGTCTTCAGTAGCTAATGCCTGTAATGTATGCTGCAAGAGGATCTGCGCAAATCTGAGCACTCGGCGACTGGCGCAGGTCAGCAGTGAAGTCGCAGCGGCCCTATGATTAGGCTGTGCTTGACCTGGTTTGCGGTGTCCCCCTGTGTTTGTAGGGGAGGCGCGTTCTTGGCACCAGGCTTCCCGCGATTTGAGTCCAGTGTACTGCAAAATGGCGCCTGGGTCCCAGATAGTTTATGTGGTGGCGCTGTACCTGAGGTGCCGGGTCGCGGTCTGGAGCATCTAGGGCGTTGCAAACAGCGTGGCCTTAGATGTGGGCTTTGCTGCAATGTTAACAAGGCCTCGTGAGGGCTTGGTGTCACCGTGGGGGATGTGCAAACAGGGAGTAGGTATCTCTCTGCTGACGCCTCTGTGATACAAAATGGCGGCCGTAGCGTTACCGATTCGTGTAGGTTCGTTAGGGCGTCAAAAGGAGTGTGCCAGGTGTAGTGGTCAATATCGGCTCATTGGATCCCCTCAGCGGCCGCAGTCGGCTGATATGCGGTCTCAATGTGGCAGTCGGAGCGCTATCCGGTCCCGCCGTGGTCCCGGAATGCGCACCGCCGTTGTCGCTATCAGTTTCACCCCTCACGAGCCCTAAGGAGTGGCGTGGCGGCTTACACGGGGCAGCGGTCGCAGGTGCTGTCTCTTGGGCCGATGGTGTCGCGCTATCTCAAAGAGCGTCGGCAGGGCGCCAGTGTCCGTGGCCGTGCGGTGCGCTCCGGCCTACTCCTTCCCTCGGAGCCGGGTGATGTCGTAGTTTGTGCACCCGGCGGGCGTGCTCCAACGTCCCCACAGTCGCCTCAGGGTCACTTCAGTGGATGCCCCCACCGATTTAAGCAGTGCAAGCGCGCCCTACCGCTTTTCACTGCTCTCCGCTCGTGTTGTTGTGCTGCTTGCGACTCGGAAGATCTTGGCAGAGCGTAGTATCGCCCCAATTGTCAGGTGCGGGCCGCCATTATCCGATGTCACACCGTGATCCCGCGCTGCTCAGCAGCCCGATCTCCAGCACGGCCACCACTTCGCCTCACCTCGGCAGATAGCCCCTTGAGTCAGGAGTGTAGTCCCATCGAGGAAACACCGAGTTCTTGGAGCTGGGGAAGGATAGTTACAGGATATCTGAAAGTGGCGGGCAGAGCTTCACTACAGTGCGGCCATTTTGCCGAGCCTCAAGCCACGGCCCCAAATAGCCTCTTTCTTCCAACTGAAGGTTTAGTCATTCCCAACTACACAGATCAGGGAGCACGCCATATCAATGAGAAACATAACTGAGCCTCAATCAACCCTAGATACATTTTCATCTCTGACAATTCAGGACACTATTAATCCTGTTGCCTCTATCGAATTGGGACCTATGCCCAGTTTCTGTGATCAAACTTGTTCCTGAGCTCATCAGCATGGCATTGACTCCTCTTTTCAATGCAATTTTTGAATCGGGGCCAATGTTCCCTCTAATTATTTTCCTCTGTGTGCGGCAGAGTAAGGTCTGTGTGCGCTGCAGCTACGGCTATGTGCACCAAGAACCTGACCGCGTGTGTAGACCAGGGCTTTGAATGGGATGAAAATACTTGGTGATCTTTCAAAGGCGCGTAACCGATGCAATTAAAGGTGTCGCTTAAAAGCAATTACGCAAAAAATATGTGCATCGCATAGTGTGCCACCGTACTGATATTTTGATGCTTCTGTCATTGCATCCAGATATATAATACAAGTAACATTACACCTACAAGAAGCCAAGACTATTGGCTTTGTCAATGGTTGTTAAGAATAAAAAGCATTTTGGAACCATAGTTAGAAATATACAGTGTCATCATATATTGGACTCCCGTCAACTCACGTCTTTCTGAACAATACCATTGGACCTGTCAGATTGATGGCCAAAACACTCCAATGATGTGGTGCTCTGGAAATCATTTCAGGGTTAGAAGGGTGAACTGGATTGGACCCATACATAAAATAGGAAATGGAGACTGTATTATTGCCATTTTTCAGCATCCAAATATGGTAAAGGCCCGCCTTTTTACCATTCAGGCCAGCCATTAACACCTTAATGATTTTGAGGAGAAGATTACAGCTGCCCCCCTAGGCTTCCCTTACAAACCTCCAGTACCAATCATTTTATGGAAACAGGGCCACCAACAATTCTTCCAACAAAGAAATCAAAGACAGAGCTTATCTATACCCTGTTCAAAACGATTTGCTCTTCTCTGATGCCTCGGTAAACAAGACTGACAGCAGGTGGACACTGGGATCCTTGAGAAATCTAGTTGGATGAGGGACAAAGATACAAGGGGTACGCAGCAGTGCAAGAAACCAAGTGAAAGATGTCTTGCTAAGATTCTAAACATGAGATCTTGGAATGTAGCAGGGATCAAAAACAAAATTGGTAACAAGTATTGGCAAATGTATATTTACTCCGTGCAGCTGCTGTTTCTACAAGAAATGTGGCACGCACATAATTTTAATATTGATGGATGTGTCACAATAAATTCCCCCGCAAAACCCTCACTCCACGGGAGGGCAAAAGACAGCTTGGCAAAATTGATATCCACTACTGTCCCAGTAACTGTAAAGAAAATCTATACAAAATCCCCATTCTTTCAACCGGCTCTTTTGCAGATGGATATGAAGTAAACATTTGTATTGATAAACTTTTATGATAATGTTTTAAATAGTACAAGGTACAGAGACATGGAAGACCTTGTTGCTGTGCTTGAGAATTCTGTAAAGGATATGAGCCAAATTGTATTTTTGTTTGGATGGGGGATTTTAATATTAATAAATGTCGATTTTCAGGTTTCGACATTTGTGGTTATGCTGATAATTTTGGAACCAATCAGGGGGCCCCGCTAGGCTTACTAGAAGAATGCTTGCCTTTAGAATACCAGGCGGCGCGGAGTCATCTCAGAGGCACTTTAGAACACCAGACAGCGCCTCAGAATCCCAGGCAGCGCTGTGTCACCTCCGAGGCGCTTTAGAATACAAGATAGCGCTGTGCCATCTCCGAGGCGCTTTACAATGCCAGGTGGAGCTATGCCATTTGAGAGGCGTCTCAAAGTACTAGGCGGTGTTGTGCCATGTCGAAGCATGTGGCACGTGCCACGGAGGGACAATCCCGAGAAGGCCAGGAAGATTTAAGAAACCAGTCAAGAGCTGGGTTCAAAGGGAGGGTTTGGTGGCTGTTGCTAGCGCGAGACCTCTTGGAAGTTCAAGAGGTGAACGCGCCTGCTGATGAGATTGGGCTCCTCTTGCTGGTTGAGTCCGGGCAGGGCTAAATCTACCTTTCATCCTCCCCAAGTCGAAAAAAATGAAAATATTTGATTTGAATGTTTTTTTAGTCATATTTGTGTAATAAAGATTAGCCCTGCCTGATGTGGGGATTATAGTTCTTTATAACAGATAACTTGAAAAGAGGTGGTATTTCTGTTCTATAATCAATGCATCGTTTATTAAGTAAGTTTGATACTGACGCATGTAAACTCTGTAAGATAGCCAGTGAGGTTACTGTAGCGCATTGAGGTACGCAATACTGTAGTTATGTAGTGCTTTACATCCTGGCGAGGTGCTAGAGTGCACTGGGACCTGACTGCACGCTCCTCCGTGGGGGTGGATCTGTGGATGGAATAGTGCGTGTCTGGCCGGTGACATAAGTGGGTAGTGTTTGTTGTTCTCTTTTCACCCTGCACTCTCGTGAGTGAGGTGAGACGGAGGGAAGGCAGGACACTTAGGCATTAGTATGCTGGTGCCTAGAGTCTAGGCACTAGATGGAGAAGTGTGGCCTTTGTGGGAAGGACGCTGGAGTGTGTGTTCTTGGCAGAGATGGCTCAAACCACATCACACCAAGCGTGCAACAGCCCCTACTCCTGGGTGTAGGAGACCGTTGTGATAAAGATGTGTGGGGAAGGCGGACACCTACTGCCTCCAAAGAGGTCTGCACAGAGCGTGGTTACATTATTGTCACCCTTCACGTCACTTCCTCTTTCTTTCGATGTCTCTCACACGTCTCTCGTGTGCAGCCTGGAGAAAACATAGCATTTTGTGTCCAGACAGTAACCATTATAGGTGCACAAGGGACAGGGAGAGAAAGTGAGTGAAAAGAGAACGAGAAGGGAGAGAGAGACACATATGGTGGGAAGGCAGTCAGAAAGAAGAATGGAGGAGGAGAGAATTGAAGAAAGAAGGGGTGGGAAACAAACAGCTAAAGGGGCCCATGTCATCTGCCTTCAGCGCGCACTGGCTTTTAGCCGCTGTCGAGATGCGTTCCCACAGGTGTAGTTTCACTTTTTAATTTGTTGGTTAGGTTTGTATAATTCTCATGCGTGCTGTCTTTCCTTTCACTCTGTCACTGTTTCATTCTTCTTGCTGTCTGCCTCGGGTTCTCTCTCTCCATCTCGTTGCCTCTGTCTCGCAGGCTCGCTCTCTCCCACTGCACCCTCGTACTTTCTCTCCCCTCACGTCCCCCTCCCACCTCAGGCTCCTGTCTACACACCTGTCCGTAGGAGCTGCAAACGTTTATTTAAAGAGTCTTTTTACGGATAATTTCAAAAGTGCTTATCTCAGGAAATGCATTACAAAAGTGTCTGGTTTTCGAGCGAGTGGAGAGTGTCGCATTAATGCAGCTGCTGATTTCTATGGGTGACCGTTCATCTCTCCTTTACAGGACAGCTGGAGGAAGGCAACAGGAAGGGTCACAAGCAGCCCCGCAATTGAGCGCAATTAAGAAAAGAAAAGCAAAGTCAAACACGACGTGTGCTTTATCACACGTCGTGTTTGACACACTGCATTCCTTTTCTTACAGTGCATAGCTGCGGGGTTGATTGTGACCCTTTGAGTTAGTATTCACGCTATTCACGTTAATTGCACGAATACTAATTCAAAGGACCACAATCAGCCCCCCAGCTGTGCCCTGTAAGAATCGTCCTCTCTCGCATTGATGAAATGCAGTGTTTCGCGCCGCTCGCATTGTAAAAGAGACGGCGCGAACGGTGTCCCAGGAGTGCGCGCTAAATACAGCACTCTGCGCGCCTGGGGTGACTTCTGTGCGCGCGCGCTCACCCGCGCAGCTTGTTGGGAACAGTGATCGGGGCATTTCCCTAAGAAATGGAAAAGGGAGTCCATTCTCCCACTACTCAAAAAACACAACCTCAAACATAAGGACCCCAGCAACTACCGACCAATCTCTCGTCTACCTCTGCCAGCAAAAATGATCCAAAAAGCGATGACTACTCATCTCAGTACCCACCACCATGTAAGGAACTCGCTAGATTCCACTCAATATGGGTTCAGGGCAGAGCAGAGCACAGAAGCATAGGGTGACCAACTGGCATTGGTGAAAATTCAGGACGGTGAGTATAAAAATTCAGGACAAAGGGTCAAAATTCAGGACACAAATTCAGGACAGGAGGTCAAAATTCAGGACAAAACTTCAGGACAATTGGATACGTTTTACAGACACATCAGAGGTCGCGCAATAGTATATAAGTAAGCCCAGCCATATCCAAACATATTCAACCATTTGCAAACCTATCCATCATGTATCTTTCCATCTATCCTTTCACTCATCCATCCCTTCATCCATCCTTTATCCATCCATCCACCCTTTCACCCTAGCCATCTGTACACTCATCCATCCACTCTTCTACCCATCCATCCATTCACTCATCCACACAGCCATCCTTTCTCTTACTCATCCATCCATCCACCCTTTCAGTCATCCATCATCCTCCATTTCTCTCTCCATCGTCCCTTTCACTTAGGAATCCTTCCTTCCATCCATCCACCCACCCATCCATCTACTAATCCACTCATGAATCCATCCATTAACCCTATCACTCATCCATCCTTTCTCTCATCCATTTATCCTTTCACTCCTTCACTCATCTATTCATTCTTTAGTCCATCTACCCTTCCTTTCACTCACTCATCCATCCTTACATCCACCCTTTCACTCATCTGTTCATCCATTCACCCTTGCACTTATCAATTCATCAATCCATCCATCCTTTCACTCATCCATCCACCCTTTTACCCATCCAGCTACCCTTCCACCCATACATCCATCTAATTACCTTTTCTCCCTTCCATCCTTCCACCACTCACTCATCAATCCATCCATCCTCTTTTATTATCCATCTATTCAATCTTTCATTCATCCATTCACCCTTTCACTAATTCATCCAGCCATCCATCCATCCCTTCATGTACTCACTCGCCCACCTTTTCATAGTAATTTTGAGCTGAGCTTTTTTTGAGGTGCAGGAGCCATTCCTGGACTGGGACAGAAGCCACCCAGTGCAGAGACAGGATCCACCACAGGTGGGGGGAGGCGGAGGGACAGGAGCCATCACCGGTGTGGATGAGGGGGCAGGAGGGGGGACCAGGATCCACCAGGGTGGGCACAGGAGCGGGCATGCGGTATTCTAGTATCATCTTGGTCTCTTCCAGGGTGGGGTAGGGCTCCTCGCCCCTCCTGGACAAGACAATGAGAAGTCAGTCTCTCTTTCCAAAATGTTAGTTTTGCCATCCCCCACTGTGATGTACAGTACTTAACGGAGATTCTCCAAGAGAACTGATTTAACTGAATGTCCTCCATACTTTGTTAATCAGTGTGGGTGCGATTGTGCCATTTCTTTATTTTATTACATTATAGACTTCATGTTTGAAGAACCGAGGTTTGTTTACAATTTAGTGACAGTAATTATGCACTGTGAAGAGAACCACGTGCTGCCTCGGTGTAATCCAGGCCGGTTGTAGGATGTTTGGGGCCCTGGGCAGAAAGGGAATGTCTCACACCAATTGCAGATACAAGACGCATTCAGTGCTGTTTGCATCTGAATAGATGTCCCTGCTCCTGAAGCTGCAGCCCGTCCCTCTCAGTCACCTTCAAGCACCTCTTAACAGCTCATCAAGGGCTGGAAGTGAGAGGGGGGGCAGCTTCAAGAGCAGGGGCATCTATTCAGATGCAAACAGCCCTGAATGCGTCATGTCAAGTCAAGAAGGGAGGTGAGTGAAAGCTGTGCCGGCTTTAGGGAGGTGCGACCGTGCCCGGTTCAAATTACGGACAAATGGCATCCGTTAAAGAATCCTTCACGGACAACGGACACACGGCCGAAATTACGGACTGTCCGTGAAATTTACGGACGGTTGGTCACCCTACAGAAGCAGCCATGATAAAATCTACGGAGGAAGTAAGGGAAGCTCTGGACCAAGGAGGTAATGCAGCACTCATCATGCTGGACCTCTTTGTGGCCTTCAACGCGGTCCATCATGATGTTTTGATGGACCGTTTATCAAACTGTGGGGCAGTAGGCAAGGCCTGGAACCTCCTAAAATCCTTACTTATAGAAAGGATTCAAACCATGGACCTTGCTAAAGGTCGCTCAAAACTGTTTTCCCTGCCATGTGGAGTACCACAAGGGTCCTCCCTTAGTTCCACAATTTCTATGTGACACCACTGCTTGCGCTAACCAGATCTTTTGAATTCCAGCTGACGTCCTACCCAGATAGCATGCAAATAGTGATGTCACTACAACCTGGACAAGAGGCAGAGAAAGCAGTCAGACTGTGGATGACCATGAATTGATTGAAGTTGAATTCAAGCAAAATGGAGGTCCTCATATTTGGCAGCAATGCCAACTTTTGGACACCATATTGGTGGTCAGAGGAATTAGAGACACTCCCGGAGCCAACTAGGAAAGCGAAATACCTAGGAGTCTTAATTGACAACAAACTGACATTTGAAGACCAGGTGAATGCGGTTACCTCTACAAGTTTCCATCTTCTTAGGATGATAAGGAAAATGATGTCCTTCTTGCTGGTAGATAGCCACAAGGTAGTGATAACATCCCAAATCTTATCATATGTGGACTAATGCAATAGTTTATGCCTAAACATCCAGAAGAAACATCTAAACAGGCTTCAACTTGTACAGAATGCAGCAGCAAGACTTCTGACTGGAACACCAAAATTTGGCTCCATTAAAAAAGGAATAAAACAGCTGCATTGGCTCCCTGTCAAACAGCGGATTCAATTACAGTCCTTATGCACAGTTTTCAAGGCCCTCCATGGAAGAGGTCTGGAGGGCAACACCGGCGCCATCTTCAACCATAGGTTACTGATGAACCTTGGCCAACGCTCCTTGAATACCTGCACCAACTGAGTGAGTCTCTGCAAATTTTCGCTTGGTTTGTTACTCCTCGTTCCCACTAGTTGAAGTACTGATACTAGTGGATCCTTTTATGTCTCCTTTCTTCCTCCCCCCCCTCCCTTCTGTAGGAGCCCACAAGGCCCACACTACAATTTTCAGCCTGAAGCTATCTCGCTGCAACTGGTAATTTATCATTAATTAATGCTTGGTAGATACCACATTTGAGGTCCCTGACAGATTCTTCCTTCCGGGTGCTGACTGATGTGGCATGAGGTCTGTTGTATGAGGGTGGGACACTAAGGATTGCCTTGCCATCTCTCACCAGAAAGTCCCTGAAGGGCAGAATCACCCTCCCAGACCTGCAACTATATGACTGGGTAGCAGAACAACAAGTGATGAATGACTCTGCCTTTTTGTACCAACAGGAACCATGATGGCGGACAAAAGGTCTATGGACCCGAAGGGGTATGTCCGGTGACTATATTGTGAATGGGGGAATAACATGACTACCGGTTTCTACAGCCGTGGCGGCCAAGATATGGCAAAAGGCGACACAGACCCTGGGCTAGATAGGTACATTGGCAATAGTGACCCCGCTAAGGGACTTTGAGATACTGAAGGGGCTGCTGATATAGAGGGCCACGTGAAATGAGACTTGTTGTGTAAATCTAAAGTAGGTGACATCTTCAAGGAAATTAGATAAACTTTTTTAAACTTCAGGAACAAAACAGCTGACAAGGAGCTAATTTCTCTGATATCAGCAACTACGAAATCCCTTTGAAAGACACAGGCAGATACCATGGGATGCACCTGAAAAGACTCCTCTGGCGTACTGAGTCTTAGGGACCCATTGAGCAGCCACATCGTGTCCTGTCTATACTCCACTCTTCTACATATCAGTACTCCTCCACTAGACAGCCTTAGGAATAAATGGGTGCAATACTTTCACAGGCTGGAGGATGACGACTAGGGAGGAGCCCAGGTGAGGTAGCTATAAGAGAGGGAATACCACTAATCCAACTGAAAATACTCCTCAAAGAGTATTGCTCGAGGACCAGATTGTTCTATATGGGGAGAATAGATACATATCCCTGTTTAAGGTGATGCAGGCAAGGAGACATTCTGGTGCACACAATGTGGGCTGCCCCAGGATTCAAGTCTAATGGTAAAAAATAAGTCAAAGGATATCAGCAGTTCTAGATCTCATATTGGAACTCACCCCACAGCTGGCAACTCTAGGCATATGGGGGAACAAATGCTAAACCGCTACACACTTCTCTTTTGTAACAGTGCTCTGATGGTGGCAAATTAAGATGTGATCAGAAACCTGGGGCATGACACGGTCCCGATAATACATGCATGAGAAACAAACCTAGCCTGGCGTATGAGGGTGGGAAATCTGGTTACCAGGCACAGGGCTGCCAAAGAAAGTTTGTGAACATATGGGGTTCCTGGAGAGCTGCTGAAGATGTTGTTCCCTAATGAAATCTGAGGGGTGGTGGCCCGGGCAGAGGGTGGGAATGGGCGATATAAAGGAAATATAATTATATAATCACAATGGATGGAAGGTTCACCCCCATGCAAATCAGTGTCATGCTACTGTGGGTCGGCATTCTCTCTACTGTAATTAGACTGGTGTGGCTCTCAAACTTGTTTGTGGATACGTGGATGTTGTACCACGGTTTCCTGTATCAAAACTCAAAGGAAATATTTGAAAAATAAGCATGCCCTGTGTAGTAATGAATCACTGCACATAAAGGGTTCCAGGAACAATTTATTAAGTCCTTAAATAAACAGGTGCTCCCAGCTTGGCGGCATAGTTTCACCACTAACATTCTAACGCTCACACACGGGGGCAGAGCGGACCGTACCAAGGAGGGAGAGGGGAGAGGGGAAAACAAGGCCCCAGGCTGGGGAGGAGGAGAGCGGACAAGAAGAGAAGCGAAAAGGAAGAGGGGTAAAGGAGGCGAGAGAGATATAGCGGGGAAGGGAGAAAGAGAGCGGGAGAGAGAGAGAGAGAGAGAGAAGGTAGAAGAAAAGACCAAGGAGCAGGGGGAGGGGTGACTGCCAGACTGGATAAAATACTGCAACAAGAAAAAACTGGGTCTTGCGCAGAAGACCCAATTAAGTTTCAAAAATAGAACTGCCTGAAAGAGAATGCAAAATCCCCCTACCAAGTAACAACAGAGACAGTCCAAAGGGGTATTTGGGGAAAGGTGAAAGGTGCTTTCGAATAGTCAACTTTAGTGGATAACTTCTAAAGCCTTCTAGTAATCTTCAGTATCGAACTCACTGGTGGTGTTATAGAATAAGAGGTTCATTTGTTCCGCAAGGTCCAACTCAATGTCCTGACCTTTCTCCCACTTGGAAGAACGACCTTCGCAAGTGGAAGTAGCAGAGTCTTCCTATCCCTTGAACACCTCTTCTCCCGCAACACCATTACGCATCCTGTAAGCTCTTAGGTTTGCATCATGACATAGGTGTTGAACTGGTTTGTGTGCTACTTCACTTTCCACCACTGGCTCTTCCAAGTCTGAACATGCCCAGCAGTCTATTTCACTATCGTGTTCCACACACTTCTTTCTGGTATTTTTATCTCCATCCAGGAGAGTGATCATAGCATTAAGGTTCTTTTTCTTGGGCAGTTTCCTGGGCCAGGCCACACTGCGTCTACTCTCGCTGATACAACAAGACTCCATTTCAATGTCAACCTCGGTGACAGGTCTCGACCATCTTCTAGCTTCATTTCCTTGGCCGTGAACAGTATCAAAGCTATTATTAAATTCCATTTTAAACAGTTCCAGTTCATTAGCACGAGCATCATCAGTAATAAGTCTGTCCTCCCGTTCCATCAAGTGACTACAGTAGGAGGACTCCGTAGGGTTTTCTAGGCCGCAAAACTCATGCTCCCTCCTGTCATCACCGAGCAGACCCTTCTTCCCTGACACAACTTTAAATAGGGGACATTTTAGGATTTCCTGCGCTTCCTTACTCTCACTCTCCAACTTATCACTACAAAACATTTGAAAATATTTTCCTTTATTTTCACCCTTTGACTCAAAGAGGATTAGACCCTCTTCTCCTTCCTGTTCATAAATATCCGCACACTCCTCCCTTGTTTTGGTCCAGAGCTCGGCCAATACATTTCTTTGCTGCACCACGTTGCAATTCAACAGGTTATTGTTACATTTTTTTTTCCTCGATATTTAGGTTTTGTAACTATACGCTCTCCCATTATCTCCAATTCTCCATTTTTTACAACTTTTCCTTCACTGCCTTTTCTCCCGTATTCCTTGCTTATTTTCATTTCGTTCACCAAACCTTGGTAAGTTTCTTGTTTTTCATTGAATTCGTCCTTAACTGTTTCTTTTTTCCATTTCTTTTTCCTTGCTGCTCCTTCCTTGACTACCACACCTTTTGATGGTGGCGTTCTTGCATTTAACGGTTCACACTTTGCTACTTGCCCACTTTTGTTCTGCGCCAGCTCACTCATGTGTTCATTTCTTTTTTTATTCAGTGATATTCTTAATTTCCTTTGATCCTTCCACCCTATCATGGAGGGTCCACTTTCTGTTATATATATGGTACTCCTAGTACTTTTTTTCTTGTAACTTAAATCCAGCACTTTGTATCCTATTAAGTCAATGTCCTCCCCTGTGTACGTTTTTAGGGATATGTTGGCCTCTCTTAATTCATTTCCATGTTTTATAGATAATTTTCTATTCCATACACTCTTGCTTACAACACTATAATGTGATCCTGAATCTGTAATTATTTCTATTTCTACTCCGCCTATGAAGATGGTACACACAGTGTTTATTTCACTTGTATAAACCTCCTCTTTGTTATCCATTTTTTCCTTGAAAACTTCATACCTTTGTGATTTAACAAACGAGACTTGCTTATAATGTTCACCCAACACATTTATGATGTTCTCAAACCTATTCCTATCAGTTCCTTTATCGATTACCTTTTCCATTTTATGGTACACCTTTCGTCCACCGGTTCCTAAACTGTGAAATAATATTACAGCCTTTTCCTCAGGTTTTAATAGATCTTCCTTTTCATCAAAAACTGATATATCATTCTCGAAATATTCTTTCCACTCTCTCCATTCTACAATATTTTTTTCCTCCTCTTCCATAAACGGCTCAGGTGGCGGTAAATTACACATTCGACCCAACTCCCTGTTACATACGTTATAAATTGTAACCCTAAATTCCAATTTATATTGTTTTTTATAAGTGCTATAAGAGTTCTTATTTCAAAAATTTGTGAACTTCTCTCGTTTTCAAATTATAAGGATACAGTCTTGGGGTTACTCCAGCGTCTTTCGTGCTGAAAATTACTCCTTGTATGCACGTTTTAATTTTAGCCAGGAATTCTCATGAAGATGTAATTTCCGCATCCAACAGAAAGGTGGCGCCACAAGTGAAAAACGTAGAACGCTCTAGCTCGTCAAAAACTGAGGAAAGTGATGCACTAGCTATGCGCCTCAGGAGTAGACAATTTGCCTACCTCACATTAATTAGAAACTCGCAGATGCTGGTTTACTGGTAAGAAGTAGTCCAGTTTCTTCGCTAACAATGAGAACATCCAAGGAATGCCGCCGCTAACATGCGTCACTCTTCCACCTTAGTGCATGAAAATTTTCGTGCGCTGCTTTATACTTAGGAGTTAATCACATTCAAGCTCGACGCTGTGGAGAATTCACCCTACTAGCAAATGTCCAAATGAACACAGCTAAATGAAAGTTGTCTCCAATTACAGACGATATTGCCACATACAGTCAAGCCAATTATCCTATGTGGCTAAATCTCTCAACACTTGAATTAAATATAATTATTTGTGATCGCTGTCACGTTTTGTACTACAGCTTTCTTTTAAGTTGTTACAGTCTTAATCCCTACTTTTCCGGAATATTTTCATGAGGGAATGTAGCAAATGGCCCACAAGGTGGCAGTGCACTAAGACGCCTGCTATAATTATGTGCAGTGGTGGAAGGTTTATTCGACCAAAATCAGAGATCTGAGGAGAGTAACTTTTAGAAAACTGAATGCGCGCCGCTTCACATTAATTTCATAACTACAGTTGCAGAGAACGCTTAATCCTTTGCCTCGCACACTTCTCCTCAAATTAACTTAAAGTGCACACCTCTTGAACTCACGTAGATACCAGTCTACTACCACTTGGGTATTACTTTTCACCAATATTTCAAATCACGAGTACGCCCAAGGTTTATGCAGAATATTCCTGGTCAAATTAAATCAGTTTAAAGTTCAAGGAAATTTGTTATTCAACTCACTCAAATTTCAACACTTGCCGGACTTCACAGAGGCTTCCCTTTTTTTTTTCTCAACTCATATATTCATCTTATGTGAAAATACACATCACGATGTCATCCTTACATTTCTTCAGTGGTGGATTATCCGGCAGAGTAGTTTGCTGTGTCACGTTCACTTTGACAGCTTCTCAACTTAGCCCCTGCCCCCTATCGGCAACCAGTCAGGTTGAAGACTCCCCGAATACTTGTAATGAAGTCGGGAGAAATGGGGTACTCTGATACTGACGGATCCCGTCTTCGACACAACGGAGACTGAGGAGAGCGTGTGCCACTCCGGCACTGCACCGACAACCAAGCTCAGCTCCTCCTCACTAGCGCCAACAGCAGCCGTTCCTCCTCACGCGCTCACCCTCGGCGTCTTCTCTCTCTGTGGTAATGGAACCGGCCACAGTTCTTAGGACAGCTCCGACACGGTCACGCTATGCTCCACTCCGCCGGCGCTACCTGCAGCCGCTTCACCTCATCTGTTGCAGACAACACAGCAGGGCACTCCAAAGGGATACCAATTAAAAGATCCACCAACGCCAGTCAGACTTCAAACGGAAAGACAAGATTCCTCTCCTCCACACGGCACAAGCTCACCTTCACCGAGGCCACACACCCGACTTCCTTTATAATTCCGGATGCGAGCAGCTCACGTCCCCAAGGGGAACACCTCGATGAGTACAGCTTAATTCACCGATATGTCCGCTGTTCCTGTGATCTTCTTTCATCAACAGGGTAAGTCATCAGTTTCAACACTTTTCTCCGCTCAAGCATCAAGTTGCTCCAGGGGGGAGGCACCACGCTGACCCTGGCTCAGCTCCTCGTCCTCGTCGCCAAAAGTGTAGTAATGAATCACTGCACATAAAGGGTTCCAGGAACAATTTATTAAGTCCTTAAATAAACAGGTGCTCCCAGCTTGGCGGCATAGTCTCACCACTAACATTCTAACGCTCACACACGGGGGCAGAGCGGACCGTACCAAGGAGGGAGAGGGGAGAGGGGTGAGTGGGGAGAAGGTCCACCCTGTGTCAAGTTACAACACCCTGCTTGTGGCAAAGTCCTCTGCTTCATGAGCTCATAGTGCCTCCTAATTCCTAATCATCAGTGCATGGCCTCTGCTCACTTGTAGGGTGTGTCGCCCTCTCAGTGACTGACTGGCCTCAGACAGCCCCAATGTTGTTCAGCTGTCACTGATGAAACAGTCCAGTCAAGGGCTCAGCTCTGGGAACATAAGCCCTTCTCCTACCTGCCAGATAGTCACTGATTGTTGCGGTCCCAGGATGCTTGTTTCTGGTCCAGGGAGGACCTGACTTGGCGGTTCAGGCTGGAATTTTCCCGGGAGGAGCAGGGTCAAGACTGATTTGCATAAGGCTCGGTTTATATTGGGGTGGCATGGAGAGCAAAAGAATAATGTGCTTAATACAGATCTCTTGTCTGGGGTGAATGTTTGATTAGTTCCACATTATCTCCATCGTCTGTCTATCTTTTGCTTTCTCGCCCTAAGTGCGCCGGGTATGCCCAGACATGTTTCTGGGCTCACTGTGCGACTGGATTCTGGCTATCCTGTCTGATGAGGGATGATGCCCTGAAACTGGTCCCACGATGCTTACTTCTAGTGCAGGGAGGACCTGGCGTGTTTAATTCAGGCTGGACTGTTTCCATGAGGAGCAGCGTCAAGACTGATTTGCATATGGCTGGGTAAAACTAGGGTGGCATGGTGAGCGAGAGAATGATGGATTTAACCCAGATCTCTTGACTGGAGTTGAATGTTTGATTAGTCCTGCATTCCGTCCATCACCTGTGTGTCTTTTGATATAGTCACTGAGGCAGATTGTTATACTTAGTATTAAAACCCACACATAACCTAATAGAGGCATGCCACTTCTTTAAGCTGGGCCCCCCAAGCGCTCTTCTCTGGAGACCATGTATAGGCCTGGATAAAGATTGTACATAAAATTGTTTTGTAATATTTTTGTTTACTTGACTAGAGTGCTCTGAACTTATATATTCCCTTTACATTTGTATAATTAAGGGCGTACATTGGAGTGATAGACAGTGTCAAAGGTGGCTCTCTTAGTAAAGAACAAATGCAGCAAGCAATATTGTTTGTTTTGCACCTCAAGTGAAATAGTACAACATTAAAATGTTTCTACTAATGGCAGCTTGACAGCTCAAGGAATGGTAGTGTAAGGGAACAGAGGATGTCTCACTGTCCCTTTTATAGTCGGCAGATCATAGCATGTCATGAATCTGGCTTAGGAAGTTAACTGAGCACTTTAGCTAAGCACTTGCCATCCCCAACATTTATTAGTCAGACTCACACTCACATACGGCCAGCAAGAACACTGGGGCAGTTGCAACAATGACAGTCCCTCATTATGACTTTGCCAGGTTATTCATTTTCATGTTACCATTCATCAGCCTGATGATCTCTGCTGTCCTGGGCTACCTCTGTCCTCTTCTTAAGACTAACAGTGACACTCAGGCTGAAATGAGCAGTAAAGACCACATAGGTAGCTGCAGTCATTATGATAGACTCCCTCTCAGCTGGTGCCTACTCTGCACGCCCATGACCATGTAAGCCAAGTCATCAAGCCCTGTAGTTCACATATGCCCATGTACCCATCACCTGTACCTAACTGTACCAGCCTGAATAGACTGGCTGTTCAGTCTTAAGCAATACTCTGCTCCATCTGAGCACTGCCCATTGTGCACCTTAGCTAAGCACTTCAGGACTGTCACACAACACATAGGGTCAGATGTATCAACGGGTTTTACTCATTCTGTGTCTATGAGAAAATGATTTACTACATATGGCCCTATGTCATCTTTAGACCAAATGGGAGAAATATAAATTATACCCCATATCTTTTGCCTGCTCATGACAACGTGTCACTCACTGTCATGGGTAAGTTGTGTGAATGTCACACATAGGCACATGCCAAGCTTGGAAATGTCACGCATAATCATCCTTAAAACCTAGCAGCAAGTGTCCATTGTGTGCCCAGCAGGCAGGGCCAGTTTGGTCATTTATACCATCAGAGAATTCTCTTGAGGTGGGGGGGGGGGGCTGGATCCATTGTTGGTCTCTGCAATGGCGTAGCAAGGGGGGGAATCCGTGGCACAGTCAGCACGCCCCATCACTATTACAAATGGCCATTCAGTGGCGCACCTAGGGTGGCAGGGGTGGTCCGCCCCGGACGGCACGAGTCTTGGGGCGGCAGCCTCCCCCACTCTTACCTGAAGTCTCGGGCGGCAATAGCAAGCAGCACCTGCCCCGTGCTCCTCAATGCATTTGCCCTCGGGGTGGCAAAAGGAGAAAACTCGCCAGCAAAGCCCATGCTCTTCACTGGGCCCTCATGGGGCAGCAAATGCAGGGACGCCACGGGCTGCCAGAGGGCTAGCTACACCACTGATGCCGCAGGTATATGGTGACCAACCATCCGTAAATTTCACGGACTGTCCGTAAATTGGACCTCACGTCCTTTGTCTATGAGGATCCTTTTTTACTAATGTCTTTTGTCCGTAATTTTGGGCCTTTCAGGGAACAGAGCTGTTCCCCTGCGAAAGGACTCAGCTCCCTGATGGGGGCTCCTAGCACTTCTCCTGGGAGCATGAGAGCAGCCCCACCCGCCCATTATCATTCTGTGGGCGGCTGATTGCCACATACAGAATGACAATGGGCCAGTCTGGGTTGGCACAGCATATGGTGGCCTCCTTCAGTCCAGGGCAGGGCATGTCACATGGAAGTGCAAAAACGCCCTTGCTGCTGCTAGGTGAGTATTCAGTTCATCAAAGGAAGGGGTAAAAAAAGTTCGAAGGAAAGGATTATTGGTCTCTCAGAATCTCATCATTTTAGAACTGACCCATTTTCAACATTATATTCAAGGAAGCCATGGTTGCTGCTTTTTTATTTTATACAACTAACATCAATTGACAAAACCCATAGTTCTGGCTTGTAAGTGTAACTTTACTTGTTCTAGGTGTAACGTTACTTGTGGTATTATATCTCTGGGTGCAAACAAAAATACCAGTCAAGCGGCACATTATACTAAGAACAGATTTTTAGCTTATGTGTTTTTAAGCCACGCTCTTAATTACTTCGAACACCCTTTTGGAGAGACCCCCCCTAGTTTTTTCATCCCACTTAAAGCTCTGGAAACATCACTATATCACAGTCGCCCCATGTTCAGGCACTGTGCATCATGCAGGCCTTCAAACTGACCTTAAAGTTCTCCTCCTTCAAAGACACTTCCAACTTTAATTTATGCCCTCTCTATTATCTGAAGGAAGACCTTCCATTATAGAAAACTCTACTCTCCATGACTATGGAAGTGCCTTCCCAGTGTGTTCTTGTGGTTTGAGTGTCTGCCATTTATTGCAGTATTATCCTTCTACCTGTGTTTGGTACTCTTTTGTAACATGCACACGGCACTTTTCTCTTGTAACACACTGTTTGCTACCTCTTACGTTTTGTTTGCTTTAGATACTTGAACGAGTGCCAACATTGCCTACATAACATTTATTCTTGTGTTTGAGTGTCTGCCATTTATTGCAGAATTATACCAGTACTTGTACTTTGTACGCTTTTGTAACTTGCACACATGTCACTTTTTACTCCTGTAATGTACCATTTGCTACCTCTTGTATTTTGTTTGCTCAAAATTGTCACTTTTGCCTCATGTAACTTAACGTTTGCTTTTGTAATCTGTTCACTTTTAATGTTCTCCTCATGTATCATTACTGTACCTATTGTGAAGCGCTCTGACACCTTCGGGTCTGTGCTATATAAAAACGCATAAATAAATAAATTAATTAATGAATCATGCCTTCCACTTTTTCAGATTACCTATGTGCAGGGGCACAGTGAACCCTCCACCAACCCACCCCTTGCTTTAGGAACTACAGCGAGGGTGGAGTCCTTGATGACTGCAACTCTGCAGACAAAGGCGCAGCTCATAATTAATGTGAAAGGGTGGGCGAGTGAGTAAGTGTAGGGATGGTGGAAGGATGGCTGAATGGATGACTGAAATGATGAATTTATGGATGGATGAGTGAAAAGGTGGATGATGGGGAGTGAATGGGTGGATGGATGAGTGAAATGATGGATGGATTGATGAATTGATAAGTGAAAGGCTGGATTGCTGAATTGATAAGTGAAAGGTTGAATGGATGGATGGATAAGTGAAAAGGTGAATGTAAGGTGGGATGAGTGACTGAATGGGCTGGTTAATGGACAAAAGGATGGACAGATGAGTGAAGGAGTGAAAGGGTGGATGGATGAGAGAAAGGATGAATGGGTGAGTGCAGGAATGGATAAGTGATAGGTTCAATGGATGAATTCATGATTTGATGGATGGGTGGGTGGATGGAAGGATGGATGGCTAAGTGAAAAGGGAATTGAGAGAGAAAGGGAGGATGGGTAAATGGATGACTGAACAGGTGAATGGGTTGAATGATGAGTGACTGGGTGGATGAATGAGTAAGTGAAAGGATGCTGGATAGATAAATGGCTGGATGAATGAGTGAATGGATGGATGGGTGGAAGAGTGGATGGATGAGTGCACAGATGGATAGGGTGAAAGGGTAGATGGATGGATAATGGATGAATATGTAAAAGGGTGGATGGAGGGATGGATGAGTGAAATGATGGATGGAAGGATACATGATGGATAGGTTTGTAAAGAATGTATGACACTACAACGCATGCTTTTACCACGCATGCTGTTACAACGCAGTTTTTACAACGCATGCTGTTACAACGCATAGCGCTTTGGGGTGCTGGATAGTGAATAGTTTACTTTACTATTCCAACTCCAGTCCCCGTGGATAGTAGGGAAGGTGTTGGATAGTAAATTAAATCTATTCCCTATCCTAGAGCGGCCCCCAGTGCAAAGCGTGGTAATGGTTTTCGTTGTAAAACCTGCGTTGTAATAGCACTGCGTTGTGAAAGTTTTGTTGTAAAGGATGTTTCCCATTTGTAAATGGTTGAATATGGACATGGATAAGCACTCAGATGGAAAGACAGAATGAATGGTGAAAGACTGAATAATGGATGAAAGTATCATTACACATTGTAAGCCCCATTATCTTAAGCAACATTTCCTATACATTGACTTTCACATTTATATGAGTGATTGTCTCTATATAATATGGGTGTGTTGTAACGCACTCCAACAGTCTGCCCCACATACTTGGGATGAGTAGCACTATATAAGAAATTAAATACACATGAGAGAGGGTCTATGTGAAGATGAGGGGCGCCATTGGAGGGTGGTAGCAAGGCCAGACCGGGCATCAGGGGTTTTCTCTGGGAGCTGGTAAGGTGGGGGCGGTTTTGTTACCACAAAAGACCTGCACATTTGCTTAAGGCTGTGCGCATACTGAAAAACCAAGAAGTGCACACTTATCTCAACCTCATATAAACTTATTTTCACTTGTACTTAAGTGTTTGTCTATTTGCTTACTTATATACTATTGCGCAACCTCCTCTGATGTGTCTGGGAAACTTACCTATTGTCCTGAATTTTGACCTCCTGTCCTGAATATTTGTCCTGAAATTTGACCCTTTGTCCAGAATTTTTACACTTACTGTCCTGAATGTGCACCCATGCCAGTTGGTCACCCTACACAGGTATCGCCAGCACCACCGCTCTTTACATACTGCCACCGCAGGGACCACCATGGGTGGCAACTAGTCTAGATATGCCACTGGGTCTCTGTCAATAGCTTCCTAAGAATTATAGCACCAGACACAGCAGCCAAAAGGAGCGAATTCAAAAGAGAGAAAGAGAAAGAGAGAGACAGGTAATAAGGAGACAGTAAGGGAGCTGGGGTTGGGTCGAACATGTTTGTCAGGGCTGCTTTCGGCTCCCGGTCCGGCCTTGCCAGTGGGGGCAGGTACCATGCCCTGACTCACATGTCATTTACATATGATAAGCTTGATATAATGAATCGAAGTTGCAGTATTCATATAGTCAGTGGATATCCTGAAAAATAGATGTGGGACTGCCCCATCTCCACTTAGAGCCCATGATGTTGTTGTTTTTTCATTTTGTCCAGAACGATCCATTATGACAAATGATTTTTTTGTATGGAATGCTTTTAACCGCATCACTGCGGCGGCTATTCCGTCGCATGCGCTAAGGGGGCGGGGCGGCCGCATGCTGGTGACGGAACCGCTCCGTCATCAGCCGCGGTTGGGCTGTTCTCATGACGGAGCGGTTCCGTCATGGCCCCGCCCGCTCAATAGAACGCCCAGCGCAGGTGCGGAATCCGCGCTGCGCAGGCGCGGCGGCCGGGCCATGACGGAACCGCTCCGTCATCAGCACAGCGCCACCGCATCCTGACAACTGTAAACATTACATGGAATGCAAACAAACCAACACAGCAGTTAATTTGTTAAAAATATAAGTGCCGGGACTTTGGTCAGGAGGCAGCTTGCACCAGCCCATGTCCCCTGTTAGTGCTGCCTAAAACAGAACCAACTACTAACTATGACAGCAGGGAGAGGATGTGGCGCAATGGCCAGGGTTGCTGACCTTGGAGCTGGGGGACCAGGTTCAGCCTGCTGTCAGCTTAACATCCTGTGATTCTGGGAAATCACTTACCTAAAAGGAATGTGTCCATAATTAGTGCTCATGAAAAGTGCCGGTGCTGAACACTGAAAGCCAACGGCTCCAATTAAGCACTGCAACAGCCGCATTTACAGACATGTCTGTACAATTAGAATGCGCTACTTTTCCCTTCGTTCACTCCTGCTTAATTGCAGGAAGAGAGCTATTATGGGAAGATCTGCATTTCAAGGAGCAGAATATTTATTGCATGTTATAGTTCTGGGAAGCTAGAGAATATTATGTCATTGTATATGCTGTCTTTTCTCTAAAATGAATAAGAAAGTGAAAGAGGACGACATTAGACGCTTCAAAGCAGGTAAGAAAAATGTCCTGCAAATTAGACTTTCAATAAAAAAAATCAAATATCTACCATGCAGATGGAACATCAAAGATCCATCTTGCTATGAATTCTTGTTAGCATTTGAGTAGATTTTGTCTCTTCCATTATCACAGCAGGAGGCTAATACCACAAGAGTTTAATAAGCATGTAGTCACTGTAGGTCAGACAGCTAACAGAGGCCTTAATTAGAAACTCGCCTGTTCCACAGATGAAACGGAATATTGATCATATTTGCTTTCTGCCTTTGCAATCTTGGTGTAGGACAAAAGTACTATTAGGCCATGTTTCAGAAGTCAGCGTTCGTTTGCCCGTAACTAAACCTGGCAGCATTTTCCTATCTCATAAATATATATCTACAAAGGGCACTGTTTTAGGTCAGAGTCCATAAAAACAAATCGAAATGAAAAATGGCAATAGAGATTTCAGTGTTAACAAAAATGAATAATATAATCTGCTTAGTTCAGGTTAGAATGGATTATGAATTGGGATGTCCAAGGGATAGGCAGAACAAAATCTTGGTGTTGTTGGCCAGGGGGCAGATGTCAAACGTGTCATTATCGTACCAAGCCCTCAACACAGCAAATTTCTTTGGTATCCCAAAGAAATGTAGTACTGCAGCTGTCTTTGCCCAGCAAAGAGGGCTGGAAGTGTGTTCAGACAGTTAGGGCCTGATTACGACTTTGGTGGTGTGGTGCCGGGTCCGCCCTGCCTTTGCACCGCCAAATTTGTGGTGGGACGCCCGCCAGATTATGAGAGTAACTCGTTTCTGGCCGGCTTTTGTTTTGACATTTCCATGGCAGTGCCCTGAAAATGGGCACTGCAATGGGAACGCCAAAAACAGTTCAGTGCAGGAACTGGCATGCATGCACACAGCGGGGCACATGTTGTGCCCCTCTGTGTGCATCCACATGGCGGAGAGGCACTAGGGGGCTCTGTAGGGTCCCTTTTGTTTCCTCTCCATTAAGGTTTTCATGGTGGTGGAACTGCCACGAAAACCATAGCTGAGAGGAAACTTGTAATATGCATTACTGCCCCATGACCGCCGCCACACCACCAGGGAACAGCGGCTCCCTGGCAACTGCGGCGGAGCAATGGCAGCCTGACTGCCCTTATTGTAATAGGACGGTAAGGAGACTACCACGAGTCTGGAGGTCCATGGACGGCCAGACTGGTAATTAAGCCCTATTTTGGTTTTGTCATTGTTTACATGTAGACATACATTTAATTAGGACATCTCAGCCATTCAGAGCTGTGGTGGCCACTAGGTTAAGCTGTAGCCCCACCCCCTGGATCAATATTAAAACATAGAACTTACATTCCTTCCAACTTATAAGAAGATGGCAACCAGGAACATTCTAGTATAGAAAAAAGACCACACGGAACAAGATGCACCAAAAGACCCAATGAAGAACAGCAGTAACTTGGAGTAATGAATATGAAGAAATCTTCCTCAAAGATAAAACTCCTAGACAAAGAAATACATTCCCAACCAGACCACGACAATGAATAAGTAATGAGGTGCAGCTAAACCGCCAGCCCCGAGACGCCCCAGGGCATTTGTGCGCTTTACAAATTTAAAAAATAAATAAATAAATAAAAATTAAGCTTGATGGGTGGATTGATGATTGATGAATTAGATTCCATATGCCCACACTACTGAGGGCCCCCTGACTACTGGGAATCTATATTAGCAATCTTTAAAGCTTATCCATACTAATATTATAAAGAGAGAGCCCAAACCTTTGAGGCGGGTAATCTCAGTAACCACAGCACCAATCACAACACCCAATACAGCGTTGGAAAGGGCAGTTGCAGCAGAAGGACATAGGCTATGCAGACTGCCACCATATTTTTTTTATTTTTTTTTATATAGCGCAAACTTGACCCGAACTGAATCAGGTATCAGAGCGCTTTACATAGCACCAGTTACGTCACATGAGGACACACATTCATTTTTGTTAGGCACGGGAGATTAAGTGATTTGCCCAGAATCACAGGATGTTTGGCGTCGTTACCAAGACTCGAAACCCAGATCCCCAGGTCCGAGGTCGAGCGCCTTAGCCGTTAGGCCAACTCCTCTATACATTTAAAAGGTAAAAGAACCGTGCAAGCAAAGTAGTCTCTTGTGGGCATGTCTGCGTTGTGCTGTGGGCATGGGCTGGGGACGTCACTAATGCTGGGGGCGTGTGGTACGGCCATCACATCGTGGGCTGTGGGCATGTGCTGGGGGCGTGACAAACGCTGGGGGCGTGTGTCCGCCCTTCATGCCATGTGACCCGTACATACAAGCGCCAATTACGTTGCTGCGCAGCATCAAGGGGCACGCTGGGGGCGTGACACACTGGGGTTGTGAGAAATGCTGGGGGCGTGTGTCCGGCCTTCATGCCCTCGTATGCAATTGGGCCGCATCAAGGGGCACGCTGGGGGCGTGTGCTACTTTCCGCCCTTCATGCCATGTGGGTCGTACATTAATCAGAAGATCGTCTGCTGTGGCCGTGTGCTGGGGGCGTGACAAACGCGTTCACCTGGAGGCCTGGTAAGTAACGTTACTGCAGCCTCTCCTGCGCGCTGTTACTGAACTCTCGCTCTGGCGGCGGATCAGTACACTAATTACACGCGCCTGATAACATCAACCAGGGCTGCAGCTGGGCCTCAAGCGGGGGAAAAAGCGCCTGCTAACATCAAACAGGCCTGCATCTGGGCCTCAAGTGGGGGAACACGCAAATGAGCGTGTCTTCGGGGACAATTACTGCAGCATCTCCTACTCGATGTCACTCCACTCTCTCATTAAACGGATTTACCTGCGGCTGATAACTCTCTCATTCAACAACATTACACCTGCCTGCTAACATCAAACATGGCTGTAGCCGGGCTCAGGCGGCGGATCACTACACCAATTACAGGCACCTGCTAACATCAACCAGGGCTGCAGCTGGGCCTTCTCCATCCCAATTCTAATAAAACAAAAAATGTTGTCTACCGCGAGATTTTAAAATAAATTATCCTTGCCAAATACACACATTACACACATTCTATTTCATACCCGGACAACGTCGGGGTGGGTTGCTAGTCCTAAATAAAATGACAAAAACATTGACATACGTGCACAACACCAACTCTGTGAAGAGCTCCCAAAACTCAGCAAAGGGGACCTGATGGCAGGGTATCCATATCCTTGTCTTTCATAAAATCTACATTTTCACTCTATATATTTGGAACATCAAAGTTTTGTCAGAAGATACAAGGCTTCCGATATAAGCACATTTAAAGCTGCGGAAGAATTTAAACTCATTAGCCTTTCTTGCTGCGACTGTTGCCTCCTGCAGCCGTGTTTTCTTGTTCATGCTAACTTACACTTCCAGATGTGCCGAATGTTTATATCTTGCTCAGCTGAAACTGTAAACATGTTTGTGACTTGTGAAGGCCTACTAATTCTCATGAGTTCAGCTAGGCACCTGCTTGTTCACTTGGTGAGAAATGATATAAGTTTATCAATACTGAACTGTGTGTGTGGTAGTGTGCATATATGAGCTGTTTATTGTGCCAGGAAGCCCTGCTCCATTGCTGATGGATGGTGTACCACCTTGCTATTAACCTCTGTGATTCACAATCTAATAATTTTTGCAATAAACATTTTCAGACTCAACCAAAAAACGTGACACAGTGTTTTCTTCCACAGCACAAAATAAATGCTCCTCCCACTTACTTAAAACATTGGATTTACAGGTAGCTTTCAATGGAAAGGTATTGCATATTTAAATACTGTGAAGTGTTCCCAGGAGCATTACATGTACATATATGTCGGTGGACTCTTCACAGACAGTACCACTAAGCACCTATGACACACTTTTAATCATGAACATAACATAGAATGTGTATTTGTAAAGCGCACGTTCATCCAAGGGTATCTTGGCGCTGAATAACAGATGTTTATTGTTCTCACCTCAATGGTACTCATTGTATTGACCTCAAAAGGATGAGTGGACTTGCTGGGATTTGAGCCCGTGACCATGAGGTAAAAAACAGACCCCTAGAGCAGATGCATCAGTCCACTAAGCAACCAGACCCAGCATGAAATGGTCTGCTGATGTCAACATCAGCCCATGCCACCCAGTGGAACCACATTGAGATCAGGGTCGGACTGGCTACCGGGCAGTTTGGAATGCTGCTGAGCTGGGGGCTGATTTTGTTGATGGGGACCTGCGTGTGCTGAACGAAATTCGTTTTGCTTTAATTATTTCGAAGCATACGCAGGTCTCCATGAACGAAATCAGCCCCCACCGTAGTGAAATCAGCCCCCAGCTCGGCAGCATTCCAAACTGCCCGGTAGTCAGTCCGGCCCTGATTGAGATACATAAGCCTTAAAGTGCCCATCCACATCAATGCAAACATTTACAATCAACAGTTAAGCTGGGTTTTGCAATGTAAACCTGTGCTGAATTTCATGAGCAGTGGCGTACAAGGGCTGCAAAGCAACCATGGGGGCAATAATGTCCGCAACCTGTGGTGCATGTTCCCCCGCAGTAACTCAATAAGATGAAGTCTGTCTTCAAACATCGAGAGGTGAATCAGGTGCAGATCACTGTAATCTGCCCGCTCCTGCCATATGTGCTCGCAGATCCCAAAGCACAGTGTATTCACGAAACAGGAGAAGTTGATGACAGCAAGAGGTTTTGTAGACGCAAAATATATTATTGGTATTGGCTGTCCCGAATGTATGACGACATTCCACATGCGTTCATCACGCATGCCTTGGGGACCCAGTCATTAGAATGAATGCGTCTGTAGCACACATTCGTTCTGCAGGCAAGTCGTTATACGACTTGCCTTAAGGGGGTGCTGCATTTTGGAATAGTTTAATTTACTATTCCAACTCCAGTCTGCGCAACAGCAAGGAAGGTGTTGGACTTTAATTCCAACACCATTCCACAATGCGCCCCCTAAAGCAAGTTGTTGTAACGACGTGTGCAGACTGAATGCATGCTTAAATGCGTTTGTTCTGTTGCTGGCACTGCGAAGGCACAGTGGGGCATATTACCAAGGTCACTGAATCAAAGGAGAGAGGGAGGACTAGGTAAGCTAGTCCGGATCCCCGTTATTATATATCAAAATCAAGAAGGACTAGCTAGGTATTTTACAAGGAAGACTCAATGGAGTACGTATGTCAAGAAAAACCAGTGGGTTTTTTTGGAAAGCCCTCACCCACCAACCTAGTTGGTGGCATGCTTCATCATCGGGCCCACCACAGTGGCACCTAACGTGCCCCGGGTGTGCTTCGACGCCAGATTACTGCGGAGCTGGTATAATTGCTGAGTGTGCAGTGTGGTGAGTGTGAAGGTGAAGATTAAAAAGCCATACAAAAAATCCCAGCACCCGAGGGTAAAAACACTATTTTAATAAACTGGGTCTCTGTTGGCATATTAAAAGGCAGACGGACACGGTGGAGTATGGATTATGACCTCCAGTGTCCTGTGTGGTCTACATGTTTCAGCCTGGCCTTTCTTAATTTAAAACAGGCTTTCCTCAGGACCAAGTGAGTATGTGTGGGGTTGAAAAAGATAATTTACAGTGAGTGTTTTTTTGTTTTTATGTGTAGCACTCCCTACGGTGCTATATGGGTGAGAAGGGGGTTCCCTCTCGCTTTGCTACATATAACATGAAAGGGAGACAGACAGACGTACAGGGTAGAGTCATATTAGCTTATTATTGCAGAAACAGTCGTCATTCCACCGTCTTATAAGGTGAGTGAACGAACTATGCATGGCTAAAGTGTGGCCTTGTCAGTGGCAAGACTCAAGTGATAGTTATCTAGAAGCCGGTTGTTGTGGTGAGCTAGAATACGGAAAATACCAATGTGAGGTTCAGGTAAGTGAAAGAAAGTTTTCCTCACACAGTATTTTGCTGTTCAAAGCCTCCTTGGGTCGCCTGGCAGAGAAAAAGACCCTAAAAGAAGGTTGTATTGGTTTATAAAATTATCTAACCTGTAAGGGAAGACCTCAACACCTTACCCCAACAGTAGCTGTAGAGCGCAGCCTCATTACTCACGAAGATGTCGATCTGGTTCCTCCTTGGACCTGTCGTCCTTCTGCGGCGCCCGGTTGTGAAATGAGGGCTTGGCCGAGCTTGTTTATAAAGCCTTCGTGATTGCCTGCACCTGGGTGAGGTTAGAAATAGAGGGAGGGGTGCCCTTGCGCGAAAGCGCCATGTCATCTGTGTTCAGCGCATGCTTAGAGGGGTAGTGGTCTCTATTCAGCGCGCGAGCCTTAGATTAGTGTTCTCCGCGCATGCGCGGAGGAGCCAAGGCTGTGTACAGTTACCGCGCATGCGCGGCAGAGTATGTTAGCGCTCGCTGTTACCAAAGAAGCGCTTAGGGGCATAATGAGCACATTATAGCTTCAGGAAACAACAGGGAAAGCAAGTCAATTAACGTGCTTATGAGGAATGGGAAATTAAAACATAAAGAAGTTAAAGAATTAAATTGTAGGTGGTTCAAATTGGGTAGATGCACAGTATAGTTGGGAGAAGAAAAGGTAACAGTATGTCAGGTGGTGAGGGAATTCCACGGTATGGAGTCGTTCAGCCCCCCAGTATGGGTGGATAGACGGTAAATCCAACGTTGTTCTTTCTGGAGGAGATATCTTTCATTATTCTCAGTTAAGGCAAATTGTTCAATCACAGTCCAAGTGAAGTCATTGGGGGTGTGATTGTGGGACAGGAAGTGGTCTGTGAGTTTACTTATATTCTTGCCGCATCGGATGGTGCTTCGGTGTTCAGTCATTCTTGTCCGTACTTTACGGGTGGTCATACCCACATACCGCAGGCCACATCTACATGTCATCAGGTATACCAGGTTTGATGAATTACAGTTAGTGAACTGGCGTTGTGTCCATACTTTTCCTGGTTCCAAATCCAAGGTTTTTGATGGGGATGTGAGGTGGCACACACTGCAATTATTGCATGGCTGGTGTCCTGTAAGTGGCGGTAAGCCCCACGCATTGAGGACAGTGTTGTCTTTTGTGGCTTGGTTGGGCCTGGGTCTGGTGTGTACCAGGGAGTCTTTCAGATTCTTCGCTCTTTTATATGCGAATCTGGGTTTCTCCCAATTTCGGTTGCCTGAATTTATAATCTTCCAGTTCCTGTTGATTATGCCGGAGACCTGGTTTGAGACGGTGTTGAATGTAGTGACGCATGTAAGAGTAGGTTCCTCAGTATGCCTAGTTGTTACTTCAAGTAGCGCCTCCCTATTTTGGTTCCGTGCCCTCTTGCAGGTGGTGTTTAGGATCCTTGTGGGATATCCCCTATCTTCCAATTTATGGACTAGGCTGGCTGATTGTTGTTTGAAGTCCTGGATCCGGCTGCAATTGCGTCTGAGTCGCAAAAACTGACCATAGGGGAGATTCTCCCGTAGAGGTCTAGGGTGGAAGCTATCAAACCTCAGAAGGGCCATTATCGCCGCCTTAGCGGGACTTTTTCCCACTAAAGCGGTGATAATTTCATCGACCTATTACCTAGCTGTCGCTAACACCAGTTAGCAACAGCTAGTAGGAGATAGCGATCATCTTGGGGCCCACTTTGCATCTCAGCGATATTTATCGCTAATGACATGCAAAGTGGGCGTGCCAAGATGTTAGCGACTGGAAACAGTCGCTAATATCGCTATCTCCAATTATCAACAAAGCCTTACTTTTGGAAATATTTGCGCTAAGCGCGAATATCTCCAAAAGATAACGCCTGCCCAGAGCAGTTCTTAGCCATGTTATCCAATGGAAGGTGGATAACATGGCTAAAAGCATTGTCACGATAATGCATGAATATCGCAGATTTTTCAGCGATATTCATGCATTTCGCAGGATTTTTACCGCTTTTGAGATAAACCTTGGGTTATATTACCAAGGGCCATTATCGCCGCCTTAGCGGGACTTTTTCCCGCTAAAGCGGCGATAATTTTATTGCCCTATTACCTAGCTGTCCCTAACACCAGTTAGCGACAGCTAGTAGGAGATAGCGATCATCTTGGGGCCCACTTTGCATGTCAGCGATATTTATCGCTAATGACATGCAAAGTTGGCGCGCCAAGATGTTAGCGACTGGAAACAGGAGTCTTAGGTAGAAAAATTCAAATGCAAGCAAAGAAAATGACCATTCTCCCTCCAGGACGTTCTGACTTGGTTGGGACTCCATTGTAACCATCTAGCTTCCCCATTAACAATGCACAGAATAATCCAAAAAAGGAATCAATATAATTGATTCCTGCAGGTCTCCCAATGCCTCACCCTATAAATAGAAATATAGAACCGGTAAAAATGCAGGTGGTGCTACTGATGAAGGATGACGTAATGCATAATTCCAATACACACATTGATTAGGCACCAAGTAGAAAAGGAGGTCCGTGCCAACTAAATAGACAGTACTGGGCTTGTTCCTTCTCTATGGTACTTTTGAATGAATGAATGAACAAATGAGATCATTTATAGAGCGCACAGCTACTCCAAGGAGTGCCAGAGCGCTGGCTAAATAACAACTCACCCCATGAAGAATTGAAGTTCTCAAACTATTTTTGTTGAGGCAATTCCTCATTAAAAGTACATTTTTCAAAAACTGACAAAACCGCAGACAGTGAGCAATGCAATGTGCTACGTTTATTGGGCATATTCTTCTAGTTACAAAGTTGTGTTGAAACTGTTAAAGAAACAAGTATGCATCTCAGTGCATAAATGTGCTGCTATAGTAAAATTGTGGACTAATATTAATGCACAACAGGGTCATGGAGAAACTTTTCACTACACTATGCTCACGAACAAAATGAATGGACATGTAACTTCAGCAGAAAACCTTGTACATAAGTAAAAAATCTGACGGAAAGAGGGTGCAGCAGAAAAATGTTTCTGCTACTCAGTGAGCAGGACAATTTACAGGGAGAGCTGGTGAGAGTAGACAAAGTAAAATATGTAATCTAAGTTCAGTAAAGAGGATCTTCACAAAACGTATTGAGCGAAAAAAGTGTCCACACCCCTAAGCTGGTTGCCTGTGCAGTAAGTTTACCTCTCCTTCATATTGCTCTTTTGTCTTGTTGCTTTTTCCTTCTCGTACTTGGTTCTTTCCCACACATTTCACTACTTTGGTGTTGGAGACAAAAAATGTCTGTGCGTTGCCACTTATTTCATATGCTTTTACATCAACAGTATAATTTCCACGCCATGTCAGAGGGTTAACATGAGTCTAACTAGAATTGTCTTTGAAAAAATAGGATTGGTGCGAAACGGTTACAAGAGATCAATGCTAGTGAAATGTTGAGAAATAAAGAGCTTTGAGTTAAAGTTTGGTACCATATTTAAGGGACATTGGGGCATCGTACTTGGTTCTTTCCCACACATTTCACTACTTTGGTGTTGGAGACAAAAAATGTCTGTGCGTTGCCACTTATTTCATATGCTTTTACATCAACAGTATAATTTCCACGCCATGTCAGAGGGTTAACATGAGTCTAACTAGAATTGTCTTTGAAAAAATAGGATTGGTGCGAAACGGTTACAAGAGATCAATGCTAGTGAAATGTTGAGAAATAAAGAGCTTTGAGTTAAAGTTTGGTACCATATTTAAGGGACATTGGGGCATATTAGCAAGGGGAAGTATCGCCGCTTTTTCGGCGAATTGTGCCGAGAAAGCGGCGATACTTCTAGAGCCCTATCGACAAGGGCATTTTAACGCCTGCCTCAAGCCCACTTTGCATGTCGGCGACAAACATCGCTAATGAAATGCAAAGTGGGCGTTCCCACATCCAACCACATGTAAAATGTGGTTGGAGGTGGGAACACCCTATTACCAAGGCAGGCGTTGGGAGAGGCAGACCTGCGATAAACTCGTTTATCGCAGGTCTCCCAACACCTGCTCTGACCAGGTGTTAGCGATACAAAAGGGGATGATGGACGGAGCGTTTGAGCAAATCAAACACTCACCCCCAGTCAACTGATCTGGGTTTAATCCATCACCATTCTTTAGCCCACTCAGCCACCCCAGTTCAAACATGGCCATGTGCAAATCAGTCTGACCCTGTGCCTCATAGAAACAGTCCAGCCCGAACTGCCAAGCCATGTCTTCCCTGGACCGGAAACAAGCATCCTGGGACCGGTTTCGGATTCATAATCCTCATCAGCCAGGCTATCTTGAATCCAGTGGCCAAGTGAGCAAGGGACTCACGTCTGAGCATACCCTGCCACACTTAGGGCGAACAAAGCGATACAAAAGGGGATGATGGACGGAGCGTTTGAGCGAATCAAACACTCACCCCCAGTCAACTGATCTGGGTTTAATCCATCACCATTCTTTAGCCCACTCAGCCACCCCAGTTCAAACATGGCCATATGCAAATCAGTCTGACCCTGTGCCTCATGGGAACAGTCCATCCCAAACTGCCAAGCCATGTCTTTCCTGGACCGGAAACAAGCATCCTGGGACCGGTTTCGGATTCATAATCCTCATCAGCCAGGCTATCTTGAATCCAGTGGCCAAGTGAGCAAGGGACTCACGTCTGAGCATACCCTGCCACACTTAGGGCGAACAAAGCGATACAAAAGGGGATGATGGACGGAGCGTTTGAGCAAATCAAACACTCACCCCCAGTCAACTGATCTGGGTTTAATCCATCACCTGACCAGGTGTTAGGGCATTGATAACATGGGGGTGTGGATCATAAAGCTGAATCCAACCCCCATGTTATCAATGCACACATTAGCGCATGAAAACAACGTTTGTTTTCATGCGCTAATGTGCCATATCGCCGACTATCGCTGGATTTCATTTCGCCTATGTGATGCGCATTGATAATTGCGCACTATCAAGGCGGAAAAATCCGGCAATAGCCGGCGATATGAAGATGTGCGATGTGCGTTTTCCAACGCACTTCTAGGTAATATGCCCCTCATTTCATCATTATAACGAGCTACAAAACGGCTACACCAGTCATCAAAGAATCAGGCGTGACAGATCCGAGTCACATGGAAAGAGGGAGAGAATTTTGTTGACTGGTACAGCGAAGGCCAACGGGCTATATAATGCAATTAGAATGTTTTAATTTAAACAGAAAGACAAACTTTGGAATGTTTCCCTTTGAGACTGAATTATCTTTGACTGTTTTTAACATTTCAATGATCTTATATGTCATTGCTGCCTTTCCCAACAATGGGGTTGTTATTACTATTAGGACAAAAAGTAGCATTCTCTTCCCTACCAAGGCTATGTATTGGAGTTTGCATAGGTCTCATTTCTGTATATTTGTTGTCAGGGCCCTCAATCTCTCTTAAACTATTTGTCATTCAGTGTACTGTGTCTACACCAGGGCTTGTGTCACAGCCATCACCAGGACAACAATGCGCCCCTACTACATCTCTTCACCTTCATGGTCCCTGTCTAAAAAATAAGTCATGCTTTACTGCCTTATTAGCAAATGTAATATTTTATATATATAATCCATAAATAGTTTGTTTTACTAATCAGGCTGTCATTACGGTACACAATTTTTAGTTGTTATACTGTGATTGGCTAGAGCCAGCCACTGCATTTTAACATTGTTTGACCTTCTTAATACTTATCCTAAACATCACCTAGCTCTAAATGTTTGACACGAAGGGACCTCACTGAATTTTTTTTTTTGGTTTCTAAAATGAAAATTACATTTTAGCAAATATGTACACATAATGTGTTTCACCCTATTACAACATCATCCTGTGAGCTGGGCCCCCCCAATCTTTTGCTGACTGGTACTGGTGGTAACTGACTCTGACTGACCCTGGGCTCTGCCTAACCAGGCCCAGTGCAAGTGCTATGGTGAAAGACACTTAGAATACAGTGAAAACACCTACATACACTAGGGTACATTATGGGTTGGGGTACCCCTGTGATTGGCATGACCTACCGCATAGGGCCCTAGTACATAATAGGGCAGGAGGATTGAAACTACCTCTTAGCCCCTATTATATAATAGGGCATAGTTGTTTAGTGGCCATCAGCCCTTTTCTGCACTTGCATGTGTTAACTGCTGAAGCCTGAGGTCAGTTTTAAAGTAGCCCTGTGTTGCAGGACTGCTTTTAAAAAGTAAATTGTGCTCAAACTTGACTTTGGTGTTTGGGGCATTTAAAAATGGATAACCTACGATGTTTGGGTCTATTAGGTACCCCCAGGGTCCCCCCTAGGTATACCAGAGGTGGGGGGGTCAAGTATCTAAAAGTTGGACCCTTAAAAAATGAGTTTTATATGCCCTGGGTTAAGTGAAATTGCACGTTTCACTCCCCACATTGTGATAAAGTGCTGCACAAACTTGACTTTGGTGCTAAGAGCACTGTGGAGGGAGTATCTGCAATATTTCTGGATATTCAGAACCCCTAAAGTCTCCCCTACGTACACCAGGGGAGAGGGGCCTGTAGATAAAGCAGAGTACTTATGAAATATGTTTTTCTAAGCCCTGGTGCTGGAAAAATGGCCCAAGTCATTTTCTCCATTGCAAATCCCCTGTCACATAGGTTAACATGGCAGAAAGTTATTAACTAATAACTCTTGATAGGAGAAGGCTAAAAGTGCAATTCATAGACTTCCCCGAATGGTATAAATAAATCCAACAATATGATATTTGTTGAATTTCTCCTGAAAGGTACATACAAGAAGTTATAAGGCTTTCTTGTTCGTATGTCCAGATTCATCCTTCCAGTGGTCTGTCCAGATTGGTTGAGTTAAGTGTATTAGCCAGGCTTCTTTGAAGAGGTGATAAAAATCCCTGGGGTTGACCAGCTCTGCTGGAAGGGCAGTGTCGTGTTGCACAGGAATGCTAGAGCAGGGGGAGGAGTCGTAAACAATGGACTTCAAGGGAAGGGGAGGATCCCAGTGTCGTTTACAACTTTACCCTTATAAACCCCAGCCAGATGTTAGGATTAAGGAAGGAATGAGCAGATGCAAGGGGGAGAGACTATATTGATTAGCCATCCTAGGGGTGTGTTTAGCCAACTCTTCTCTCCCTGCTGGAAAATCAGCCATTATGAATTTGGATGAATTGGTGACTCTGGGACAAAATAGTGCCACACTCAGCAGGAAGTGGTGAGACCTTTGAGTCGTACCCTCTAGCCCATTGGACAGGAGTGACCTCCTGACTGACCCAGAGAAGTTGGAATACGTATCTGAGAAAGGCAGAGCTCCTCAGATCTGCTGCTTAAAACTTAAGAAAGCAAGACAGGCCATGCTGGAAGTTTCATGTGCATTTCTTAAGGCCTGCACTCTCAAGACTGCACCTTCTGCACCATCTGAAACTACAGCCTGTGAATTTCCTTGCTGTAAAAAGCAGTAAAGAGTGGACTCCCTGCAAGCTACAGGTTAAAAGAGCTCACCTGGAACATCACCACCAAGGATCCTCAACCTGGAGAACTACCAATGGATTTGTAAGGGTTTTGTCCAAGTGGGTTATGATAACTGAAGTCCTCAACTTTCAAGGACCATCTTGGAGCTTCCGTACCCTTGGAGTGAGTTTGAGATACTTTGGGCCATTTTGGGGAACTTCAGGAAGAAGTTCCAGAAGTTTGGAGAACTTTGGAGCAACTTTGGTAAAAATTCCCATAAGGGGACCAACTCATCCTGGCCAGCCAAGCTGCCTGCCTTCAACCACAAGTTGGCCTGCCATCCAGGTTTGCCCTGCTGAAAAGCTCCTTAGGTCCTACTTCCAGAGTTTGACCGGGAGTAGTCGAAATCCGAGGCTGGTGAACCCTCACCGAATCCGGCCTGTTGAAGAGCATCGAGGGACCCGTGAGAAAAAGATCTGTAAAAGTTACTAAGTCTGAACAAAGAAAAGATGACCGGAGCAAATGCAAAAGCCAAGCCGCCTGCCTTCAGCCGCATGTTGGCCTGGATCCTTAGTTTGCCCTGATGGAATGCTCCGGGGGTTGGACTTTCATAAGTTTGACCAGGAGATCATCGCAAGGCAATTCGATTTTTGTCGTTTTGGTGTCATTTTAAAGATTAAAAAATGTTCTATTTTTATAAAATGGTGTTGGATTTTTAATTTGTATTATGTCTTAAATATTTACTGAAATGGTTTTTTTCAATGCTTTACATGCCTGTCTTTGGAGTTAAGCTACCAAGGGTTGAACATAGGAATACTTTTCTAAGACCTATTCTAAGCCCTGTACTGGTTTAGTGGCCTTATTGCCAGTGGCAGACCTACATTTGCCCCTACCAATAATCCACTTTCCAACACACCCTAATTCATTGTGAACTCGCCCCATAATCCATTTTCGTGCTGATATAAGCCTAAGGAAACAAAGTAGTAGGGAATGGCCTGTTACCCGTTTAAAACCAGAATGGCCAATTTGCACATCGAATGGTTAATGAATGGGTTATGCAATTTGTGATGCGTTCTATGTGCAAATACCTCACATCTCAAAATATCGCATTGTCTCCTATTGAATATTAATTAGACAGGTTGAATTTTGCCACCCCTTGTGATTAGCTGTAAATGTGGGGATGCAACTTACAGGGAGTAGCAAACTTATATCCCTGCGTTAGTATTCCTAAATGGTAAACATGTTTTTAGACAGCCCAGTGAAGCTTTAAAGAAAGTGTTTCCCATCCTCTAGACCACTGCCAGCTTCACACAGGGCTGCCCAGCATGCAAAAGCTTCCTTTTGCCAATGGTTACTGCCCCAATTTGAAAGTCAACAACTGGTCATTGATTTGAGACCACAATTGAGGTCACTTGTCATTGATACTTAATTTTTCAACTCAAAATTGACAGGGGATGCCCCTATTATAGCTACTGCTTGTTTCAATTTTCAAACAAGGCCGCAAAAACCCTTATTCAAGTCAATAAGGCCTTTCTGACTCATAAAAGGGATTTTGTACTTTGTAAAAAGGTATTTAGTGGCCGAAAACCTTATAATCAAAACAAGGATTCAAAAGGCAACTTATGTCTTGTCCTCTTGTATGTTCGCTGTCTTTCCTGAACAGATGTAGTGTATGAGGATGTAAAATAAAAGAAGGTTAACATTGTCCCCATGCAAGAGGAGTGATAGCTAGTGGAATTTGAAAGTGGCGTGCGTAAAACCAGTGATTAAATTGTAGACCACAAGCGAGGTTGGTGTTTATGGGGTTGGGGGGGGTTCTCCCCTGAAGAAAGTTTTGAAAACTGGTGTGTTTTGGAGCAAGTTTCATCAATAAGTGGACAAAAAAATAGAGGGGTATATTACCAAGGGTGGCGATAGGCAATTATCGCCGGTTTAGCGGCCATTTTCGGCCGCTAAGCGGCGATAATTCTATCGCTCTATTAGCAAGCTGTCGCTAACTGATGTTAGCAACAGCTTTTAGGCGATAGCGAGCGGTTTGGGGCCCGCTTTGCATGTCAGCGATATTTATCGCTAATGACATGCAAAGTGGGCGTACCCAACCTGTTAGCGACGGAAAGCAATCGCTAATGTCGCTATCGCCTATTAGCAAGGCAGGCGTAGCGATGGAAATATTTCCGCTATCGCCAAAAACCAATGCCTGCTCAGACCAGTTTTTAGCCATGTTATCCAATGGGAGGTGGATAACATGGCTAAGAGCATTTCGTCGCTAATGCATGAATATCACTGTATTCTCAGCGATATTCACGCATTTCGCCGCTATCGCTGGATATTTTAACACAATGGAGAAAAACGTTGCTAATAACATGTTTTCTCCGCTAACATATCCAGCAATAGGCAGCGATAAAAAAATCGTCGCTAAGCCTATTTAGCGATTATTATCGCTACTTGCCCTAGAATTCTTATACTAGCTTCAGCCTGCCTCCCGCCAGCTAGGATGTTGTGTTGCGACCAGAGCTGGAGACTTAGGAACTGGGGAACCAGGCCTAATTCTCAGTGTGAATATCCTGCGATTTTGCGTAAATCACTTAATCTCACATCTGCCAATAAAAAATGAAGGAGATTTTGTGTAACGTAATTGGTGCCCATGAAAGAGCTAAATTATTTTGAGTCCACTTTGCACTATATAAAAACTGCACAAACAGGTTAAAAACAAAGCCTTAACATAATGAAAGACAAATAGATACCCATTTAATGGCTGATTTATACAAAGTGGAGCCAGAAAATATTGCTAAATCACAGCTACCCCACTTACATTTTGTGATTCTTGGCTACAAGTTTCACCAGCAGGTAGCTAAATATAAAATAACACTAAACTTAAGTGAAAAATAAATTAATAAAATTAGTATTCAGTGGCAAATGCCCTATAGTACATTATGAAAGTCTATTAGTTAATACACTGCAGAGATCTGTGGATAACCAGATAGGCACAAAATTACATCTTGGTTGGTGCTGTGCAGAATAGTAACTTCTGGATTTTTAATGGTACAATGTCACAGCCTGTAACAGAAAGCACGTCATTATTTTAAACTTGCATTACACACAGTAAGACAGATTGCTACAAAATCCATAAAATGTCTTGAGATAAAATAGTGCTTCCAAAATATCGATTTTAGTGATACAGAGACTGTAGTGAATACATTTGTTTTAACATAGCTTTCACTTCAACACCTGCTCAGCCGTAGTAAGCGCAATATAAATATAATTTCAATTAAAAGTGCACACTTCACAGCTCAGTGAACTCGTTGCACTACCACTCAAAAACAAATACATCTTTGCCACAAATGTTAGAGTGATTAGATCATTGAAAGCCAGTACCAGGCTCAACACACTTTACACTTGCAGACTAACTCATTGTAGTGCACATTTGTGTTTCTGTCATGCCTTCAGACACCCTAGGAGAAGGGCTTGATTTTGAATAGCTGTCTGCCTGGCATTCATGTTTCGCAGGACATGAACACATTTAATTTAAAGTATTGGAATTCACCTTCTCTGCTACTGCTAAACGATAGAAGGACTAGGGAGAGAAATCAGCGGTAAAGGAGAGAGCGACAGGCAAGGACAGTGCAGAGAAGGAAGAGAGGATGAGACATTAAGTGAGCCTATCACTACGTAAAGCAGAGATAACACCACTCACCTTAGAAGTCTTCTAGTCCGGTCTCGGTGTGGCAGTAGGCCTAGCTGCAGGTCATAAAAGCACCTCTCAGGCTCTCTCTGCTGGTGCTGGAATGCTCTAAACAAAATACATGAGGCGCAGAAGCATGTGCTGTGTAACTGTTTAGTGCAAAATCAACTGAACTGGGGTGGTGTGGAGTGCAAAAAACTATGGATTTAGGCCCAGATCTCTGTACTGGGATGAATGTTTGACATTGTTCTGCATTCTGTCCGTCAACTGTTGTTTTGCATTTGTCACCCCGAGTGGGATGGGTATGCTCAGACGTGAGTCCCATGCTCTCCACCACTGGAGTCAAGCTATCCTGGCTGAAGACGACTGATAGCCAGAAACCGGTCCTAGGATGCTTGATTCTGGTCCAGGAAAAACATGGCTTGGCATTTCGGGCTGGACTGTTCCCATGAGGCACAGGGTCAAGTCTGATTTGCATATAGCCATGTCTGAACTGGGGTGGCAGAGTGGGCTAAAGAACGGTGATGGATTAAACCCAGATCTGTGACTGGGGGCGAGTGTTTGATTTGCTCAAACGCTCCGTCCATCATCCCCTTTTGTATCGCTTTGTTCGCCCTAAGTTGGCAGGGTATGCTCAGACGTGAGTCCCTTGCTCACTCAGCCACTGGATTCAAGATAGCCTGGCTGATGAGGATTATGATTCTGAAACCGGTCCCAGGATTCTTGTTTCCGGTCCATGGAAGACATGGCTTGGCAGTTCGGGCTGGACTGTTCCCATGAGGCACTGGGTCAAGGCTGATTTGCATATGGCCATGTCTGAACTGGGGTGGTGTGGAGTGCAAAAAAACGATGGATTTAGGCCCAGATCTCTGTACTGGGGTGAATGTATGACATTATTCTGCATTCTGTCCATCAACTGTTGTTTTGCATTTGTCACCCCGAGTAGGATGAGTATGCTCAGACGTGAGTCCCATGCTCTCCACACCACTGGAGTCAAGCTATCCTGGTTGAAGACGGCTGATAGCCAGAAACCGGTCCTAGGATGCTTGATTCCGGTCCAGGAAAGACATGGCTTGGCAGTTCGGGCTGGACTGTTCCCATGAGGCACAGGGTCAAGGCTGATTTGCATATGGCCACGTCTGAACGGGGGTGGCGTGGAGTGCAAAAAAACGATGGATTTAGGCCCAGATCTCTGTACTGGGGTGAATGTATGACATTGTTCTGCATTCTGTCCATCAACTGTTGTTTTGCATTTGTCACCCCGAGTGGGATGAGTATGCTCAGACGTGAGTCCCATGCTCTCCACACCACTGGAGTCAAGCTATCCTGGCTAAAGACGGCTGATAGCTAGAAACCGGTCCTAGGATGCTTGTTTCCGGTCCAGGAAAGAGATGGCTTGGCAGCTCGGGCTGGACTGTTTCCATGAGGCACAGGGTCAAGGCTGATTTGCATATGGCCATGTCTGAACTGGGGTGGTGTGCAGTGCAAATAAACGATGGATTTAGGCCCAGGTCTCTGTACTGGGGTGAATGTATGACATTGTTCTGCATTCTGTCCATCAACTATTGTTTTGCATGTGTAACTGTTTAGAGCATGTGAAAAGCCAGCCAACCTGATAGTAATGTCTTGTTACTTACTGGTAATTTTCATTGCCCCGATTAGAGTCCTCCTCATCCAAGTCCTAACAGAGTGAGGCAGTCCTGCCTCCAACAGCCAATCAAAATGCTTAAACTTTCAGTGCAATGGTCACATAAGCCCCTACCACCCACTGCCATGCCTGTTATCAACAAGTCCAAGACACAAACACAACGGGAGGGAGGGAGGGAAGAGGACTGGGACAAGGAGGACCCTAATCGGGGTAATGAAGATTACCAGTAAGTAACAAGACATTCCCCCCCCTGATGGGTCCTCCTCGTCCCAGTCCTAACAGAGTGAGGAACTCACAAGCAGAGAACTAAGAATAAAAAATGCAGTACACCAGGGATCCATGCTAAATTACAAAATGTAATCAAACTAATGATTGATGAAGAGCAGCGTTCGAAACACCAACAGCAAAACTGTCAACATTGGCATGTAAAATATCAAGGAGATAATGCCAAACAAACGTGTGATGGAACTGCCAAGTCGCTGCTCTATAAATCTCCTGGATAGACACCCCGCCACCTCAGCCCAGGAAGTGGACGCAGAACGGGTCGAACGACCCTGCACCTGAGATAGAGGAGGCAGACCCACAGACCTATAGGACTGGCAGGCCGCCAAACGCACCCATTGACTGATTGTAAAAGTAGACACTTTCTTCCCTTTGGCCACACCCCCACAGGAGACAAACAGGGCAGGAGAACGCTGAAACCACAGAAGTTTACCTCCTGAAGAGCACTGCGAACATCCAAAGAAGAAAGAACCATGGAATCCCCCTCCCTAGGCAAATCAGGAAGGATCACCTCCTGCTGTAAATGGAACTTGGAGAAAACCTTAGGTTAGAAAATCTGCAGGAACTGTACATACGGGAAGGAGATATGCAAGGCACCCAACTCACCCAGCCGCCGAGCAGAGGTGATGGCCATCAAAAAGCCACCTCAGCAGACAACCACAAGAAGCCCGCCTCCAACTAGGGCTCAAAAGGGGGAAACTGCAGATGCCGCATAACAGAAGGCAAATCCCAAGAAGGCTCAATCACAGGAGGGAGAGACCGCACAGCGAAGTCGAAAGAAGAAGCCGACTCACCAAAGGGACAACAACCTACAAGGAAGCCCCTGGACCAAGACAAGCACGAACTGCAGCCCATTGAGCCGACAACGTGGAAGGATCCTTCAAAAAACCATCCTGGAGAAAATCATGAACAGAAGCCGGATCCTCCAGCACAGGATCCACACCATGCAAAGAGCACCATAGAGACAAAAAGAGCCCCAATGTCTACCATAGCACTTAAGGGTCAAAGGCCGATTCGACAGCTGTATGTCATGGGCCACCACAGAAGAACAGCTCCAAGACTATAACGTCAGCCGCTCAAGAGCCAGGCCGTCAGATGCAAGCGACGAAGACAAAGCAGAGACAGGAGCAGGTACTGAAGCGGAGCGGGGACCAAGGGAAGCCTGACAAACCTGTCCCCCGCCAGCTGCATCAGGAGGGAAAACCAAAGGCGGCGAGGCTAAAAAGTGGCAATCAACAGCACAGACACCCTCTCTCCCGAATCTTCTGCAGCACCCTTGGGAGGAGGGGAAAGGAGGGCAAACAGAAGGCCCGAAATCCAGGGAATCCAAAGAGCATCCTCCGCCCAAGCCTGAGGACACACCACCTCTGAACAAAATCTGGGGAGAAGAGCATTTTGAGGAGAGTCAAAGAGATCGACCCAGGGAGTCCCGATCCGAAGACAAAGGTCCCAGAACAGAAACCAAGAAACCGTACGGTGCACGTTGCGCTTTATAAATGTTTTAAATTAGAATTAGAACAGAGGAACGGAGAGATGGTACAGAACCGAGGATGGAAGGTTGCAGCTCAAGGCGTCTGCATGAAAATTCAAATGCCCTAGAATGTAAACAGCCCTCAAGGCCAACAGGTGAGAATCCGCCCAGGCGCAAATCATGAAGCAAGCAGATTCAGAGACGCGCACCTGGTCCCCCAGGTGGTTTAAGTAACAACGAGCCACCTCATTGTCGGTACGAACCAACAGATTTGCCCTGTGGAGAGGAACCTGAAAGAACTGTATCGCCTCCCAAATGGACGCCAACTCCTGTCAGTTCGAGGAACGGGCGCTGTCCCGCCGAGCGGTACAAAAGGGGGTGGTGATGGACGGAGCATCTGAACCAATCAAACACTCACACCCAGTCAACAGATCTGGGTTTAATCCATCACCATTCTTTAGCCCACTCTGCCACCCCAGTTCAGACATGGCCATATGCAAATCAGTCTGACCCTGTGCCTCATGGGAACAGTCCAGCCCGAACTGCCAAGCCATGCCTTCCCTGGACCGGAAACAAGATTCCGAGGACCTGTTTCTGGCATTTCAGCCGTCTTCAGCCCGGCTTGCTTGAATCCAGTGGCAAAGGGAGTAAGGGACTCACGTCTGAGCATACCCTGCCAACTTATGGTGAACAAAGCGGTAAAAAAGGGGGTGGTGATGGACGGAGCATCTGAACCAATCAAACACTCACACCCAGTCAACAGATCTGGGTTTAATCCATCACCGTTCTTTAGCCCACTCTGCCACCCCAGTTCAGACATGGCCATATGCAAATCAGTCTGACCCTGTGCCTCATGGGAACAGTCCAGCCCGAACTGCCAAGCTATGACTTCCCTGGACCGGAAACAAGCTACCGAGGACCAATTTCTGGCATTTCAGCCGTCTTCAGCCCAGCTTGCTTGAATCCAGTGGCAAAGTGAGCAAGGGACTCACGTCTGAGCATACACTGCCAACTTATGGCGAACAAAGCGGTACAAAAGGGGGTGGTGATGGACGGAGCATCTGAACCAATCAAAGACTCACACCCAGTCAACAGATCTGGGTTTAATCTATCACCGTTCTTTAGCCCACTCTGCCACCCCAGTTAGACATGGCCATATGCAAATCAGTCTGACCCTGTGCCTCATGGGAACAGTCCAGCCCGAACTGCCAAGCCATGCCTTCCCTGGACCCGAAACAAGCTTCCAAGGACCGGTTTCTGGCATTTCAGCCGTCTTCAGCCCGGCTTGCTTGAATCCAGTGGCAAAGTGAGCAAGGGACTCACGTCTGAGCATACCCTGCCAACTTATGGCGAACAAAGCCGTACAAAAGGGGGTGGTGATGGACGGAGCATCTGAACCAATCAAACACTCACACCCAGTCAACAGATCTGGGTTTAATCCATCTTCGTTCTTTAGTCCACTCTGCCACCCCAGTTCAGTCATGGCCATATGCAAATCAGTCTGACCCTGTGCCTCATGGGAACAGTCCAGCCCGAACTGCCAAGCCATGCCTTCCCTGGACCGGAAACAAGCTTCCGAGGACCGGTTTCTGGCATTTCAGCCGTCTTCAGCCCGGCTTGCTTGAATCCAGTGGCAAAGTGAGCAAGGGACTCACGTCTGAGCATACCCTGCCAACTTATGGCGAACAAAGCGGTACAAAAGGGGGTGGTGATGGACGGAGCATCTGAACCAATCAAACACTCACACCCAGTCAACAGATCTAGGTTTAATCCATCACCATTCTTTAGCCCACTCTGCCACCCCAGTTCAGACATGGCCATATGCAAATCAGTCTGACCCTGTGCCTCATGGGAACAGTCCAGCCCGAACTGCCAAGCCATGCCTTCCCTGGACCGGAAACCAGCTTCCGAGGACCGGTTTCTGGCATTTCAGCCGTCTTCAGCCCAGCTTGCTTGAATCCAGTGGCAAAGTGAGCAAGGGACTCACGTCTGAGCATACCCTGCCAACTTATGGCGAACAAAGCGGTACAAAAGGGGGTGGTGATAGACGGAGCATCTGAACCAATCAAACACTCACACCCAGTCAACAGATCTGGGTTTAATCCATCACCGTTCTTTAGCCCACTCTGCCACCCCAGTTCAGACATGTCCATATGCAAATCAGTCTGACCCTGTGCCTCATGGGAACAGTGCAGCCCGAACTGCCAAGCCATGCCTTCCCTGGACCGGAAACAAGCTTCCGAGGACCGGTTTCTGGCAATTTAGCCGTCTTCAGCCCGGTTTGCTTGAATCCAGTGGCAAAGTGAGCAAGGGACTCACGTCTGAGCATACCCTGCCAACTTATGGCGAACAAAGCGGTTCAAAAGGGGGTGGTGATGGACGGAGCATCTGAACCAATCAAATACTCACACCTAGTCAACAGATATGGGTTTAATCCATCACCGTTCTTTAGCCCACTCTGCCACCCCAGTTCAGACATGGCCATATGCAAATCAGTCTGACCATGTGCCTCATGGGAAGAGTCCAGCCCGAACTGCCAAGCCATGCCTTCCCTGGACCGGAAACAAGCTTCCGAGGACCGGTTTCTGGCATTTCAGCCGTCTTCAGCCTGGCTTGCTTGAATTCAGTGGCAAAGTGAGCAAGGGACTCACGTCTGAGCATACCCTGTCAACTTATGGCGAACAAAGCGGTTCAAAAGGGGGTGGTGATGGACGGAGCATCTGAACCAATCAAACACTCACACCCAGTCAACCGATCTGGGTTTAATCCATCACCGTTCTTTAGCCCACTCTGCCACCCCAGTTCAGACATGGCCATATGCAAATCAGTCTTACCCTGTGCCTCATGGGAACAGTCCAGCCCGAACTGCCAAGCCATGCCTTCCCTGTCTCGTCGAGACCACTGACCCTTGGCCTCGAAGGACCCCAACGTGGCTCCCCAACCCCAAAAATTGGAATCCGTAGTCAACAAGAGGGGAGGAGGAAGGCAAAAATACACCCATTTCTCCAGATTGGGAGTGCAAAGCCACCAGTCCATGTCCTGAACCAGAGCAGGAGAGAGAGGAACCAGAGTTTTGTAATCCACCCGGGAGCAGTCCCACTGAGCCAACAGATGAGTCACCAAGGGTTTGAGATGCAGGCTAGCTCAAGGAACCACTGCAGTGGTGGCAGCCATCAACCCCTGGACCTGCAACCAAATGCGAGCCGCGGCAGAAGGGCAACCCAACAGGTCCCGCAACAGAGTCTGCAGGAAAAGGATCCGAACAGGAGGGAGAAACACCGATCCTACAGTGGCTACTGTTGAGGTCAGGATTTATAATGGAATGCAGCCCCCCAACCACGGGCCCAACCACAAAAGGGCTGAGAAGACAAAGCCCCTGAAACCCTTGTTTATGGAAAAAGGATTTCTTCTTTGGCACAGGCTGAAAAGGCTTCAACATCTTCTTCTCCTCCGCAGACCTCTGCACCATCATGTTCAAATCGTCCCCAAAGAAACGGGTACCCTCAAAAGGCAGTTTATGGACCAAGGCCTTCTGAGCAGCATCAAGACGCCAAGGCTTGGTCCAGAGACATCCTACCAGCCACCGATGCCCCGGCAGCCGAGGCGAAGACACAGAAAAAACGTCACATCCGAGAGAAACTGCACCAAAACCTCCATCTGAGCCAAGACAGGATTAGAGTCCCCTTGATCCTGTAAACAGTCAAACAACTTCTCAAAATCCTTGAGAAGGGCCTGCGAAGCATAGACCGAATAAGTGCTAGCATGCACCCCAAAATGAGGAGCGGATTCCACCTTCCGCTCAACCGGGTATGCCAGGGAAGCCTCCTCCAAAGACAAAGAGGAATATGAAGAAGAAGCCATGGAAGACAAAAGAGAATTGACTTCAGGAACTGGAGAATACTGGGTGTAAAAGTCCACCAGACGATGCCGCTTCCCCAGAAAGCGAGGAATACCCTGCTTGCCAACTTCAAGCCATTCCTTAGCCAGAAAATCCTTCAGGACAGCATGAAAGGGCAGGTCATACACCACAGAGGAACTATATTGGGAATAAAATCCTCATCAGATACTGATTTAGGGTCAAAACCCAGCTCTTCCTGAAGATGGAACAGCATGTCCGAAAAAACCTTGCCCTCAACGTACTTCACTTTAGGGGAATTGTCCATGTCCTCATCATCATCTTTAGATTTTTTAGCCGCAGGCTCCAGCAGCGCAGACTGGACAGCAGAAATCATGAATTCCTGCAAATCAGCCTTAGAAATCTGCTAAAGGTAATCCTCCTGCAGCTCCTGGACATTATGCTGCTTGGACAAGGATTTTGTAGGCACCGGAGAGGAAGCCCCAGCACTCATGGCCACCAGCAGGAAGAGCAAACCAAACAGGAAGCCCAACACACTTGCAAACCTTAGTTCAACCTTACCAACCGTCCCATCTATTACGTTCGACCACTCAGGGAAAATTCCTGGTGCCGAGGATTAAACTTTCCAGAATAGGAGGCCGCTCATTTGCTTGCCTTGGCCCATCCATGTGGAACTCTCTTCCTATCGCACTTCGTAATGAAACTTCTTACATGAATTTTCGGAAACTTTTAAAAACATGGTTATTTAACCAATAGTTTGCTTCATTCTGCAGTCTTGTTTTCTTTTGCTCTCTGTCAGGTTCAGTGCTGGGAAACCCTTTTTGGGTAGCTGTGCGCTATACAAAATTAATTTAACATAACATAACACACACACCAAGAAGTGCCCAGCAACTCCCATAAAATACTGCCCCCAATTAACCCAGTCCCGTGAAACACGAGGCTTGGAAACCACAAAGGACAGCCCTGCAGTCACCCCCCTCAGCCATAGAATAACTCAACATGGCAGCAGGAGACGGACGCTGCTGGAAGACCCCAGCGCCGGAACGACCTGAGGCCAGAACACAAGTGAAAGCTCTGCGCCCCAGCCCAGCACATGCGCAGGGAGCATGTTATGACCAGGGAGCAGGAGCTCAGCTGACCAAAACACCGGTGCGGTCACTCCTGCTTCCTCTGTGTGCTGTATTACGTGGCACACATACATAGTGGAATATGTCTCTAAGGATTGTTTATGTGCAGGAAGCTAATGGCAATGACAGCAGCTACAGAATATCTGTGTGAAGTAATGTGCATTCCACACTGTGTGAATGGATGGAACCACATCATCTGCATTGGTCAATGAATCAAAACAAAACACATGTGGTACGCCAGTCAAGTAAATATGAATACAAAGGCTACACAAACGTGTGAGATGAGTGTCTCGTCAATAGCGTACCTAGTCTCGGTATAAGTGCCACAAATCAATGGTGTTATTACAAATCCTGTTTTATTAAGTACGTGTGTAACAATTGGCACTATACTTGTATGTTGACCAAAGTTTCAGGAACAACACTGGGAGTAGTTCCAAAGTCCATGTGTGAATTGCAATGTAAATGTAGGCCCCATACAAGTGTAAATGTCAATATGGGGAACAATATAATACTAACAGTATAAAACACACTCTTGTCACAGTCATGGTACACACATACACGTAGATATCAAGCTACATTTACGTGTGAGCGATGTAATAGATCATCAGTTATGTGGTGCAATTTAGCCAATTTTCATGCATATGAATCTAGCACTGTTAAACTTACAAAGTCAAACACAATGCTGTCAAACATGTAATTCATCAGTAATTAACACAGAACAACATGCAAACAGGCCAAGGTATCACAGTGTACTCAGGACACCAATTTCAACATTTCGTGCCCACATCAATGTGGACAGAATCAAGGCATAGAAGTACAGAACCCCTACAAGTTTGAATCATACACATAAATGTGAAAACCCAAAGTAATGTGTCCAGGTCTGTAGCAGAAAGCTACTTGTAGCAACATCAGTGTGTCATACATAAATATGGTCCACATTGCAAAAACTATATGTCAAACCAATTGCACATGACACCTTGTCTCTCAAAAAGCATTAGCTGAAGGCTGACAACAAATTGCACAACTATCCATGTTACTGTTAGAAATGCACCACATATACGCAGCAAATTCATATGCTAAATGTCTGCAATTCACTGAAATGCTCAACATGAAAATAAATGTTTGAACTCATTCATGGGTTAGTTTTTATGCCACTGTCACTATAAACAGCAAGTCACTCAGATATTCTCAACTAGAAGTAAGCCTCAATACGTGACAATCATGTTGTCAGAATTGTTGAGCCTCATGGGCCCATGGCTCTCAATAATGAATACACCAACTCAGACATGCAATGTGATGCAGTTTACTGCATTAAAGGGACAGGCCAGGCTTGCCACATATCCTCATCCAAAATGGCTGTTAATGTCCTCACTCACTTGAGCAGTGCAGTGCTGCACAGCAAGCAGTCTTGCTGTGTTCTACAGTAGCAAAGTGTGTTTCAGATGGTACTCAGTGAGTCTTGGAACATAAACCATCCAATATGTCCCTACCTGAAACAAACCCCTCATTGTAGTGTGTCTCACCAATGCAATAACATGCAGAATGGCAGCCTTTTACAGGAACAAATGTTGTTGAAAATACAATCACAGATCATGAGTAACAGTTGTCATGGGCAAAGGCCTAGTATCATGTGAAAATGTAAAACTGTCATTTGTAAAGAAGGCATACATGCATGTGTGTCAATCCTCAAAACACCACACAGGTGACTCAAATCCTGGCCAGATTGTCATATATACCATATCATGCCACAGTTGACAATTCACACATGTCTTGCAACAATCAAATACAGAGATTGAAGAAGTGTGAAGTCTCCATGTCAAATGCTACACACAAATGTATGTGCACCTACACCATCTCATTGAACATGATGTAATGGAGTGTTGGGGGTATGAACTGATGTCTGCATGGTAAGTGCTTAGTTGGGGGGATCCCAAATCATCCCTCAACACTTGACAATCATGTTGTCAGAATTGTTGAGCCTAATGGGCCCATGGCTCACAGTAATAAATACACCGGCGCAGAAATGCAATGTGATGCAGTTTACTGCATTAAAGGGACAGGCCAGGCTTGCCTTGCCACATATCCTCATCCAAAACGACTGTTAATGTCCTCACTCAATTGAGCAGTGCAGTGCTGCACAGCAAGCAGTCTTGCTGTGTTCTACAGTAGCAAAGTGTATTTCAGATGGTACTCAGTGAGTGTTGGAACATAAACCATCCAATATGTCCCTACCACGGTCTGCCACCGCACACTATGAACACGCCTACACAATGCCGGGATGCAAGAGAAGGCCCTGGACTGGACCACATCCTTCCTCGCCCGCAGAACACAGAGCGTCCGCCTCCTCCCCTTCAGCTCCACCGCCACCAAGATCACCTGCGGCGAACCCCAGGGCTCCTCCCTCAGCCCAACGCTGTTCAACATATACATGGCACCCCTTGCCTCCGTCGCCCGTCAGTACAACCTCTACATCATCTCCTATGCCGACGACACCCAGCTGATCATCTCCCTCACCAAAGACCCTCACACCGCCAAAACCAACCTCCATGAAGGAATGAAGGCCGTCACCGAATGGATGAGGAACAGCCGACTGAAGCTGAACTCGGACAAGACGGAGATCCTCATCCTCGACTCCAACCCCTCAGCATGGGATGACTCCTGGTGGCCAACATCACTGGGAACAGCCCCGACACCCACTGACCACGCACGCAACCTAGGGGTCATCCTTGACTCCACCCTCTCCATGACTAAACAGGTCAACGCCGGATCCTCATCCTTCTTCAAACACCCTATGAATGCTCAGCAGGATCTTTAAGTGGATCCCCACCGAAACGAGAAGAACTGTAACCCAGGCCCTCGGCACCAACAGGCTGGACTACGGAAATGCCCTCTACGCAGGAACATCAAACAAGCTACTGAGACGGCTGTAACGTATCCAGAACGCCTCGGCACGACTGATCCTCAACATCCCCTGCTGCAGCCACATCACACCGCACCTCAGAGACCTACACTGGCTCCCCGTCAACAAGAGGATAACATTCAAACTCCTCATCCACGCACACAATGCCCTCCACAATGCCGGCCCAGCGAACCTCAACAAACGACTCAGCTTCTACGCCCCTACCCGCAAGCTCCGCTCCGCCGACCTCGCCAGAGTGCCACGCATCCGAAGAACAACCGCCGGCGGCAGATCCTTCTCCCACCTCGCCGCCAAGGCCTTGAACACCCTCCCCACCAACCTATGGCAGACCCAAGATCTCCTGGCCTTCAGACATCTTCTCAAAACTTGGCTCTTTGATCAGTAGCAGCACCACCCCCCTCCTGCCCACCCCCCAGCGCCTTGAGACCCTCACGGGTATGTAGTGCGCTTAACAAATGTCTTGATTGATTGATTGATTGATACCTGAAACAAACCCCTTATTGTAGTGTGTCTCACCAATGCAATAGCATGCAGAATGCAGCACTTTACAGGAACAAATGTTGTTGAAGATACCATCACAGATCATGAGTGACAGTTGCCATGGGCAAAGGCCTAGTATCATGTGAAAAAGTAAAACTGTCATTTGTAAAGAAGGCATACATGCATGTGTGTCTATCCTCAAAACACCACACAGGTGACTCAATTCCTGGCCAGATTGTCATATATACCATGTCATGCCACAGTTAAACAATTTACACATTTTCCCTGCATTGAACGGCAATACGATGAGGAACAAAGGCCTGTAGCACAACATTATGAGCAAATGACCTTGCAATGTGTGGAATTACCAAGAGAAGTAAGACAATGGAGATGTTCTTGCAACCATCAAATACAGAGATGGAAGAAGTGTGAAGTCTCCATGTCAAATGCTACACACAAATGTATGTGCACCTACACCATCTCATTGAACATGGTGTAATGGAGTGTTGGGGGTATGAACTGACCTCTGCATGGTAAGAGTGTCCAAGTGCTTAGTTGGTGGGATCCCAAATCATCCCACAGGGGAAATGGCGTTTAAGTGTGTTCCATTACATAGGCCTGTGTCATGGATGGCAGCCTTTTTGGACCCAAAGGGCTACACAACGACCTGCCAGAGTAGTTGTACTGATACTGCCTTTGCCAGGAATAAGACAGAGCTAAAGTGGGATGTGCAGCATGATGTTTAGTGAACAGTACTAGTGAACATGACCATGTGACCCTGGTTCAATGTAGGGAGGCCTACTGGCACGCTCACATCTTCAAAAGGTCTGTTGCTGCACGTTACACTCACCCCTGTCCGACATCATGTACATCAAAATATGTGTGCACGAGAAAACCATGTGCACATGGTGAATGTTTGTGTGCTGGTAGAGTATGTCACCTTCACACACTCTTCAACAGTCCATGGAGAGTGTAGAACCAACACGTGTGTGGTGCCTGAGTGTGTGCCCTGCATGTCATAATGTTGATGGTAGCCTGATATATGTGGACCACTGTATTACTACCCTAAAGTCCTGTGACTGTAAAGAGAGGATCATATAATGAGCATTGCCACACAGTGCAGCGCAGATAGTCACCCTACTACCTTGCTAGGTGTGAAAGCAAAATTGGAAGGAATGTACTGTATCTAATAGAATACAAATCATTCCTGGCTTTCATCCTGTGCCGGGGCTTTTTAGGCTTTCTCGGGACAACACAGGCCCCTTTTTACCATGGAGCAAGGGTGCCTGCGTCACATGCAGGAATGTATTTGTGCATAAAGGTACACCTTCCTGCTAAGCTAAATTTCCTGTGAGCCATATTCTGCAGCGCACATTGAAAGATAAAGTGACGAGGAGTATGAGAGGTCCAACTCCTTGTAATGACACTAATGGGATGGTTTCACATCCTGGTAGATTCCCAGGTTCACCTCGTTTGCTGAGTTTGGGAATGTATCTAAAACCATGGGATGTAAATGGGTACCATCATGCAATACTTATGGAACCACTCTCTGGTGCAGAGTAAGGCAATGCAGTGATGAGCAATGCATTGTGTCACCCAAAATAATCACACTTCTCAGGGCTACACAAGGTGGCCTTAGGTGGGTCAACAATTATCATAATATAATTAATTTGGCATGTACCATGTTGTGTTGTGCACACACCGCGCATATTGATTCATACAAATGCCTTGGGTGCAGAAGTATCTTTGCCAGCACATTACATGGAGAACCTCGCCTAACTTTTTGAATAAGACATGGCTGCCTGACAAACACATGTGCAATATTGGATTCATACCAGATGGATTAGTAACTAAAGTAAACCTGCATGCTGGGTGGTTCATACACTGTGTTTACCTAAGTGTGTGTTCCTTCCATGACAAATAATATGGAAGGAGTCCTGGCACATTGCAGGTATGAAGAGGCTGGGCAGAATAAGAAATACAAAAAGGGTGGACCATGGGCCCCAGGAGTAATCTTCACATGCATATATGACTGTGGGGACCTTCAAGTGTGTACCCTGGTGATTGCTGTGACTGTCGTACGGCTTCTACTTTATCAGTAGGAACTGTGCATTTGTTGGACAACAGAAACATTGGGATGGTGCCAGACTGATTCTATGCACCCCCCTCAGGATCTGTTGCCTATACTCCTGCTAGCTGCCTCCATACGTACCCCGAAAACCAGAGATGGTAACAAATGGATTGAGCAACCTCAGAACATGACAACACTGACTCTCCTTAGAATTGTGGCAGAAGATCTAGGACTTTTTTGCCCAGTCACTCTGCATACCCAGAGAGATAATCAAGAAATATACAAAGAGGCGTTTCAATATTTATTGAACCATTGTCATTCATGTGTAAAATATATGCACTCAAATGAATAATGGACAGAGGCAGATAAAAGTATTTAGCAATATAAAAACAGTGAAAAGAATAAACAAGCAGTATATATATATATATATATATATACATATATATATATATATATATATATATATATATATTTTATTTTTTATTTTTATATATATATATATATATATTCCTGTTGTCCCTCTGCAAGAGGGGATGTCCAACTTGTGACAAAGAAGGAGACCTCAACACATTCACCCACAGGTAATGGGGAGTTAGATCATCAAGTAAGGGATTTTGGCAGATCACCTTCCATTGGTAACTAGGTTAGGGAGCACATAGTAGGAGTACACTATACATCGTACTTATATGCCAAACTGTATATTCTGGCATATAAGTATGATGTATAGTGTACTCCTACTATGTGCTCCCTAACCTAGTTATCTAGGGATGGTGATCTGCCAAAATCTGTTACTTGATGATCTAACTCCCTTTTACCTGTGGGTGAATGTGTTGAAGTCCCCGTCTTTGTCACAAGTTGGACTCCTCTGATTTGAACATGGAAATGTGTGCATATATATAATAATAGCATCCAAGCTTCCGTCCTAGGCCTCAGACAGGTTATCATTGTTTATCCTCTTGTGATACCTATGTTGCCTTCAGGGCGAACAACAAAGAAAAAAATTTACACAATGGATGTTGAGGCCTTGTATAAAATGTTCATCGAGTCATGAAGGGAAGTGGTGTGGCGCTGTGGCCAGGGTGACTGATGACACACGCTGGGGATCATGTTTCGATCCCCGGAACCAGCGGCAGGGGTCTGCCTAGCACCATGTGACTCTGGGCAATAGCTCGTTTAACCTTCCCGACGGCCCCCAGCGCTGGGATGCCCACGGGTAGCTGTGCGCTTTCCAAATACTGGATTTATAGTGTTCCTATGAAGTGAAAATGTAAGCAATGTTGTTTTAGAGACACTAGCTCTGAACTGTCATGCAAGCAAATGTATGTCAAATGTCATTGTGTAGAAAAAAAGGCAACTTAAGGAACGTGTGCATGTAAAATGGCAGTGTTTCTTCCTAGGACTAACACAGCCATGTGACATCCACTCCTCAAACGGAAATTAGTGGGAAATTAGCGTGAGTCAATGGGGGCTCCTCCTTTATGGCAGAGGCGCGTCGCCCCGGCTGCTGCGAGTGCAGCAGGCACAAACTTTAATAAAATGGTAAAAAGTACCATTTTATTAATGTGTCCCAAGCTAGTGCTCCTACAGCGTGAGGGCAAGTGGCGAGGCTGATTAGTGCAATTGCAGTCAGCCCTCACATGCGCACTTCAGAGCCTTCAATTCCAAGGCTGGAAAACAGCTGAGGGATTGCAGCCTTATGCCCCCAGCCTCAAAAAGAGCACTGGGTTAGCCTGCTCTGGGCTAATAGCTCCAGCATTGGCTGATTTCCCGCTGTACAAAAGAGGAAGTCCTTCCCCTTCCTCCCTAGTCACCGTCGACAGGGGAGAGCACCAGGAGGCAAGAGAGGCGGCAGCCAGACCCTGCAGCAAAGGCAACATGCAAATGGGGAGTTTTGGGGCATTGCGCCCCACCATATTTAAATGTTGTCAGCCGCTGCGAGGAGCAACTGTATCGCTGAAGAGGACTTTGCAACTTGAAGATCAAACATCTCCCTTACAGATGTTAAGGCCACATCTTTCTGAAACAGTAAGGCTTACAGTCTGCTTGTTAGACCCTGCAGTTTGCAATTGGTAGGAACGCATCGAAGCCTGTCAGAATGCAACGCTCTAGATAGGATGAGTACTATACACATGTACAATAACCTGTGCTCACCCTTAGGTAGCTTGAGACCGAGAAGTCACAATTATCCTTGGGCTCAAGTGTAAAGTATTGGCACAATACCACCCTCGCAATGCACTGCGTTCACCACAAAACGAATCCACACTGTATCTACAAAACACTTGTCTTTGCATTACATTCACACTGAAATCAAAACGAGATAACACATTGTATATACTCTACACAGTTTAATGCACTTATCAAACTTCCCCAATTAAATCAAAATGAGATACACATTGACTATAAACTTTACAGTTATATGCAAATGTTGAACTTTCCCATTTGCAGAAAGGTCAAACAGTCACTGGTCTTTGACTACGCCTTGTGAACCAGCCCCTCACTCTTCAACTACACCAGCCAATGATACATGTTGCTCGGCTGGTGCCCCATTACTAGACAGTAGGAACCACTGAAAATGGAAAGAAATAATTACTTAGTTTCGTCCATCCGGAATAGAGCTCCAGGCACCTGGAAGCACCTGCACAAGTGTGGGACTGTGATTCCCTCCCCCACCGTAGACAAAATATTGTGACCCAGGAAGCTGGTGTGCTTCCAAGTCTGGAGAAATGTTTCTCCTCAGGCGGAGGTTCGAACTACCGTAACCCCGTGTTGCAGGGATTCTGATCCTACACAGAACTGTGCATAGAGACTTGGAACCTCAGTGCATTAGGGTGTGCCAAAACTCACCTTAGTGTCCAAATCCCCTACCAGACTAGCAATCAGTGTCTCAGTGGTTCTTCCATACCCCCAATGTTTAGACAACCCAGAACATGGACTTAGAACACCTCAGGTAACGTGGAACACATGAACACTCTTTTGTTATACTACCATACCAGTCCAAAACGAGGAGTAAATGAAGACACGTGCAAGTTTGAAATATTTATTTCTATTGCCATGTTCTCAAGCGCAGTATCTTAGCTAATACAAGCAAGCATATTATAAACAACAAGGTTATCAGCATAGTTACTATTCCATAAAATACAAAGGGAGAAAGCATGTTAAAATGCTAAAGGGAAGAAGGCTAAATGTCTTACCCTCCCTTGGTAGTATATTATATTACATCTAAAGAAGGTCTCTTTGGGTTTACAAGGGCGGCCCCATTCCTCTGATCCTAGTAATAAGGGATCACATCATTTTCTACACCAGCTCTCAGCATGCGAATGTTCTCCAAACTGTGTGAGCATGCTCTGCGCAGCGCATTATTAATCACGCCCAAATCAGAGGTGGCCACAGCTGCATATGTGTTATGTCTAGGACGTGCACTGATCAGACCTAACAACAACCACTGTGTTGAAATAACCTTGAAGGCCTCGGCACTCACTGTTCAGACATAGCTTACCAAGCAGGGATGATACTATAGGAAAACATATTATTCTCATGTGAAGCAAAATATTCTGCTAGACTCTAAACATTTATAATATTGTGTGCCATGTGCAAAAGTAGCAGAGAGGAAAAATGGCGTTCAAACTTCTAACAAGCTCATGCTAACTTAACACAGTATAAAGGCAAAGCCCATCTCTATGACACCCTCCCTTGATCTGAGCACGGATAAGATAAGATAAGATAAGATAAGATAAGATAAGACAAGCTAAGGGACACATTTGTGAATTCAGAGTTCAAGAACGATAGTCAGAACCAGTTTCAAATTTGCACAAGTAAAAAAAATGTTTAGAACAAAAAACCTTATAGTACGATAACAGTTCAAATTCAATCAATGTAGCCATTGGGCATAGTGAAGTCAATAGGTCTGGGCCAGAGAATTTTTTTTTCTGAGGCTCGATAAATAGCAAAAATTATCCGATGTCCAATAAATGACCTCGTTCATGGAAGAGAGAAGCAATGACACATCTCATCCTAACAATTAATATGCGAAATATGCAGCAACAGCCTCCAACAGGAAGTCACTGATCTCACCTGAAAATATTTTAGCCATACAATTTAACAAAGGGAAAGAACATACATGTTCATCAGGCATTGAAAGACAGGCTGGACGCATGTAAAGTAGGAAAATATAAACAATAATCCATAAGCCGCACTTAAAGTAGTAAGAGGCAGTGCTCCATAGTACTCAAGCATTCGGTATGGGGTCTGCCCACCCAGAGACCTTCTAGGGATATTATTAAGGACACGCTGCATGCTATTGAGGTAGGCCAGCCAGTTCCTGCCAGTGCCTATAACCCTAGCTGTCAAAGACTGCTTTAAATCACGGTTCATTCGTTCCACAACACTATTACCCTCAGGTCTGTATGGTGACGAAAACTTGACTTGGACCCCTAACGAAGCCATGGCAGCCTTGTACGCCTTAGAGGCAAAAGCAGGACCCTGATCTGAATGGAAGGTACCACAGGCAAAAATCCCTACAAAGACACGCAAGACTCTTATGACAGTTCGCGAATCAGCGCGGCGGTGTGGCCACACCCACACAAAGCGTGTGCATGAATCAACTGCTACTAAGATGTACTTATATGCAGTATCAGAAGTAAAAGGACCGCAGTGATCTAAGTAAACACAACCAAGTGGTTTATTAGAAATGTACAACTGTGTCTGGGGCGGACGCGCAACAGTGGGAGGTTTAATCTGCTGGCAAATGTCACATTGAAGAACATAATCACGCGTCTGCTTGTACAGTCCCCGCCACCAGAAACGTTGTTGTAACTGAGATACAGTAACCTTCATGAGCAGCTGTAATCAGTTTGGACCTACGGTCCGCGTTGGGAATTAATCTTTCACCAACGTCCGGTATTTTCACATAAGGAACTTTATCAGGACTTAAGTGGTATGAATTCTTCAAAGGGAACCCCTTAGGATATTTACTTCCCCTCTCAGTCGCGGCTACTGCGGCCAAGATATCATCATCAATCTTACTCTTGGAACGTGTAACTGCCGCAACCAAATACGTCGATACTGCTGATTTTGCGGCCTCATCGGCCAAAGAATTTCCAACAGCGTGAACTCCCACGCGCTGATGACCAAGATTGTGAATTACATACACGAGTGGCAACTGTTCTTTAAGCTCAGCCACTCGGACCCAGATCATTTTATGTTGTATTGTGCTACCCTTGGAATCACGAAAATCATTCTGAATCCACAAGAACAGATTTTCATTGTAAGACTGGGCACAGTATTAATATTCACTCACAATAAGAGTGTCACACTAGGATCAGCGTACTCCAATGCAAGCATTAGAGCACGAAGCTCTGCCAATTGTGCGGTGAAGTCCCCTAAAGTCTGCGTGTGCACAACCTTGGACTTGAATTCATCATTCACCATGGCACCTACCACAATGGTGCAAGCTGAAACGTATGCGTGCTTAGACCCATTTGCAACTTGCGCTGAACCATCAGTGTAAATCATACAATGGAAATCCTCCAAAGGTCGCATAGTCAATGGCGCAGGATGAACAAATTCATACTGCAAAAACTCTTCTGACTGTAAGGAGGCATCAAAAACAAACGTGACATCCGGAGACGTCAGGGACGCAGCCCATTGTATCCACTGTGTGTGCAAAGCTTTAGAATTTGGTACACTGGCTTTCATCACTGCTTCAAGTCCAGGATACGGGGTAACAACCAACATGTGTTTTCCCTGTGACAGTGCTCGTTCCTTGAATTTGAATTTGAATTTTAAAATATTTATAAAGCCATTTGCACTGCTGTCAAAACTTTTTCCACAGTGGAAAACCGCATTTCAGCCGAAGTGTACAAGTGTGACTTGTAAGCAATAGGTACTGTGTCACCTTCGTTAAAAGTAAGATAAGTGAAACCCACCGCCCCAGGGATGATTCTTATCATCAGGTTGGTGTGGTTATCACGAGTCAGTAAGTATTTAGACTCAAGAAGATCAGCCTGCAAAGATTGGAAAATGGCTGAATGTTCTGGCAGCCAGCACGATTTGGTAAAAGGTGGTTGTATCCAAGCATACAAAGGCTTGATACGCTGGGCATATTCGGGTATGTAGGTACTTCCGAAGTTTAAAAATCCCAGCAAAGACTGTCATTTTTTCAGTGTTGTCAGAGCGCGCAGCTGTGCGCATTTCTCCAAGAAGTGAGGAGCCAATCCTCGACCTTCATTGTTGAGCTCATAGCCCAGAAACAACACTGTGTACTCTGCAATGTGAGACTTATCAAAGTTGAATTTGTAACCGAAGTCCGCAAAGCTACAAATGATGCGGTCAACGCGACACAGATGCGCCCAAAGTTCGTCGTCTGTGAGATAGATGTCATCCACATACTACCATCTGGGTCAACTCTCTCTAAGAGAGTTACAATTCAGGCGGCAAACACACCCGGACTATTTTGATAGCCCATCGCTAGGCGTTTAAATTGGCGATGTTTGCTGCCACAGGTAAAACTGGTCCATTGGGAACTTAGACCATCCAAATTGTGGGCAAAAAAAAACATTGGATATGTCAAGTGTGGTCTTAAATCGTTTACGTACAAGACTATCAGCTAGAGCAGAGCCGTGGGTATTCTGTACTGCACAGGTACGGCAATGCAAGTTTAAATGCCGGTAATCCAATATCAAACAGTACGAACCATCAGGTTTGGTCACAGTAAAAAGTGGGTTATTTATCGGTGACACACAAGTTTCAATTACACCTTGATATTCCAATTGTACAAGGATTTCCGCAACGGAAGCCTAAGCTTCGCGTCGGATGGGATATTGAGGTTGAGGCTGTGGCATAGACCGTAAGGGAATCTCGTGGTGTGGAGAAAATGTATCCCAACCACAGTGTGTATGGCAGAGAGCCGGCGCAAGGGCTTTAGCCCACTCTTCTGCAAAATTCAGCGCATGCTCCTTTGAGACAGTGTACGCGAAACTAGGGAGGATCACCTCCTCCCCTCTCGGAGCTGCGAGAACAAAAGGTGGGGGCCAGGCAGCCTCCGCTAACAAAATGTCATAGGTAGTTGTAAGATTTTCCTAAAATACCCCTTTTATGGTACGTTGTATGTCACCTTCAATTAAAAGAACAATTTCATAAAGCCTATCAGGGGGAGCTACTCCGGTATCAGCTGTCTCCACAACAACATATCAGTCAGTCGCTGTCACCTTCAGTAGTGGACACAGGGCCTCTCGCACTATGGTAATCTCTGCCGCGCTGTCCAGCAAGGTCAGAGCCCATGTCAGATTCCGAAGCTGCGTCCTCACTATCTGTGGCATATCTCGCTGTTAAAGGGGCAACTTTCTTTTTCTGAAACTGGGGCCTCTTCTGTGAAGAATCGTCCTGCTTGCCTTTTCCGTCTTTCGGGCGGGGCTGGTCGCGAGTCTGCCGGCCAACCCTACCTCTTCCGCCGCCTCCACCACCGGACGATGAGGCCGATGTGTCCTGAAAAGAATGAGGAGAGCGTTGATCAGGAACCTGAAATCTATCAGGCGACTTAATCGTACTGCGGTCGCGCAAGTCATAAACGCGCTCAGTGGACTCAGACACTGGTGATGGGGGATGGGACTCCTGTTTCTGTTGTTGTTTACCCTGTTTTTTGTTTTTAGACCAAGGTTGCTTTTTGGTCTTGGGTTGATCGTCATTCTCGGACTTTGACCCTTGGGTTTGCTTTTTCTCTTTAGTAGAAAATGGCTTGACACCCAGACTATTACGGGCAATGGTTTTATAAGCAGCCGTGATAATCTTTGGTAACTGTTGGGGTTTATTAGCATCGGGGACTGCGAGCAAAGCATTAGACATCCGAAAGTTTACTGCGTCTCCCTTTATATTAGAAAGGATGAGCTCGGAAACTACGTCAAATGCGCCGCGTAGTCTCATTCCCAATTCAACCGCAGCCTCAGGTCCGTGTTCGTCCTGAACACGTTTAATGACCATAGGAAGGACTCGCAGTCACCGGCGTCTGGTATCAAGTCTTTCGGCAAACTAATTGTAAGAATCCTGTGTTTTTCAACAGGAAACAAATTAGCAACAATTGCACTACATGTATTGACCTATCTGATCTAGTCAACTAGGAGGATACTAGTACAGTATTGCTGGGTTCGCAGACCGTCTACTTGGAAAGTTATGTAAATCACTAACTAAACCAACAACAAAAAGGTTCTACTACGACTGCCAGAACTCAGCAGCACGCGAAGTGACAGACACAGTCCGTCATCATGATTGCAGACCACTACAAAATGTCCTACTACTAATAACAAGTCATAATATACTCAACATATCAATCCATCACTATCTCTTCTTCTTAGTGTCAGCAGGAGTACAAAGGAAGGACTAGACTTGAGTATCTAGTCTCTCTAGCATCATGCAGTTCTGTAAAGTACTACACTCATACATGTTCAGGCCAAATGTGCACAAAGTTGCAAACAAGTAAGCATAGTAGCAACGCCACTGAGGAGGCGAGCACCTGCAATCACAGAAGCTATTTAAACACTATTTTACCTGCAATGTAATCGAATAGGCAGCATTCTTGCTCTTCGGGAAAAACATATATTTGCAATATAACACAGAGCAGAAGAATACAAAGTAGTTATTAAATAGCTACTCACCAAGGCCAGGGATCTCCACACCTAGCAGGTGGAGCAGGTCCTGCTCCCGGTCGAGGACGTCGGCCCACCGGTGCGTCGCTTGGTCATAGGTGCGCCGGACCCCCGACTCCCTCCGCATGGCCCGGCACACATTATCCCACCGCTGGCGACGCTCCCGGAGGCCATACCCTTGACCGGGCCTGCCCCCTGCTGCCACGGTCTTAGGGAGGTGGTGCAGAACAAAAAATATAAGGGCGGCCACCTCCACTGCGGTAAAAACCTCCCTGGCCACTACATCCACTCCCCTCAATCGCCCGCATGGGAGCCGGGTATGGGGTGCGGGACCCTTCCCCTTGCTTTTCCCGGCTCCCTTTGCCATGATCCTGGGCGAAAGAAGAAAAGAATAGGGGGAAAAAAATAAATTAAATAAAAGAGAGAGCTAAACAAATAAAGTAGTTATTAAAGTAACAAAAAGTTGAAAAAAACACAAAATATAGATCTAGACAAATAGAGAGATAGATAATGAGCAAAAAAGAGCAAAAAAAGTTCAAAGAAACAAAGGATTGCAAAGATTAAAAGAGGATAGAAAAACCATGCCGAGAACCATAGCAATGAATGAAAAACAAGATGGCCACGCCCATTGAGGACCGCGTGGGTAAGTTTGCGCGATATTTCCCCTGCGAGCACACCAAAACACACGCGAACCCGTAATAGCATGCCGCACACAACGCGAGATTGCCAATAGCGCCCAGCAACGGAAATACGCAACGCGCACAAGATGGCCACGCCCATGTACGACCGCATGGGTAACTTTGCGGTCGGTGCGCTGAAAGCGGCACGCGAATACGCAAAAAACCCAGCGAACACGCAAAAAAACCCGCAAATTTGCACAAATTCGCGGATTATGCGGATCGCAAATTTGATTTCACGTGAATTCGCGGAGCGCGAATTCGCAAATTTTGCCCATACTTACACATGACCTGATGCACGGTCAATCTTTTGACTCATGTCAACAGCTGTGGTTTACATGCACTTAGTGGGGCTTGCAAAGTAGTCTTAGGATGGAATTTTAGGACAGAGTCGTAATTATCTAACTTTCATCATTGACAACAGACTGCAAACCACATTTTGTCCATGACACAGTCAAGTTGCTCATGTGAAAAATGAGCCAACCAGATGATCACAGACTTGCATACCCTGACCGCGGTTATGTGCAATGGCCCGGTTTTCCGGATACAGAGCTAGTTGAGGTACAAGAGGTATGTGTGAACCATGCGTTAAAGCAATGTTGTACAAAACACAACAGGCTAATATGATCTTGCACACAACTTCAGGAGAGTACATCAGCACAACACCTGTCTGGTCAAGACAACTGTATCGCGACTTCAACAGACCAAAAGTGTGCTCTATGATGGCTCAAGTTCTTATGTGTCCCCTATTGTACCTACGCTGAGGTACAGTGGTTGCACGTCTGTAAGGGGTGAGCAGTTGTGGGAAGAGTGCATACACAGCGTCGCCTGATGAGGGAAGAAAGGTTAATTGGTTAAATTTCCCTCTTTAATTTACACCGAACATGATCTATATTTTGGTACATGCAGTGTCTGTTGAGACCGTGTATGTTGATTTATGATTCTTATTGTACAATAGTTGTTAATGTAAGGTGACATTCATACATTTCATTTACACATACCACTCATTTTTAGTGCTTGGTACTTACCCAGTATCCAAATATTGCAAAATTCTCCCCCAGCCATCCGCTGGGCCAGAGGTGACATGCGGAATACAAAGCTATCATGGGTAGTGCCTGGAAACACTGCCTGCACATCAATTAATCTCCCACTGGTATCACAGACAGCTTGCCCATTGAAAGAATGCCATCAGTGTATGTTGCAGAAGATTTGTGCAATGTGGCGGGGTGGCTGAAGGACCACATGGGTACAATAAATTCCACCCAGCACACTTGGAAAGCGAGCAATGACATAGAAATCTCTAGCTGCCCTTTGTCCCATGGCCAGTGTATGGGGCATTTATATGTGGTGGTGGAGTCTTGCAGTGATGCAGCTCAGTATCTGATGCAAGCAACCTGACTGACATGCCTGGGAAAAGCCCACAAGCTCACTGGAGAGCCTTTGGAATGACCCAATGGCAAAGAAATGGAGAGCAGAAATGATCTTGAGATAGGCTGGAATGGCATGGGATCTGCAGGTCACAGAGTCAAGTTCCTGGTCCCACTCACATACCATCTCCAAGTTGACTTCTGGAAGGAAATGGTATCTGGCGGTGACATCTTGGCTGGATATCCCAAATAGGTTGATCATTTGTCTGAAGATCCTCTCTACTCTCCTCTTCCTCTTCCTCCTCCTTCTGCTCCTCAAGTCTTCCTGCCACATGGCAAGGGGCAGAGCAACAAACACATTCAGTGACATGTTGAAAGAGTTTGTGTGTGCCTTCTCTGCTTTCATACATGCTGCAGAGCTGGTATTGGCTGCAGTGTGTCAACTGATGCATGGTGGGGGATGATAGCCACTTGGACAGGTGTTTAGCTTTAAGGAAAATGATCAACGGCAGAGTGCGGGTATTCTGGCCCGGAAGAGGAAATTCCGTACTTGGAGCGGAAATTCCGCCACAAATGAGGGCTTTTTGCTCCAGGTGCAGAATTTCTGGCCTGAGTTCAGAAATTACGGGCTGATTGCGGATGTACAGTTAGTAGTCGTAAATGCATTCTGTGAATACCAAAAATCATAAGTGCCTTCTGTGAAAACCAAAAGTAGTAAGTTTAGGATTTTATCTCAGATTAGTTCTGTGAATCGGCCCCACAGAGAATGCACAGTGGTACGTTTCAAAAACATTTATTGATCCAATTTTATTCTTGTATAAAATATGTGTGCTGCAATGATCAATAAACAAAAGCAGATAAACGTGATTACAAGCACCAAAAGCGTAAATATTAAATAGAGTCCTACTGTGGTGCTAGTGCAATGTATTTATGTAGGCATTTAAAACAAGGCAATAATCAAGCTACCTAGAGTGTGTGTACGTGTAAAGCCAAGAATCCCCCCAAGGGACGATCCAACCCCTTTACCTGATGTGACAGAATAGAGGACCCCATCTTGGTCACAAACTGGATACCTCTCACAAGATGTCAGACTGCTGCATGGTGATTTTTCAGCATGTACAGACCCTCGGTGTCAGCAGAAGTGCTTCCTCTGCTAATCTATCGGGATGCTAATTTTTTATAATGGAAAGCAGCCTTGCGATGTGCGTGTAGATTAGTGATGTTATGGATATGTAGATAGCCCTGATGCCTCCTGGATGAAGATAGTGATGACATTTGTACATAGCGTGAAACAAGACCGTGTACATGATGTTCAGGGCATTGTGATAATGTTATGAGAAGCTAGATGTGTAAACAAGTTTAGTTCAAGGGAAACGAATCCAAGAATGTCGTGTACTCAAATATGTGCAAAAGGTCACAGCTGAAAATGTTATGTGTGAGGACAATTTAAGAAATAAGCTGCTTCGCTACATAAGCCTAACTCTCGAATATAACACCCACTCCTCATACTAAGGGTCGCTAAGAAGCTATCTAAAAAGCCAGCAGTTAATTTAAGAAACTATAAAAAATTATATTAAAAGTATCTAAAAAGTGGGTTTTCCGTTAAAATATTTAAACGTTTTTAAGTCATTTATATCATTTGAAATCCCAAGCACCCAGAAAGCCATGGTGCCTAGAAAAAAGAAAAGTGGTCAGAGTCTATTGATTAACAAAAACATCAAATGTCTCACATGAATATTGCCATTTGTAAATTATCAACATTCCATCCATGTAGTGCAAAAACTACCAGAACCAAGATCAATGGTATCAATCTCCACAGGACCCCCAGAACAGACAACAACAGCCTTTTTTAGAGGACAGCTCTTGGAGACCCCCCCGTGGGAGGGGTGGTGGTTGGAACAGATGCCCTACCAGAGGTCAGAACCCACAGAACTGGGACGACTCGAGACAACAAGGGTACAGCAACAAACAAGTCAGATTCCAGCAGGACAACCACAGAGAGATCAACACCAGGAGGAAGACCTACCGCTGGTGAGCAGAGGAAGCCCAATCATGAATCTATCTAACCAAACGTTATCAGAAGATGAAATGCGGATCCTCAGCAAGGGCTTATCATTTGTTCCTACATCTCACGCTAATGTGGTTAGTATCAAAACTGAATTAGCCAAATCTTTCCGCAAGATCCGGCTGAAAAATTTCTTTTTACATAAAACACCAAATATAACAAGAGCATGCACCAATTTACGACCACCCTCTACTTTCACGCCCCACACTGCCATGATCAACCATCGGATTCTAACTTATGAGAGCCTAGTTCTAAAGGATGTGTTCAAGACCTGTGGAAGTAAATCCAATGCGAAATACAATATCACCAGGAATGAACGTGCCGCCCTGGAAGACTTGAAGAAGAACAAAACGTTGGTTATTAAACCAGCGGACAAGGGAGGAGCAATAGTCATCATGGACGTTGATGACTATAGACAAGAGATACACTCCCAATTGAGAGACGGAGTTAGCTATCAGCCGATAGCAACTAATCCAACAACGTAAATCAGACAACTGATCCTTGCCATCACGGAGAAAGGGAAAGATGCAGGCTTCCTCACTGAGAAAGAATGTGCATTTTTGAATGTGGACCAACCACGCATCCCTACCATCTATGTCCTACCCAAGGTCCACAAAAACCCTACCAAACCACCCGGACGACCGATTATATCGGGTTGTGGTTCCCTCCTGGAGCCACTGTGTAAATATGTGGATATTTTTTTTAAACCATTGGCAGAGGCAACACCTACCTACCTGAGGGACACCATGCAGGTGATTAATCTTGTGGACCAACGACCCTTTGACAAGAACAATCAATTACTTGTAACTATGGACATCGTGTCACTGTACACGAGTATCCCGCAGGGACCAGCTCTGACAACAATACGGAGAGGCTTAGCATCAAGACCTCAACCTGCCGAGGTCCCCACAGAATTTCTAATCGACCTACTGGAGATCGCAATGACGAAAAACTTTTTTATATTTCAGAACAAGTTCTTTATGCAAAGTAAAGGAGTGGCTATGGGGGCAGCATTTGCCCCGGATCTAGCGATCCTCTATATGAGTGACTATGAGCAACATTGTATTCTTTCCCCTCACAATCCTTATGTAAATAGAATATCCGAATACCGCCGCTACATAGATGATATTCTGATGATCTGGACAGGACAAAAGCAAGAACTTGAGGCATTTACCCAATGGCTAAACACTCAATCAGAGGACATTAAATTCACCACCAGCCGTAGCAATGAGTCCATTGATTTCTTGGACATTAGCATTAAGGAACGGGATGGATTGTTATATACCACACTATACAGAAAACCAACCGAGCGGAATACTCTACTAAGATATACAAGTCATCACACTCGGGCCCTACGGGACAACTTGCCCTTCGGGCAGTTCCTCCGTATTCGGAGGAACTGTACCTTGAAGGATGATTACTTTGCTCAATCGGATGAACTCATCTCTCGTTTACTGCAAAGAGGATATCCCAAAAGGCTGGTTAAAAGAGCACGAAAGAGGGCGTGGTTCAGCGATAGAGAAACTCTGCTTGTGCCCAGGAACCGAACACCTCCAGAAGACAGGATGATCTACGTCACCACGTACTGCAGTAAGAGCAATGAAATACGCAAGGTAGTTAACAAACATTGGAATATCATATCAGATGTAATCGAAATGCCAGACCCTCCTATGCACGCTTTCAAAAAAGCCAAAAGCGTCAGAGACTATGTGGTACGTTCTATGCTTGACACCCCACCAGTTCCGACCATACAAACAATGTGGAACCTCCCTATCATATTGGGAAACTATAAATGCAGCAAATGTAAAGCTTGTGCATTATGCATAGAAACAAAGACAATCACGCATAACAACCTGACTATCAATCTAAAAACGCTAACAAATTGCAACAGTAATGGAGTCATTTACGCCATTTTTTGTCCATGTGGATTCATCTACATAGGCCAAACCAAGCAGAAAATTAAAAATCGGGTACTGCAACATTGCAGTAGAATAAGATGCCAAACAATAGGGGCCCCCCTGGTAGACCATTTTTTGGCGAAGACTCACACACCTGAATCTCTTAAATGGGTGGTCATCGAAAAAATCACACTGGGACCCAGGGGTGGTGATTTGAACTCAATTATGAACTTAAGAGAATGCAAATGGATGCAGTCCTTCGACTCCGTCCAAAATGGATTAAATGAATTGGATGCCACTTTCTACCAAATGGCTTTGATTAATCATGAATAATCCATTGTGTAGGTTATATAGGAGTGTACACACTGGTACATTTTTTGCATGTATACATAATAGTGGGATTATATTTAGCAATGATATCTCCATGTATATACATGTTTGTATGCCAAACGGACTTGCGCAAAGTGCAATACACCTATAGTACCCCTAACCAGTTATACACCTAGGGGTGATAGTTCAAATTGCACTGATGTTGTATGCTGAAAGAACCTGCCTCTATGAACAGTTCGATGTCCTGATGTGTATTAAATGATCCATTTTTGTCTAACATCCGGATGATAAGTGTTCCACTACTCAAGTTAAATGGTATGATCCTATGTAGCCAGATACCATGGGACTATGTATTACATTGCACTACTGGTTTTGAATGCCGAATGATCAGTTTGACTTTCGTAAATGTACTGAATGTTTTAACTTTGTATGACATCCCAACATCAAATCATGTCAATGCAACACTATGTGCCCCCTTAAATTAGCACAGTTAAAAACTGAGTATACTCCTTTCTTTAAACAAAAGTTCTGACAATCTCCTGACACAACCGCAATGATATTCCAAAGAGTAAATAAACTCTACAAACGTAAACTCTAGGGACCCAGCGGTCCAACCCAGGGCCTTTGTAGACACTCCCTCAAAGCAGTTCTTTCCCCTGATTGGCCTAGCAGGGACGAGCCTTCAGGAAGTATCGAGCGACTGCACCTCGAGGCAGATCACTCACTGCTCGGCAACGAAGATGGATACATACGTTTCCTAGCGGATTTCACGGTGAGAAATGCCCTGAGACCTGCAGTGACTTCCGCATGTACGATTTAGCAGGTGAAAAATGCCTTCTAACCGGCAATCACCTTAGCATGCTAGACTATATTTATTTACCGTGACTGTTCTGGACATTCAACTTGTTCTGTTGCAAACGATTAAGACCACGGCGCATGAGTGAGCTTTTTAAACATTTGTACCATGCCCACTATTGCTTTTGGCCCTCCATAGGAGACTAATGCCCTCCAACCTTTTACTACGCCCGGGTGCTAGATGTGTTTAATTTTTAAATCGCTAGTATACCGAGTCTTTATCCTTTGGATCCTTGACCCGCTCTGTCCAGAGCGTAATTTTAAGACAACATGACGTACGAGTGAGCATTTTAAGCAACATTTTGACTTATTTCTCACCATATTCTTTACTGTTTTTGTCCTCCAGAACCCCGAGGGCTGCGAGATTTTTTCGCGCACCCCCAAAAGGTCTCAGTTGGACACATGACGAAGCAGAAATACCAGATATACTGATTGGAAAGCTACGATGTCCCAGTAAGTGCCCCCATGTTATTTCCCGCCAATCCAAATGCAGATAGGGGGATGTATGACGTTAGAACGCATACATTGACAACGCGTACCTTTACAACGCATTCGTAACAACGAAAGTTGTTACCACGCATTGCGCTGGGGGGCGCAAAATTGATTAATTTAATTTACTATTCCAACACCAGTCCCCGTGGATAGTAGGGAAGGTGTTGGGATAGTAAATTAAATCATTTACTATCCTTGAGCGCCCCCCAGCGCAATGCGTGGTAACAACTTTCGTTGTTACGCCCGCGTTGTAAAGGTATTCCGTGGTAATGCTTGCGTTCTAAACGCTGCATACCAGATAGGGTTCCTTTGTTACCCGATAGTAACACCGATCCCTTTTTAAAAACAATTGCAGGTAATATTCGTCCACATAGGAACCGAGGATGGTCCAATTCTAATGGCCACTGAACGGTCTTACACAAAGTAAGAATTTTAATTCCTCTACCCAGTCCTAGTGCAATTATGATCTCTACTAAAGGCCTGATACATTCATTTAAATTGTCTTATTCATAGGCGCTCCTGTTCTTTTTATGTCCTGAAGAAGACCCCAGCATGAGGCTTCAACCAACCCTTAAACCGGGGGTCGAAACGTAGACCAGGCTATAACTACCCTCTAACCATAAGAGAAACTAATGGAGTAATACAGATCCTATGCTAAAGAGTTACTTGTAACTACTGATCCTAATCAGACTGTAAAGGCCATACTGAATATCACTGTGATTGTTTTATGGTCACAACAACCTTTACCCAGTCCCCACCTTTACCCCATCACACCCATCCCATCTAACTACCTCCTTTCCTCATCACTTTGAGCGCGTCGATATGTTACAATGTAGATAATATGTGTGAATCTTTTCTATATATGAAGTCTTTCTATGCACTAAATTGATACTTGTGTCATTAATTATTTGTTTGATTCAATGAAGTAATTGAAAAAAAAAATTCTCATATGTTTAATTTCTATTCTACAATTTCTGGTACTTATTGAATGATACTAAGTATCCAGGTAACAAGGTGCTTAAATAAAAGTGTTTGCACTACATGGATGGAATGTTGATAATTTACAAATGGCAATATTCATGTGAGACATTTGATGTTTTTGTTAATCAATAGACTCTGACCACTTTATACGTATCTACTTAACTGACCCAGGTCAGAGAGTTCTTAGGGTATACCCCGTTATAACTCACCACTAGAAAAAAGAAAAAGCTGTTTTGTTCATTTTTTTAATAAAAAAAGCTGAATTGTTCCCACACGGAAAAGGACAATTTTTTATGTGTTCCGAGTGGTAGATGCAACATTGTTTTTGTCCATATCAGCAGATGTTCCAAGAGGCCCATATCATAGCATGTTTATGGAGCAAAGGAGATTCCATCCAGTTCCCACAGCAGTCGCGGAGGGAGGCATCATATCCAACAAGTTTGTGCAGAGCCATTGTGTACATCACTAGGAGCTGAAGCATCACAGGGTGGCTCTAAGAATGCAGTCATCATCAATGAAATACACTGGGGACAGCAATACGCATGGTCCATTAAGGGGTCCATCAGTACTTCAATGTCCAGTGGCACAACCAATTCTGACCTGAAACATATATCCCAGGCACATTTGTGGTTGTAAAGCAGTAAGTCAAATACTGGTTGTATGCAGTCAATTCATACATGCCTGAAGGATAAAAAACAATGCTCGTGTAGTTCTTGAAGCCGAAATATGCCGAAGTACTGTACGATGCACTCATGGTAATGCAGCACTAGCAGTGCTGTCTCCATTCTGATTTGAACAGGGATGTCCATTGTGGAGCTGATAAAATAAAATAAGGTTCCCTGCCATAATCAGCAAGACTATCAGAGCCCTCCAAAACCGCTTTCCAGCACAGAGTATATGAAAAATGGTAGAACTCCGAAAATCGTCTAAAAGGTGCTAACCCAACCGGAGCCGATACATTTAAAAAAGTGCACAATTCCTTTCATGTCAGACATGTTAAAGATAAGATGGACCAGCCTCCCAAAATGCAGTGGGAAATTAGTGTAGAGTAGTGTCTATATCTCAGAAGAGGACCTTGCATCCTGGAGATCAAACGTCTTTTTGGCTGCAGTTAATGCCACATTTTTTCGCAAAAGTATGGCTATCAGTTTGCTTAGGCAATCAAATTTTATGTTGGAAACATTTATCTAAGGCATAGTGCTGCCTCCCTAACTGAGTGGGCAGGTGGAAACAGTACTTGTGTGCAGCAAGTGACTATGGAATTAGCCATCACCAGAAAAGTGGTGCCTGGCTCCATTCCACAGCAACCTTGATCATTCAGCATCAAATAGCTCCCATTCGAGAGCAGTCTGAGCACAGGATGAATAACTGCAGCTGGGGAACCCTACAGATAACAAGACAAGTTTGCTACTGAAGCATTGCCTGCCTGTGGGGAGAAATGTCCTTGCAAACTAAGGAGCTGCTTAAAGCATCTTCCCAGTCAGAGTCACTAAGAAAAACTTCTGTGTCCCCATTCCTGCATCTAAACCTGAACGGTAATTCCTAATATTCGTGCACATAGCCTAACCCTAGCGATTCATATCTGCCTATCGGTTGGTATTGGAGACAATATTGGAATAGGAAGGTCATTACCGGTAAGGTGATGTAACTATTGATTATCCAGTCAGTGGATGGGGGTCCCAGCCACAGTGAAAGGTCATTGGTCCAAATGTTCAATGTGCAACATAGTATATTTTGCATCTCCTGGCGCCATTGTTATCTGTCTTTCTGTTAGATCGTATGTCGAAAAAAGACTTGTACTGTTGATGTAACGCCATGGCATGTGGCCAGAACGTAACATTTGTAACGTGCAGCTCAATATCAATATTGACTGTAATTTTGACTGTCTATGTTATAATATAGACATGACTTGCTGTTTCATGTTAATTGCGGAAGACACTGTGTTGCACAATTAATACATTCCGAATGATTATGTGGTCATACCATTGTCAACCACATCCAATGCCTTTTCTAAATTAACCCTATCAATGTTGTGTAATCTTTCAGCAGCTTCCTGTTGGGAAATCTCCCATAGCTCATTGTATATTCCGTACAAAATGCGCTTTTGACTTGGATTCCGGGGGCCTAATATTAAATCCCTGAGATCCAGGTAATAAGAAAGAAGGGAGTAGTGTTGCTTCTCCTTGGAAAGTGTTGAGGTTTTTAGAAACTCAAGGTACAACTTCCCAACCCTGTATGATATTGATAGAGCGCGCGAGGTCACCCAACCAATAATTTCGCCGTTTCCGGCTTCGGGCCCATATATTTCAATTCACAATATACATTGACCGGGTGACTTCACGGGCTGCTACCAATTTGTGTGAATTTCCTATTGTTATTACTCAGCGTACCCGACTTACCATCCACCGACACGGGTACCTATGACCACAACGGATCAGGGAGCTAGCTGTAAAGGAAAGGCAGCAAAATACAAACTCAGAATGACATTCAATACTGTTGTAAATTGACCACGGACAACTGGAAGTTTTAAAATCTTTATCTAAAGTTCATTTGTTCTAGCATGAGATTTACAAGAATAAGACAATCAATAGTCAATATAACGAAAAGTACATAACTATAGAGAAATAAAGTCAGGGTAATCATGGAAATGCTAATATGGGATGCAACAGGAAACGCTATGCATTTAGGGCAAAAGTTCTTTGGATAGTCTAAGAAAAGCCGTTCTAGACCATATCAGGAAATGACAAACTGCAATGCAAAATATAATTTCTAATAGGTAGGGGAACATGGGAATACGTTATGGAAATATGCAATGTCTTTACGTTTCAATAATTTGCGGCAAAAGCATGGAGAAATCAATATGTGCAAAGGTGTCTCTTTATTGAAGCAAAAGACAGAAAAATAGAAAGGTGCAAGTTTAAAGAATTTAGAGCAATATTTACCTAGACTGGTGTGGAAACCAAACCCTGGCCACGGGTCAGTTAAGGACAAGAAACCCTCAAGGAAGGATACCCCTCAATGGACAGCAGGTGCAGAATGGACACCCAGGGCAGGACAGGAAACCTTCAGGACAGGACCCTCAGGACAGGACAGGAAACCCTCAGGACAGGACCGCTCAGGACAGGACCGCACCCGCAGTTTGGAAGCAACGCCTGCGCTCCACCCTCTCTGCAGCTATCGATCAAGACCCCGATTGGGTCAGCGAACTCCCAGCAAAGTGCTTCGCCAGCACTTTAAGGTTCAGTAAAACCTTAGTCTATGGTCAATTTCGGACAGAGTGCTCCGCAGCTCTCTGTATCTTCAGTCACCTATTGAGTATGATGGGTCAGTGACAGGTCAGCTAAACCAGACAAGTCGGACAATTTCCCTAGGTGAACCCAGGGTAGATATACAGTTTGGGGACGGTGTACCACTTCCCAATGTTGCAAAGTGTCAGAATCCCTCAATTTGGATTGGTCCTAAGATAGGATTTGGGTAACACACCAACCAGAACACACTATTTGGAGGCCTTATTTACATCTCTGGGTACCGCCTAGCGAGATTGGGGTTCCCATGAGAAAATTGTGCAGAGTACAGGGAAAGAATACATTTTAGCAACATAATAGAACAATATCGTGATGCTGCGGGTCGAAGGTGCTGCTTCCCAGGGTGGCTTCTGGTATCAACCTTCTTTGGCAGCAATTCAATGCCAAGATCGCTCTTGCCGAGTCTGCGCAAAAGTACCCTTCAAGATGGCTTTCGGCTCAGTCAGACCCCCATTCCCCGCGGTACATAAAAAGTAAGCGAGAACAAATTAATACATAGAAATAACATTATGAAAACACATCACAGGGTTTGTACTTTCAACTTATCACTAAGAAATATACTTATGCAGTCTAAATGTTAGCTACATGTATACGAGCACAAGAGCAGTGGCACGAGCAGTACCACGTTACTGGCAAAGCTATGCATTACGCATGCGCAACTATTTCCCTCCAAACCTGCAAACACATCAGTACACGTGAGTGTGACTGACGCATGCGCAGACACTTATTTCAAAGCAGCGGCCATTTTTAAAGACTCGAATTAATTATTTTAGTAAAACACATAGGCAAGCTTCGTGGACCTCGTTTAAACATAAAATAAACATTAGCAAGACGTGCAAATTATTACGTTGTTACACATGAACGAGGTTCATGAATTCGGCAAGTCGCAAATGCGAAGCTTTGCTTCATCAATCCCCTCTTTGATGATATTTACTATCATCACAAAATAAATGGAACCAGATGCCAACTTCTCACACCTTATACATCTCTATCTCCTCCAGCAAGCGGTTCAATTTCTCTTTTTCATCTTTGGTAGGGTGAGAATTCTTCACCCTTTTATATATCTGATTATTCATTTCCTCTAATTCAAGCTCATCCACACTTCGTTTCACTCCTCTTGCATTCACTTGATGCTTTCCGGTGTGTTTACGACACTTGCAACAGACAAATATGAAAAATAGGATAAGACCTATGATTCCAATTGGCATCAGGACCTTGAACAATAAGCTTTTACCTAAGCTAGCAAACCAATGACCTACATTTGAGAGACCATCTACCAGTCTCTTCCAGGCACTATCAACCTCGAGTGGTTTGAGTTCCCTTTCCAAATTAGTAATGTTTTTCACATATCTTTTGAGCTGCACACTTTTGTCCGGAATATAAGTGCAACAATGTTGCGCCTTCAACATCCGGCAGACTCCGCCCTCTTTTGCTAATAAGGTGTCAAGAGCAAGTCTGTTCTGCAAAACCATTGATCTGATCGCAACCATTTCGGTATTGACCAGCAGAAATCCATGAGCTGTGTCAGTAGACAACACATCCACTATAGTAGACAATTTGCAAATTCTGTGAGTGTTTAGAACCACTCCCACTCCAGGTATCAGTGCACTGAAAATACTACCCATTATTTCACCTATACTTTCTCTTTTACTACGCACTAAGCCATTAGTATTTTCACTGCTTCCAGCAACTTTGTTCACATGGTATATTTTCGGGAAGACAATGCCAAAGTAGCAGCTTCCATACCAGTGATCCGGCAATTTGAAATAAGCCTTGTCCCCACAAATATAATAAATTCCAGGAAACACAGGCTCTGACCCATTTTTGAAACCCCATCCTCCAATTACCTTGTAATTATGTTCGCATTCACTGGAACCAATGAAAATGTTATTATAGTAGCTAGTCTTCTCGCGGTGAAGACATAGCTTGCCCTTCTTTTCAAAATCCAGCAACAGAGCAGGACCCGCTCCACCATTTGAGGTGCCTTCCATGTTCTCTGCCCATTTTGGCCTTTTCTGTTTCTCATCATCTGCCTTTTTCTGTATTTTTATTCTCCTTTTCTCTGCCATGTTCAGGAACATCTTTTCCTGCTCACGCAAAGAACAAGTCAAGTTATCTCTGTGTGCGTCACCTATGTCGATATTACCTATAGTCAGAAAGTATTCGCCCATATAGCGAGTAACGTCACTTTTAGTATGTACAGGATTCAAGTTCCCACGTATAGGAAGTTCAGAAAAGATCACGTCATTGTTAGAGTAATAGTACTGTAACGGTCCTCTTTTGTAAAATAAACTAGCTAAAATGCTACAGGATATTCCATATGTCAGGGGCAGGTGATGGTATGTCACGCCTTCAGCTACAGAGGTAGGTAGCTTCATGCAGACATAGCAATCTTCAATTTCCATAGTCTCTACATAGTGTATTAACAAGTTTGCAAAAACATTTAAATGTGTCCTGTTCTTAACTCCATGATAATGTAGTCCTCCCTCATCTGATGCTTCTAGGTCTTGTTTTGTTTGTCTGAGTGCTCTCTCATGTCTTGCTACACTTTGTGTTGTCAGTTCTTCTGTCTCAGTATTTACAATCTCAGTAGGGTCAATATTAGTATTTTTGCTCACCGCAAAAGGAATGAAAACTGTTAGTCCTATCCAGAGTAATATTACTATCACTAGACTACATACACATACCTTGCAGCATGTTTTGCAACGACTGCAACTAGGTCTACCATTCACGTTTGAATCAGACATTTTGGCTCAGAAGAAGTTTCTCGACCCCTCTTTGTGACTTTACACGAGTAGCTTACTTTGTGCAAATTCACGGTGGCTCGTCTTCTTCCTCGGCAGAGTACTCAGGAACGGGTTCTCCGTCGCTTTCGTCAGTTAGATCAAGATCTTCAAATTCTTCCAAAACAAGTGTCCATTCAGGTGACTTGTACTTCTTGTTTTGTCTTTTTATTCGATCACTCCTTCTTTTGGAAGTACCTTCTTGTTGCTCAGCTATGCGAGCACTTCTCCTTTCTTCAGCACGTTTTTCTTCCACTGTCTTTATCCTTAGTCTCAATTTCTTTACAAAGCCAGGCTCTACGTGCTTTCTTTTCTTAAGTCTTTTAGTTGGCACTTTTACTTCGTTTTCTTCTCTTGCCCTCTTGTTTTCATTAGTTTGTGGCAATTCTGTTTCAGTTTCTTCCTCTTCTATCTGACTAATTCCAGGGCTAGCATCTATTTCTTCTGCCTGGTCACTAATCTGGCCTTGTTCAGGACAGTTCTGTGTTTGCCTTTCAAATGTCTCTGTTTCTGGTTCCTGAACACGTTCTTCTAATTCTATCTGATCCTGTTCAAGCACTTCGATCTCTGGACTTTCTTCTGCTCAAACTATTACGCTATGTCTAGTCTGTCCCTTCCCGATATCAGGAGTCAGTGGGGGGGTATCAATCACTTGTTCTGTATCATTCACCTGTTCTGTCCCTGTCTGACCTTCTCCTTCCTCAGTTTTGATGTGGATCTCAAGATCCTGAGGTTCTTTGCCTGTGCCTTTCTTTTCCTCTCTAGTCCACTCTCTACCTTCCCAAAGTCTCTCACTGGTTCGAATGGGGTCTTCAGTGAGATCAATCAATGGTATCCACTCCTCTGGCCATATGCTCGGCAGCTCGTCTTCAGCTACTTCTGGCTCAGCTTCTTGGACCCCTTCAGCAGGCTGGGCTCTTGGTAGTTCGTTGTCAACTATTTTTGGGCCAACGTCTGCTGATTCTGCAGCTCGACTGGTACTGGGCTGTACGTCGTCAGCTACTTCCGGTCTGGCTCCTGCAGAGTCCTCTGCTGGACGCCCTTCTTCTTCAGGCTCCTCGTCTGGTAATACCTTCTGGGTGTGGCTGGCGTGTATCCAACGTGGAACCCCTGCACACTTTACTGCTGTGGTAGTTACCAGGATCACCTGACGTTTCTCTCCCCACCTTGGCTCCAGGCAGCTCTTCCGAGTATGCTTCTTTATCTTGACCCAGTCCCCCGGGACCAGTTTGTGGAGAGGAGTCGTTGGATTGAGGATGGCGTCTTCTCCGATCTGGCGAGAGATAGAACGCACTTGGTCACCCAATCTCTTGCAGTATTCAAGCACCAAATCATCAGTAATACTCAACAGTTTGCTTCCTGGCACCCATGCTTGTCTCATCACTCTTCCCATAATGATTTCATGGGGACTTAGGCCTGTCTTACGGTCAGGAACACTTCGGAGTCCCATCAGGACCAAGGGCAGGGCCTTCACCCAGGTCATGCCAGATGCATCACACAGTTTTGCTAGTCTGTTTTTGATAGTTCCATTTATTTGTTCCACTATTCCAGAAGCCTCTGGACGGTATGCACAGTGGAGCTTTTGCGAGATTCCAAAAGCTTTACAGAGTTCGTCGATCACTTCATTCTGAAAATGTGAGCCTTGATCTGATTCAATAGTGACTGGAACCCCAAACCTAGGTATCAGTTCTTTTAGTAAACACTTAGCTACTGTTTTTGCGTCATTTTTGGGAGTAGGGAAAGCTTCCACCCACTTCGAAAATAAACAGACCATGACAAGGACATATCGCTTCCCTTCACAACGGGGCATGGTGATGAAATCAATCTGCATTCTCACAAAGGGACCCCCTGACCTCCCAATTGTCCCCAGTTCCACCACAGTTTTCTTGCCTGCGTTCATCCTTTGACATGGCAGGCACCTCTGGCAGAGGGACTCTGCTACTTTCCTGAACTTTTTACTGTACCAAGTCTGTTGGAACACTAGAATCATGGCGTCCCTACCAATGTGTGATCCTTCATGTATCAATCTCGCCATCGTGCTAAGTAAGTGTTTAGGTAACACAGGCATACCAGTTGGGCCTAAGATGACACCATCCACACGCCTTGGTCTACACCCATCTTCCTTCCATTTCTCTCTCTCTTGCCAGGGTGCCGCCTGCTGCCACTCTTTCACTTCATCCCATGTAGGCACTTCTTCAAACACCTGAAGTTGGCAGCTGGTTCCTGGCCCCCCTCGTTTTGGATTTATGATATACCGATCTCTGGCGCACCATTGGGCCACTCGATCAGCAAAATCATTTCCCAGTGATACAGTGTCAATGCCCTTCTTATGAGCAACGCACTTTACCACTGCCAGTTCCTTTGGTAACTGGATTGCCTCTAAAAGGTCTTGAACCACTTTTCCATTTCGAATAGGCGTACCTGATGAAGTCAGGAACTCCCTCTGTAGCCATAACTGGCCAAAGTCATGCACAACCCCATAACAGTACTGACTGTCAGTATACACTGTTATGCTTAGGTTTTTCCCAATTTTGCAAGCTTTTATCATAGCTATCAATTCGGCTACTTGTGCAGACTTTACGTCAAATAGATAACCTGCTTCTTCAATTTTCGTTAATGAAACTACCGCATAGGCAGCACTCAGGCCTCCTTGTTCATGTCTTAGACATGAACCATCCACAAATAGTTCCTTATCATGCACAGGCAATGGTGTTTCTTTAATGTCTGGGCGTGGCTTGGTGTTGAATTCTGTTAAATCAATGCAATCATGCTCATCATCCACCCCACCTTCCATATCCATTGGGTCGGGGAGCAAAGTGGCGGGGTTCAGAATACTACACCTAACAATGTTTACATTTGCAGCACCCACAAGAATCCTCTCGTATTTAGTCAGCCGACTAGGGGTGAGATACTGAGTTTTCGTTCTGGTCAGTAATATTACCACTCCATGTGGAACATACACAGTTACAGGATGTCCCATGACAATGGACTCACTCTGCTCTAAACTTGCGCCTTTTTCTTTTCTGCCATCTCGTCCTCGCAGTACTTTGCGTACCGCAGGATCTCGTCTATCTTTTTGGAGTGCCAACAAATTTTGTTATCCTTTATCCACTGACAAATTTCAGTCCTTAAATCGTTTACAAACCTGTAAATGAAATGCGTCATATCCTTCATCTCGATGTTATCTATACCACTGTATGTTTTAAACACCTGCAACAGCCTTTCATAATAGGAGTGCACTGTCTCGTCTCTCTCCTGCGTGGTTCTATCTATCCTGGTCCAATCAGTTTCCTTTGCGGGCACCTTATTTTTCAAATGCAGCATTACTTGTTCGTATTTTTTCATCACTTCAATTGACGGCTCCCCTGTGTTAGAGTCCCTCGGGTACTCTTCACTAGGCCAGCCTATTGCTATTTTACACTCGGTCCATAGATCTACCGGGACCACAATGTCGAAAAATCCATCCAGGTCTTTCCACAGGCATTTTTGCACCTTTACGAACCTTTCCACTTGCCGGTACCAGTCAACTGGCTTTTCGCGTAATTTCGGGAAATCGTTAGTAAAGGACACAATATCCTGCCTGGACCATGGAACGTGCACATACCTCCCACCTGGTACTTCACGCATGGGGCATAATGTTTCGGGCTTGTCTACTTCTCTCAAAGGGAACTCAGGGGTCGCTTGTCTGGATCGAGCCTCATCTTTCTTTCGTGCCCACCTGCTTTTCCATTTTTCCACGTCTCCCCATTTTTGCAAAATGGCTAGCAACTCCTTAATCTGCAACTTTTTCCCTGACACATTCAAGTTCTCTATATCTTTGTCTGAAAATTCAGCTCTGTAAGGCTTTTGCAAGGGCTTGGATCTTGAAATATCTACCCCCATACTAGCTGCAGTGTCTGCCTGTTTTTCGTGGAGCACTCTGGTACTTCTGGTAAGGCTTTTACACATAAACAGCAACTCTTCCTCAGAGTAGGTATTCAATCTGTCTAATCCCACATTTCCTGCCATTAATTCCTCTATTTCTACCCTCAGTTTGTAAAGGTCTAAAGGTTTCGTTTGCGGAGTCTGTCTTTCTAATTCACGACTCCAATTTTCAATTTCTTCCGGAGTTACCAGAGAGACACTCCTAGTACCTGACGTTGATTCTAATTTAATTTCTTTCGCATTAAAAGGATTATGCCTCTTCTGCACTCCCTTCCCGGTCTGTTTGTTGGGCAGGTCCAAGAACACAACTTCAGACTCGCACTCACTGGACTGATCGTCTATCAGTAGGGGCTCCTGCCTTGGTGGGGCCATGATTGGGTTCATAACTGGAGGGTTTGGACTTCCTTGATTATTCCCATACAACGGAACCACTGGTCCGATTGTTACCGGAATAGTCAAAGCCTCAGGACTGTTATTTAACTGGGAGATTTTCTGAATTATTTCTGTTCTCTGTCTAGCTAGGGCCTCTTGCTCCCTTTCATCCAGTACTCTTCCTAAGGTTCGATCAGGTATTATCTGTGGGGTCAGGTGAGGGGTAAAACTCGGGGCAGTAGGATGCGTTTCACTTGGTCCTCCACCATAATTTGGTTTAGGGAACAAAGTTCCTGCGCCAAATGACCTGCGCTCTTCCCCATATGGAGGCTGTAAAAAGGGCATTCCTGAACTTAATGTTTTTTCTTCGTTTTCATAAAGAGGTCTAGGGAAAAAGGCTCTTTCACGGGAATATTTTTCCTCCGGGCTCACGGGCATTCTAGGATATATATCTCGTACTTCCGCGGGTCCGGGATTCTCAAAATAGGGCAGTACCTGACCACCTCCCCCCCTACTTAGGGATCTGTCCTCCTCCTTAATAGATGGACGCTGGGGATTCTCTCCTGTACTGGAAGGTCGCGCTCCCTCATTATAAGGGGGCGGACTCCTCGTAAAGATGTCGTCTAACAACTCATCGTCTGACTCCCCAGGAGCTCCCCAATGCTTACTCTTTTCTGTCTTTTTCTCTCCCCCAGAAGGGGTACATGCTGGTATCATGGGAAACAGACCTTCAACAATCATGCTCTGTCTCCACTGTTTCATCCTTTTATCCCTGGTCTCTTGTTTTAGCCTTGGGTACCACTTGGTCAGACCTTTGTCCATCCGAGGTTTCTCTCTTTCAAAAGCCTCAATCTCCCATTCCTCTAATGCCTCATACTGCGTTAGTCTCGGTCTGGGATGCAATTCATTCATTCGGGTCCTTAAATTAAATAAAATCCTACCATTGAAAGTACCGTCTAACGGAAAAGCCAATATTCCGTCATCTTTTGTGTACTTCACCCAATTTTCCAACCACACACAGGTATTGTACCCTCGATCAAACATCATGAACGAGGCGGGAGTATTCGGTGATGGGACAATAACGCCCTCTCTGGACTTAATCGGTTTGTCCGTTTTGAAATAATTCTTTACCCTATTTACAAGGGACATTTTTCTCTTAGCTCCGTACATAATATCGTATCTATTGGCTTTCCACTGATCCCTTTCAAACCCTTGGTTTCTTGGATCGGGTCTAGTCTCTGGACAATACGAGTGCCACATACGATTTCTACGCTTAACTTTGTTTACACAGTTACCTCCAATCAGAATGTGCCTTGCAATTCCGTGCGACCAATGGGGTGCACGCATTCAAATATTTTCGACCAATGGGTGCGCGGCCCCTTCGTGAGACAATTCTCACTCTTTGGCGCTCACCCCTCCTTCACAATTCCAGCCCCGCTACCCGCCCACTGCGTCTACCAATCCCAGCGCGGCACGGAGTGACGTCAGAGACGCTTCGCGGCTGACTCCCTCCCTTCACAAGGTAACGGAAACTTTCTTTCTTTCTAAAGTGCTAGTGCTTGGTTATTTAACAACGAATACACATTCGCCACAGTGCTCAAGTGTCTAGACAGGATAGCGTTGTTTTACTGCAAGTAAACTACTTCCATTTACTTTTCACGCGCTGCGGGTAGATCTCTTCCGCCTACCCTTCACTCTAGCATTAGTGAACCTGTTATTCCCCTAAACTCATCCACTTCTCCGGGATATATCTGAGTCTAAGGTTTCCCAGCGGACCCCTCTGCTTTCACTCTAGCTCCGAGGAACCTGCTACTCTTCCGATGTGACCCTTACTAGGTTACGCCACTATGGGAATTTTGCCAATGAACCTTGTTACTGACATTTATTCACACACGTATTCAGAAAAACCCTAGTTAGTGCTTCCCGGTTATCCTAACCTGCACCTAACTTTTCCTTAAGCCTGCGACCTCAAGGCAATGGATTCTATTCACCACTTGCCTTTTTCAATTCCCCGGGGAGTTCGGACAACAATGAACGAGACGGTTTACAAATGCATGGATTAATACATATAACAATATAAGAACAAGAATAACAATGATAAAACAATTCATGAATTTCAAAAAGCAACACCTTTCAAGAGAGTGATCAGTTCCCTCGGAATGGCCGCTCTTGTAGCAGCATTAATATACTAGCAGCTACCGACTTAACTAGTCTAACTAATCCTGCCTAACCTTTAACTAGTCCCTAACCATCCTCTGCTAGCCAGAAAAACTGATAGAGCGCGCGAGGTCACCCAACCAATAATTTCGCCGTTTCCGGCTTTGGGCCCATATATTTCAATTCACAATATACATTGACCGGGTGACTTCACGGGCTGCTACCAATTTGTGTGAATTTCCTATTGTTATTACTCAGCGTACCCGACTTACCATCCACCGACACGGGTACCTATGACCACAACGGATCAGGGAGCTAGCTGTAAAGGAAAGGCAGCAAAATACAAACTCAGAATGACATTCAATACTGTTGTAAATTGACCACGGACAACTGGAAGTTTTAAAATCTTTATCTAAAGTTCGTTTCTTCTAGCATGAGATTTACAAGAATAAGACAATCAATAGTCAATATAACGAAAAGTACATAACTATAGAGAAATAAAGTCAGGGTAATCATGGAAATGCTAATATGGGATGCAACAGGAAACGCTATGCATTTAGGGCAAAAGTTCTTTGGATAGTCTAAGAAAAGCCGTTCTAGACCATATCAGGAAATGACAAACTGCAATGCAAAATATAATTTCTAATAGGTAGGGGAACATGGGAATACGTTATGGAAATATGCAATGTCTTTACGTTTCAATAATTTGCGGCAAAAGCATGGAGAAATCAACAGGTGTCTCTTTATTGAAGCAAAAGACAGAAAAATAGAAAGGTGCAAGTTTAAAGAATTTAGAGCAATATTTACCTAGACTGGTGTGGAAACCAAACCCTGGCCACGGGTCAGTTAAGGACAAGAAACCCTCAAGGAAGGATACCCCTCAATGGACAGCAGGTGCAGAATGGACACCCAGGGCAGGACAGGAAACCCTCAGGACAGGACCCTCAGGACAGGACAGGAAACCCTCAGGACAGGACCGCTCAAGACAGGACCGCACCCGCAGTTTGGAAGCAACGCCTGCGCTCCACCCTCTCTGCAGCTATCGATCAAGACCCCGATTGGGTCAGCGAACTCCCAGCAAAGTGCTTCGCCAGCACTTTAAGGTTCAGTAAAACCTTAGTCTATGGTCAATTTCGATACAGAAAAGGGGGTGGTGATGAACAGAGTGTCTGAATTAAGCAGACCACTCTTACCCAGTCCAAAGATCAGGGCTTGATCCATCACCGTTATTTATCTCACTGCCCCATCCCAGCTCAGAACCTGGCTATATGCAAATTAGTCTGTCCCTGGCCCAGTGCATCATGGGAACAGGGCAGACCAAACTACCAAGCCAATTCTTCACCAGAAAGGAGACAAGCTACCGGGGACCGGTTTCTGGCATTTCAGCCTCTTCGGCCCGGCTTGCTTGAATCCTGATGGAGCAGTGAGAAAGGGACTCATGTCTGAGTATACCCTGCCACACCTATAGTGGCCAAAAACGATACAGAAAAGGGGGTGGTGATGAACAGAGTGTCTGAATTAAGCAGACCACTCTTACCCAGTCCAAAGATGAGGGCTTGATCCATCACCGTTATTTATCTCACTGCCCCATCCCAGCTCAGAACCTGGCTATATGCAAATTAGTCTGTTCCTGGCCCAGTGCATCATGGGAACAGAGCAGACCAAACTACCAAGCCAATTCTTCACCAGAAAGGAGACAAGCTACCGGGGACCGGTTTCTGGCATTTCAGCCTCTTCGGCCCGGCTTGCTTGAATCCTGATGGAGCAGTGAGAAAGGGACTCATGTCTGAGTATACCCTGCCACACCTATAGTGGCCAAAAACGATACAGAAAAGGGGGTGGTGATGAACAGAGTGTCTGAATTAAGCAGACCACTCTTACCCAGTCCAAAGATCAGGGCTTGATCCATCACCGTTATTTATCTCACTGCCCCATCCCAGCTCAGAACCTGGCTATATGCAAATTAGTCTGTCCCTGGCCCAGTGCATCATGGGAACAGGGCAGACCAAACTACCAAGCCAATTCTTCACCAGAAAGGAGACAAGCTACCGGGGACGCCTGAAATGGCAGAAACCGGTCCCCGGAAGCTTGTTTCCTTCCCAGTACAAGAATTGGCTTGGTAGTTTGGTTTGCCCTGTTCCCATCATGCACTGGGACAGGAACAGACTAATTTGCATATAGCCAAGTTCTGAGCTGGGATGGTGCAGTGAGCTAAAAAACGGTGATGGATCAAGCCCTGATCTTTGGACTGGGTAAGAGTGGTCTGCTTAATTCAGGCACTCTGTTCATCACCACCCCCTTTTCTGAATCATTTTGTCCACCATAAGCGTGGAAGGGTATACTCAGATGTGAGTCCCTTGCTCATTGCACCATCAGGATTCAAGCAAGCCGGGCCGACGACGCCTGAAATGGCAGAAACCGGTCCCCGGAAGCTTGTTTCCTTCCCAGTACAAGAATTGGCTTGGTAGTTTGGTTTGCCCTGTTCCCATCATGCACTGGGACAGGAACAGACTAATTTGCATATAGCCAAGTTCTGAGCTGGGATGGTGCAGTGAGCTAAAAAACGGTGATGGATCAAGCCCTGATCTTTGGACTGGGTAAGAGTGGTCTGCTTAATTCAGGCACTCTGTTCATCACCACCCCCTTTTCTGAATCATTTTGTCCACCATAAGCGTGGAAGGGTATACTCAGATGTGAGTCCCTTGCTCATTGCACCATCAGGATTCAAGCAAGCCGGGCCGACGACGCCTGAAATGGCAGAAACCGGTCCCCGGAAGCTTGTTTCCTTCCCAGTACAAGAATTGGCTTGGTAGTTTGGTTTGCCCTGTTCCCATCATGCACTGGGACAGGAACAGACTAATTTGCATATAGCCAAGTTCTGAGCTGGGATGGTGCAGTGAGCTAAAAAACGGTGATGGATCAAGCCCTGATCTTTGGACTGGGTAAGAGTGGTCTGCTTAATTCAGGCACTCTGTTCATCACCACCCCCTTTTCTGAATCATTTTGTCCACCATAAGCGTGGAAGGGTATACTCAGATGTGAGTCCCTTGCTCATTGCACCATCAGGATTCAAGCAAGCCGGGCCGACGACGCCTGAAATGGCAGAAACCGGTCCCCGGAAGCTTGTTTCCTTCCCAGTACAAGAATTGGCTTGGTAGTTTGGTTTGCCCTGTTCCCATCATGCACTGGGACAGGAACAGACTAATTTGCATATAGCCAAGTTCTGAGCTGGGATGGTGCAGTGAGCTAAAAAACGGTGATGGATCAAGCCCTGATCTTTGGACTGGGTAAGAGTGGTCTGCTTAATTCAGGCACTCTGTTCATCACCACCCCCTTTTCTGAATCATTTTGTCCACCATAAGCGTGGAAGGGTATACTCAGATGTGAGTCCCTTGCTCATTGCACCATCAGGATTCAAGCAAGCCGGGCCGACGACGCCTGAAATGGCAGAAACCGGTCCCCGGAAGCTTGTTTCCTTCCCAGTACAAGAATTGGCTTGGTAGTTTGGTTTGCCCTGTTCCCATCATGCACTGGGACAGGAACAGACTAATTTGCATATAGCCAAGTTCTGAGCTGGGATGGTGCAGTGAGCTAAAAAACGGTGATGGATCAAGCCCTGATCTTTGGACTGGGTAAGAGTGGTCTGCTTAATTCAGGCACTCTGTTCATCACCACCCCCTTTTCTGAATCATTTTGTCCACCATAAGCGTGGAAGGGTATACTCAGATGTGAGTCCCTTGCTCATTGCACCATCAGGATTCAAGCAAGCCGGGCCGACGACGCCTGAAATGGCAGAAACCGGTCCCCGGAAGCTTGTTTCCTTCCCAGTACAAGAATTGGCTTGGTAGTTTGGTTTGCCCTGTTCCCATCATGCACTGGGACAGGAACAGACTAATTTGCATATAGCCAAGTTCTGAGCTGGGATGGTGCAGTGAGCTAAAAAACGGTGATGGATCAAGCCCTGATCTTTGGACTGGGTAAGAGTGGTCTGCTTAATTCAGGCACTCTGTTCATCACCACCCCCTTTTCTGAATCATATGGTCAATTTCGGACAGAGTGCTCCGCAGCTCTCTGTATCTTCAGTCACCTATTGAGTATGATGGGTCAGTGACAGGTCAGCTAAACCAGACAAGTCGGACAATTTCCCTAGGTGAACCCAGGGTAGATATACAGTTTGGGGACGGTGTACCACCCCCCAATGTTGCAAAGTGTCAGAATCCCTCAATTTGGATTGGTCCTAAGATAGGATTTGGGTAACACACCAATCAGAACACACTATTTGGAGGCCTTATTTACATCTCTGGGTACCGCCTAGCGAGATTGGGGTTCCCATGAGAAAATTGTGCAGAGTACAGGGAAAGAATACATTTTAGCAACATAATAGAACAATATCGTGATGCTGCGGGTCGAAGGTGCTGCTTCCCAGGGTGGCTTCTGGTATCAACCTTCTTTGGCAGCAATTCAATGCCAAGATCGCTCTTGCCGAGTCTGCGCACAAGTACCCTCCAAGATGGCTTTCGGCTCAGTCAGACCCCCATTCCCCGCGGTACATGAAAAGTAAGCGAGAACAAATTAATACATAGAAATAACATTATGAAAACACATCACAGGGTTTGTACTTTCAACGTATCACTAAGAAATATACTTATGCAGTCTAAATGTTAGCTACATGTATACGAGCACAAGAGCAGTGGCACGAGCAGTACCACGTTACTGGCAAAGCTATGCATTACGCATGCGCAACTATTTCCCTCCAAACCTGCAAACACATCAGGACACGTGAGTGTGACTGACGCATGCGCAGACACTTATTTCAAAGCAGCGGCCATTTTTAAAGACTCGAATTAATTATTTTAGTAAAACACATAGGCAAGCTTCATGGACCTCGTTTAAACATAAAATAAACATTAGTAAGACGTGCAAATTATTACGTTGTTACACATGAACGAGGTTCATGAATTCGGCAAGTCGCAAATGCGAAGCTTTGCTTCATCAATATCACCACCCGAGTGCTCCGTTTGAACATACCGCTGATCAGGCCTATTGATCCTAAATCCTTTGGTGTTACCCTGGACTCTAGATTGCCACCTGCTTGTGTCTATCGGCCAAACCAACCATCCCTTCCAATTGGGGTCCGATGAATTGAAAGAACCATTACTCATCATTGTATATAGTGTATCCTCACTGAAGTGTGTAAAGTGCTGCCAATTCTTGAAGCGTGAGAATGCGGGAATACGTGATGTGTTCAAATCCTTTATATTTGCTACAACAAGACATGAAATTTGTTGCACTGTTTTGTTCAGGAAAATCATTTGATGTGATATGAGGCATGCTTTGAATAAGGCCTCTGTTCCCTGAACCTCCCAATCTTTTGCCCCCAGACAGATTTTGGGTCTATGGTGTCTTTCCACAGATCAAAACAATGTATAGATAGTTGGAAAATAAGGAAGCAAAATATATCAGCTTTGTTTTTGTTAGCATATTTTTCTTTGCAGGTGTAGGTGCAAGGCTATACTACGGTCTGATGTTTCAAAACCTGAAAAATAAGCAAACATCTGTGCAAATGTCTTTGAACTACCTTTTGGTGGTGTTGGGCAGTGTTCCCATTGTGTGCAATTATAAAGAAAACTTGGGATACTAGCTTTATGTAAAAAATGGTGACCATAATGCTGGTAACAGAACATGTCTCCAAAATCACTTGTACCATCATACAATTCATCATTAGAAAATGCAGCTGATTGCTCTAGATCTGCTAGTAAATTGTGCACAGTTTCAATGTCCCAATCATCAGAATATGTACTAGTGGTGATGATATCATTTGAGGACATTTTAATCATATAGGAAATGTGTAATACGTTCACAGTGTGGTTTAAGAACCAAGTACACAAGTTGTACTGCGGAGCATTCTGGGAGAAAGTGTCCATTCAGAAGTAGGAAAAAGAAAGTCACTATACCAATCAAAAGTAGTAGGAAAAGTAATCCAATTGTAATCCAGAGATGTATCCAGGAAACAATGAAGTAAGTCTTTCTTAGCCAAAGATAGAAAGCATACACTTGTAGCTTGAAAGTGAGAAGTGGTGTTGGCAGTTCAGGTTTACTTGGATCCAATGAGAAATCGTCTTAATGCACAAAGCAGCCAGGAGCTTCCTGGTCTATTCTTGGCCACTCCGCCTGTTCTGTAGAACTCGTTGATGACTCAATTGGTGGCATGTTTACATAGACGGCAACAATTTTTCAAACTGAAATTTCTGTACTTGTCGATTGTACAGTTGTAGTTGTTTCAACAGGGAGAAGTATCATTCATTGTTGTTTACAGCCTCTCTCTGGAAAGTGGAGTCTTCAGTCATTATTAAAGATTCCATATGAACTTTCTGTACAGTGGTGAGAGGATTACGATGTCTACCCAGGAGCCCACATGGTGTACTGTTGAGAATCGGGCACATAGTATGTTTTGATCAGATTAATTGAGACAAAGCATTTGTCTCAGCAGCCGGCAAGGGTCGGAAGAAGTACAGTTCTGGTACCTTCAACAGCCAGGACAGGTACAGGCGCTCTGTAAGATGGCCCAAATTCTTTCTTGTACATAATTTTCTCTTTGAGCAGGTCCACAATCTTCTGGATCCAGGCAGGTCTTGTTGGTACAGTTTTCTCTTTCCCAATAGCGGTGCATTTGACTTGGATGTTGATTTGCAAAGCTCTGTATTCTGTAAGGTCCTGTAAAACATCCAAATTATCATTGATGTCAAATGGGGTTTCAGCCGCCACCTTACTGACACTACCGAGGTCAGGTACCCACATCCTCAACATAAACAGGAGTTCTTGGCATGTTGTTAAGTGCCCTCTGGACTCCATATAGATGATTGACCCAACTACCATCCGTCCCTAATACGCCTCGCTGTCAAGGATTTTTTTTTTTTAAATGGTCCTAGAACCTAGTTCCAACAAAGCTCTGAGTCAAAGAACATTTATACATGATCATTTGTCAAAGTACAATGGAGTTTAGGGCAATATTATTTTAAATAAACTCCTTAAGCTTATGTCAATAGTTTAAACATCAAATGTAGAGTCAGACAACAACAAACCAAACCGTTATTTGTATTCACCAATTGATTTAATGTATTCAGTTTCTGGTGAATTATTAAGTTTTGTACAAGTTTTAAACAAGGAGAGAGAGGTTGCTCCAGGGGAGAACGTGCATAAAGGAGAGGTGCTCAGTGTGAGTCAGTGCAAAAGAAGGAAATTCAGTGACATAGAAGCAAAAGAACTCTGTATTCATTTAGAACAATATGAGCGGTTGTCAATCACCGTCATATACAGCCTAGCTAAGTATAAGATACAAGCGTAAATGAGGTTGTTTTCAAGAATGCAGGATTAAATGCCAATTTTGCATGATATGGGTCAGATAAGGAAGTCTAGGCTTAATCATGGGCGTCGACGTTATGATCCGTCTAATGGCGCAAGGGAATCTTTGGGCCTCGGCCGTGCAGATCTTCTTCAGGACAGGGGTGGTGGGCAACCTGGGGTTAGGTGGTTGAGTCACCTAATGGATAGAGAAGGGGTGTCAATCAGGTTTGTTGCTGTCTGTAAAAGTGGTGCAGCATTAAAAAAGAAAGGGGGGGCTTACCCTCCGCGTATGCGAGATGGGGAGCCGATGGCTATTTCATGTCAGTCAAGGTTGGAAATGATTCATCCAATTATTAATGCTGGCGCTGCAGAGGAATAAACACATGCCAAAAAGGATTGGTCATTAGTGCGAGTACATGAGTTCTAACAACTCGCTACAGAAGTGAAGAAACGGCTAGCTGACACATACCTCATTGTAGCGTGGTGTAGGTGCAAGCAGTCCAACCTCGTGTCTTAGTCACGGTGAGGTCGGCAATCTAAAATTAAAAAGTATCTTTAGCACACCAGATACTCAAGGTAGAAGGGCGCTGGTTGGATAATTATTATTGAGCCCGTCTGGGAGGCCACATTGCACATACCTATTCATCAATGAAATCCGATCAGCTATTCCGTCTCCAAGCACACACAGAGTGCGCGCGCAGTAGACTTAAACACTACTTCCAAAAAATTCAACTAAACTGATTTTCTCTGGCAGTGGCCTCAGACCGCCATCAAAAATCAACCCCCCTACTTCCCTGATGTCACCCAAACTTGTGGCATATGAACAGATTGTAATGAGAGATGTCACCAAAATACTAACGGAAAGACAATATCTAAAATACAACATAAGTAAATCAGAACGAGAAGCTCTGACCACATTGAAATCCAACACCAATATTGTCATAAAACCTGCAGACAAGGGTGGCGCCATTGTGGTTCAGAACACTGAGGATTACAAGAATGAGATACTATCCCAACTGGGAGTTAGGGGTAATTATGAAAAGCTCAATAAGGATCCCACAAAAGACATTGGTTATAGGATAGCCTCTATCACCCAGAAGGCATTCGATGAAGGCTACCTCAACAAATTTGAACTTGAATATCTAAATAACAAACACCCCAGAATGCCAACAATCTATACTCTACCCAAGATCCACAAGAACATGCAGAACCCACCTGGCAGACCCATAATCTCGGGGTGCAGGTCCATCCTTGAACCTCTATGCAAATACATAGATGTGCTCCTCAAACCCCTCGCCGACCAAACATCGACCTACCTCAGGGATACTATGCAGACCATCCAACTCGTGGATGGCCACCCCTATGACACGGACACCAATATACTTGCCACTATGGACATCGCTGCACTTTATACAAATAGCCCACAAGCAGCAGCACTCAAATGCATGGAAGTGGTACTCAATCGCAGACCTGCACCACACAAGGTCCCAACTGAATTTATCATTGGTCTACTCACAATAGCCATGACCAAGAACGTTTTTTTCTTTCAAGGCAAGTACTATGAACAAACCAAGGGCGTGGCAATGGGGGCGAGTTTTGCCCCAAATTTGGCCATCATTTACATGCACGAGAACGAACTAGAATTCGTTTTGAGCATCCACAATCCATTTCAGGGATGTTTGAAAATGTGGCGGCGTTACATTGATGATGTTTTAATCATCTGGGAAGGTTCCAGAGATCATCTAAAACAGTTCCATAACTGGCTGAACAATTGCTCCACAGATATCCAGTTCACATTGGAATTTGACAAGACATCCATAAACTTTTTAGACATCGTGATCAAAGAGGAGTCAGGTGTACTTCTCACCAGTCTGTACAGGAAGAGTGTTGAGCGTAACACCCTACTCAGGTACCAGAGTCACCACCCCCTTAACCTCAGGGATAACTTACCCTTCGGCCAGTTCCTGAGGTTATGGAGGAACTGCTCCAAAAAGGAAGATTACTTCAACGAATCCGCGGGCCTCCTCACAAGACTACTTGAAAGAGGGTACCCCTTCAGACTTTTGAAACAGGCACGTAAGAGAACCTGGCACAATCACAGGAAGTTCTTACTTGTCCCCAGAACCAAGAATGACAGTGAGGAACGATTAGACTGTGTTACCATGCTCAATACCAAGAGTAATCACATCAAAAAGGCCATTAATAAACACTAGCACTTGGTCAGTGACGAACTAGGTAATATGCCTCCGCCACTTCATGCCTTTAGAAAAGGTAAAAATGTGAGGGATTTTGTTGTTAAATCACTACTACCTTCACCCTGCACCTCAGGGCAAAGTACTCTTTGGGGACTCCCACAGGTCAAAGGACATCACAAATATGGCCTATGTAAAGCCTGCCCGATGACTAAAGAAATGACGGAATTCACACATAACGGCCGTACATATACTCTAGAAGATCACAGCAATTGCAACTCCACTGGAGTCATTTATGCCATCAGTTGCCCATATGGCTTTCTATATATAGGGCAAACGACTCAGAAAATCAAATGCCGCATACTACAGCACTGCAGCCGCATTAGATGCCAAGTCCAGGGAGCTCCCCTAGTCAAGCATTTTTCAAACTTCGAACATACACCTGATAGTCTCAGATGGTGGGTCATAGAAAAAGTCAAACCCAACCCCAGAGGTGGTGATTTCGCAAATATACTGAGCAAACGCGAATGTAGATGGATACACTATTTAGACACCATCTCACGAGGGCTGAATGAGTCTGAGGAAATGAACAGACAGGTAACGGTAATAAACTAATCCCAGAGCATTATAAGACCTCACTCTTGGCTCACCTTCAGCTAACATATCTAATCTCGGAGGGTACATATTGACACATGGGGCCTCATCATTTGGATCACGCACTATTGTGTATAGGCACCACCGACCATTTTTTATATTCACTGTATATATGCCGACACAATGAGGTACGGCCGTACTGTATTGTAATTTTGAACATGATCGTTATGTGGTCCATACAACGGTCCCTGTTCCACTATGTATATACACTCACCAATTGGTTTATCTAAATAGCGATCATTCGCAAGTATCCTTTTGTGAATCATCTGTGATCTATGTTTCATATACAACGTGTACCACATCAGTTGCAACTTGTGTATAATGATGTCTTTTTCTAAATTACGTCCTATTGTACCATGTAATCAACCTTCCAGGAACATGCATACTGTTTGTAATGCCCATCCATGCTCTACATGCCCCTAACTGTTAATTGAATTTTCGTAAATGCATCCTTTTTGTGGCCTTAAGCATCAATTGTTGTTTGAACTCGGTTTTGTGTATATAATTCACTGTATATAATGTGCACATTTAACTGTTCATAGCAATGACTTCCAGAGCTAGCACAGCTTTTACTTGACACAGCCTTCTTCTAAATATCCCCAGTCCCGGTGTTTGGCCACACCGAGACTTTCCACTCTGGCCTTCGCCACACGTTCTAAACGCGTTTCCCTACGTGCCTCCGGTCCTTAATTAACTGCCGATTGGGACCGCGCGCACTCTGTATGTGCTTGGAGACGGAATAGCTGATCGGATTTCAGCGATGAATAGGTATGTGCAATGTGGCCTCCCAGACGGGCTCAATAATAATTATCCAGCCAGCGCCCTTCTCCCTTGAGTATCCGGTGTACTAAAGATACTTTTTAATTTTAGATTGCTGACCTCCCCGTGACTAAGACACGAGGTTCGACGGCTTGCACCTACACCACGCTACAATGAGGTATGTGTCAGCAAGCCGTTTCTTCAGTTCTGTAGCGAGTTGTTAGAACTCATGTACCCGCACTATTGCCCAATCCTTTTTGGCATGTGTTTATTCCTCTGCAGCGCCAGCATTAATAATTGGATGACCTACGAACAAGGGTACGTGCTTGCAATACTGCTGACCTAAGATCTTCTGCGGGGGGCACGATTTATGTGTCGGTACCGCGTGACAACTGTGCATTTTTTTTTTGAAGCTTGTTTCTGCGGGGGGCACGACTTTGTGCTTGCACCGAATTGTGTTGTTCTGATTATCTTAATTTGTGTGAGGCTCGATTGAGGTGCTCCGCACATTGCGTTTTATTTCTTTAACGAAAATACTTAACATTGCGGCCCCGGTGTGTACTCTGCTGTGAAAGGGCAGGGGGACACCGGCAGCAGGCATTGTGTGTTTATGCAAACTTTTTAATACTCACATCGCATTTTTAAATACAGAAGAAACACTCACTGTTTGAATTTTGCTCTTCCCCCTCCCCGTTCCTCCCCGAGCCTCGCTCGTGGGTGAAGGGAGGTCTCTCTATCCCTTTCCACTTCCGGCGGAAGCGGGGGTGAGCGGTCTAGTCAGCACACCGCCGCCTCCCTACTTAATGCAGGGGAAAGTCAGGTTCTGGACCTACGAACAAGGGTACGTGCTTGCAATACTGCTGACCTAAGATCTTCTGCGGGGGGCACGATTTATGTGTCGGTACCGCGTGACAACTGTGCATTTTTTTTAAGCTTGTTTCTGCGGGGGCACGACTTTGTGCTTGCACCGAATTGTGTTGTTCTGATTATCTTAATTTGTGTGGGGCTCGATTGAGGTGCTCCGCACATTGCGTTTTATTTCTTTAACGAAAATAATTAACATTGCGGCCCCAGTGTGTACTCTGCTGTGAGAGGGCAGGGGGACACCGGCAGCAGGCATTGTGTGTTTATGCAAACTTTTTAATACTCACATCGCATTTTTAAATACAGAAGAAACACTCACTGTTTGAATTTTGCTCTTCCCCCTCCCCGTTCCTCCCCGAGCCTCGCTCGTGGGTGGAGGGAGGTCTCTCTATCCCTTTCCACTTCCGGCGGAAGCGGGGGTGAGCGGTCTAGTCAGCACACCGCCGCCTCCCTATATTAATGGATGTGCTGGTCGACGCGCAGTGGACGAGCGCAGCGGGTGCGACGATGGCGCGCCGGAGTCGCACCAGAGTCCAGCCCGTCTGCGCCCGTCCGCGACCGGACGCGGCCAGGGGCCACGTCCCTTGTTAGTAAAAACTCAGCCTCTAATATGACATACTCCAGAGATATCCTTATGGCTCTTAAACCTCCCCAATGTTCGTACACTATTCCCATGGATGCTCAATCCTCCCCCTGCTCCTGTCCTGATTGTTCTTTCAGCCTTTTAGCACTACCCTCCCGGTTAGACATTTCGTCATCAACTTTTCCATGTAAAAACAAACTGAAACTCCCCTCTAACACAATGAAGTTTATCAACTTAAACTGCAGATCTCTTCCAAAACATTGCAGAAATATTTTTGATCTCCTGGTTTCATTTCAACCGGACGCTTTGTTTCTGACGGAAACCTGGTTAAATGACCATTCCGGTCCTGACATTGCTGCATCCCTTCCAGATAATTATACCTATGTTTCCAGGAATAGAGTAAAAAAGGAGGGTGGAGGGATTGCGATCGTTTTTAAAAAACACTACTCATGCAAATGGGAGGACCTAGACATTCCCAACTGTGAAGCTGGGTTGTTTAAAATATCTTTATCTGCCAACTTCACGCTGTCTGGTGTCCTTATTTATCGCCCCCCGGGCCCAGCTGGTTCATGGGCGTCTTCACTTGCTGAGTATATAGCTCCACTGCTACTGAACTCAACAAACTTTGTTCTCGTTGGAGATTTCAACATTCATTTTAACGACAAAGCTTGTCCCAGTAGCTCTACTCTGTTAGCTGACTTAGCTGCCCTCAACATTAGCCTGCATAATACTGGCCCCACTCACAAAGCAGGTAATCTACTTGATCCTGTGCTATCCAATCTTGTGGCAGTTGAGTGTAAGCCAGCTCTACCGGTTCCCTGGTCTGACCACTTTCTTGTGGAGTTTTCTATCAGTACCGAACCCGGTCGAACCTCTCCAGTTATCCCAGCTAGACCTAGACTGACTAGAAACTGGAAAAATTTGGATACGAACAAACTGAATGCTGCCCTCTTGGTCTCTACACCACTTAGTGAGGTCAGTTGTCTTGCGCAGGCGGACATCATTAATAACTGGCTTACCTCTGCTGTTGACTCCTGCCTTCCTCTTCGCAAACAGAAATTTAATTTACATCACCCCCCGGCCCCCTGGTTTAATGACCAGCTAAAAATAGCTAAATCCGGCTGCAAACGTCTTAAACGGAAGTGGCGCTCCAACTATGACCCTCTCGTCAAACTAGAATATAAAGCTGCGCTATCCAGCTATCATGCCCTTTGTAAAAATGCTAGAACGGAATATGTGAATCTCTCTATACTTAATGCTCAGAACCGCCCCAAAGCTTTGTTTAAGGTGGTTCAAGAATTCTCGGGCGCCACTAAGCAACCCAAGGCACCCTGCTTAGATGAGACGCAATGTGATGCCTTAGCCGATTTCTTTGTTTAAAAAATTGATAACATTTACTCTGATTTCGGCTCCACTATTCCAGTTGTTTCTACCACTTTTCCCCCCTCGTCTAATTCCCAAACTCCGGAACCAGATCTTTGCGTATTAGAATCTGGAAATGCCGCTTGGACTCCCTTGACCATACTTACTTTACGCAACATCATTAGTACCATCAAATCTGGTTCTCCTCTAGACCCTATCCACCCTCAAATTCTGTCTATACTTGATTCCCCTTCACTTAATCTTATTCTGGAGTTACTTAACACCTCGCTTAGGGAGGCTAAGGTTCCCCAATCATGGAAACATGCGATGGTTGTACCACTGTTAACAAAAAGCTAATGCTGACCCGAATAATCTGACTAACTTCCGTCCTATCTCCCTTCTGTCAGTTTTCTCAAAAATCTTGGAGAAGCACATTAATCAACAACTTACTAATTATATCGAAGCCCACACTATCTTACACCCTTCTCAGTCGGGTTTTCGTTCAGGCTTCTCCACCGAATCTACACTATTGGGAGTGTCGGAAACAATTAGGCTTCTGGTAGATAGAGGGGAAACCGTGGCACTTATCCTGCTGGATTTAAGTGCCGCATTTGACACGGTTTCCCACTCTATCCTTATTAACACTCTCAGATCTATTGGCATCTTCCATCGTGCCTTAGAATGGCTTACTAGTTTCCTGAGTAATAGGACGTTCCAAGTTTTCTCAGCCTCATCAGCATCCAAAACTCATACATCAGCATACGGGGTTCCACAGGGTTCCATCTTGAGCCCCCTTCTCTTCAATCTGTACGTAAGACCTTTGGCTACGATTGCGGAGCAAGCGGGGCTCTCTATTTACTCGTATGCTGATGACACTCAGTTAATCTTTTCATTATCCACCAGTCACACATCCCTCCCTTCCTCCTTACGTCTCGGGCTTAGTAAAATCTCTGCTTGGATGTACGAGAACAAATTAAAACTGAATGGAGGGAAAACCGAGCTTCTTCTGTTTGGTACTAATTGTGATTTATGGGGGCCCTCTCATTGGCCTGACCAAATGGGCACTCTCCCCTTGCCCTCCAGAACTGCCCGAAATTTGGGCATCATTTTTGGCGACCAATTATCAATGAGGGACCATGCTGTGAAAGTCTGTGCCACTTGTACGGTCATTCTCAAGTGGTTAAAGAAAATCATCTGGATGCTCCCTCCTGACACCCAGAAAACCGTAGTCCAGGCACTAATCACCTCCCGCCTGGACTATGGGAATGTTCTCTTTCTGGGTGCCGGCAAGGAGATTGTCCGGAAACTTCAGACTGTTCAAAACATGGCAGATCGCCTTCTTGGCAAACTCCCTAGCAAGTCTCCCATCTCCCCCTTTCTACGTAGTCTTCACTGGCTCCGTATTGAGAGTCTGGTTAAGTTTAAGGCTCTGTGTTTTATACACAGAATTATTGCGGGCAATGCCCCACAATACCTTAAATCTTTTATTACTTCTTATGTCCCTTCCCGCACTCTTAGATAATCCTCCCAATCCAAGCTTCTGATTCCTAGGATCAAGAGAGCAAGAATGGGTGGCCGCTCATTTTTCTTCTTGGGTCCATCCCTGTGGAACTCTCTTCCTCTCTGTCTCCGGACTGAGCCCAACTATCTGAAGTTCCGAAGGAATTTGAAGACATGGCTATTCAACCAGTAATTGTTGCAATTTCCACACCTTGTTGGTCAGCGCCGGGAAACCTTTGGGT